>NW_024870824.1:5385000-6051250 GCF_019054845.1 Dipodomys spectabilis
AAACTGTTCCAATGCTCGAGAAAACCACACAGACAAAACGGGTGGTCTGGCCGCCCGGCGATTTTAATGCTCGCTTTTCCTCCCCACAATCCCGCTAGCAGCGGGCTCCGCTCCGGAGGCCCCGGGCGCTGCGGACCTCGGAGGCCCAGCCCTCGGCTGATGGAGAGCACAGGTGGTCGTGCTGGCCTAAGACGCCTTTCCGCTCTGGTGGGTGTTAGACGCTTTTGCCTCGGTGATGGGGTGGGGTGGGAGAGGCGTGTTAGACGACCTTACCTCGGTGAGGGGCGGCGGCGGCTGCAGCTCCGCTAACGGCAGCGCGGGGAGCGAGAAGGCCAACTCCGCCGACCTGGAACGCCACACAAACTGCATCAGCCGGACAAGGCCGCCCAGCAAGGCCCAAGAGCCAGCCCCGTCCCTCCCGACCGCGACTTCTCACCATTTGCTACTGTGTAGCAGGCCCCGCTCCCGAGTTAGACCCGCAATAAGCAACAGCTGCTTTTTAATTTCCCGCAAATCTGAGAAATCTGCGTTCGTGGATAAACCCGGCATCACGGCCGCCGGCCCTGCCACGGCGACCACGGAGGTACTCGCAGCCATTTTCCTCACTTTGGCCTCTCTAGCCAATCAACAGCGAGAATACTTAGCTGCCTGTCCGCAAGGGGGGGAAAAAAAGCCTGCTGGCCATTGGTCAGTTCTAATCAAGAGCTCAATTACATCCCTGGTTGGTCAAGAGTCAATGCTGCGGGAAAATTAGAACAGGAAGTGAGAGGTAGGCGGGCTCTGAGCTGGGGGGAGGGGGGTGAGGAATGGGGGTTTGGAAAGGTGAGATTGGAAGTTAGAGCAATTAAAAAAAAAAAAAAGAAGAGGGGAAATGTGATTGGGCAAAAATAGAAAGGGTATGGTTTCTGGGCAGATTCTGTGCCAGGGGATGACAGTAATGTGTGTGTTGCAAGAAGGATGGGTGGAGAACTGGAGGCATGGCCCTAGTTCAAAACTCTCCTCTCACAGTGTCTCCCCCCCCCCTTTTCTCCCTTCCCCCTCTTCCCTTTCCCCTCTCTTTTCCTATCTTTCTCCTCTCTCTCCAATAAACTACTTTTTTAAAAAGCCAGAAGTACCAAGCTCAGAGAGACAGGTTGTTTTCTCTCATACATGGAAGCTAGATCTAAATACAATTGGACATCACTTATACAGGATTCTAGGCACTCACAAACAGCCTAAAGAATACCATTTGGAGAGGAACCCAAAAACATAAGTCCTCTGAACAATTAAAATACTATTTATCAAAACAAACTGTAGGCCCCGTGCCTGTAAACCTAATTACTCAGAAGACTGAGTTTGAAGCCAGTCTGGGCAGAAAAGTCCAGGAAACTATTATCTCCAATTAAATACACACACACACACACACACACACACACACACACACGCACGCGCGCGCCAGAAGTGGGACTGGAAATGTGGCTTGGTGGTAGAGTGCGTGCCTAGCATGCATGAAGCCCTGAGTTCTAGTCCCCTACCACATAAATACAAGAAGCTGGAAGTTGGCTGGGAAGGTGGCTTAGTGGTAGAGCGCTTGCCTTGCATGCATGAGGCCCTGGGTTCGATTCCCTAGCACCACATAAGCAAAAAAAAAAAAAAAAAAGCAGGGACAGTGCCCAGGCCCAGAGTTCAGGCCCATGACCGGACCCAAAACAAAAAGCTGGAAGTGGCACTGTGGCTCAAGTGGTACAGCTAGCCTTGAGCACAGAGAGGCTCAGGGTCAGTGCCCAGACCACAAGTTCAAGCCCCAGGACTTCCTCCCCCCCCCCAAAAAAAAAAGTCAAGTGGAGGTATGACTCAAGTGGTAGAGCTCAAACTCTAACCTTGAGCACAGAGGCTCAGGGATAGCACCCAAGCCCCATGACCACCATCACCACCACCACCCCCAACAACAAAATAACAACAAAAACAACTAGAAGTGGAGCTGTGGTTCAGCTATAAAGTGCTAGCCTTGAGGGAAAAAAAAAAACAAACCACCTTGGGAACCTTGGGACAGAGCCTAGGCCCTGAGTTTGCACGCACACGCGCGCGCACACATACACACACACACACACACGGTGAGGGGTTCAGGAGAGAATCTAGAATCTAGATTGTAATGTAGATTGGATTCCCAAGTTCAGTGCTCTTAAATGAAGAGGCTGGAGGCCTTTGCCTGGATTTGATTCCCTATATGCAAACAAAAAAATTACAGCAAGATTTATATACCTAGTTGGTGGTTCATGCCTGTAGTGGCAGGCTACTGAGACCAGCTTGGGCAACATAGTAAGAGCTTGCCTCAAAAAAAATCCAAAATAAAACATACATAGTAATATACTGTGTATACATAGTATATTAATATTACAATATATTACTATATGTTATATTGATATGCCAAGACGCAGACACCCCCCCCAAAGACCACCAGGGAGCCATCGCTGATGTAAATTCATGAGAGTCATTTATTACAGCTCAAGCCAGACTCACAACTCTTCCTGACGCAGCAGGTTGGAAATTGTGAGCCCTGACCCCTTGTCCAGCAGGGTTTTTATTGAGTGTGTAGCAGGGGGAAGGATGTCTCAAGCTCATTGGTTAGGTGAATGATCATTTCCAGTAAGGACAGGAACTTTCTAGTTTAGCAGTTACAGGGTAGATTAAATCATACATCATTGGTTGGATAAATGGGGCTAACCACAGGAATACTGAATTATGTCTTTTTTGGGGGAGAGGGTCCAGTCGTGGGGCCCGAACTCTGGGCCTGGGCGCTGTCCCTCAGTTCTTCAGCTAAAGGCTAGCACTCTACCACTTGAGCCACGGCGCCACTTCTGGGTTTTTTTTTTTTTTTGCTTATGTGGTGCTGAGGAATCGAACCCAGGGCCTCATGCATGCAAGGCAAGCGCTCTACCACTGAGCCACCTTCCCAGCCCCTGAATTATGTCTTGTCCTAAATGTTTTCCCAACAGAGAAAACAGAGGAGAGACCAGTCAGTGCGTCCTGATCCCTTAATAATTCTTTCTTTTTTCCAGTATAATTTTATATTACTTTACAGGTAACAAACCTTCACGCACATCACAACCCTGCTCAGAAGCTTGTATTTACACACAGTTGTACATATTTACATGTCAACAAGGGTAATCTAAAATGAGACTCCTCTCAGTATGTTTTCCTTGTACATTATTCAACTGATACCTTTTAAAAATTATTTCCCCATAATCTGGAGTACTTCCCAGCCCACACGTGAATACTGTTTGCATTTGCATTAGAAGCTTTCCCCATGAGGATTTCCTTTCCCTCGTTCCCAAGCAACATCTTCCCCCAAATCTTCTTCTGGTTCCCTCCCATTCAGGCCACCAGTCTGGGCACTGGCCTCGGTGGTCTAGGCTCTGTCTGGAGCACCTCTCCCTGACTGGCCGTTCTCAGGAGTCCAGTTACAACTGCTCTTGATTTTCATTGAGTCTTAACATTAGTTGCTGCTCATAGTAAAGGCTCTTTGCATAGTTTATTTCTTGTGACAGATGATCTCTTAATAATTCTTACTGTTATCTTGCCTTGGTGCAGAATCTAACACTTACTTTCCAGTAACAGATGACAAATCTTTTCCTTATAGTTTTGTCTGAAATTACTGCTAAACTTATTTTTGGTCTCTCAAAATATTATTTCATATTATAATATATTATATATAATATATCTTATTATAATATATTATTGTAATCACAATATTATCTATTATATAAGATCATATTATATACTATTATATAGCATATAATAGTATATATTATAATACTATATGTTACATATATTACTATATAATATACATAATATATTACTATATATACTTACATAGTAAGTAGTATACATTATTTTCTCACTAACTCTATTGAGGTATTTTTTAGCTATTTTATCATTGTATGAAAGTTATTTAAAGTCATGTAAGGAAAGTCATTTTATATCAATGTATTATTGAGGATTATATTATAATGTGAGCTTTATTGCTTTTTAGTATATAAACATATGGAGATAAATTCTATTATTATTACTATTATTATTGCGATGCAGAGAAATATAGAACTTAAGAATGTGAACTCTGGGGCTGGGAATGTGGCTTAGGGGTAGAGTGATTGCCTAGCATTCATGAAGCCCTGGGATCCATTCCTCAGTACCACAGAAACAGAAAAGGCTGGCTCAAGTAGTAGAGTGTTAGCCTTGAGCAAAAGAAGCTCAGAAACAGTGCCCAGGCCCTGAGTTCAAGCCCCAGGCAAATGAGAAAAAAAAAACAAACAAAAAAAGAATGTGAACTTGGAGTCCTACTATATGGGTTCAGATCATTAATTGATAAAATGAAGCTAATAATAATTTCTGCTATCCATTAGGGAGAATTAGGATTTTAAAACAATTTTAACATGTAGTAAATAGTGCTGACAAACTATTGTTGAACACACCCCCATCTAGGATCTTGACATGTGTAATCACAAATCTTCTTGACTACTCTGAAAGAGAGGAATCATTCTTCCTATTTTTAACAGGCTCAGATAGCAATTTATTCTAATTAAAGTCCATATTATTTGTCCATAAATAAAGCTGAGCACTAGTGGATCATGCATGTAATCCTAGCTACTCAGGAGGCTGAGATCTGAGGATCATGATTCAAAGCTAGCTGGGGCAAAAGTCTATGAAGCTGTTATCTCCACTTAACCACCAAAAAGCCAGAAGTGGAGGTGTAGCTCAAATGATAGAGTACCAACCTTGAGCAAAAAAAGCAAAAAAACCTTAACACACACACACACACACACACACACACACACACACACACAGCTTCCAACTATGAATTATAAAACAAAGTCTATGGTAAGATTTTACACAGATTATTTAACTCTTAAATAAACATTATCTGGTTAATATTCTCACAAGCCAGTAAAATCGTTATTGTTATTAATTAGACCCATTTTACAGATAAGGATACAGAGGCCTATAAGATTAAATTAAATTAAATTAGACAAGCGCTGGTGGCTCACACCTGTAATCCTAGCTACTCAGGAGGCTGAGAGTTGAGGATCGAGGTTCAAAGCCAGCCCTGGCAAGAAAGTCTGTGAGACTCTTAGCTCCAATAAACCACTAGAAAGCTGGAAGTGGTGCTGTGGCTCAAGTCATAGAGTGCTTGCCTTGAGCTGAAGAGTGCAGGGACAGTGCCCAGGCCTAGAGTTCAAGCCTCATGACCAAAAAAAAAAGATTAAATATATTGTTCTAGGTACCACAGCTATAAAATGTAGAGTGCAGAAGGAAACAAAACAAAACAAAAAAGAGAATTCTTTAAAAGGAACAAAATAAACTAAATAATAGATGGAGGAAAAGGAAGAAAACAAAGGAAAAGGGGCAAAGGAAGGACATTGATTTGACTCACTGGGAGCTTCTAAAAAACTGGTAATGTTCTGTTTCTTAATCTGAGTAGTGGATCATGTAAGTGCCTTTACTTTTTTCTTTTTTCCCTTTCCTTCCTTCCTTCCTTCTTTCCTGTCTGTCTTTCCTTTCTTTTTTATTTATTTATTTATTTATTTTGTCGGTCGTGGGGCTTGAACTCTGGGCTTGGGCACTGTCCCTCAGCTCTTCAGCTCAAAGCGAGAGCTCTACCACTTGAGCTACAGCGCCACTTCCGATTTTCTGGTGGTTTTTTGGAGATAGGAGTTTCACGGTCTCTTCTGCCCGGGCTGGCTTTGAACCGCGATCCTCAGATCTCAGCCTCCTGAGTAGCTAGGATTACAGGTGTGAGCCACCAGCGCCCGGCTGTCTTTCCTTTCTTATGCCCAGATAAGGATCCCCAGAGACCACCAAGGAACCGATTCAGATGTAAGCACATGAGAGTGGTTTATTACAAGCTCAAGCCTGGACTCACAACCATCACCTACAAAGAGGGTCAGAATTGAGAGCCATGACCCTTCCTTCAGCAGGGTTTTTAATAGTTTCAGGGGCATTCTATACACCATAGCATCACTTAACAAATCATATCACACCATGGGAAATTAATAAAATAATTCTAAAAGATGATTAGTTCAAACAGTGGCCAGAACCAACCAGGACTGGGGGTTGGCTGGTTCATGAGGCTGATGCTCTTCAAAATGATTGGCTAAAGCAGATGATCTGAACTGCGCCTACCAGAAACATTTGGAGAAACATTTGGAACTTAGAGGTAGTTAGTGGAATTTACCGTAAAGGGGCTTGTTCCTGTAATTTGGGCTCCAGAGAAGTTGCTGATACAGTTCCTGGAGTTTCAGTTATAGTGCCTTAACAGGATGGAATCTAAACCTAAAATGGCCATATTATATTTTGTTCAAGCTTCACACTTGCTTTCATTGTCCTGAGTTTTTTTGCTCAAGACAAGCACTCTAACACTTTGACCCACAGCTCCGCTTCCAGTCTTTAGGAATAGGAGATAATAGGAGATAAAAGACTCAGACTTTCCTACCTGGCTTTGAACCTCAATCTTCAGATCTCAACCTTCTAAGTACCTAGGATTACAGGCATGAACCATTAGTGCCTCACATGTGCATCTTTTTTTTTTTGGGTCCAGTCGTGGGACTTGAACTCTGGGCCTGGGCACTGTCCCTCAGCTCTTCAGCTCAAGGCTAGCACTCTACCACTTGAGCCACAGCGCCACTTCTGGCTTTTTTCTTTTTGCTTGTGTGGTGCTGAGGAATTGAACCCAGGGACCTCAGGTATGCAAGGCAAGTGCTCTACCACTGAGCCACCTTCCCAGCCCCTCGCATGTGCATATCTTTGAATATCATTCTTTAAACTGTACTTACGTATTGTATATATAAATAAATGAATATACTGTTTCTTATGTAAATGTATCATGTTTCATATGAAGGAGGAAGAGGAGGGAGGGGCGAAGGGGAAGGGGGAAGAGGAGGAGAAGAAAGAGGAGGAGGAGGAAAAGGAGGAGGAGGAGGAAGAAAAAGAAGACGAAGATGAAGAAGAAGATGAAGACGAAGAAGAAGAGGAAGAGACCATTTTAAACTGCTAAATACAGCTTTAGGTGCTAATCCCCAAGCTTGTCATAAAAAATCAGCTTGGTTCCCAACTGCTCAACTACATTGTATCCAGCTACCACTAGGGGGTACAGTGTACTCAAGGCTGGCCCAGTCAATACCCTTTCTAGAAAAAACTCCAGTGCCTTCTCCTGTTGTGGTCGTGGCTCTAACCAGCAGATGGAGCTCTTTCTTCCCTCTCTTCCTACTCTTCAGAAGACTTGATAAGAAAAGCTTTTGCTTCAGGCCTGTATCGGACAGGACACCAGAGACCAAAGTAGGGCGAGGGCTGGCTATTACCGGGAAGAACTTACAAATCTAAACCCGTGAGGATGGAAAGAACAGTCAGTTCCCAGCAAGGTTTCTCAACTTTGGCATTAATGACATTTTGTTAGTAATTGGAGGGTGGAGACCATTCATATCAATTTAACAACTACTTACTTTGCCCCTACCATGCTCTGAAAATAGGGAACAAGACAATTCCTATACTCATGGACATTTTTATTTAATGGGGAAGAAAGGCACTAAACATCAATCACACAAGGAGCTCTTTAATAACAGTGATAAATACAACAAAGGAAAGTCTTATGAAACTATGTAAGAGGCTTGTACTGGGTAAGCAAAGATGGCCACAAGTCCTCCCTTTCCTGAATGTGTGCTCCTTTGCACTATGACTTTGTATCAAGAGATTAATCTATACGCTTCCTTCAAATCTGTAACTTGCTTTTTTTTTTTTTTTTTGGTTGGTCATGGGGCTTGAACTCCCAGCCTGGGCGCTGTCCCTCAGTTCTTCAACTCAAGGCTAGGGCTCTACCATTTGGCCCACAGCGCCTTTTCCAGCTTTTTCGGTTTATGTGGTGCTGAGGAATCAAACCCAGGGCATCATGCATGCAAGGCAAGCACTCTATCACTAAGCCACCTTCCCAGCCTCTTTAACTTGCTTTAACCAACCGAATGCAGTGGCAGTCAGTGATGTGACTTCTGAGCCTTGGCTACAAAAGACCTTGCAGCTCTAACTCTCACTTTCTAGCTGCCTTGAAGCCAAGGGAAGCTCCAGACATCTCAGCATCCTGCTCCTCCTCCTTCTGGCTGAGTCTCCAGACATAGTTAAGTGACATTATGCACCCAAGTGCAGCCAGCACCCAGTCAGCATGAAAACTGACTGCAGCTGCAGAGCTCATCCTTAAACCTCAGTATCCTGAGCAAATGTCTGGTTAGAGTGATTTATCATGTCATTTGTTATATTGGTTAATATATGACTACAAGGCCCTAAATTGGCCAAAGATAACAGAATGTGTCAGGGGGTCTTCCTTGAAGAAACCAGTTTCAAGCTGAGACCTGAAGGACAAATAGGAGTCAGCAAAACAGGAGGGAAAAGTTTGTACACCACAGAGCCACTGAGATACAGAAGAACTATGTATGTGTGAGGACCTCAGTGGGAAACAGACATCCAATATGTTATGGAGAAGCATGAGCATTAGGCAATGACTAATGAGTGAAGAACAGCTTTAACTAACTAGCCACCACCCACCTCCTTTCAGGTTTTATCACATTCTGGATACATTGGTGTAGCTAAGTTTCATCCACTAGATATGATGAACAAGTAAAAAATTGAAAGTATCAATGCATTTTAACCTGCTTCCTAGATACTTGCAAAGGGTTGAGTCACAGCCACAGCCTACAGGGGATGAAAGATATGAAGATGACAAGGCAGCCTGAGCACTGGGGAAAAATGTATTTTTAATAGCTGTGATGACCATCAAAGCTATTATGGCCCCATCTTCACTGATCTAAGCTCATACTTAAATGGAAATTTACTTGAAAAGTCCCTTCTTTACATAATGGAAAGACAAGCTTGTCTAATTCCATCTCCCCAAGGTAATGGCCCCAGGATGTAATGGGATGTCTCATTATCAGATCTGTTCATGGGGGCTCCCAGCCTGTGTGCTCTATCCCCCAATTTCCAGTGTGTTTCATCCCTATTACTCAATAAAGTTCCCCTAAGGATGCTTCACCTCCAGGGTCACTGCCAAGAACTGCTAGAAAAAGGGAGAATTGATTGAGCTGACATCACTATCTTGCTCAGCCTCCTCCTCTACCTAGGGAAGATGATCCAGCAGGAATTCTCTTACAGGGTAACAGGCCGAACCTGATTATAGGAGGCTTCCCATCAGGCAGGCCAAAACAACCACAGAATCCTGTACCCAGCCATGGGACCCACAAGGCTGAGAAAGAGGGCAGGGTGGCTAGAACCCTGTTGAGCTTACTGTTTGCGTTCAATCTTTTGCAGTACTAGAGGTTTGTCTATATTTTTGGTGGTTTTCTTTTTCACTTAAAAAATTAGTTGGTGGCTGGGATGTAGCTCAGTGGCAAAGCGCTTGCCTACCAAGTGCAACGTCCTGGGTTCTATCACCAGTACCAAAAAAGAAAAGACAAAAAAAATACAATGGGCTGGGAAGGTGGCTCAGTGGTAGAGCGCTTGCCTTGCATGCATGAGGCCCTGGGTTTGATTCCTCAGCACCACATAAGCAGAAAAAAAACAAAGCCAGAAGTGGCGCTCTGGCTCAAGTGGTAGAGTGCTAGCCTTGAGATGAAGAGCTGAGGGACAGTGCCCAGGCCCAGAGTTCAGGCCCATGACCGGACCACCCCACCCCCCCCAAAAAATAAAATTAGTTGGCTTGGAATGTGGCTTAGTGATAGAGTGCTTGCCTAGCATGCATGAAGCTCTGGGTTCAATTCCTTAGTACCACACAAACAGAAAAAAGCCAGAAGTGGTGCTGTGGCTCAAGTGGCAACATTCCAACAATCACATCTCAGCTAGGATTAGCTGTGTAGCTAGGATCACAGGCTTGAGTCACCAATGTCCAGATCAACTCCTTGATTTCATCTTTATGCTGGAAAGAAGAAGGTCCCACAGATAGTCTCTATCACAGACAGAGACATTTGTCTTTGTGTGTGTGTGTGTGTGTGTGTGTGTGTGTGTGCTTGCACACACTCGTGGCATGCGCACACATGCCAATTGTGAAGCTTGAACTTAGGGCCTTAGGGCACTGTTTCTTTTTTTTTTAATTAATAAATTTTTTAAATTGTGAAAATACCATACAGAGGGGTTACAATTACACGAGCAAGGTAATGAGTACATTTCTTTTTTATTATTTATTTAACAATTTTTTTGTGTGTGTGAAAATACTGTATAGAGGGGTTACAATTACATGGGCAAGATAATGAGTAATTTCTTATCAAGCATTGTTGCCTCCTCCTTTGTTTCCCCTTACCATCCTGCCCTCCCACTCCCCCCCCCCCCACCCCTCTGCTAAAGTTGTAAAGTTTGTTTTTCAACATAACGTCTTGTACATCTCCTTGTTGCCATGGGTCCACCTGTATTCCTATTTAAACAATTTGTTTTTTCCCTTCCCCTCCACAAATTATACCAACATCAAATACAGTGAAAACAGCCTTGGGGGCGGGAGGGCACTGTTTCTGAGCATTTTGTGCTTAAGGATAGTGCTCTACTATTTAAGCCATAGTTCCATTTCCAGCTTTTTGGCGATTAATTTGAGATAAGTGTATCAAAGACTTTCCTCACCAGACTGGCTTTAAACACCTCAGATCTCAGTCTCCTGAGTAGCTAGGAATGAACCAGGCACAAACTACCATCACCCAGCACATATTTTAATGACAAAAATGAACATTTGAGTCTTTTTTGTTGTTGGTGGTGGTGGTGGGCCTGAACCAGGAACCTGGGCGCTGTCCCTCAGCTCTTCAGCTCAAGGCTAGCGCTCTACCACTTGAGCCATAGCTCCACTTTGGGAAATTTTTTTGATGGTAAATTGGAGATAAGAGTCTCATAGACTTTCTTGTTCAGGCTAGCTTCAAACTATATACTTCAGACTTAGCCTCTAGAATAGCTAGGATTACCACTCTGAGTCACTAAGCACCTGGATTAGTGCTTTTATTAATTGTGTGACACACTTTTAGAATGTGTAATCCTCTGTGCTAGTACGGGTGATCTATCATTGAATCACATTCTCCTGGATCTTTGCTGATTAAGTAGAGATAACATTCCCTAGGATTTTCTTTTCTTTTCTTTTCCTTTCTTTCTTTTTCTTTTTCTTTTCTTCTTCTTCTTTTTTTTTTGTCAGTTATAGAGCTTGAACTCAGGATCTGGCACTGTCCCTGAGCTTTTTTCACTCAAGGCTAGCATTCCCTCAGCACCACTTCCAGTTTTCTGGTAGTTAATTGGAGATTAAAATTCACACAGAGTTCCTGCCCAGGGTGGCTTTGAACCATTATCTTTACATCTCAGCCTCCAGAATAGCTAGGATTATAGGTGTGAGCCCCAGCAACCAACATTTGCTGGGATTTGTCTGCCCCAAGCTGGTTCAGAACCTCAGAACCTCAGATAAAATTCTCAGATCTCAGCTTTCTGAGTACCTAGAATTACAGGCTTGAGCCACCAACACCCAACTTACATTTTTTAAATCCTTTCAGTGTAAGAGGTTTACAAGTATTTTCTTTCACCAGGCGCTGGTGGCTCACATCTGTAATCCTAGCTACTCAGTAGGCTGAGATCTGAGGACCGGGGTTCAAAGCCAGCCGAGGCGGGAAAGTTGGTGAGACTCTTACCTCCAATGCATCATGGAAAAAGCTGGAAGCGGTGCTGTGGCTTAAGTGGTAGAGTGCTATCCTTTAATAAAAGGAACTTAGGGACAGTGCCTAAACCCAGAGTTCAAGGCCCAGGACCAGAAAAAAAAAAAAAAAAAAGAGTTTTTTTTCTTGAGAATTTTTCTACCTGGGCTGGCTTCAAGCTCCAATCCTTCAGATCTCACCTAGGATTTTGTTGTGCTTTGCTTTGCTTTGTCTGCTTACACTGGCCAGATTCCCAGCTGGGTCCAGGTCCGGAAAGAATTAACCTCAATAAATTTAGGGGTAGTAGCAAATAAAATCAAGAGGAAGAAGAAAAGAGGGGAACCAGGAAAAGGGAAAATCTGTTCTGGAAATCTTGAGCCGGCACCTCAGATTTAGAATTCAGCCTTTGCTGGGTGCAGGCTGGGTATTGGGCATTGAGGCCTCACCTGTCTTTCGATGGGCTTCCAGATACAATCTATATATATACCTTCTCCAAAGCCCAAAGCCCTTCTGCATGGTGGAGGCTAATGAAATACCTCTTTCTCCTTTTCTGCCTATGACTTCCAAATTGAGGTTGGTATCCTGCTGATCCAGGTCCTGTAAACATATCCCTACAGTGATAAATCATAGTGGAGGTGACCCTGTGACCTTCTGGGGGGCTAGCTAATGGTTCATGACCACCCCCATCTATACTGATTCAAGAAGAAAAATAATGAGATCTCATTTATCAAGCATTATTTAGGGGATGTGTGCTCAGACATGCAAGCACTAACTAGATTATATGCCAAGTTTTCTCTAACCTTTGTAATAGCCCTGAGGGGATATATTATTTCCTATTTTTCATAGGTGAGGAAACTGAGGCTTTGAGAAGTTCAAGGGCACAAAGGTAGGGTGTGGTGACACATACCTACAATTCCAGCACAAAGGCAGAGGTGAAAGTAGAAGAACCAGAAGTATAAGGCCAGCATGGGCTGTATAGCAAGCAAGCAAGCAAGCAAGCAAGCAAGAAGCAAAGAAAGAGGAAGGAAGAAAGGAAGGAAGGAAAGAAGGGAGGAGAGAGGGAAGGAGGGAGGGAAAGATGTCAAAATCCAAACCCAAATTCATTTCTAAAACCTTGTTTGGTTCTTTCTTTCTTTCTCTTGTTGTCAGTTATGGGGCTTGAACTCAGGATCTGGGTGCCGTCCCTGAGCTTTCTTGCTCAAGGCTAGTACTCTTCCACGTCGAGCCACAGTACCAGTTTTCTGGTGGTTGTCTCACTGACTTTCCTGCTCACGCTCGCTTTGAACCACAATCCTCAGATCTCAACCTCCTGAGTAACTAGGATTGCAGACTTGAGCCAGCACCCGGCTTTTTTTTTTAATTAAATATTTTTATTGTTAGTATAAAGGTGATTACAGAGGATTGTTTCACAAGTCAGGTAATGAGTACATTTCTTTTTCAACAATGTCAACTCTTCCTTCACTCTCTCCCAGTTTTTCCCTCCATCCCTGCCCACAAGTTGTATAGTGCATTTTCTTTATTCTTTTTCAATTTTTTTGTTATAAAGGTGATTGATGTACAAGGAGTTTCTGTTACATAAGTCAGATTAATAAGTACATTTTTTTTTTTGGTCACTCATAGGGCTTGAACTCAGACCTGGATGCTGTCCCTGAGCTCTTTTTGCTCAAGGCTAGCACTCTATCTCTTTGAGCCACAGTACCACTTCCAGTTCTCTCGTGATTAAGTGGAGATAAGAGTCTCATTGACTTTCCTGCCCAGGCTGGCTTTGAACCTCTGTCTTTAGATCTTAGCCTCCTGAGTAGCTTGCTCTCTCACACTATTTCCCTCCTGTCCCCACCTACAAGTTGTATAGTTCATTTTCAAAATAGTGTCTAATGAGTACCACTACTACATTTGTTTACCATGTCCCTCCATTTCTGTGTTCCCTTTACTCCAACAAAGACAGATAGTGAACAAACAAGAAAAAAAAGAAAAAAATCTCATTTCCATGTTTTTCTTTTTTTTGGGGGGGGGGGTCCGGTCGTGGGGCCTGAACTCTGGGCCTGGGCGCTGTCCCTCAGCTTTTCAGCTCAAGGCTAGCGCTCTGCCACTTGAGCCACAGCGCCACTTCTGGCTTTTTTTTCTTTTTGCTTATGTGGTGCTGAGGAATCGAACCCAGGGCCTCAGGCATGCAAGGCAAGCGCTCTACCACTGAGCCACCTTCCCAGCCCTCCATGTTTTTCTTATGTCATTTATTATTTTTTAATTATTTTATCTACAAATGATTGTACAAAATGGCTACAATTTAACATATGCGCTTGAGTGTACAGTGCATCTTGATCAGTCATTCCTTCCATCATTCTCCTCCTCTCTCCACAACCTAGTTGCTGTTGTTGTTGTTTTTCTCCTCAAGACTAGTGATCTCTACAGGCACTGGTGGCTCATGCCTGTAATCCTAGCTACTCAGGAAGCTGTGATCTGAGGATCACAGTTCAAAGCCAGCCCACACAAGAAAGTCTGTGAGCCTCTTATCACCAATTAACCACCAAAAAACCAGAAGTGGCGCTGTGGCTCAAGTGGTAGAGCACTAGCCTTGAACTTAAAGAGCTGAGTGACAGCACCCAGGCCCAGAGTTCAAGCCCTAGGACCAACCAAAAAAAAAAAAAAAAGACTAGTGATCTCTCATTTTGAGCCACAAAGCCACTTTCTGACCTAGTTGTTTTAATCAGTCCATCTCTATTTAAATGAATGTTTTGAAGTAAATGTTAAGGGTCTAGACCCATTAAGGGTGTAAGGTCCGCTATTGGATGGAGCAGACTCCACCCTCCTCGCAGCAAAGTCTCCGCCTAGTACCTGCATTACCTAGGCAACTGGTACACCTGAAGAGGTCACATCTGCATGCTGAGGTCACATCTGAATTTGATGTGGCCATACCTTTCTTCGCCCATACCCTAGATAAGGCCTAGCCCAGGCCCAGATGCTCTCTTTTTTCTAGCTGTCTTCTCTTTCCCAGCTCTCTCTTTCCCAGCTCTCTCTTTCCCAGCTCTCCCAGCTCTCTTTCCCAGGACATCTCCCCCTTCCCCCCCCCCCCCCACCAACATGGCCTGGTGCCAGCCAGAATGATGAATAAACCTACCCCTTACCTGAATGCCTACCCCTTACCTGAATACCACATGCGTGGTGCTGTTCTTACTCAGCTACCTCTTTTTAAAAACCTAACAATTATGGGGACCCTCAGGCCTGTGGGTTGTATAAGGCTAGAAAACTAGAAAAATCATTTGGTACAGGACAGGATTGATACATACGCTCCTTTTATGCTTTTCATTGGCTGCTTGAGGATGTCCACCAGTATTGATAATTTTATATGGTAAAAATGATATTATAAATATCCAAATGGTCTTTGACAGAATAAAGGTTCCCCACTCCTGAGTCTAAACTCATAGATGAAGAAATCACAGCTTAGAGAAGTTTAGCAGCTACCATATTATCGATCACACAATTATTCCTTTGGCCCATTAGCTCTGATGGTCTCCCCATTTACTACCCTCATGCAAGCTGTCATCTGTTGCCTGATTAGAGCTGGCTGGGTAAGTGTCTGAGCCATGTGCTCCCTCATGTGCCTAGTGTGTACCTGGCTATAGGCATCCACACTTAAGCATTGCTTGCTAATTGAAATTAATCCCCCAATGATTGCCAGAGCCTCCCTTCAGCCCCTGCCTGTGAAGATCCCTTGGGCACAAAGAAGTATAATTGATGACTTCAGATTGGGTCAAAGGCAATAACTTGGGGCTGCAGCAACAAGCCTGGGGTGGCAGCTAGAAGGTTTCAGAGCCAGTCTGATTTAATTCTATAATGGACTGTGACTCAGATAAGCTTTTTATCAGCCTTTTCTGAGTTTGAAACAAAAAAAGCATTCTAGAGTCAAGGACATTTCTATTGTCCTACTGCTACCCAAAAGTGCCAGAAATCCTACTGACTAGAAGGCCCAGGGTAAAGTAAAGGTATCAACTCAGATAGTCCTTCTGTTTGGAGAGACCAAACAGAAGGAAGAAGCAGAGGCTACAGTATCTACATGTTCAGGTAGAAAAGACAACAAACTCTTAACAACACTTACCAGTAACAATAGCTCTATATTAGGCACTATGCTAAATACATGGTCTAATATGCATTATCTCTCAAAGTCCTCACAAAAAAGTCTGAAACTATATTGATTATCCCTATTATAGAAGAAGAAGTCAGATGCAGGCATGAAGTTCCCTGCCTGGGGTAACAGTTACTACACTGGGAGACCTGGGATTTACACCTAAATCTGGCTGATTCCAATGTACTCTGGCATTCTTGTGGTGCTGACTGCAAGGTACACAGTCACTCACTCAGCTCAACAGGCTTTACTGCCTGAATCTTGGCCTGGACCTCACATGTTTCCCCTCTTTCTGGAAGAATTCCAGGAAGCTTTATGTAACCACAAGCATCAGCCTCCCCCATCACCCTAAAAGGAAGGAAATAAAAGATAAAGCAAGGTGACCTGACCAATCAGAAGTAAAGGGGCTATCCACCCCCCCACCTCTCAACCTCCAGGGGCAGCCACACCAAAGACAGAGTGGAGTCTGGCATTTAGCCAGTTGCATGCTCTGTCCCACTGCTTTCCCCAGCCTCTCCTCTCCCACTTCTCATTGTTTGTTTGTTTTTTCTGGATCAACTTTGCTCCTTGCCCCTCCCCCTTCCCCCCTCCCCCCCCAGCCATGGGTCTTGAACTCGGCCTGGGCGCTGTCCCTCAGCTTTTCATTCAGTTCAAGGCCGGCACTCTCCCACCTCAGCCACAGTGCCACTTCTGGTTTTCTGGTGGTTAATTGGAGATGAGTCTCATGGACTTTCCTGCCCGAGCTGGCTTTGAACCTTGATCCTCAGATCCTAGCTTCCTGAGTTGCTAGGATTATAGGCGTTAGCCATCAGCACCCTACTTCAACTTTGCTTTTCAAGCTCTTATCCCCCAGGTTTTGTTCACTCGAGAACTCTTGCAAATACTCATTGTAAGCAGTAGACTGAGGATTTACTTCCTTTGCCAGAGATAGCATGTACAATATCATACACAGCTAACATTTATTGAGCATTTACTATGTGCCAGTCACTTTTTTTGCATCTTGAGCTAGAAAATGCAGGCAAAATGAGTAGCAGCTTTTATATCTATCATAAAAGACTAAGTCAGAAAAGATGAAGGATCTAATACTCCATTTCCTAATCTCTAGCCCTAGTATTTAACTTAATACAACACAAACCCTTCTAGGTGATTATTATTCTTGTCTATGGATGAGGAACTTCAGGCTCAGAAAGACTAAGTGAAAACTAAACTTAGGAAACTTGGGTATGTTTGTTTCAAATCCTGTACTCTAACCCCCTCAGAGCGGGATTGAACTGGTTAATCATAGTTCATGCCACTGTGGTAAGGAGCAGTTTTCAGATGTTAACTTTTTTTCTTTTGCTCAAGGCTAGCACTCTACCATTTGAGCCACAGCGCCACTTTTGGCTTTTTCTGCTTATGTGGTACCAAGGAATTGAACCCAGGGCTTCATATATGCTAGGCGAGCACTTTACCACTAAGTCACATTCCTAGCTCTTCAGCTGTTAACTTTAAACCATAACCTCAAATACATTTGTAAGGTCTACAAATTTCCTCAAAGTCCATTTATATCAATGATGCATGTGAGTCCAGTAAAATGCCTTATAAACTGGTGGCTTAGGCCTGAAATACTAGCTACTCAAAAGGCTGTGATCTGAGGATTGAAGTTCAAAGTCAGCCCAGGCAATAAATTCTGTGAGACTCTTATCTCCAACTGATCACTAAAAAGCATGAAAGTGGAACTATAGCTCAAGTGATAGCCTTGAGTGAAAAAGCTCAGGAACAGTATGTAGGTCGAGTTCAAGCGCCAGTACTGGCACAAAGTAATACATAAATAAACACACTTTTAAAATGCCTTGTCCAAGGACACAAGTGGAACTTCCAACCTCAGGCTCTAGGCTTGAGGCAATACAGACATAATCCATAATCTATAGTTATTTTTCAGCCATCACAGAAAATTTCGGTACTTTCACGAACTGTCCAGTCTTCTGGTTATATGGAGGCATTAGAGATGTGGTTAAGAAGATTCTCTCTAGGGGAAAAACAAAGGAGGAAGTAACAATGCTTGATAAGAAATGTACTCATTACCTTGCTCACGTAACTGTAACCCCTCTGTACAGTATTTTCACAATAAAAAAACTTATTTAAAAAAAAGAAGATTCTCTCTTCAACGTGGGTGTAAGAGCACTTCTGTGCTCCCAGCTACTTGGAATGAGGAAATTAAAAGGCAGGAGGACGAAGGTCCTAGGCTAAAAGCCTAAGTAAAAGCCCAAGACCCTATCTGAAGAACTAAAAGCAAAAGGACTTGAGGAATGGCTCAAACGTTACAGTGCTTGCCTGGCAAATGTAAAACCCCTGAATTCAAACTTTACTACCATTTGATTTTTTTAAATTTATTTACCTTCTTATTTTATTTTATTTTTTAATTGTGAAAATACTGTACAGAGGGGTTACAATTACATGGGCAAGATAATGAGTACATTTCTTATCAAGCATTGTAGCCTCCTCCTTTGTTTCCCTTTCCCATTAAATTTATTTTTTATTTTTGTCATGGGGCCCGACCTCTGGGTCTGGGCTCTGTCCCTCAGCTCTTTAGCTCAAGGCTAGAGCTCTACCACTTGAGCCACAGTGCCACTTCTGGCTTTTTCTGTTTATGTGGTGCTGAGGAATCAAACCCACAGCCTCATGCATGCAAAGCAAGCACTCTACCACTGAGCTTTATAACAATTTGAAAAATAAAAACAGAAGAGCCAGTCACTGGTGGCTCATACCTATATTCCTAGCTATTCAGGAGGCTGAGATCTGAGAATCCTGGTTCAAAGCCAGCCTGGGCAGGAATGTCCCTGAGACTCTTATTTCCAATTAACCACCAGAAAACTGGAAGCAGTGCTGTGACTTAAAGTGGTAGAGCACAAGCCTTGAGCAAAAAGAGCTCAGGGACAGTGCCCAGGCCCTGAGTTCAAGCCCCATGACCAACTAACAAAGAAGGAGGAGGAGGAGGAGAAGGAAGAAGAGAAGGAGGAGGAGGAGGAGGAAGAGGCAGTGGCAGCAGCAGCAGCAGCAGCAGAAGAAGAAGAAGAAGAACTGAAAAGAAATTGATATGCTTAAGTTTAGAAAGAAATGCACAACAAGGTTTTCTGGTCCAGGGAGAAAATGACTTTTTTTATACTTGGCTTTTTTTTTCATTAAGATCAAAAGTTATAATTCAATGAGAAGAAAATTGCCCTTGGGATTGTTGAACCAACATCTTCACTCAAACTGGGCCCTGAATGCATGTGTCAAAAGCAACTCACACTCTTGTTCATTTCCAGCCAATTCTCCGAAGGTGGCCCAATTGGCTTGGAAGCATTCAGTCAGATCTAATGTTCATTGCACACATCTTCTGTGTATTGTAGCTGCCAATCAGCCATCTAATTGCAACTTTACACTCATGGTTCAATGGGCAAGATGAATCTACAATGTGATAAAGACAATACTAGGGAATGAAAGACACAGCTGCTGTCCTGTTCATTCCAGGATTACCTATTAAGAAGTCTGAGGAACTATCATTGAGCATCTACTATATGCAGGTGTCTAACATATTGCAAATATTAGCATATTCAATATTCACAATTCTTCCAAGTAGATGCTACTACTCCCTATGTTTACAGGTGTAAACAATATTTTAGGTACAGAAACAGAACTTTGTTTTTGTTTTTTAGTTTTATTCCTGGGACTGAACTCTGGGCCTGGGCACTGTCCCTGAGCTTCTTTTGCCCAAGGGTAGCACTCTACCACTTGAGCCACAGCACCATTTCTGGCCTTTTCTGTTTATGTGGTACTGGGGAATCAAACCCAGGGCTTCATGTATGCTAGGCAAGTACTCTACCACTAAGCCACATTCCCAGCTCTGTTTTTGCTGTTGGTGGTAGTGGTGGTGATGGTGGTAGTGGGGCTTAAACTCTGGGTTTAGGCACCGTCTCTGAGCTTTTGCGCTTAAGGCTGGTGCTAGACTACCTTGAGCCATAACACCACTTCCAGAAGCAGAATTTTTAAAACATAATAGTTAATTATGAATAAGTCCTGTACAGAAAGGTTATTATGCTTAAAATTATTTTCTCTCACAGATAATATTTGGGAAGAGCTCTGGAAGGAGCAGTTAAATAGTAAACATTCCCTTATAGCTTTGACCCACTATCATCTATAAGAAACTTAAAGGGCTAGGATGTAGCTCAGTGGCAAAGCATTTGCCTACCAAGTGCAACATCCTGGGTTCGAATCCAGTACCAAAAGAAAGAAAGGAAGGAAGGGAGAGAGAGAGAGAGAGAGAGAGAGAGAAAGAAAGAAAGAAAGAAAGAAAAGACAAAAAAGAAAGAAAAGACAAAAAATTACAGTTAAGGGTTGTTTTAGTCAGGAAAATGGCCTTACTCTAAATATTTGAAACAGAACTTATTACAGAGAATTTAACACTGTCGGGCTGGGAAGGTTGCTCAGTGGTAGAGCGCTTACCTGGCATGCATGAGGCTCTGGGTTCGATTCCTCTGCACCACATAAGCAAAAAGAAAAAAGCCAGAAGTGGCGCTGTGGCTCAAGTGGAAGAGCGCTAGCCTTGAGCTGAAGAGCTGAGGGACAGCGCCCAGGCCCAGAGTTCAGGCCCCATGACCGGACCCCAAAACAACAACAAAAAAAAGAATTTAACACTGTCACTATTTAGGTGATGGAGATCGCATCTGCGATGGGCAAGCCAGATAATAGCAAGAGCAGGGAACGTCCACCATCCTAATCTGGAAGTTAAATGAAGGAAGGAGATGGAACTAGAGCCGCGAAGGTTGGGGGGAAGGTGGGGAAGGTAGGGGAGCCAGGTTCCCTACTTTCTCCTACCCTCCTGCCAGTGGTCCTTATTGTCCCAACTCAGCCAGAAGCCAATTGACAAAGGAACCAAGGAAATGCAGAGGATGGGGTAGTTCCTCCTTTTGTAAAATAATTTCTAACCCAAAGGATTACTGTAAGAATTAAAAGATCAACTGTACATAACACGTCGGCACTGTGGCTAACACCTAGAATGAAAGCAGCTACAGCTAATTTTCCCCTAGGCAGGAAAACCAAGATTCTGACAGATTAACTGATTTGCTGGAGGAAGGAGGTTTGAGAGGCTGGAAGATCAGTGTGGCGTTGGGCTGGTCATTTAGTTTCTTTGAGCCTTCATTTCCCCAGTCTCTTAACTGTAGATTACGAAGGGAGTTCTTTCTGCAGATATTTACCAAGCACCCCCTACTCATGCAAAAACCACGAGTGCAGATAAACAAGTCAGACTTGCACAGCCCTGGCCTTCCTCGGTTTACCCTCGGATCGTGAGGAAGTCATGAGATTGTACAGATTACAGTAATAACTGAGATCACTGCTTTGAGGAAATCATTGTAGGGAGTGGGAACCGACCCGGGGCCTGACCTAACCTAAGGAAGGGCAAGGCTACTTCCCGCTGCCCACAGCTGGACTGAATGAAGCCCCGGGAAGGTAGGAGGGAGCTGGAGAGGTGCTGGGTGTCAGTGAGCTGAGGAACCGCACCCGATCGCCCAGGGCCTTCAAGGGCACCCCGGGCCAGGATCCCGCCTCGCAGGCGCTCCGAGCGAACCGGAGGCGAGCGCTCCCTCCCGGACCCGCCCCTCCGCACGCGGCGCGCCGAGCGAGCCCAGCGCCGCCGCTGATTATCCGCTAATGCGTATCGAATTTTTGTTGAATTCGGCTCGCGGCCCGCGCAAAGTGCGCGGCGGTGACGCTGCCAGATCCTCTTAATTCCCTTTGCATCGATCCCGCCGTTAATGACCTAACCTTCTCCCCTAATTAACCGACCGCTGCATTAGGCGGCGCGCCGCCTCCGCCCGCCCCCCGCAGCCCTGCCCCACGCCGTCCCCAAGTTCAGCTGCGCCGGGGTTGGGCGGAGCTGCGCCTAGGCGGGGCGAGGCCCGGGCGCTGCGCCTGCCGCCCTCACTACACGCGGGGTCGCCCCACCCGGCTGGAGCCGGGGATCGGCGTTGGAACGCCACGATTAGAGACTTTTGCTATTTCATGTTGTTTACTGTGTGCCCACAACGGACAAAGCGCTTAACATACTTCAGCTTACTGTTTCAATAACGACCGGTGTGTAAGAATATATTCAACAGTGCCTGATTGATAATAATCACTGACTTCTAATGACTCAAGAAGTAGTGGGAATCAGCCTGGAGCTCTGAAGGCATAACAACCATAGATATGCTTTGGGGAGACGGGACTCCTTCTCTTTCTATCTGGCCTGTTGGAGTCCAAGTTTGTAGTGTATCCCAAGCCTACGCTAGGGAGAACTTTTTTTTTTCTTTTTATTGTGAAAATACTGTACAGAGGGGTTACAATTACATGGGCAAGATAATAAGTACATTTCTTATCAAGCATTGTAGCCTCCTCCTTTGTTTCCCCTTCCCATCCTCCCCCCCATCCAATCATCCCCCGCCCCCCCACCAAAGTTGTAAAGTTCGTTTTCGACTTGTACATCTCATTGTTGCAATGGGTCCACCTGTATCCCTATTTAAACGACTTGTTTTTCCCCTTCCCCTCCACAAATTATACCGACATCAAATACTGTGAAAGCAGGGGTTATACCGTGGGGAAGAGACATACAAAGCAACAAAGAAATAAGGAGAACTTATTAAAATTCTAATTTGCGTTTATTTTCCGTGGTCTCTCCTTTCCAGGATGTTCCTTTCACTGTCATGGCTTTCCTCTGTCTTGTTTTTTTGTTCAATTGTCTTGCTTTTGAGACAAGGTCTCCTTTATAGCTCAAGCTATTCAATACAAAATCCTCCTTCAACTTCCTTGGGCATGTTTTTTGTTGTTGTTGTTGTTTTGTTTTTGTTTTTGGGGGGTCTGGTCATGGGGCCTGAACTCTGGGCCTGGGCGCTGTCCCTCAGCTCTTCAGCTCAAGGCTAGCACTCTACCACTTGAGCCACAGCACCACTTCAGCTTTTTTCTTTTTGCTTATGTGGTGCTGAGGAATCGAACCCAGGACCTCAGGCATGCAAGGCAAGCGCTCTACCACTGAGCCACCTTCCCAGCCCATGGGCATGTTTTATAGTACCTTGGGAAGCAGAAAAGGCAAAGAATAACTAGCTGCCTGTGGTCTCTTGCCAAGCATAAGCGTGGGTCCCAAACTTTGTACTTTAGTTAACTCACAACGTGTCTGTGTGTGTGTGTGTGTGTGTGTGCCTTTCAAAAAACCAGGATAATAGTCAACCTTTTGCATTAGTAAATAGAAATGCTACCTTTTGTTCTGTTCAAGGTACATTCTAGGCTAGGAATGTGGCTTAGTGGTAGAGTGCTTGCCTAGCATGAATGAAATCCTAGGGTGGAGTCTTCAGTACCACATCAACAGAAAAAGCCAGAAGTGATGCTGTGGCTAAAGTGGTAGAGTGCTAGCCTTGAGCAAAGGAAGCTCAGAGACAGTGTCCAGACGCTGAGTTCAAGCCCCAGGACTGGGAAAGAAAGAAAGGAAGGAAGGGAGAAAGAAAGGGAGAAAGAAAGAGAGAGAGAAAGAGAGAAAGAAAGAAGATACATTCTAATCCCTTTTATCTTCAAGTATAATTTATTAGGCATGTGTGGTGATATTAATACAACCAGAATTTTCCCATACTCATTGAGGGTACTGAAATGATCTGACTGTTGTAATCTGACTCTTCACTCTGGTTTGCATGCCCTATATTTCCATTCTGCTGTACTGTGTGTATTTTTGTTGGTGATGGTGGCGGTGGTGGTGGTGGTCATGAGGCTTGAACTCTGGGCCTGGGCACTGTCCCTCAGCTCTTCAGCTCAAAGCCAGTGCTCCAACACTTGAGACACAGTGTCACTTTCGATTTTCTAGTGGTTAATTGAAGATAAGAGTTTCATGGCCTTTGCTGCCCAGGCTGTCTTTGAACTGTGATCCTTGGATCTCAGCCTTCTTTGTAGCTAGGATTACAGGCATGAACCACCAATGCCTGGCTTACTGTGTTGTCTTTTTTGTTTGTTTGTTTTTTGTCGGTTGTGGGGCTTGAACTCTGGGCTTAGGCACTGTCCCTGAGCTCCATGGCAAGTGCTCTACCACTTGAGCCACAGCACCATTTCCGGTTTTCTAGTGGTTTATTGGCGATAAGAGTTTCACGGACTTTCCTGCCCAGGCTGGCTTTGAAGTGATCTTCAGATCTCAGCCTCCTGAGTAGCTAGGATTACAAGCATGAGCCACCAGTGCCCCGCTTACTGTGTATTTTTATAAGCCCCCTCAAATGTCTTCTGGGATGGGGTAAAATTATAAAGGAATGCATTTTAAAAGAAAAGATGAAAGAACAATTCAATTATCTGTTGATCCTCATTTAGTTGGATTGGCATTTGAAGACAGAGAAACTGAGGTTTAGAAATGCTTGTAGAATTGTTCTAACATAGTAATTCAGCACAAGAGACTGTCCGTGTTCATCTACTATCTCCCTTTTTTCCCTTCCCAGGAAAGTTTGGAGATGCACTTTCTGCATCAGAAACCTAGATTTGTTGTGCACTGCTGGCTCAAACCTATAATCCTAACAGATTGAGATCCAAGGATCCCCATTTGAAGTCAGCCTCGGCAGGAAAATCCATAAGATACTTATCTCCAATTAATCACCAAAAAGCCACCAGTGGCGCTATAGCTCAAGTGGTAGAGTGCTATAGCGTTGAGCATAAAAGCCAAAAGACAATGTCCAGGCCTGGAATTCAAGTCCGAATACTTGCACAAAAATTTTAAAAATAATTTTTTAAAAGAAAAATCCAGGGAAGGGAGGTGAAGGATAAACAAAGGAGGAGGCTGCAATGCTTGGTAAGAAATGTACGCATTGGGCTGGGAAGTTGGCTCAGTGGTAGAGCGCTTGCCTTGCATGCCTGAGGCCCTGGGTTCGATTCCTCAGTACCACATAAGCAAAAAGAAAAAAGCTGGAAGTGGCGCTGTGGCTCAAGTGGTAGAGTGCTAGCCTTGAGCTGAAGAGCTGAGGGACAGCGCCCAGGCCCAGAGTTCAGGCCCCACAACCGGACCCAAAAAAAAAAAAAAAGAAATGTACGCATTATCCTGCCCATGTAATTGTAACCCCTCTGTACAGTATGTTCTCAAATAAAATAAAATAAAATTTTTAAAAAAAGAAAAATCCAGGTGCCAATGGCCCATGCCTGTAATCCTAGCTACTCAGAAGGTTGAGATCTAAGGATTGTGGCTTAAAGCCAACCCGGGCAGGAAAGTCTGTGAGACTCTTATTTCTCATAAGCTATGCAGAAAAACTGAATGTGGCACTGTGGCTCAAGTGGTAGAGCACTAGCCTTGAGCAAATAGATGCTCAGGCCAGGACCAGGGGGGGAAAAAAAAGTAGAGGAGGAACTAGAGGACAATGAAAAGAAAGAGATACCTGGATTTGACAAATCCTTAACATCCTATACTGAAGATACCTGGATTTGTCAAATCCTTAACATCCTATACTGAAGCAAACATTGGAGTCACTATATCCATGGCAGACACTTGCTCTTCCTCTCAGACAAACCTATCAAGAACTACTACCTTTTAGCAAAATGACCCACCATTTGTTTAGACTGAGAGACTACAGTTTAACATGAGTAAACCATTTGCCTAAATTCATTTGCTAAGTGGTTTTGCTGAGTCTCAAACCCAGCTCAAGCTGAATGTACTTTTGATTACATTTTTCTTTCTACAATATGTGTCCTTTGAGGAACGAAGGGCTCCGTTCCTCAAGACAGTTTAGTTGTAACCGCTAAAGAATTGAGTATTTGATTGGGGAGTTCATTTTTAGGCTTCACTACAGATCTCCCTCTCTTCCCCCATACCAGGGAGCCAGCCTGAGTCATATAGTCTCTCACAGGAAACACAAGAAGGCTTTGTTTTGGAGGCTGTTAAAAGGGCACTAGAGGCAGGATCTGTCCGGGGGGCAAAATTAGAAAATGCCAAGTTTACCCTTCTTGAGGGAGAGGGGTGCAGTTCTTCCCTTCTGACAGTCTACTCTCTGATACACTTGTCCCATATTTCTCTCTTGTCCTAAGGAACATGAACATTGCCCATTTCGACCTGTTGAGCATCTCTCTCTCTCTCTCTTTTGGTGGGTCATGGGGCTTGAACTCTAGGCCTGGGTGCTGCCCCTGAGCTCTTCAGCTCAAGGCTAGTGCTCCAGCACTTGAGCCACAGTGCCCCTTCTGGCCTTTTCTGCTTATGTGGTGCTGAGGAATTGAACCCAGGGCCTCATGCCTGCGAGGCAAGCGCTCTACCACTGAGCCACCTTCCCAGCCCTATGTTGAGCTTCTCTTTATCTTTTGATGCCCTCTGTGTTTCCTCCATCCAGAAGGCTAAATGATTTCACAGGCTGAGTTAGCTGCCTCCTCTTCTGGAGTCTCAGAGTTCCTGGAGCACATGCACTTTCACAGTAAGCACAGACCAGTCATTTTGCTTTGTAACTTTGGGCAATATTTTTTATTGTTTTATTATTATTATTATTTTGTTGGTCGTGGGGCCTGAACTCTGGGCCTGGGTGCTGCCCCTGAGCTCTTCAGCTCAAGGCTAGCGCTCTACCACTTGAGCCACAGTGCCACTTCTGGCTTTTTCTGTTTATGTGGTGCTGAGGAATTGAACCCAGGGCCTCATGCCTGCGAGGCAAACACTCTACCACTGAGCCACCTTCCCTACCCTATTGTTATTATTTTTATAATAATTATTATTAAGAGTTGTACAAAGGGGTTACAGTTTCATAAGTCAAGTAATGAGTACAGTGCTTCATGGACAATGTCACTCCACCCTTCCTTCACTTTCCCCCATTTTCCCCTTCTTTCCCTACTCACAAGCTTAGATCATTTTCAGTGTATATTGAATATAATGATTGCATTTGCTCACTCTCCCTCCCCCTATTCCTATGCTCTCTCCCCCCCAAATTCCACTTCCTGAATTTTTTGGGGGGGGGGGGCCCAGTTGTGGGCCTGAACTCTAGGCCTGGGCACTGTCCCTCAGCTCTTCAGCTCAAGGCTAGCGCTCTACCACTTGAGCCACAGCGCCACTTCTGGCTTTTTTCTTTTTTCTTATGTGGTGCTGAGGAATTGAACCCAGAGCCTCATGCATGCAAGGCAAGCGCTCTACCACTGAGCAACCTTTCCAGCCCCCTCACTGCCTGAAATTTTTTTTGATAAATGGAACTTCAGATGTTCAGAGGAGCTACACCTTCAGGTTCCTCCCCTGAGCATATCCTCCTTTAGTCGGTTTGTGTGTAAATGCCTAGTCACCTGTACAAGTTATCATGTCCAGTTGTATTTTAGACCTACTTTCCACATATGTGAGAAAGCATATGTCATTTGTCTCTCTGGGTTTGGCTTACCACCTCACTTGACATGATTTGGTCTAGGTCCATCCACATCCTTGCAAATGACATTCTTTTTCGTGTATGGGTAAAATTCCGTTGTCTATAGCTACCATATTTTCTTGATCTATTCTATTGTAGGCATCTAGGCTGTTTCTGTAACTTGGCTATTGTGAATAGTGTAGCAATGAACATGGATGTGCAAGTGTCTTTACCATATCCTGACTTGTTATGTTATGAATGGATGTCTAAGAGTGGTTTTGTTGGGTCCCGGGGAAGTTCTGGGTTTCATTTTTGAGGAATCTCCAAACCACTATTCAGGGTGGTTATACTAGTTTATATTCCCACCAATAGTGACATAGGTTTCCTTCCCCTCCCCCCAATTCTTGTCAGCAGTTGGTATTGTTCAAATACTTGATGTTGGACAATCTAACTGGGGTGTGATGGAATCTCAATGTTGTTTTGATTTGTATTTTCTTTGTAGCCAAGGATATTGAACATTTCCTTATGTGTTTATGGCCATTCGTACTTCTTCTGAGAAGTCTTTCTTTCGCTTCTTTGCCCATTTATGGATTGGCTTATTTGTTTTCTTTGTGGCCATTAGTTTCTCGAGCTCCTTGTATATTTTGAATATTAGGCCCTTGTTCGATATATTGCTGGTAAAGATCTCCCAGTCCGCTGGCTGTCTTTCTAGTTTAGTAACTATGTCCTTGGCTGTACAGAAACTTTTTAGTTCGATGAAATCTCATTTGTCAAGCTGTCGCTCCTATTTTCTGTGCTCCTGAGACTTCAAAAATTTCCTGCCTGTGCCCATAAGTTCTAATGTTTCTCCTACTCTACTTTGCAGTAGTTTCAAAGTTTCAGGTCTATCATTAAAGTCTTTGATCCATTTTGAGTTCAGGTGCAAGGTGACAGACAGGGATCCAATTTTAGTTTTCTACATATGGATATTCAGTTCTTCCAAAATGACTTTGGGCAAGCTTTAACCACTAAGCATCTATTCTCCCTTCTGTAAAATGGGATAATAGTTCCTACCCTTACAGATTTTAAATTGGATTATGCAAGTGACATAAAAATATTTTTGCTAGGGCTGGGAAGGTGGCTCAGTGGTAGAGTGTTTGCCTTGCATGCATGAGGCCCTGGGTTCGATTTCTCAGCACCACATAAGCTTTAAAAAAAAACTAGAAGTGGTGTTGTGGCTCAAGTGGTAGAGCGCTAGCCTTGAGGTGAAAAGCTGAGGGACAGCGCCCAGGCCCAGAGTTCAGGCCCACGACTAGACTCCCCCCCCCCAATTTTTTTTTTTTGCTAGTATCAGGGCTTAAATTTGGGGCTTTATACTTGCTTGGCTTGCCCAGACCCAACTTTATATTTATATTTATTTTATTTTATTTTTTTGTGATCTCTAGACCTCATACTCTTGGTCGTGGGGCTTGAACTTTGGGCCTGAGCAATGTCCCTGAGCTCTTCAGCTCAAGGCTAGTGTTCTACTACTTTGAGCCACAGCATCACTTCTGGTTTTCTGGTAGTTAATTGAAGATAAGAGTCACAAACTTTGCTGCCCAGGCTGGCTTTGGACCTTGATCCTCAGATCTCAGCCTCCTGAGTAGCTAGGATTACAGCCATGAGCCACTGGCACCCAACTGGACCTCATACTCTTGAATGGCTTTTCTCTCACAGCTGGCTCTTTACTATTTAAGCCACACACCCATTTCTAGTTTTTTTTCTGGTCACTTGGAGATAAGAATGTAAGGTTTGTTAGCATGGGCTGGCTTGGTACCATCATCCTCAGATCTCTACTTCCTGAGTAGCTAGGATTACAGTCATGAGCCACCACCACCTAGCTTAACTATAAATACCCAAGGCATAAGTCTGTCCGGACAGTTTGGCCTAAAGGAGAAGGCTAGGATGAGAGAGAGCTGCTTTTTTCATAAAGAGAAATTGATGAGGAAAGGTATTTTAAGTTTTGCTGTACATATTTTTCAAATGATTAATCACAATTATTATTTAAAATTTATTTCAAATGCTGTGGATGTTAGATTGATATAAGCAGACAAGACTATGAGGCAGCTCAACTTTAAAAAGGATCCACAAGCCAGGTGCTGGTGGTTCATGCCTATAATCCTAGGCATGCCTAGGCATGCCTATAATCCTCCTGAGTACAGGAGGCTGAGATCTGAGGATCTCAGTTCAAAGCCAGCTGGGAAAGGCCATGAGACTCTTATCTCCAATAAACCACTCAGAAAATTGGAAGTGGAACTGTGGCTCAAGTAGTAGAGTGTTTGCCTTGAGCTGAAGAACTGAGGGACAGTGCCCAGGTCCAGAATTCAAGCCCATGACCCCCTGGACCCCCCCCCCCACAAAAAGGATCCACAGGTGAAATTCTTAGTGCAGTATTTGACATTTATTAAGTACTCTGATATTGCTGTCTCACCCTTGTTTGCATCTCTACTGCGAAACTAGTCTTTATCGTTGTACTAATCTGCCCTATTCAGCCCATGGTGGAGGCTTAGCAGGAAGAAACCCAGAACCGAAGTCTTGGAAGACCAGGATCCTGGGTTTAAAAAAGTTCCCTGCTGGGTGTTGGTGGCTCACACCTGTAATCCTAGCTATTCAGGAGGCTGAGATCTGAGGATCACGGTTCAAAGCCTCTCGGTTCAAAGCCAGCTCAGGCAGGAAAGTCCGTGAGACTTTTATCTCCAATAAACCACTAGAAAACTGAACGTAGCTCTGTGGCTCAAGGTGGTAGAGTGCTAGAGCTGAAGAGCGCAGGGACAGTGCCCAAGCCCAGAGTTCAAGCCCCACGACTGACAAATAAATAAATAAATAAATACTTCCTAATGCTTCAGTTAACAATGGCAACTTGTGGTGACTAGAAATCGGCACCAGAGAGGCCTATTTGTAGACATCCTTCCATTGCGGGTAGGCTACCCCATTAGGCTTCTCACTGTTCCCAGCTCAGACACAAGCTCTCTTCATCCTCCCCTCCACACTGACCTTTGGCCTGGGATGTCATTGAAGGGTTAAGGAGCTATGTTGTTCCCTCAGGGTTGGAAATACCAAGCATGCCAGCCAAAATTCACTATATCAGTTGTCCAGGACAACTGGTTGCCCATTCTGCAGGGACTGGCTTATGTACTAGAACATACCTTTACGGTAGGTTTTCAGAGGATACACTTCTCACAGACAGTGGCCTGGCTGGAAGACCTGGGAGGATCTATGCTCACAGAATCTCAGTCACAGCTTGTGACTACTTGTCATCCCTCAACACTCTCTGACCTTTCTAGCCTCTGCATTTGTCATTTTGATCTCTGGGGTGCCCTTCCCCCATTTCTGCCTAATAAATCTTATTCATTGTTGGAGGCCCAAACAGTTGCTTTTCCAAGAAATAATTTCTTCAGCCTGAAAGAGCTCCCTCTAACCTCATAACCAGATCATGTCCTCTATTGGGATTTAGGATGTAGAATCTCACCCCAACAGTGGACAACTGCAATGTGGATCAGAGACTGTGCTGGGAGTCAGGGAAACGGAGTTCCTCGTCCTGCTTCAGCCACTTGTTAGCTCTACAATCTTGCATAAGTTGGTCAGCCTCACTAAGCCTCCTTGTAAAACTGAGAAAATAAAATAGGATAATTATGAAAATTAAATGAGATGATGCTCATTAAGCCATTAGCATGGTGCCTTGTGCACATTAAACTCTCATTAAATGCTAGCCATTATTATTGTTTCTGTCTCTCTCCCGCCCCTACACCCACTCACAACATTTAGAAAAGGCCTTGGTCAGCTCTGTATTTGAAGGTAGAATGTTATTGGAATAAATTCTTCAGATTCTCACTGTAAAAAGCTTTCTCCAGAGAGAAATAGGCAGTGAAAAAAGACTCATTTCTATATCTTTTTCCTTTTGTTTATTTATTTACTTATTTATTTTGTCAGTTGTGGGACTTGAACTCTGGGCCTGGGCACTGTCCCTGCACTCTTCAGCCAAGGCAAGCGCTCTACCACTTGAGCCACAGTGCCACTTCTGCTTTTCTAGTGGTTTATTGGAGATAAGAGTCTCATGGAGTTTCCTGCCCAGGCTGGCTTTGAACTGGGATCCTCAGATCTCAGCCTCCTGAGTAGCTAGGATTACAGGTGTGAGCCACCAGTGCCCCGACTTTTTTTGTTTTTGTTTTTGTTTTTTTGTTTTTTGAGATAGAGTTTCACTATGTAGTCTAGGCTGCCCTAGAACTCAAAATCCTCCTATCTCAGCTTTCCAAATTCTGGGATTATAGATGTGAACTACTACTCCTAGTTTAGACTGAAATTTGTGTTTCCAGAGAGCCTTAGAGAGTAATTAGGATAAAAACCTACAACTATTTGTCAAGTGGGGTACGGAGGAGAAAATAAAGGGCTTATCACCAAAGTAAAGTTTAATGCTTTTGTTGGGGAGAAAAAAAAAACAAGTAAAGTTTAATGTTCTTTTTGGAGAGGAAAACAACTTTTTCTTCTATTCTCTTATGTTTGGCACCTGTAGGCTTGTATATCAAATGAAAACTACATTAACAGGAAAAAAGTGCACACAAATTTATTAATATTTATATACACAAGAATACATAGAAAAAAGTGTGAAATGCAAAGAAACAGACTTCAGAACTTATGTATCATTTTCACAAAACAAAGAGGATTTGGGCTTCTGGAGACAATATCAAAAGACAATAAGTAGGGCTGGAAAGGAATTCAGTGGTAGAGTGTTTGCCTTGCATGCATGAGGCCCTGGGTTCGATTCCTCAGCACCATATAAGCAGAAAAACAGAAGTAGAGCTGTGGCTCAAGTGGTAGAGTGCTGACTTTGAGCTGAAGAGCTGAGGGACAGTGCCTAGGCCCAGAGTTCAGGCCCCACGACTGACCAAAAAAAAAAAAAAGACAATAAGTAGGAAGGATTTATGGAAGGTAAGTGCTACTTCAGTGTGTATACAACCTCATCTTGAGGAAAGTCCCTCATTTCTGAAGACAAGTGTAACTTTTCTCCAGGAGTCATGATACATACTTATAGTCTCAGCTACTTGAAAGGCAAATGGCAAGAGGATGGCCTGAGTTCAGGATCTGAGAACAGTCTGAGTAACATAGCAAAAACCAATCTTACAAAAAACAAAAAAAAAGTACCTTGGTGTACCAATCTCTCTCTGGTAGAGGGAGAGCATCTTGCTCAAAGGGAAATGTATACCCTGCAATGAAAAGAACGAGAATTCTTGGCATTTCTGTTTATTCAATTTGCAATTTCCTTCAACTCAAAATAATTCCTGTCAAAATGGCATAATTTAAGGTGAAATATTCTTTTTATTCTTCTCTTTTGTGTGTGTGTGTGTATATCTGTGGTGGGTCTTGAACTCAGGGCCTGGGCACTGTCCCTGAGTGCTTTTTTTTTTTTTTTTGGTTGGTCAAGGGGCTTGAACTCTGGGCCTGAGCGCTGTCCCTCAGCTCTTCAGCTCAAGGTAAGTGCTCTACCACTTGAGCTACAGCGCCACGTCCGGTTTTCTGGTGGTTTATTGGAGATAGGAGTTTCATGGACTTTCCTGCCCGGGCTGGCTTTGAACCACGATCCTCAGATCTTAGCCTCCTGAATAGCTAGGATTACAGGCATGAGCCACCGGCGCCCAGCTTCCCTTAATGCTTTTTCCCTTAGTGTTCTACCACTTTGAGCTACTTCTGGTTTTCCTGCCCAGGCTGGCCTTGAACTGACATCCTCAGATCTCAACCTCTTGAGTAGCTAGGATTACAGGCATGCACCACTAATGCCCAACTTGGGGTGACATATTCTGATCCCTTTCATTTGCCTTGCTCTTTGGCAGGACCAGAAATCTAGTAAGATCCTAAGAGTAAAGTATCTTTTGCAGCCTCAAACAACCCTTACTTTGGGCTATAGGTGTCTACCTGTGATACGGTACTTACAGTGCTGTAAGTGCTTTGGTTCCCAGCACTATAAAAACAAAACAAAAATAACAAAAAATCAGGTACCAGTAGCTCACTCCTATCATCCTAGCTACACAGGAGACTGAGATCTGAGGAACAAGGTCTCTGGGAAACAGCCCAAGCTGACTCTTATCCCAAGAGATTCTCATCTCCAATTAACCAGGCGGAAGTGGAGCTGTGGCTCAAGTGATAGAGCAAAAAAGCTAAGGGACAGTGTGAGGACCTGAGTTCAAGCCCCAGTACTAACACCAAATCAAACAAAAAAGAACATCTCCACTTAGATCTAGATCTAAGAGTGCTTCTCAAAACTGGGGATAAGGGCTGGGAATATGGCTTAGTGGTAGAGAGCTTGCCTAGCATGCATGAAGCCCTGGGTTCCATTCCTCAGTACCACATAACAGAAAAAGTCGGAAGTAGCACTGTGGCTCAAATGGTAGAGCACTAGCCTTGAGTACAGAGAGGCTCTGGGACAGTGCCAGGCCCTGAGTTCAAGCCGTAGGACCAGCAAAACAAACAAAAACAAAGAAACCCTGGGTATATGAGTGTGATGGGGTATTGGTAGCATGTGGTCTGTGTTCCTATCTTCTACCCATTTAGGGCATCTACAAGGGAAACCGAAGCTTCTAGATTTGAAAGGAAGCCATAGAAGCCAACCACTTTCGTTCCTTATCAAGAGTCAGGGGTCCTCCTAAGCTTTTCATTTTGCTGAGAACTGTGCTGCTAGAATTAATCTGGGGTTCTGAAATTGGAGTTCTTCAGTGATATGTGTTCCTGTTTTCTTTCCCTGGCTGGCAGAATAGGAACCCTTGACTTAGAAAAGCCAATGTAGAACCCAAACCCACACAGATATTCTCTCTGTAAATACAATTGAGGATGGTAGATCCAGTAGATGTAGTCAGTGGATCTCGAAGGGTTGGGCCGAAGTAGATCTGCAGAGAATGTGGTCCAAGATGTGGACCAAAGGACACAGGGCTCAAGACTCTTGTTTCTAACACCAGCCCCTAACTTACCTAATGCCTATAAATCTAGCTACCTAGGAGGCCAATATCTGAGGATCTTGGTTCAAAGCCAGCCTGGGCAGGAAAGTCTGTAAAACTCATACCTTGTTTAACCACAAAAAAGCCAGGAGTAGAGCTGTGGCTCAGTTGATAAAGTACCAACCTTGAGTGCTAAGGGACAGTGCCCAGGATGTCAGTTCAAGTCCTAGTACCAACACAAAGAAGAAGGAGAAGGAGAAGGAGAAGGGGAGGGAGAAAAGAGCTGGGCACTGGTGACTCATACCTGTAATCGTAGCTACTCAGGAGGCTGAGATCTGAGGATCACAGTTCCAAGCCAGCCTAAGCAAGATACTTTGTGAGACTCATCTCCAATTAACCACCAGAAAACTGAAAGTGGCCCTGTGATTCCTGTGATTCAAAGTGGTAAAGTGCTAGCTTTGAGTGAAAAAGCTCAGGGACAGCACACAGGCTCTGAGTTCAAGCCCCTGACTGACAAAAGAAAAGAAAAGAATGAATGCTGTCAATTATTCACTATTTATTAATATTGCCATACATATCGAATATTTATTAATATTATCACAATAATTTCCAGCCTTCAAAACAATGCTGAGTAGATTTTCCTTCTTTCTTTTTCTGTCTTTCTTTCTGTTTCTTTCTTTCTTTCTTCTTTCTCCCTTTCGTTCTTTCTCTCTCTCTCTCTCTTTCTTTCTTTCTTTTGTCGGTCCTGCACTTGAACTCAGAACCTGGGCACTGTCTCTGACCCTCTGCCATTTCCGGCCTTTTCTGTTTATATGGTACTAGAGAATCAAACCCAGGGCTTCATGCATGCCAGGCAAGCACTCTACCACTAAGCCACATTCCCAGCCTTAGCATGAGTAGTTTTTTTTAAAGTATTTTTTACTGTCATATAAGTTAAATATACATGCAGAGCAAAACAAGTACAGAGGCAATTCTAATATGCTTTTACAGAAATATGAAGCTAAAATAGCCAATCAAAACTTAAATTTGATATATACATTATTTGATATTGCCAATTGGGCTTTTGCAGAAATTAAATTGGTAATCCTTTGTTATTAAAACAAAGCAAAACAAAGACTTCAACTTCCTAAATTAGGCAATCTATTGACATCCTCACTATGTATGAGGAAATAGTAGCTTAGAGACACATGAATCTCAACTACCTGAACTTAGGATCGAGTTGGCAGAGTCCTGAGCTGAAATGAATGAGCACAGACATATCTCCCTTCTAAATATACTCAAGGTCTTCAATAGAACAAGAGCTTATTAAGGGTTTGTTGAATGAATGAGTAACTGAATAGGTCTGCCACACCTAGATTGTAATTCATCATTTTCCACTTTTGACTGCTGCCAGTGGCCCTTCCCACCTTGTTACACAGAAGCTAGTCTAATGGCATTAACCGTTCCAGCCAGTCATGATACCCTTAAAAGCTTCAGTCCAGCCACTCTGCCCTTGTTGGGGTCTTGGCTCTGGGCCCTGGATTAGGAGAGTGGTCTGGTTGTTTACCAGGAATTTGGACCTTCTTCAGAGAAAATCACAAATGACCTATTAGTCTAATTCGAGCACTTAGCAAGGAATGACTATAGCATTCACACCCCCAGCCCCAGGCTAATGGAGCCCAAGCAAATGGAGAAGCTTTGGCTGCTCTGAGATATCTTCCTGGGAGAGGAGGAAGGAGGGTGGACCCAGTGCCCCACTGGAGTTTGCAGGGAAGCAGCTTGGCTGACATTTCCTGGGGTTGGGCAGGCTATGGGGGATATAAGAATGAACAGGGAGAGGCTTGCCTCTTCCACCCACCACTCTGGCAGTTCTTATTCTACCCCCATCTCCTCCCTCATTTCCCTTAAAATTTGGCTCAAAGAAAATTGGGAGACTGGGCAAAGTGGCACATGCCAGTAATCTTAGCTACTCAGGACTCAGGAGGTGAAGACTGGATTATGGCTCAATGTCAACTACTTCAAAAAGAGATGGTGATTTTCACCTTCGAGATGAACAGTTTTCAGTCTATTGAAAGTGAACTCCTTTCCTAACAAATTTGCCTATCATTTTCAGAGAGAGAGAGAGAGAGAGAGAGAGAGAGAGATCGACTCAACAGATAAGTTGGGCATACTGGTACATGTCTAACCCCAGCTATGAGGGAGTTATAGGTAGGAGGCTGTTATAGCCTAAGGCAGATCCCTGGGGAAAATGTGAAATGGAGGGGGCAGGGATAACTAAAAAGGCACTCAAGGAGTAGAATGTTTGTCTTACAAGTGCAAGGTCCTGAGTTCAAAAACCCAGTACTGCCAGAAAAAAAAATTAAATAAGAGGGGGAGGTGCTATGGTTTGAGTATGGTATATCTTCCCAGGAACTAAATTGGAGGTCAGTTTTTACTCAGTGGTATTAAGAAACAATACAATAACAAGAAGTTAGAAACAATCCAACTTTGGTGTTTAGAAGTGAGACTTTTGGAAGGCATTAGGATAAGGCTGTCAAGATAGAGCTCTCATGATTGAATATACTGGTGGCTTTATAAGAGAGAGACCAATGGGGCTGGGAAGGTGGCTCTGTGGTAGAGCGCTTGCCTTGCATGCATGAGGCCCTGGGTTTGATTCCTCAGCACCACATAGGCAAAAAGAAAAAAGCTGGAAGTGGCACTGTGGATCAAGTGGTAGAGCGCTAGCCTTGAGCTGAAGAGTTGAGGGACAGCGCCCAGGCCCAGAGTTCAGGCCCCACAACTGGACCCCCCAACCCCCAAAAAAAAGAGAGACCAAGCTGGCACTGGTGGCTCACACCTGTAATCCTAACTACTGAGTTATGAGGATCAAGGTTCAAACAGCCTAAGCAGAAAACAATCCAAGGAATTATTCTTAATAATAATAATAATAAAGAAATCAGAAGATATACATATGTGCTTCTCATATGATCTCCTGCACTATCTTGGGGCTGTGCCAGCAAGGCTATCACCAAATGTAGCCCCCTAGGCTCTGTGTGTGTGTGTGTGTGTGTGTGTGTGTGTGTGTGTGTGTATGTGTGGAGGGGGGTGGGCACAGGGACTTTAACTCAGGGCTTTATACTTTTGCTTGGCTTCTGCTCAAGGCTAATGTTCTGCCACTTGAACTACATCCCCACTTCTGGATTTTGGAGGGTGGTTAGCTGGAGGTAACACTTTCGTGGACTTTCTTAGCCAGATTGGATGCTATTGAAGAAACTGGCAAGCAGCTAAGCAAAGCAGCACAGCGCTATTGCTGTTCCTGATGCTGCTTCCTAGTCTGGTAGTTTAAGAATGGGAAATTAAAGTTGTTTTAATTTAATTTTTTAATTCTTTAGAATTGCCCATCTTTTTCAGATCATCTCTAAAAATCACATAACAGGAAGTGGCACTGTGGCTCAAGCAGTAGAGCGCTCGCCTTGAGCTGAAGAGCAAAGGGACAGCGCCCAAGCCCAGAGTTCAAGCCCCACAACTGACCAAAAAAAAAAAAAGAAAAAGAAAAAAGAAAAAAATCACATAACATAATTTCCTAGGCACAATTCTTCCTAGGCACAATGCTTTTACATAACTTACCTATTTTGGGGGGCAGATATTAAGGTTTGAACTCAGGGCCTCAAGCTTGCTCAGCTGGTACTCTACCACTTGAGTCATTCCTTTAGCACTGCTTTTTGTGGGCTGCATTGGAAATGAAGTCTAATAAACTTTTCTGCCTGCCTTTTTCTCTCAATTTCTTGAATAGCTAAGATTATAGATGTGAGCCCCCTGTTCCTGACTTAGCTTACTTCATTCTTTTTTTCTTTTTTTGCCAGTTGTGGGGCATGAACTAAGGGCCTGGGCACTGTCCCTCAGCTCTTTTGCTCAAAGGTAGTGCTCTACCACTTTAGCCACAGCTCCACTTCCAGTTTTCTGGTGGATAATTGGAGATAAAAGTCTCACAGACTCTCTTGTTCAGGTAACTTTGAATCGTGATTCTCAGATCTCAGCCTTCTAAAAAGCTAGGATTACAGGTATGAGCCACCAACTCCCAGCTTTACCTTACTCTTTATGAGATGGGCTCTATGCTTTGTGTGTTACACATGTGACTAGTAAAGCTTAGAGAACCCAATGTCATACAGCTCTTTGCTGACAAAGTCAAGTGCTGGAAGATTAAATGAGTTAATGAATATACTTTCAAATAGTATTCTCAAGTAGTAATCTTTGGCTCTAGGGGCTCCATGAATGAGTTACTCTTATAATTGTTTTTGTTTTTGTCTTGTTTCCTGCTCTGGCATGTGAAAGGTGTGAGTCTTATTTTTCAGAATTCCCTTCAACCAACAGTGTCTTGCAGAGTCAGCACTCATCAGATGCTTACTGAAGGAGTGAATCAGTGAACAAACACAGCTCTATAAAGACATTCTTCAAACTACATTGCATAAGTAAGTTTTTCCTTGTTTCAAGAGGATTAAATTCCCTGAGACTGAGGACAAGCCTCTGCCTTCCTCTGACCCCATTACAATCAGATCAGTAACATCAGTAGGTGCTCAATAAATGCTGTGGTCGACAAAGGGCTCCTTTTTGACTGTTGTGGTAGATCTTAGAAGTATCTCAGAAGTAGCTAGAGTTGGAATGGATACCAGATCAACAGTTCATTTTTTTCCTCCAACTCTATCTCAGGAACACACACACACACACACACACACACACACACACACACAGTCATATAGCAGCTGGAAGCAGAGTTGCTTGTGTGTGTCTCTTCATCACCTGACCTGTTTCTGTGTCTGTAAGATGCTGAATTTTACAGAAATTCACAATTTGAAAAAATGAGAAAAGAGCAAAGTTTAGGTCAAAATCTTTAATCATGATCCAGGAAGACAGGGGGACTTGAGGACAGTAGGAAGAATAAAACAAGGCCCAAAGGCTTCAACTCTTTTTTTTTTTTTTTTTTTTGTCGGTCGTGGGGCTTGAACTCTGGGTCTGGGCGCTGTCCCTCAGCTCTTCAGCTCAAGGCGAGCGCTCTACCACTTGAGCTACAGTGCCACTTCCAGTTTTCTGGTGGTTTATTGGAGATAAGAGTCTCACAGTCTCTCCTGCCCGGGCTGGCTTTGAACCTCGATCCTCAGATCTCAGCCTCCTGAGTAGCTAGGATTACAGGCGTGAGCCACCAGGGCCCGGCAAGGCTTCAACTCTTTATGTCCACTTATTCCCCAGGACCCCAGGGCAGAGGACTGCAGACAACAGGCTCTTTCCCATCTTTATTCAGAGGACTAGATGAGCGGGGCAGGATTCTTGCCCCAGCTTTCTTTACAAAGGGAATGTCTTTATAATCTTTCCCATTACATCTAGCTCTGCCTATGTGGAGAATGCAATAGGCTGGTTTTTTAGACTTTAAATGATACTAGTGGAAAGGAAGAATGGATTAAGAGAGAGCTGGTCACCACCAGAAGATATGGCTAAAATGTGGTCACCAAGAAGGGGCAGCCTGAGTCAAAAGCAGAGTAAAGAAAGAGCAAATTCAAACTGGCCAATCAAGATCGGAAAGCTGTAGCCTCTGGCTTCTACTGTGGTGTCATTTGATCCAATTGCAGTCGCCAAGTGGGAGTCAGGGGTAGCAGGCTGTACACTGTACCTCTCTCTGGAGGCTGTCCTTTTCTCACCCCTCACGGGCTGCAGGTCAGACTGGATGGGGTGGAGAGGAAGAAGGACCTCAAGAAAGTCCAGCTACCAAAGGCTCTGAAGCAGAACCAGGGTAAGTGTGCAGGAGAAAAGCAAGGGCACCCTGGCCTGTGTCCTCAGAGCAAGGTTTTCCATCTGTGGAAGAAATGGAATAGACTGAATTCAGGGAACCATCTTCACCCTCTTCCCCTTAGTGTCCACTAGAGGACTATAAAACGTGTGACAACAGAAAGCCAACCCTCGTCCCTCCCCCATGGTATAACCCTTGTTTTCACTGTATTTGATGTTGGTATAATTTGGGGAGCAGAAAGGAAAAAACAAATTGCTTAAATAGGGATACAGGTGGACCCATTGCAACAATGAGATGTACAAGATGCTATGTCAAAAAACGAACTTTACGATTTAGATGTGTGTTGGGAGAGGGTGAATGTAGTTGTGGAGATGGGAGGAAGGGATGGTAGGAGGAGGCAACAATGCTTGATAAGAAAAGTACTCATTACCTTGCTCATGTGATTGTAACCCCTCTGTACAGTATTTTCACAATAAAAACTTATTTAAAAAAAAGTCAACCCTCCTGTCCCCAACCTCTTGTCTGCTCCCCCCAACCTCTTGTCAGTTCTGTTTGGGTTTTCCCCAGGTGGTCCTGGAAAGTTTGTTTTTTTTTTGGGGTCCCGTCGTTGGGCCTGAACTCTGGGCCTGGGCACTGTCCCTCAGCTCTTCAGCTCAAGGCTAGCACTCTACCACTTGAGCCACAGCGCCACTTCCGGCTTTTTTCTTATGTGGTGCTGAGGAATCGAACCCAGGGCCTCGAGCATGAAAGGCAAGCGCTCTACCACTGAGCCACCTTCCCAGCCCCTCCTGGAAAGTTTTGAAGGTTGCAATAACGAAGGTCCTACCTGGTGCTGCATCACAGAAAAGGTAGGGGGTGCCCAGTCCTGGGAGAACAGCTGGCTATGAAAACGCATCTTAGTCGCAATGGCTTTCCCTGAGCAGAGGAGAGAAGTCAGATGGGAAAGGTATGGTGGCAGATTTTGCAGACTCCCAAGGTAGGAAAGGGAATGGCATGGGACCCTAAGATTTAAGGGAGCAAGTGTGTGCAAAGTGGGCATGAGATATTGTCTCTGTTTGCCCCTTGGGCTGGAGATGTCCCTGGGGCTCACACAGGCAGTGAGGGTAGGGGAATCATTCAAAAAGTGTGAAAACAGAAAGCCCCCATATAAGGGATGGAGAAGAGGGCTACTGTGTTGGTGGAGATGGACAGTACAATTGACCCTTCCCCTTCCTTTCCCATAACCACCCCCTCCCTCTCCCTGGCCAGGCTCCAGCTGACCTGGCCACAGGGGCTAGGAGCAGGGAGAACACACTCACGAAGGCAGGAATTGTGGGAGAAAGACCTTTCCAGCTGTTCACACTCTTCCTGCAGGTTGCCACTGCCTCGGCAAGTACAGCTTAAGGCCACACTAGTGTTGAAGTTGCTGATAAAGTTGGGGGTCATGGTGGTACCTGTAGGTAAAGAGGGAATGTAGTAGTTAGGGCCTAGATTAATTCTAGATTTAGCGCCCAGTTTTTCTTTTCTTTCTTTTTTTTTTGGGTCCGGTCATGGGGCCTGAACTCTGGGCCTGGGCACTGTCCCTCAGCTCTTCAGCTCAAGGCTAGCGCTCTACCATTTGAGCCACAGTGCCACTTCCGGCTTTTTTCTTTTTGCTTATGTGGTGCTGAGGAATCGAACCCAGGGCCTCAGGCATGCAAGGCAAGCGCTTTAACCACTGAGCCACCTTCTCAGGCCCCCCCCCCCCCAGTTTTTCTTTTTGTGTGTATGGCAGTACCAAGGTTTGAACTCAAGACTTAGCACTTACTAGACAAGCACTTGAGCCATACTCCCCAATCTTTTTTTTTTTTTTTTGTCAGTCATGGGGCTTGAATTCTGGGCCTGGGCGCTGTCCCTCAGTTCTTCAGCTCAAGGCGAGCGCTCTACCACTTGAGCTACAACGCCACTTCCAGTTTTCTGAGCTGTTTATTGGAGATAAGATCTCTCGGACTTTTCTGCCCGGGCTGGCTTTGAACTGCGATCCTCAGATCTCAGCCTCCTGAGTAGCTAGGATTACAGGCGTGAGACACCAGTGCTTGGCTTTCCCTTTCTTTTTCTTTTTTTTTAACCAATCTCTGACTATGATCTTTCTGCCACTACAGAGGTGAACTACCATGTCTGGCCCCAGCTCTATTTCTCCACCCATCTAGGACCACACCAGCCTGGGTTGTCTCCAGAGCATTCTCACTCTCAGGGCTGATCAATCTATAAGTTCCTTACACATGCCCCAGCCTCACCAATGAGCCCCAAGTAGGCTCGCAGACATCTGGACTGCTCTGTTGCACAAGTCCCTAGAATGTCCAAAGGATGACAATGGGTCTGGAAATCCATCAGGCGTGATCTGAAGAAGAGAAATTTAATTTTTTAAAAAGAAGGTAGGAGGGAGAGATAAGGGAGAATGATAGAGGAGTTGAGGTTGGTATAAAAATATCACAATGTATCTAACCCATATAAAGTAACTAATGTATGATAATAATTTGGGAGGGGGTGGGGGTGGGGGGGAGGAAGGGCGCCGCTTTGGGAATGTGGCCTAGTGGTTGAGTGCTTGCCTAGCATGCATGAAGCCCTGGGTTCCAATTCCTCAGTACCACATAAAGAGAAAAGCCAGTAGTGGTGCTGTGGCTCAAGTGGTAGAGTGCTAGCCTTGAGCAAAAGAAGCCCAAAGACAGTGCCCCGGCCCTGAGTTCAAGCCCCAGGACTGACATAATAATAATAATTTTTTTCATTGTTTCATTAGTGTTCATTACTTGTACAAGGGAAGGATCATTTTAACATCTTCATACATGCATTCAATATATCCAATGAAACTCATCTCCTCTATCAGTCTCCATTACCTCCCACACATTTCCTGAAACAATTTCAACAGATTTTATTATTCTATTTTCATACATGCAAATAAATGACTTTGAACCATATTCATCTTTTTTTCTTTCTTTTTTTTTTTTTTATCAGTCCTGGAGCTTGAACTCAGGGCCTGGGCACTATCCCTGAGTTTCTTTTGCTCAAGGCTAGCACTCTACCACTTGAGCTACAGTGCCACTTCCAGCCTTTGATGTTTATAGGGTACTGGGGAATCGAACCCAGGGCTTCATGCATGCTAGGCAAGATTCTATCACTAAGCCACATTCTCAGCCCTGTCATCTTTTTTTTTTCCCCCTGGTACCAGTACTGGGGCTTGAAACTCAGGGCCTGGGCACTGTCTCTTAGCTTTCACTCAAGGCTGGTGCTCTACCATGTGAGCCACACCTCCCCTTCTAGCTTTTTGTGGTTAATTAGAGATAAGAGATTCATAGACTTTCCACCTGGGATGACTTTGAACTTCCAGTAGCTAGGATTACATGAGTGAGCCACCAGTGGTTTTCATTCACTCTTTTCATTCGACTTTCACCTTCCTGCTGGCACCCTCTACCCCGACTTCTCAAATAGAGTTTTCTGTTTTTCTTCTTCTTCATGTGTGTGTGTGTGTGTTTGTGTGTGTGTGTGTGTAAGAGAGAGAGAGAGAGAGAGAGAGAGAGAGAAAGAAAGAAAGAGAAAGAGAGAGTATATGTGTGTGTAGGCATGCTAGGTCTTAAACTCAGGGCCTTATATTTATTTGGCTGATGCTTTACCACTTGAGCTATGCCTCCAGTCTGATATTTTGCTGGTTAATTAGAGATAAAGAGTTTGTTGAGCTTTTCTACCCTGCCTGGCTTTGAACCTTGATCCTCAGATCTCAGCCTCCTAAATAACTGGGATTTAACGTATGGACAAGCAGTGCTCAGCCTAATGTGGATGATGATGATGATGATGATGATGATGATGATGATGATGATGATGATGATGATGATGATAAGTAGCTCAGCAATGGTGGCCCATGCCAGTAATCCTAGCCATTTAGGAGGCTGAGATCTGAGAATCAAAGTTCAAAGTTAGCCAGGGCGGGAAAGATCCCCAAGACTCTTTTTTTTTTTTTTGCTGGTCCTGGGGCTTGAACTTAGGGCCTAGGCACTGTCCCCAAGCCTCTTTGTGCTCAGGGCTAGTTAGTGCTCTACCACGTGAGCCACAGTGCCACTTCTTTCTTTTTCCTAGTGGTTGATTGGAGATAAGAGTCTCATGGACTTTTCTGCCAGGGCTGGCTTCAAACTGAGATCCTGAAATTTCAGCCTCCTGAGTAGGTAGGATTACAGACATGAGCCATGGCGCCAGCCCCAAGACTTTTATTTCCAATTAACTACCAAAAAGCCAGAAGTGAGCCGGGCGCTGGTGGCTCACGCCTGTAATCCTAGCTACTCAGGAGGCTGAGATCTGAGGATCGCGGTTCAAAGCCAGCCTGGCAGGAAAGTCCATGGGACTCTTATCTCCAATAACCCACTAGAAAACTGGAAGTGGTGCTGTGGCTCAAGCGGTAGAGCACTCTCCTTGAGCTGAAGAGCACAGGGACAGCACCCAGGCCCAGAGTTCAAGCCTCATGACTGACAAAAAAAAAAAAACCAGAAGTGGAGTTGTGGCTCAAGAGGTAGAATGCTTAGCCTTGAGCACAAAAGCTCAGGGACAACGTCCAGGCCCTGAGATAACGTGCCAGTACTGGCACATACACATGGGCAAAAAGTAATTTCAACTTTAAGAATCCTCATTGAGGGTCTGGCCTTCACCTTTACTGCCCTTCAGCTCAACATGTCCATCTACTTGACAACTCTGCATGCAAGGCCTTGCATCCAGGGCTTCCTCCTCAGGAAGCCTGCCTCTATCCCAGCTCAGAGCACTATCACTCTGAAGGTGGGCACATAATCACCTGTTTCCTTGACTCTAAGATAAAACTCAGAGAATGCATTTAGAGTGTTCAGCATAATGCCTGGTACCTATTAAGTATTCAACAAATATTGGATTTTTTTTTTGGTGTTTTTTTTGGTCGGTTGTGGGGCCTGACCTCTTGGTCTTGGCACTGTCCTGTCCCTCAGCTCTTTAGCTCAAGGCTAGCACCCTACCATTTGAGCCATAGTGCCACTTCTAGCTTTTTCTGCTTATGTAGTACTGAGGAATCGAACCCAGGGCCTCATGCACACGAGGCAAGCGCTCTACCACTGCGCCAACTTTCTAGCCCCAAATGTTGGATATTATTATGTTAACTATTTCATTCTATAATAGGTGAAGCCAGTTTCCTTTTAGGTGATGGAATTAGGAGTATGTTGTCTATATATATTTTTGCAATTTTCATTTTATTTTTCCTTGATTAGGTTAATGGTTTGCTTCTCTATTACCCTCACTCAACTAGGAATTCCTTGAAGGCAGCGTTATCTTAGTTATCTATCTCAGAACTTGTTCAGTAATAGCAATAACTAGAAAGTACAGCAGAATGGTTAAGAGCGTAGACTAAGCCAGACCCCTGCATTCCAAACCTAACCTAACCTAACAAACTGACTAGCTCATGGACTTGGTGAAAGTTATTCAACCTCTTTCTGCTGTGCTTTCTTCATTTATAAATTGAAAGTCATTAGATATATATTATATAGTATATAAAATGTATTATATATAATATATTATATATATATATAATATCATCTATCTTACAGAATTCTTGCATGGTTGAGATGAGTTAATACATGTACTGTAAGTGCTTAAAACAGTACCTAATAGGAAGTACTCAATAAATGTTAATATTATGATTACAAAGAGCTCTGATTAAGTGACACAGATGAGGAGAGTACTAGTCAAAGAGGTTAACTTGCTCAAAGTCAAAAATAAGTAGCAGTAGAATCAAGTTAAAAAACAAAGTTGGTGCCGGGCGCTAGTGGCTCACACCTGTAATCCTAGCTACTCAGGAGGCTGAGATCTGAGGATCGCGGTTCAAAGCCAGCCCGGGCAGGAGAGACCGTGAGACTCCTATCTCCAATAAACCACCAGAAAACCGGAAGTGGTGCTGTGGCTCAAGTGGTAGAGCGCTCGCCTTGAGCTGAAGAGCTGAGGGACAGCGCCTAGGCCCAGAGTTCAAGCCCCACAACCGCCAAAAACAAAAAACAAAAAAAAAAACCAAAGTTGGTGTGATTCATTCCTTCCTTCCCTCCTTCCCTTCCTCCCTCCCTCCCTCCCTTCCTTTCTTCCTTCCTTCTTTCCTTCCATTTTCTTTTTTTGGTACTAGGGATCAAACCCAGGATGTTGCACTTGCTAAGACAAACACTTTGTCACTTAGCAATATCCCAGCCCTTAAAAGTTTAGTCTCCTAGGCTGGGAAGGTGGCTCAGTGGTAGAGTGCTTGCCTTGCATGCCTGAGGCCCTGGGCTCAATTCCTCAGTACCACATAAGCAGAAAAAGCCAGAAGTGACACTGTGGCTCAAGTGGTAGAGTGCTAGCTTTGAGCTGAAGAGCTGAGGGACAGAGCCAAGGCCCCACGACCGACCAAAAAAAAAAAGTTTAGTCTCTTGAGCAGGGCACCAGTGGCTCAAACCTGTAATCTTAGCTACTCAGGAGGCTGAGATCTGAGGATCACGGTTCAAAGCCAGCCCGGGCAGGAAAGTCCATGAGACTCTTATCTCCAATAAACCACTAGAAAATCAGAAGTGGCACTGTGGCTCAAGTGGTAGAGTGCTTGCTTTGAGCTGAACAGCTGAGGGACAGTACCCAAGCCCAGAGTTCAAGCCCCATGACTAACACACAAAAAAAGTTAAGTCTCTTTTTGTTTGAGACTACAGTTAGATTTTTATTCTTTTCTCCTTTTTTTGTCATTTGTGGGACTTGAGTTCAGGGCCTGGGCACTCTACCATTTGTTGTGATACTTATCATCAACAAATATCATTTGAGTGGATGATAAATTCAATTTGGGGAGCATTTTGTATTGAAAATACAGGAAATTCAGATCTAAATCTCAGGTTTCCTGGACTAGAGGAATAGCTTAGTGGTAGAGCACTTCCCTCGCATGTGTGAGGCTCTGGGTTTGATGCCCAAGGTGGCAAAAAATGAAAATCGAAGTCAAGTTCTTAAAGGTTAATAAATGCCAAAATAAGCACTATCGGGGCTGGGAAAGTGGCTCAGTGGTAGAGTGCTTGCCTTGCATGCATGAGGCCCTGGGTTCGATTCCTCAGCACCACGTAAGCAAAAAGAAAAAAGCTGGAAGTGGCGCTGTGGCTCTAGTGGTAGAGCGCTAGCCTTGAGCTGAAGAGCTGAGGGACAGCGCCCAGGCCCAGAGTTCAGGCCCCAAAACCGGACCCAAAAAAAAAAAAAAACAAAACACTATCATTTATTAAGTACGACCATATACTGAGCACTTACTCTACCCTAGTAAGCTAAGCATGCTATATAAGTAATTTAACCATGACCAGAATCCCATGAGATCTACATTGTTATCCCAGTTTTTGCAGGTAACTAAATAGAAACTTAGGTAAAATGGTGGAATTTGAGGCTAAGTAATATGCTCAGGATGACAGGAACCCAGCTTTAGATTCACATTCATTTGACTTATCTTACTGCCTAAATGGGAAATTTCTTACAAGATATGTGCCATAAATGAAAGACCTCAAGATGCAAACATAACCCCAGTGTGTCTATTAGTGTTGTCTGGATAGAAAACTAACTAGAAGTAAATACTGTATATTATGTTTAGTTCAGAGCATATCAAGTATTTTTAAATTATCCTTTTGTTTGTATGGTACTGAGGAATCGAACCAAGGCCTCATGAACTCTACCACTAAGCCATACTCCCAGCCCTTATCAAGTATTTTTATATCCAACATTGTCTAATGTTTTTACTTGAAGTTTTCCTTCACAATGATGGAGGGCAAGACCCCCAGTGGCTCATGCTTATAATCTTATTTACTAAGGATGCTGACACTTGGAGGATTAAGTTTTGTAGCCAACCTAGGCAGAAAAGTCTGAAAGTCTCCATCTCAATGAAACAGCAAAATACCCAACTGGAGGTGTGGCTAAAGTAGTGGAGGGACAGCTGTGAGCAAGCACAAATCTCTGAGTTCAAGCTCTGTGCCAACACACACAGACACACACACACACAGACACACACACACACAGACACACACACACACACACACACACACACACACACACACACACACACACACACACACTCCGGAGAGAGGTAAGTAGTCTTGCTATATTGCCCAAAATGGTCTTGAAGTTCTACGATGAAGCATTCTCCTGCCTCAGTGCTGGGATTACAGGCACATACCAGAGTGCCCAGAAAAAAACATATATCCTTTTTTCCTTTTTCTAGTATATGGGTTTGAACTCAAGGCCTCATGTTCTCACTTGGCTTCCTTCCTGTTCTTCCTTTTTCTTATCTCCCTTCCTCCTCTCCCTTTTTCCCTCTCTTCCTCCCTCTTTCTCTCTTTTTCTCCTTCCTTCCTTTCTCCCTTTCTTTTTCTTTCTCCCTTTCTTTCTCTTTCTCCCTTTCGTTCTCCCTTTCTTTCCTTCTTTCTTTCTTTCTCCCTCCCTCTTTCTTTCTTTCTCCTTTTCTCCCTTTCTTTCTCTTTCTCCCTTTCTTTCTCTCTCTTCCTTTCTTTCTCTTTCTTCTTTCCTTCCTTCCTTCCTTCCTTCCTTCCTTCCTTCTTTCCTTTCTTTCTTTTCTTTCTTTCTTTCTTTCTTTCTTCCTTTCTTTCTTTCTTTCTCCTTTCTTTCCTTATCCTGAAGCTTGAACTCAGGGCCTGATTAGGTTAATGTCTCTGAGCCTTTGTGCTCAAGGCTAGTGAGCTACCACTACTTAAACAACAGTTCCATCTGGCTTTTTGGTGGTTTACTGGTGATAAAACTCGTATGGACCTTTCTGCCCAGGTTGGCTTGGAACCACTATCCTCAGATCTCAGCTTCCTGAGTGGCTAGGATTATAGGCATGAGCCACTGGCTCCTGCCATATACTGTTTTATTTTATTATTATTATTATTTTTTTGGGTCCGGTCATGGGGCCTGAACTCTGGGCCTGGGCGCTGTCCCTCAGCTCTTCAGCTCAAGGCTAGCGCTCTACCACTTGAGCCACAGCGCCACTTCCGGCTTTTTTCTGTTTGCTTATGTGGTGCTGAGGAATCAAACCCAGGGCCTCATGCATGCAAGGCAAATGCTCTACCACTGAGCCACCTTCCCAGCCCCTAATATTATTATTATTATTATTATGTTTTGGTTGGTCGTGGGGCATGAACTCTGGGCCTGGGTGCTGTCCTTCAGCTTTTCAGCTTAAGGCTAGCACTCTACCACTTGAGCCACAGCACCACTTCTGGCTTTTTCTGCTTTCTGCTTTATGTGGTGCTGAGGAATCAAACCCAGGGTCTCATGCATGTAAGGCAAGCACTGAGCTACCTTCCCAGCCCCCCATATACTGTTTTAAAGAGAAGAGTTTCACAAAGTACCCTAGGCAAAGCAACCAGTCATTCACTGTTCTTTGGGAAGTTAGGCCCATCCCAGAGCAAGGTGGATACAGGTACACATGCCTCGTCCCTGCCCACCCTACCAGCCCACACCTGGCACCTGCACAGTGCATCAGTGAGGCAGCGGCTCTGCAGTTCCAGGCAGTTGGGGGGCTCTGATGGCAGGGCGCAGCTGGGGGCAATGGTGTTGCGCCTGCGTTCCCCACAGCTCTTGTCAGTTGGTGCACAAGGGCACAGCAGCAGGCCCTGTGCATGGGACTCTGCGGCTTTCTCGAAGAAGTTGCGCAGCTGTGCTAGACAGATGTGGCGCTGGCAGTGGGGTCCAGAGCATGCCATCCCATAGGCCTTACGCAGCCGGTCACACTTGTCATTAAGAATACACAGAGTAGTGAACTTGAGGCAGAGATCGGAGTCTGTGGGGAAAGGGGCACCAGGTTACCAAGTCAAGTCCTCTCTGCATATCTGTAGCTCAGTTCTCCTAGGGACTCAGCAAACCTCTGATTTCACAAGGAAGTATTAAGGTATCAGGCAAGGGAGGATTGTCCTGAATGCAGATACTTCTGATTCAGGGCTTTCCCCCTACCCACCAACTATGTCTGGTTCTGGAACATCTTCTCTATCCTGATATTCATTTTTTTTTTTTCTTTGGGTCCGGTCGTGGGGCCTGAACTCTGGGCCTGGGTGCTGTCCCTCAGCTCTTCAGCTCAAGGCTAGCGCTCTACTACTTGAGACACAGCACCACTTCTGGCTTTTTTCTTTTTGCTTATGTGGTACTGAGGAATCGAACCCAGGGCCTCACGCATGCAAGGCAAGCGCTTCTACCACTGAGCCACCTTCCCAGTCCTGATATTCATTTCAGATAAAACCCATCATTGTTGCTGCTGTCCTTATCATCATCACCACCACTATCATCATCATTATCTTCTATGTGCATCTAACACTTAAGTATCTGAGTCCAGTCAGAAAACTCAAAAAGCAAAAAATAAAAAAATAATAAATTTGTTGGTGTGTGTGTGCTAGTACCAAGTTGTAAACTCAGGGACTTGTAACTTGCTCAACTTTCTCAGACATGGCTAGTGCTCTTATCACTTGAGTTATATCTCTGGTCTAGCTTTTTTGCTGGTTACTTAGAAATAAAGTTTGAGTTTTCTTCCCAGGTTGGCTTCAAACCCTGATCATTAGATCTCAGCCCCTTTAGTAGCTATGATTATAGGCAATTAGTTATCAGTGCCCAGATAACCAAAAGTCTTTACTTCATGATGTGCTGTGAAATCTGATGATGGAAATCATAACCCTGAAGCCTTTAAGCTTCGATAGCACTTTCCAAATTGATTAAAACAGATGAAATCAGATTCTATTTAGGTGTGGTTTGAATCTGTCTATTCTGATCTATGCATGAATAAAAGTTTCTCAAACTCAGTCTTGGGAAACTGGCGTGATATTTCCTTTTGGGGAGTGGGTGCTGGGGATCAAACCTAGTCTATTATGCATGTTCTAAGCACACTGTATCTCCAATACTCTGGTGATATTTCTATTATCATAATATATCAGTAGCCAGAAAAATCAAATAAGTGGAAACAATTCTTTATAACAAAAGATATGATATAAAAATCTCTTTGGGTTTTCCTCAGAATTGACTATACAATAAAGTTCACTTAAAAATTCTAATTCTGGCAAGGTGCTGGTGGCTCATGCCTGCAATTCGAGCCACTCAGGAAGCTGAGATCTGAGTATCAAATTTCAAAGCCAGCCTGGGCAGGAAAGTCTATGAGACTTTCATCTTCAATTAACCCCCAGAAAACCAGAAGTAGCACTGTGGATCAAGTGGTAGAGTGCTAGCTTTGAGTAAAAGAGCTTAGGGACACAGTGCCCAGACCCCAAGTTCAGCCTTACAACCGACAATAATAATGATAATGATAATAATAATAACTAGTAGTAGTAGTAGTAGTAGTATTCTAGGTGCCAGTGGCTCATGCCTGTAATCCTAACTACTTAGGAGGCTGAGATCTGAGGATCGCTGTTCTAAGCCATTCCAGGCAGGAAAACCTGTAAGACTCTTATATCCAATAAACTATTCCAAAAAAGCCAGAAATAGAGCTGTGGTTCAAGTGGTGGAGTGCTCTCCTAGAGCTGAAGAAGCTCAGGGACAGTTCCCAGGACCTAAGTTCAAGCCCCAGGACTGGTAAAAACAAAACAAAACAAAATAAAACAGGACTAGGAATGTGGCTTAGTGCTTACGGTGCTTGTCTAGCTTGCATGAAGCCCTGGGTTCGATTCCTGAGTACCACATAAACATAAAAAGCCAGAAGTGGTGCTGTGGCTCAAGTGGTAGAGTGCTAGCTTTGAGCAAAAGAAGCTCAGGGACAGTGGGCAGGCCCTGAGTCCAAGCCTCAGGACTGGCAAAAAACAAAAACAAAAAACAAACAAACAAAAAACAACAAAAATGGTATGTGTGTATGTACCTACACAAATCACAGCTTCAAAATGAGGGAGGGAGGGGTAACAATGTTCTCACTACCTTACCTATGTAACTGTAACTCCTCTGTACATCATCTTGACAATAAAATTAAATTTAAAAACAATAAATCACAGCTTCACTTTTCTAAAAGAAAAATAAACTCATAATAGTCTATGGCAGACTGATGACTCCCCACCCTAAGCCGCCCCTGCGGGAAGTCACGGTCTCAGTATTTTTCTCTGCCTAGCACCTCACCCATCCCATTAAAATGGTTGAAAACAAGCAATTTCCTAGTCTTCAGGGACAAAAAAAAAAAAAAAAAAAAGCTACTTTCTGGCTGCCTTGAATGTGAGTAAATAATCCATTTTAGTACATTTTTTTCTGCTGCCACTCCTACCATACCTTTCCTAAGATCCAGAGGCCCCTAATGGGTTCTCTTTGGATGCTTCCCTAATAATTACTGCTTTTGATGACTCCAATGAGAGCAGACCCACACACCACAGCTCAGACTGCCATACTGACCCAGGGCTTCTTCAGTCACCTGGCAGAATAGAAATTCTTTTTTTTTTTTTTTTTTGGGGGGGGGGTCCAGTCATGGGGTCTGAACTCTGGGCCTGGGTGCTGTCCCTCAGCTCTTCAGCTCAAGGCTAGCGCTCTACCACTTGAGCCACAGCACCACTTCTGGCTTTTTTCTTTCTTATGTGGTGCTGAGGAATCGAACCCAGGGCCTCATGCATGCGAGGCAAGCGCTCTAGCACTGAGCCACCTTCCCAGCCCCCAGAATAGAAATTCTTTCATAAACATTCCAGCTTGTGTGTCTCAACAGCCCTTCCCTCAGAGCCCAGGCCCAGCCTCCCATTCCCCAGCCGAGGCTTGCCCTCCACACCTGGTTTGAGCATTTTCAGCTTGCTGAGATTCATCTTCCAGGGCTTGCCGGTCACTGTGTCATCATAGGGAGAGACATCCAACTCATAGTCACCTAGAAAAAGAAAGGAAGAAGGAATACCAAAATGCCAAGGACCAGGGTGAGGCAGCAGCTTGAGGGGCTCAGGCTGCTGGGTCAGACCTCAAAGCACCATGGAACAAAGACAAAGCACAGCCTCGCTAGCTAATTAGCTGCAAGCTGTGCAGAAATGATTAAAAAAAAATACAGAGGCATAAATGTACAGTTTGTGCCTGAAGAATAAATTGATGAGACTATAAATTGATGAGGTACTGTAACATGTACTTAAAATGCTTTTGCTTTTTTAAAAAGCTTATAATGTACTTTGAAAAAAAAGTTTAGGAGTCAGGCGCCAATGGCTCAAGCCTATAATCCTAGCTACTCAGGAGGCTGAGATACGAGGATCGAGGTTCAAAGCCAGCCCAGGCATAAAAGTCTGTGAGACTCTTATCTCCAATAAATCACTCAGAAAACCAGAAGTGGTGCTGTGGCTCAAGTGGCAGAGTGCTAGCCTTGAGCTGAAGAGCTCAGGGACAATGCCCAGGCCCAGAGTTCAAGCCCCACGACCGACAAAATAAAGTTTAGAGCTGGGAATGTGGCTTGATGGTTGAGTGCTTGCCTAGCATATGAAGCCCTGGGTTCGATTCCTCAGTACCACATAAACAGAAAAAGCCAGAAGTGGCACTGTGGCTCAAGTGGTATGTACAGTGCTAGCCTTGAACAAAAGAAGCTCAGGAGGTAGACACCAGTGGCTCACGCCTGTAATCCTAGCTACTCAGGAGGCTGAGATCTGAGGATCGCAGTTCAAAGCCAGCCAAGGTAGAAAAGTCTGTGAGACTCATATCTCCAGTTAACCACTAGAAAACTGCAAATGGCACTGTAGCTCAAGAGGTAGAGCACTGGCCTTGAGTTGAAGAGATCAGGGACAGCACCCAGGCCCAGAGTTCAATCCCCACCACCACCACCAACAACAACAAAAAAAGAAGCTCAGGGACAGTGTCTAGGCTCTGAGTTCAAGCCCCAGGAATGGCAAAAAAAAAAAAAAAAAAATTTAAAATGCTTTTGCTGAGGGCACTGGAGGCTCATGCCTGTAATCATAGCTACTTAGGAAGCTGAGATTTGATCATCACAGTTCAAGGTTAGCCTGGGCAGGAAAGTCAGTGAAAATCGACCTCCAATTAACTCCTCCCCCAAAAAAAGCCAGAAGTGGAGCTGTGGCTCAGCTCAGGGACAATACCTATGCCCTAAATTCAAGTCCCAGGACCAGCACACAGACACACACAATAAAAAGCTGAGTGAGAGCATGGGACACAGAGTTCAACCCTCAGTACCAGAACACACACACACACACACACACACACACACACACACACACACACGAAATGCTTTTGCTAAAAAGCACTGACTCCTGGGCTGGGAAGGTGGCTCAGTGGTAGAGCGCTTGCCTTGCATGCATGAGGCCCTGGGTTCGATTCCTCAGCACCACATAAGCAAAAAGAAAAGAGCCGGAAGTGGCGCTGTGGCTCAAGTGGTAGAGCGCTAGCCTTGAGCTGAAGAGCTGAGGGACAGCGCCCAGGCCCAGAGTTCAGGCCCCACAACCGGACCCAAAAAAAAAAGCACTGACTCCTTACTTGGGCCTACACATCAACTGAAAGAAAGAAATGCTTGGCATTCTTGGCTCCATTTTTGTATCTGTCTTGGTTCTAAGCCATTCCTTCATCTTCCTACTTCCTTGAAATCTAGGATGGACAAGACTTATCTCTAATATCTTTTTTTTTTTTTTTTTGGTCATGGGGCTTGACCTCTGGGCCCGAGCGCTGTCCCTCAGCTCTCCAGCTCTGTCCCTCAGCTCTCCAGCTCAAGGCTAGCACTCTACCACTTGAGCTACAGTGCACTTCCAGTTTTCTGGTGGTTTATTGGAGATAAGAGTTTCACGGACTTTCCTGCCTGGGCTGGCTTTGAACCTCGACCCTCAGATCCCAACCTCCTAAGTAGCTAGGATTACAGGCGTGAGCTACCCACTCCCGTCTTCTAATATCTTTTTGTTGTTGTTGTTGTTTTTCTTGGTTGTAGGGCTTAAATTCTGGGCCTGGGCGCTGTCCCTCAGCTCTTTAGCTCAAGGCTAGCACTCTACCACTTGAGCCACAGCACCAAGTCTGGCTTTTTCTGTTTATGTGGTGCTGAGGAATCGAACCCAGAGCCTCATGCATGCAAGGCAAGCACTCTACCACTAAGCCACCTTCCCAGCCCTATCTTTATACCCACAGATGAGGAAACTGCCCCAAAGGAGGACAGCAGAACCTCCTCAGGACAAACTATAAGCCAGGCAACATTGACTTGCTTAACCTGATGACCTTGTTGCTCCCATCCAGTGATAATAATGATAAAAACTTCTCCCAGAGTAATGAGATAATGACCAACTAGGCTACACCTGTGGCTGGGACTGTTAACTATGTAGACTTCCCAGCCCTTAGCCTAGTTATTTTTTTATTTCAAAAAAAAAGATCATGTCTATAGCTAAAGATGCTGAAAATAGGCTGAAGTGCTTACTTCTTATAGTAGAAGCGTGTGCTCCTTTTTCTGCCAATATTTAATTCTTCCCCCTACTCCCTAGGTACTATATTTAGTGCCTCAAACTTGCTAAGCTTGCTTGCTTGGCTTGCATTCTGCCCCTTCAGCCATATCTCCAGCCTGGCTTTTTGCTAGTTATTTTAGAGATGGAGTCTAGTGAACTTTCTGCTTTGACTGGCCTCAAACTGTAGTCCTCCAGGTTTCAGATTTTTGAGTAGCTAGAATTACAGACATGAGCCAGACTAATATTTAACTCTTGGTTTGGCATGTTGCAGTGAATGGGCAGACATGACATGTAGAAAATATAGAGTTTGAGTCTGGGATTTAAAACTCCAAGTTTAGTACCATTTGTTAGGCTCATTATATTCTGGACACTATGCTGTAAGTGTGTATGTGTGTGTTTATATATTTATATATGTTTCTATATGTGAATATACATGAAGATAGGTGAATAGATACATATGTACATTATCTTCTTTTATTGTCCTGGAAGCCTTTGGTTGATAATAAAGCAAGGTTGAGTGATGTTAAGTGGCTTGCTAAGGTTCACACAAGCTAATAAGAAGGGGAGTTATATGCAGGGAGCAAGGCTCAAGTATTTGCCTAGCAAGTACAAGGCCCTAAGTTCAAACCCCAGTACTGCCAAAAAGGAAAGAAGAGCTGGCATGTGAAATCTAGACTATCTAATCCAGAGACTTTGCTCCTAATTACTAGACATATTACCCTGAGGGCAAACAAACAGACCAGGGGACTCTATCTTCTATTCTCTTAGAAATGGATGGTGGTAGATTCTGCTCCAGTCTTGTCTACTTGGCTATAAAGATACTGAGCAAATCAGAGAAAGGGAAATGAGGTCAGCTGCCGGATTGAACATAACAAGAAAAACAGAAGCCAGGCACTGGTGGCTCATACTTACAATCTTAGCTATTTAGGAGGCTGAGATCTGAGGATCCCCATTCAAAGCCAGCCTGGGCAGAAAAGTCCATGAGACTCTTATCTCCAATTAACCATGAAAATGCTGGAAGCAGAGCTGTAGTTCAAGTGGTAGAGCACCAGCCTTGAGTGAAAAACTAAGGGATAGCTCCCAGTTCAAGCCTCAGTACCAGCAGAGACAGAGAGACAGAGACAGGGAGACAGAGAGAGAGAGGAGAGAGAGGAAGAGAAGAGAAGAGAAGAGAAGAGAAGGGAAGAGAAGAGAAGGGAAGAGAAGAGAAGAGAAAAAGAAAGAATGATTTTTACTGTAAATGTGTCACTCTTTCTCTCTTTGTGTGTGTCTGTGTGTGTGTGTGCTAGTAGTGGGGCTTGAATTCAGGGTCTCTAGCTCTTGCTTAGCTTTTTCTGTTTGAGGCTGGCAGTCTACCCTTGAGCTACACATCCACTTCTGACTTTTTGGTGGTTAATTGAGGATAAGAGTCTCTTGGATTTTTCTGTCTGGGCTGGGAGACAGGACTACAGATCTCAGTCTCTCGAGTAGCTAAGACTGTAGGCATGAGCAACTGGTACCCAATTAAGAGGATTTTACAGAGTCTTATCAAATTACTGCATGGTTTATATGCATGGTAGGTGCATATGAGCAGAACTTCTGAGGAAAAGTTTAAGAACCATAATAGGATTCTGCTGTTACTCTTTTCCCTCTGCCAGCCTGGATTCTCTAATGAAGACAACAGGTAGAAGAGAGATAAAGCTAACTCTTGGAAGTCTATTACAGGCCTGTAACATGAACAAGAAATATATATTTTTTGGCCTGGGCTGGCTTTGAACCATGATCCTCAAATCTCAGCCTCCTGAATAACTAGGATTATAGAAGTGAGCCACCAGTGTTTAGCTAAGAAATATATATTTGTTGTTAAAAGCAGAGATTTTGAGGTGGGTTAGTGGTAACTACAGCTTAACATTGCTAATTTTTATTTAAAAATACAGTTGTATGGGTTAGCAGTGTGACTTAGTGGTAGAGTACTTGCCTAGCATGCACGAAGCCCTGGGTTCAATTCCTCAGTACCACATAAACAGAAAAGGCTAGTCCTAGTGCTGTAGCTCAAGTGGTAGAGTGCTAGCCTTGAGCAAAAGAAGCTCAAGGACAGTGTCTAGGCCTTGAGTTCAAGCCCCAGGACTGGTTCAAAAAAAAAAAAAATTATAGAGCTAGGAGTAATTCAGAGTACTTGCATAGCATGGGAAAGTTTATCCCCTGCACTGAAAAAATAATGCGCTTAGAAGAAGATAAAAGAAATTAGTACCTAGATTGATTGTCTTCTATTTTGTTTTTGTTTATTTTTGGTACTAGAGCTTCAACTCAGGGCCTTGGTACCATCCTGTAGCTTTGTCTGCTTGAGGCCAAGGCTCTACTTCCAGCTGGTTTGTTTTGTTTTGTTTTTGTAGGTCAGGGCTTGAACTCTGGGCTTGGGCGCTGTCCCTGTGCTCTTTAGCTTAAGGCAAGTGCTCTACTGCTTGAGCCACAGTGCCACTTCTGGTTTTCTGGTGGTTTATTGGAGATAAGAGTCTCATGGACTTTCCTGCCCGGGCTGGCTTTGAATCGTGATCCTCAGATCTCAGCCTCCTGAGTAGCTAGGATTACAGGCGTGAACCACCAGCGCCTGGCTCCAGCTGTTTTATTGTTAATAGGAGGTAAGAATCTCATGGGCTTCTCTGCCTGTGCTGGCTTTGAACTGAAATTCTCAGATTTCAGTTTTCTGAATAGCTAGAACTATAGGCATGAGCTTCAGCTAGTAGGTTGTTATAGTAAAACCAACGACAAAAAAAAGTCTAAATGTGTTACATTACTTTGGGACTGGGCAGTGAATAATAAAGAAGCTGGGGGGGGGGGGCTGGGTAAATGGCAGTCCCATTAGACAGTGGCAAAATATTAGGTAAGATTGTTGCCTGTAATGCCTTTGAAAGAAGATGACTATTTTTTGTTTCCATTTCCTGATAAATATTATCTTATATGGTTAGATGCACATGAGCATTGTGTCTAAGTGTTCTTCTAAGAACATGGAAAATGATATATATTGAATGAGTTTGTCCTTTAAGGGGAAGAAGCAGGGAAGCAACTAGTACATTTGATTGCTTTTGCTGGCGTTTGGCAAGGAACTAAAAGATAAAACTCACCAGATAATGGCTAGTTTGTCCCCAGGTTGATGGAGCATGCCTGTAGTCCCAGCTACTTGGGAAGCTAAGGCAAGGGGTTTGCTTGAGCCCAGGAATTGGAGATTAGCTTAGGCAATATAGTAAGACCCCTATCTTGAACAACGTAACTACAAAAGCATAATAATTGGCTAGTTGGCAAATAGGGAGGAGACAAAATGAATCCAGAAATCCCAGACTTGCAAGATTAAGAGGCAAAACTGTTTCTCTTATTCAAAAAGTAAAAGATAAAACTGAAAAATGCTTTGAGTGATAAGGTTGTTGATTCCACCTCGGGAAAAGACCACAAGGCTATTTTGCTGTTTGTGGAGATCTCTCAATTGATTAAGAATTGTGTGCAGTAAATCATTCCAGTAGAACAAGTAAACTCAGAGGAAAAAAAGATTAAAGTAGAGACTCTCCCACTGAGGTCTGATAAGGGCAAGGACCTTCTAATTAGAAAGAGACACATCTTGAATTGTGAGAAAGGCTCCAGGCATATAAGATGACAGAATTCAGAGATATAAAAGGCAATTTATGTTTTTAAGTGAGTTGTACTACTAAGAGCTACTCATATGGATTAAAAGAGACTACTGCAGACTGAAAATGCCCTGGCATTCCTGAGGCAGGAAGCAGCCTAAGAATACTGTTCAGTCCCTGAGGAGGTTATAGTCTCCAATGTCCTTTGTAAATGTGACCAAAGAGAATAGTGGAAAAGCAAGAACCTCCCAAAAGGGATGGGTCAAGAGCCCTAGAGAGCAACAGACAGGGCAACTCGGCTGATAGAGAGTAAAATCAGGGCCTTATTAAAGAACAATCCAGAGGGAAAAGGGCCCTTGTAATATCTGCCTGCCAAGATTTCAGAGCTGTTGCAGTCTCAGCTCCCGAGCCTGTGCTGTGTAGGAACCTTCTCAATAAAGTTGCTTCTTTGTTAACAAAAAAAGGGGGGTGGGCTGGGAAGGTGGCTCAGTGGTAGAGCGCTTGCCTTGCATGCATGAGGCCCTGGGTTCAATTCCTAAGCACCCACCTAAGCAAAAAGAAAAAAGCCGGAAGTGGCACTGTGACTCAAGTGGTAGAGCGCTAGCCTTGAGCTGAAGAGCTGAGGGACAGCGCCCAGGCCCAGAGTTCAGGCCCCACGACCGGACCCAAAAAAAAAAATAAAAAAAAGATTTCAGAACTGCTGTCAATCAGTGTCTCCTGTGTGCTTCCTATTCCTCCTCTTTCTGAGAATGTTCCTTGTGGCTATCCTGACCCTATTTTATTACTGTACACTGAGTACAGAATGTAGAGGATGCAGATGTGTGGTCTTTCCAATATATAAGTTTCTGATAGGAGCCACATCCAGCTTGACATAGAAACTATCATGAGATCTTAGAGCTATAGTTTGATGTGTTTTGGTAGAACCTTTAGGGCATCTCCTTTATGGAAGGGAGAAAAATGACTATTTTGCCTAAGGAGTAGACTATGGTAGCTTGTATTATTGTTCCCAAATATTCTTTAGCCGGGCACTGGTGACTCACACCTGTAATCCTAGCTACTCAGGAGGCTGAGATCTGAGGATCGAGGTTCAAAGCCAGCCCAGGCAGGAAAGTCCGTGAAACTCTTTTTTTTTTTTGGGTCCGGTTGTGGGCCTGAACTCTGGACCTGGGTGCTGTCCCTCAGCTCTTCAGCTCACGGCGAGCGCTCTACCACTTGAGCCACAGCACCACTTCTGGCTTTTTTCCTTTTTGCTTATGTGGTGCTGGGGAATCGAACCCAGGGCCTCATGCATGCAAGGCAAGCACTCTACCACTGAGCCACCTTCCCAGCCCTCCGTGAGACTCTTAACTCCAGTAAAACCACTAGAAAACTGAAAGTGGTGCTGTGGCTCAAGTGGTAGAATGCTAGCCTTGAGCTGAAGAGCTGAGGGATAGCGCCCAGGCCCAGAGTTCAAGCCCCATGACCAACAACAAAAAAAACCCTGTAAGATTATATATCTTCATACATCGTCACGTGATTTTTTTTTTTTGTCTCCCTGTGGGAGTGAACTTCTCTCAGTGGTATCAATATAGGACATGTAATTTGCTCTGGCTATGGTATGTATAAAGTAGTGTTTATATCATCTGACCTGAGGTTTTTATTTATTTATTTTTGGCCCAAGACTGGGACTCAAACTCTAATACCTGACACTTTTGCTCATTGGTTGGCACTCTACCAACTGATCCACACCAGCAATCCCAGGGAAGGAAGAGGGGAAGAGGAGGGAGAAGGGAAAGAAGAGGGTTGTGTGTGTTGCAAGAGCCAACAAGGATACTAATTCTTCCCTCCATCTCTCTTTCTTTCTTTCTTTTTTTTTTTTTGGTTGGTCGTGGGGCTTGAACTCTGGCCTGGGCGCTGTCCCTGTGCTCTTCAGCTCAAGGCAAGTACTCTACCACTTGAGCCACAGCACCACTTCCAGTTTTTGAGTGGTTTATTGGAGAAAAGAGTCTCACGGACTTTCCTGCCTGGGCTGGCTTCGAACCTTGATCCTTAGATCTCAGCCTCCTGAGTAGCTAGGATTACAGGCATGAGCCACCGGCGCCCCGCTATTCCCTCCATCTCTTAACTGATACAGAACTTCATTATCATCCCTGTTAGAATCTACTATTGGAAAACAACCCTCAAAAGCTACATTTCCAATTCAGTCCAATCACCAAAAGCTTCCTTTCCAATTCATACTCATTAAACACCACTCCTTATTGGGTAGGTGGGGGGCGGGGCTCACCAAGGCTTCGGGCAGGGTGGACAGTCCAAAAGATATCTAAGCAAGTAGTTTGGTTCTTCATGCGTCGGTGACATGTACAATCTATTAGAGAGCTGTTCCTGAGTTGCTGTGCTGCCTCTAGGCAGTCTGCAGACACAGAAGAGTCCTCTGAGGGCAATGGGGTGCTCAGAGTAGAGGCACAAGAGCCCAAGTGGTGGTAAGCAGCCTTGCAAATAGGATTGGCCTGGCACTTCCTTTTGGCCTGGATACAGCTGTTCATGAGTCGGCTCTCTGTGGGAAGGGAGTCTCCTGTAGAAGGAAAGACTGGGTGAAGCTCACATAAGGTCAGAGAAACTGTTTAGAAACATTAAGCCATAAAATCGAGTATGAGAGACTTCAGATAAATCCTTGAGAAACATCTTAGGTTAACTTAAAATGCCTTTAAGAATAGGTACAGAAGGCCAGGTGCTGGTGGCTCACACCTGTCATCCTAGCTACTCAGGAGGCTGAGATCTGAGGATCTCAGTTTGAAGCCACCCAGGGAAGGAAAATCTGTGAGACTCTTTTATCTCCAGTTAAAACACCAAAAACCTAAAAGTGAAGCTGTTGCTCAAGTAGCAGAGTGCCAGCCTTGCGCATAAAAGCTCAGGGACAGTGCTCAAAACCTGAGTTCAAGCCCCAGGATTGGTACACATGCACAGAGCCAACCAAGTGTAATAAGAAATGTCAGGACAGTCTGCTCAGCCTCCAGAAGATGGGGGAAGCCAATTGCTTGAGTAACTATGTGAGAGCGAGGAGTCTTTCCACAAACATCACTTAGACAAAGAGATTGCTGATACCCAACTCTGGATTTCCCCTGTTTGGGTGAGTCTGTTTTGCTACTTTCCTTTCTTCTTTTTAAAAGTACTTTCCTTTTTAAAATATCATTTAGTTTAAAATAAAAAGCACCACTTAAAGATAGGTTCTTAAAAAATTTTCCACCTTAAGGTAGCTGGAACTAGAATGAGGGGGTATTTCCAAAATAAAAAAAAGAGGGGGGTAATTTGATCCTGTTACTCAGAAACAACAACTATAAGCAATGGTTGCTTATAAATTCAGCCCTCCAAAAGTCTGCATTCTGGGACTTAGCATTCCCATCATGAGTAATAGAATACTGCTTCTCCATAGCTGTTTACAGTAAACAAATTCTAGCAATCATTCTTTTCTTTTTTTTTTTTTTTTTGGTCGGTCGTGGGGCCTGAACCTGGGCGCTGTCCCTCAGCTCTTCAGCTCAAGGCTAGTGCTCTACCACTTGAGCCACAGCACCACTTCCAGCTTGTTCTGCTTATGTGATGCTGAGGAATCAAACCCAGGGCCTCATGCATGCAAGGCAAGCACTCTATCACTGAGCCACCTTCCTAGCCCTAGCAATCATTCTTAACTCTCTACCGTGTGTGTGTGTGTGTGTGTGTGTGTGTGTGTGTGTGTGTGTGTGTGTGTGTACATGTGCATACCAGTCCTGGGCACTATTCAAGAGTTTTTTTGCTAAAGGCTGCAGCTCTACCAAATGATCCACAGCTTTACTTGAGGCTGCTTTTTTTGGTGATTCTCTGGGGATAAGAGACTCACAGACTTTCCTCCCCAGCTGGCTTCAAACTTGACTCTTAGATCTGCACCTCCTGGGTATTTAGGCTTATAGCCATGAGCTACCTGCATCTGCTGTATATCATTCTTAATCTATATTCAATCCAAGTCCTGTCAACTCAACAATGTATCTGAAATCCCTCTACTTTTCTCCATGTTGGTGTCTCCTCCCTTAGCCTGGTCTCCTTAGTAGTTCCCTGATTTCATCTTCCAAACTCTTCTCAAGCTAATCTGGATATCTTTTTGTTTAGTGAAAAAAAAGTTGTTAGAAAACTTTTTATTGGGGTAAAAGTCATACAACATAAAATTAGCTTTCTCAACATGTACATTTGGTGCATAAGTGGTATAATTCACAAGATGTGACAATCACTTCTAATTCCAATACATTTTCATCATCTTAAAAGAAAACTCATGGGTTGGGAATGAGGCTTAGTGTTAGAGTGCTTGCATAGCATGCATAAAGCCCTGGGTTCGATTCCTCAGTACCACATAAACAGAAAAAGGCAGAAGTGGTGCTGTGGCTCAAGTGGTAGAGAGCTAGCCTTGAGCAAAAGAAGCTCAGGCACAGTACCCAGGCCCTGAGTTCAAGCCCAGGACTGGGAAGGAAAGGAAGGAAGGAAGGAAGATTTACAGAAGGGTTCTAGTTACATAATCCAGTTCCTTTAGGAAGAGTGAAAGTGCTCAGGGCCACAAAGTAACAACTGCAGTTGAGTTATGACTGCCTCCTTTTGGTAAATCTTGCCCTTGCCAATTTGTCATAATCCCTTCATTCTCTACCTTACATTCCCCTCATTTATGCTACTGCTGCTATATATAATTCCTCCTTCTTAGCATCCTGATTTACTGACTTTGTTTTCTTGGTTCACAAGAGAGTGAGTAGTTGTAAATGGGATGAACAAGTGGATGAACAAAGAAAAGTAACATGCATCAGCAGATGTAGCAGGTCAAGGCTAGGTCAAGCTTAAACTGAACACATTGGTACATGCCTGTAATCCCAGCACTGGGGAAATAGGAGGATCTTAAATTCAAGGCCAGTTTGGGCTACATTGTCTCAAAGAATCTAGGGCAGGGAATCTAGCTCAGTGGTGAAATGTTTACCTAGTGTAAACAAGGTCTTGGGTTTGCCACCATCACCACACACAAAAAAATCAACCCTAGGTCAAGGTTAGAACCAAGAACAGTTTCATATCTAGTTTCAAATGAGTACATGATGCTACCCTTCTATGTGAGTCAGAGTTCTCCTTAATGAGCCTGAGAAGTGAGCATTGTCTACTCACCAGCTGAAACACTGTTGGTCTGTGCTTTGGGGCAGCCTTTGGCCCTACATGGAAGCTCTTGAATGACTGAGATAGAGGTTTTTAGAAACCATTGCTGTTGATGATTATGTGGAATAGACCTGTCAGTCATTCTGCTTTGCTAATTAGTTAATGATGAAGCTGTCTGTCCTGGACCCTGACATGAAGCCATACATTAGAGTCAGTGGAGTTTCCTGAGCAATCAGATCAGATTGCTGATGTCTTGTTGCCAGATTTGCTGATAGAACCAGTCTAGACAGACTAGTCTTTTCCCTCAATCCTTCTACACCTACTTCACAGACAAAATTGTATTTTTTTTTTCCATTTTTGAGAGTCTCACTATGTTTCCCAGGCTGACTGCAAACTTATGTTATTCCTGCTTCAGCTTCCTTTGTACTGGGATTAATTAGAGCACAGTGCCCAGCTTAATTTTTTTTTTTTTCCTGTTGCGCTTGAACTCAGGGACTGGGTGTTGTCCCTTAGCTTTTGTGCTCAAAGCTAGAACTACATCACTTTCAGCTACAACTCCACTTCCAGTTTTCTGGTGGTTCGTTGAAGATAAGAATCTCAGGACTTTTCTGACTGGGCTGGCTTTGAACCGGAATCCTCAGATCTCAGCCTCCTGAGTAGCTAGGATGACAGGCATGTGCCACCAGCACCTAGCTGGACTGTAGAACCACTTTGTCAAAAGAGGTGGTAGAGAAAAAATGTGTATCTGCCTCAAGATTCTCTCCACACAGGAGCTGTCAGGAAGAACAGAAATGCTCCCCACAATGAGATTCCATGCATCTATTCCACTCTCCACAGCCATTGGTATTTTCTTTTTTTTTTTTTTTTTGGTCAGTCATGGGGCCTGAACTCTGGGCCTGGGCACTGTCCCTCAGTATTTCAGCTCAAAGTGAGCACTCTACCACTTGAGCCACAGGGCCACTTCTGGCTTTTTCTGCCTATGTGGTGCTGAAGTATCGAACCCAGGGCCTCATACATGCAAGGCAAGCACTCTACCACTGAGCCACCTTCCGAGCCCGCCATAGGTATTTTCTAGAGATTATGGTGCTTTTTTTCCAGGCTGCTCTTTCTCAGGGGAGGGACATAGTTCTAAAATCAGATGTTTGACTAGATGCCACAAAATTTACTGTAATCTATTACTCCCAAGGCCAGGCATTGTGCTGGGAAGCTTGCTGGGGAAAGTCCATCTTTCTCTAGCGGGAGTTTTCCACATAATTTAAAAATTATATCTCAAGAAGGGATAACAAAGCTGGGCACCAGTGGCTCATGCCTATAATTCTAGCTACTCAGGAGGCTGAGATCTGAGGATCTGATACTCTTATCTCCAATAAACTTCTAGAAAACTGGAAGTGGCACTGTGGCTCAAGCAGTAGAGAGCTTGCTTTGAGCTGAAGAGCACAAGGACAGTGCCCAGGCCCAGAATTCAAGCCCATGACGAAGAAGAAGAAGAAGAAGAAGAAGAAGAGGAGGAGGAGGAGGAGGAGGAGGAGGAGGAGGAGGAGGAGGAGGAGGAGGAGGAGGAGGAGGAGGAGGAGGAGGAGGAGGAGGAGGAGGAGGAGGAGGAGGAGGAGAAGAAGAAGAAGAAGAAGAAGAAGAGATGACAGCCAGGCACCAGTGGCTCATGCCTGTAATCCTAGCTACTCAGGAGGCTGAGATATGAGGATCATGGTTCAAAGCCAGCCGCTGAGGCAGGAAAGTCTGTGAGACTCATCTCCAATTAACCACCAGAAAACCAGAAGTGGCACTGTGGCTCAAGTGGTAGAGCACTTGCCTTGAGCTGAAGAGCTGAGGGACAGTGCCCCGGCCCAGAGTTCAGGCCCCACAACTGAGGGGGGGAAAAAAGTTAAAAATTTAATAGAAAAAGTTTAATTAAAAAAATTGTATCTTAAAGTGTGGAGAAAAGTGAGGTTACGGTAAGGAGGGGACAGAGTAGTAGTAAAATTCTCAAACAACAGGGCTTGGAATGTGGCTTAGTGGTAGAGTGCTTTCCTAGCATACATGAAGCCCTGGGTTCCATTCTTCAGAACCACATAAACAGAAAAATCTAGAAGTGGCACTGTAGCTTGAGTGGTAGAGTGCTAGCCTTGAACAAAAGCAGCTCAGGGACAGTACCCAGGCTCTGAGTTCAAGCCTCAGGACTGGGAAAAAAAAAATCTCAACAACAATGCAACTAAACAATGATGTTAGCAAGTTCTGAGTTTACAACTCTAATCTGTAACACATGCGTGCTAAAATTAAATAAATAAAAATCCCTTTCTTCATCTGTACCCAGTTTCTACTTTCTCAGCCCTGTAAGGGGATGAAGGAGTTGAAGGCCACTTAGAGCCGAGGGAAGTTCTGCTTCTGATTGAGTTTTGCTGGCCTCCTGGAGATGCTGTTTTGATACTGTGTAGACACACCTCAAAGCAGGAAGAAGTAGAGCGAGCAGGTGCTCGAGTACCCAGGCCATTGCTGGCACTCAATCTACATCAGACACCGAAGAAGGCGCGGGAGCCAGCCGTTTCCTGGCACCCCGATCTTTCCTCCTCCAAGAATCCAGAATCAGAAGGATGCACCCCGCGGCACCCAAGGTGGCCTGAAGTTACCTGGGCCCCTCCCACACGCTCACTTTGACCTGCCTTTCTAGCCCCGCACAGAGACGCTTACCTGCTCCGAGTGGTAGCGGCAGCAGCAGCAGCAGCAGCAGCAGGACCACGAGTGGCGGCGGTCGTGGGCTCTGGGGGCGCCCCATGGCGTGGGCGCGGGAGGGATCCGGGTTTCGGCCCCCCGGGGCGTCCTGCCTGTGCGGGGTGATGTGCTCCCCTGGAGCCTAGCGCTGTGAGCCGGACTCCCTCCCGGGGCCGGCGCCTCCCACCCCGCTCCCGCCCCTGCTGGCGAGCAGCGGGCGCCCTCAACTCCCCCACCAGGGTCCCGGGCGCCGCCCTCCCAGTCCGAAGCGCGGCCGCCGCACGCCGCCCCTCCTCGGCGCCCTGCGCGCGCGCGGCCAGGGTGGCCGGGAAAAGGGTGGACCACCCGAAGCTGCCCACCTGAGGGCTGCTGTCAACTTCCCGGAGCAAGATGGTGACAGCTGTAACTCAGAGCTCACCATCTCCGGGAGACAGAGATGTCTTTAAAAAATAAAATGAAAACGCTAGGTGGAAAATGAACTATACAACTTGTGGGAGGGGACCGGAGGGGAAAAAACTGGGAAGGCGCGAGGGTGGGGGTGACCTTGTCCAGAAAGAAATGTATATTCTGACTTTATGTAACTGTAACCCGAGTGTGTGTGTGTGTGTGTATGTGTGTGTGTGTGTGTGTGTGTGTGTGTGTTGCAACTCATGGGGCTTAAGCTCAGGGCCAGGGCACTGTCCCTGAGCAACTTTTGCTCAAGGCTAGCACTCTACCACTTGAGCCCCAGCCCCACTTCTGGCTTTTTCTGTGTATGTGGTACTGAGGAATCGAATACAGAGCTTCATGTATGCTAGGCAAGCACTCTACCACTGAGCCACATTCCCAGCTCACTGTAACCCCTTTGTACATTACCCTTACAATAACAATTTTAAATTTTAAAAATACAATCTTCTTAACCCTCCCGAAAAAACAGCAGTCACTACCAATGAAATCTTGTAGTAAGAAATCACCTTAAGGATATTGGATTTCTAGTATTTGGAATTTGCACAGCACCTCATCTGCCCTGGGTAAGTGTCTTGAAGAGTAAGATTTCATGGTTGTTATTAAAACCAAGATTATGCAAAGAGGGGGCCGGGATAGGTGAAACAACTTTGCTGGGAACATAAGTGGGGTAAGATTCTAAGAGCTTTAGCAGACTAGACTGCTCCAAAATTTAGACTGTTGGTGTTCTGGGGGAGGAATAGGAATCACACACACACCACACCACCACCACCACTCACCACTCACCCCCCAACAAAGATTTCTCAGGATCAAGATAAGATCACGGAGGAAGGTGACCGGATAGACCATTTTGGAGCACTGTCTTCATCATGTGAGGAGCAGTTAACAAAGCTGGGTCCTCTATCAAGATTAAACTACCTAGAAACACAGCTGTGCCCAGAATCCAGGATGTCCACTCATAAGCATAAGAGGATTTATTGTACTTGAGTCTGATTGTCATGAGCTCCAGGGCAAAGGTAGACTTGACTTAGAAGAGAGAGAACCATGTCTAGAAAGAGAAAAAAAAAGTGATAAAAGGAAGGGAGGGGGCTTCATCCCCTAACTCTCTCCACCTGAACCCCGTCTTTGCTTCCACAGCCGGCCTGGCCTGGCAGAGGGCCAGGTAGGAGGTATTGTGAAGTGCAATATAAATGTTGGAGATTTATTGGCTGCTGCCTCTGAATATGGCCATGCTGATGTGGCCTCTGGGGGGCATTTGCCGATGTAATCAGTGCAGAAAAGAGAGTCATTGAAGCCAGGGGTGTAAATCACCCTTCACAAAGCTAGGAGAGAAAGACATGTGGCCCTAGATAAAGAAGAGAACTGATGTGGCCTTTCTGCCCTCCCCTCCCTTCTCCTGCCCAGGGGGAGCTCGTTCCTGAGCTGTAATGCACTTTAAATGGAGTTTGTGCTTTGTTTTAATCTGTATCTACCCTGTCAGTTTTACAGGAGAGCTGCAAAAGTGAACATCTGGCTATCCAGCTATTGTATGGGGCCTGTTTTCTCCCGGCTCCATGTTAACTCTGTGTACCTTTCCAAAGTCCTTCCTTCTAGTTATGAACCTCTATCTGGGGAACAGATGATCTATACTTTCCACTCAGGTAGAGATTTCAAAGAGAACAATGTCTGATTGTTGGGATGCTTAGACCCAAGAACTCAAAAAGATACAAGTAGTCACAAACTATTCCTTTATTCCAGGACCAAAGCCTGGTAAAGTTCAGGGTTTTTCAAAGTGTACTGCTAACCTATCTAATGCTGACTCCTTGGAATGATCCAAGAATGCAGCAACAGGATTAAGTGGTTGGACTGGGAACAATTCCCAACTTCACCTGTAAGAGGCCATTCTTTGTTGTTATTGTTTTTTAATTTGTGCTAGTCTTGGGACTTGAACTCAGGGCACAGATGCTGGTCCTGAGCTTTTTTGACTCAAGGATAACACTCTACCACTCTTGCCACAGCACCACTTCCGGTTTTCTGGTGGTTATTTGGAGATAAGAGTCTCAGCCTTTCCTGCTCGGGCTGGCTTCGAACCATGATCCTCAGATCCGAGCCTCCTGAGTAGCTAGGATTATAGGGTAAGCCACCCCACCCGGCTGAGGCCAGCCTTTTTCTGAGAGTAGATGAGGTGCCTGGAGCATTATTTCTGTCTGGGAACTAGGGTAAAAAGCCTGACATCATTGAACCTTTAATGAGAATTGGTATCCAAGGCTAAGGGAAGGTTGAAGATGCCTCCACAAATAAATTTGACTCTAAGACTAATATGACAGCCTTCTAGCATACCCTCTTCCTCATCTTCTGACTGCCAACACCTGCTAGATAAGCAACATTGCTGTTGGGAACCTGTGGATAATGACAAATGATCCAGTCCTTCAAAGATGATGTTATTCAGCCTTCATTCAGCAATGGCTTTTGAGACTGAGAATGGTCAGTTTTGTGCAAAATAATGAAGACAAAAACCCCTTCTTTGGGGGAGCCTTACAATCTACTGGCTGGGGCTCAAAGGTTCAAAGCCCCTGAATCTTACTGCACTTTCATTTGCAGTGTTGATTTTTCTCCTCTTACAGTCAGACTATATAAACTCTGGCAATGGTAATATAGTGAATAGTTAAATCTACAAGCTTTATTGATTGCTTGGGTTCAAGGTCATTGCTAACATTTGCTAGATGACCTTGAGCAAGTTATTTTTCTGTGCTTTCACTTTTGTGTGTGTGTGCCTGTCCTGGGGCCTGGTTGCTCTCCCTGAGCTTTGGTTAGCGCCATACCACTTGAGCCACAGCTTCACTTCAGGCATTTTTTGTAGTTAATTGGAGATAAGAGTCTCACAGTCTTTCCTGCTGGATTGGTTTCCAACTGTGATCCTCAGATCTCAGCCTCCTAAGTAGCTAGGGTTACAGTCAGGAGGAACCAGCACCCAGCTTGTGCTCCCATTTTTCTTTTTAACCTGTAAAATCTGTAAGAATGTTTCTAGGTACGTTGTAAGGATTAAATAAATCTACATTGAGCATAGTGTTTAGTACAGTGTCTATAACCTAAGCATTGAATAAAATATCTCCAGTGGCACATAGGAGTTAATTATCCTATGAATTTGACTAGTCCTCCCTCTCTCCCCGGACTTCCGTTTGCTGAATATCCCAGGGATCAGAGTACCTGTAGGGATGGAAACATAAATTTTCTTTTCTTTTGAGCTACTGGTACCCAAGACAATCATTTTCTCTTGAAATTCATTTAGCTTTTTGAAGATCTGGTCTTTTATTTCATCAGCCATTTCTCTCAACATTGCTTTAATGAGTTTCTTGGGCATTTTACTTCTTCACTCCTTCAGTCCTTCACTATGTCATTGCTGCTTTTTGAGAATGGAGCTTTTTTTCTTTTTTCATGAATTGTGTGATCTTACACTGTGATTTATGCATCTGGGTTCAGGGTTTGTGCAGGCTACTTGTGTAGGTATAGACATCAGTTGTGATAGAGAGTGGTCATGTGAAAGCTTAGAAAAGATTAGGGTTCTGTGGTGGATGTCAGTGACCTCATTTTCGATTCCTCGTGGAGCAGTTTTTCTACAATGTAGAGTACTGCCAGAGTGAAGTTCCTTTGTTTACTGCTCTGGAGCTGTCAGAGAATGGCGGCCGCTGTGTGCACTACATATTCCTGTCCCCATTTCAAGCCTCCAACCCTCCAATTCTGAGAATCACTTCCTACTTTGTTCATTTCTCTATTGATTGATTGTGCTGGTACTGGGACCTGAACTCTGGGCCTCATGTTTTTCTACTTAGGCCACACCTTCACTTCCATCTTTTTGCAGTTTAACTAAAAATAAGACTCTCAGATCTGTTGACCCCAGCTGGCTCAGTCATCAGATCTCAGCCTACTGAGTAGCTAGCATTAGAAGTGTAAGTCACCAGTGCCTGGCCCCAGTCCTTTTTTTTTTTTTTTTAGGTCGGCTGTGGGGCTGGAACTGCGGACCTGGGGCTGCCTCTGAGCCTCTCTGTGCTCAAGGCTAGTTCTCTACCACTTGAGCCACAGCGCCACTTCTGGGTTTTGAGTGGTTAACTGGAGATGAGAGTCTCACGGACTTTTCTGCCAAATCCTCAGATATCAGCCTCCTGAGTAGCTAGGATTACAGGCATGAGCCACTGGTGCCCAGCTTCCCCATCCATTTTTTTTTTTTTGTCGGTCGTGGGGCTTGAACTCTGGGCCTGGGTGCTGTCCCTCAGCTCTTCAGCTCAAGGCTAGCGTTCTACCACTTGAGCCAGAGTGCCACTTCCAACTTTATTCTTTTTTTTTTTTGCTTATGTGGTGCTGAGGAATCGAACCCAGGGCCTGGAGCATGCAAGGCAAGCACTCTACCACTGAGCCACCTTCCCAGCCCCCCCATCCATTTCTTAAGGATAAGGGCTGTGTTACATTTGAATACCTGTGTACTTAGAGTTGTCAATTCCAGATATATATGTTTTAAAGGAATTGGCAGGTGGGAATGTGGCTTAGTGGGAGAGTACTTACCTAGCATGCATGAAGACCTGGGTTCTATTCCTCAGGCCCATATAAACAGAAAGTGGCATTGTGGCTTAAGTGGTAGAGTGCTAGCCTTGAGCAAAAGAAGCTCAGGGGCAGTGCCCAGGCCCTGAGCTCAAGCTCCAGGACTGGCAAAAAAAGGAAAAAAAGAATTGGTAAAGTTTCCTTAACATTTGCCTAAACTGGATAAGAAGAGAATACTTTATGCCTCCCACTTTCTTTTCCTGTTGATTAATTAGGTACTGAGTTGAAACTGACAACGGGTCCAATTTTTAGACCAAAAGATTTCCATTCTGTATTAGTTATCCTCATGATGAGAAATAGCAGTCAGTCCAAGGCTACCAATAAGAGCTTTCCCTACAGAACCTCAGACACTCTGGCCTTGGCCTAATCTTCCAAGCACAAGCAACCTTATGACCCTCAATTCCCAAGTTCCTACAATTGAGGCCCAAACAGATTTACGCCCAATACATGGCCAATTCTAGACTGGCACACTGTTTTCTGATGAAATTTGGTAACACTAAAACCACAAAGGATTTTGAACCATAATATCTGGCTTTAAACAGCAAGTCTGCCATTGATTTATCGGTGTGACTTTAAATTTACTTAACTTCTTTGTTCCTCAATTTCTTTCAAAAGAAATTGTCATGAAAGTCTTGTATGCAGTAAGTAGCTGAAAACTGTTAGCTTTAATTATTCTTGAGAATATGAATACAAAATTGCATGATCCCTATAATGAGGAGATTATAAGAACCTATATGGAGTTGGGAGTAGTAGTGGTTCACACTTGCAATCCCAGTGGTCAGGAGGTTGATACACAGATCCTGACTGTGAGATCCATTTTCTTGAGGTAGATAATTAAGCCGTAGGGTTGTTTTTTTGTTTGTTTTTACAGGGAGGGAGGAGCACATGTGTAGTATTTTCCCCTCAGCCACCTCTACCTAATATAGTTACATACACCCCCACCACTCCCCTCCCAGGCTCTGAGCTCCAAGGCTTAGCAGGTAGTTTTTATTCTGACAAGCAGCTGCTTAGGTGGAGACTGCTGGCTCCAGCTAGCTGTCTTAAAGAATACAGCAGCGCCCTCTGCTGTGAGGCATCCATGCAGCACTCTAGGGCAAGAAGGTGGAAATTACAAAAATTCAGTCCAACCAGACTTAGGCAGGGCTGCTGTATAACTACAAAACTCCTTTCTGCTCCCTTCCTGGAGTCCTGCAGACTCCAGAACTATGAAGTTGTTATTTTTGCATACATTCTATTCCAGGCTTCAAAGTGATTCCAACTTTCCCAGTCCAGGGCTACCTGTAGCAACTTAATGCCAGAGAATGACAAATGCAGTCAATCCCTGAGCTACCCTAGGCCAAGGAGGGCATGTACCTTACTACACAGATAAAAACCTTCTCATTTTAAAGAGCTCTCGGGAAGGAAAGCCTGAGATGTTACTGAAAAAGGTTTTCCTTGAGTTTAGCTGATCTTTGTACTTTTTCTTTCATTCCTATCTTCTTAAATCACTAATCTCCTAAGTCTTATAGTCCTCATGAGATGTAAAATGGAATGGAGAAGTCTGGGAAACAGGAAAAAGTCAAACCTCCAGTACAAATGAGGAAATGATGAGCCCAACTCAGATCTACCATTTACCTCAGAGAATGCTAATCATTTGGTTTTCTGAGACCACATGACACTGAGTAGGGAACAATTTTATGTAACTCATACATAATTCATACCAGAGAATGTCTAGAAAAGGAACACTTGGACTACTGCTTAAGAATACACTTTTGTTTTTGTTGTTCTGTTGTTGTTCACAGGGTCTCACTATGTGGATGGCTTTGAACTCCCTAGCCTACTTCAGTCTTACAGGTATCCAGTACCACAGTTCAAGAATAGTTTGACTTCTCTTAATTCCAGAGCAATAGTTCCCAAACTTCAGCAAGCACCAAAACCACATGGAAAAGCAGACTTAAAACCTCAACTTTGGAGCCTTGGGAGCCTCAGAAGTTCTGACTTAAAATAAAAGGTAAACTATGGAGATTTACATTTCAAACAAGTTCAAAAGGTGCTGATGTTCCAGGACTGAAAAGTATTCAGACTACTCTTTACAGAAAAGCAAGAAGATACATTTCTTTTTCTTTCTTTCTTTTTTGTTGTCGGTCATGGGGCTTAAACTCAGGGCTAAGGTGCTGTCCCAGAGCCTCTTTGTGCTCAAGGATAGCACTTTACCAAGCTACAGCACCACCTCTGGCTTTCTGAGTAGTTATTGGAGGTAAGAGTCTCACTGACATTCCTGACAGGCTGGTTTTGAACCGCGATCCTCAGATCTCAGCCTTCTGAGTAGCTAGGATTACAGGCATAAGCTACCAGTGTCCAGCTATAGTTATACTTCTTTTATTTTTGTTTTTTTTTGTTTTGTTTTTTGGGTCCAGTCGTGGGGCCTGAACTCTGGGCCTGGGTGCTGTCCCTCAGCTCTTCAGCTCAAGGCTAGCGCTCTACTACTTGAGCCACAGCGCCACTTCCGGCTTTTTTCTTTTTGCTTATGTGGTGCTGAGGAATCGAACCCAAGGCCTCATGCATGCAAGGCAAGCACTCTACCACTGAGCCATCTTCCCAGCCCCTATAGTTATACTTCTATGTCTTAGAGTCTATTTGTGTGTGTGTGTGTGTGTGTGTGCATGCATGCACTCATGAGTGTGCATGTGCATGTGTGCTTCTACAAAGGCTTGAACTCAGGACCTGATCACTGTCCTTTAACTTTTTGCTCAAGGCTGGTACTCTACCACTTAACCCATTGCTCCAGTTCTGGTTTTTTGGTGGCTAATTGGAGAAAAGAGTTTCACATGTTTTCCTTCACAGGCTGTCTTTGAATTCCCAGATTGCAGCCTCAAGATTTTATTTCTTTTTTCTTTGTAGTGCTGGGGATTGAACCCAGCACTACAAATATAGTGATGGATAGTAGGCAAGCATTTTACAACTGAACAATATTCCCAGACCTTTAAAGGAGTCTAAGTTGGTGATCTAAGAGCAGATGTGGGCCCACAATCACAGTTCTTATTCTGAAATGTTTACTTTTTCACTTTTGTGGGAAAGGGGTAGGGGAGAACAAAGAGCCAGGAGCCTAGAGAGACAAAAAACTATTTGGCTAGAGAAAAGACAGAAATTGGGAAGAGAAATGCAGGAGTTCCTGAAAGTGACACAAATCTCTACATAAGTCAAAGCCACCGCCTTCCAGAGCTAGCTCTCAGATTCAGCTACCAGCCATCAGCTCCACTGAAACCTAACCAGTCCCTACTCCTGGGATTTCCTTAGTGCAGCAGCTTGCTGTTGTGTGGACATCTTTTTTTTAAACAATCTTAGGTTACTACAGAGATGATGGCCTCAGGGTCACCACAATGTCTTTTGATGACTTCTTCATCACCAGTGGCTAAATCACTATCATGGGTTTACATCCTTCACCAGGAGGGCAATCTGCTCCCGAAGTTGCCGCTCCCCTTCCTGAGCCTTGCTTTGGCTTTGACATCTCAGCAGCTCCGCCTGATGGTCCTGGTGATGCATAGGGCAGTAGCTTTGGGGTTCACACAGCTCCTGAAAGTTAGGTGACAGATTAAGAGATTCCTAGACTCCTGAACTCTACCTAAAATGATAATAAAGACACTGTATGATGGTGCTGGCTGTGGCTAAGAAGGAACATCAGTTTCTTCTCAAAAGGCTTTGCAGCCCCAGGAAATTGCTAGCTGAATCTGACTCCCTTGTGCCCAACCTCTCCCATGCCCCCCTCTTTACCATATATTCTGGAAAGAAGTCTCTGTAGCCCCCTTTGAGGATATATAGCTCTGGGTAATACAGTGCAGGATACTGGTTCAGAGCCCTGTCCTCTCCTCTCAGGGAACGGCACCTTTAGAGAAAAGGGAGGTAAGTGGAAAGAAACAGTTTCTTGAATGTCCCCATGAGTCTTCATGGGGAGAAGGAGAAAGAACTGACAATTACTGGGCTGAGAAGGTGGCTCAGTGGTAGAGTGCTTGCCTTGCACGCATGAGGCCCTGGGTTTGATTCCTAAGCACTACCTAAACAGCAAAAGCCAGAAGTGACACTGTGGCTCAAGTGGTAGAGCGCTCACCTTGAGCTGAAGAGCTGAGGGACAGTGCCCAGGCCCAGAGTTCAAGCCTGGGACTGGCCAAAAAAAAAAGAACTGACAATTACTAATTCTAAATGGTCCTTCTGGCCTGGGAATGTAGGTCAGGGGTATAGCACTTGTGTGGCATAAGAGAAAGGGAGGGTGGAAATAGACTGCAAAACAAAGTCCAAATATCACCTTTTCCTTCTTTCCTCCATTACAATTACATTCACTATCATTGTAGTACTGGAGTTTGAACTCAAGCATTCTACCATTTAGCTATGCTCTCATCCCTTTTGCTTTAGGTTATTTTTTGGATAGAGTCTCTCTCTCTCTCTCTTTCTCTCTCTCTCTCTCTCTCTCTCTCTGCTTGCTGCTCTTAAGGTTCCTGCATAGCTGGGATTACATAGAAGCAAAACACCATGTCAAGCTATTTTTTTTTTTTTTTTTGAGATGAGTGTCACCATCTTTTTTTTTCTGGGTTGGCCTTGAACTACAATACTTCCTAATCTAATCTCAGCTTCCAAAACTTTTAAATTATAGAAATCCTTCTGTGCAACTACTTAAAGATAATTTAAGAGAAAGAGAGAGAAAAACACATTTGTTCAACTTCTCTAACATCATTCAGTCTGTCCAAACTGGGAAGTCTAAGTGAAGATCCATTTCTATCACAGACTCTAACCCATGTAGATACTTACATTCGGGGACCCCGCTCAGAGGAGAATTCACAGTGAAACACAATGATTATTCTTTTCTGGATATCCAAGGGGACAATGGGTTTCTTCAGAAAGAAGTCATATAGTTCTTTGTGACTATACAAATTTAAGGCTCCCTGTGAAAAAGAATTTTAGTAAGTTTTCCTTCCAGGGCTTATATATAGCATCAATGTTTCAAAGAAACATCTGAGATACCATCTTAGAAAATTTAAGCCAGAAAAACTAGAAGGAACTTCAGGAAAGGGATCTAAGTATGTCTCTGGGCCACCCTTGGGGCTAGCCTAGAGTTTGGTATGTGATAGACTCTCAATAAATGTTCACAGAACTGAACTGACCAGAAGACAGAGACCACATTGCCAGAAAATGTCTGTGAGCAATAAATGTTTGTAAAATATTTCTCAGTCCTTGGATTAATGTTTTGATTTTCAAGTAGAAGACCTTCGCTCCTACAAAATAGAGCGAGATTTGTAAAGAATGGAAAGGGAAAATAGTTGTTTTAAAGCATACAGAATTAAAAATATAAATGTGCTCCAAATATATTAATGTGCTCCAAATATACTAATCTCTACCTTGGTTTTAGATTTCATAAGACCTTTTTTCCAAGCCAGGAGCTGATGACTCCTGTAATCCTAGCTATTCAGGAAGCTGAGGTCTGAGGATCCTGCTTCAAAGCCAGCCTAGGTAGGAAAATCCAAGAGACTCTTACCTCCAATTAGCCACCAGAAAACCAGAAATGATGCTGTGGCTCAAAGTGGTATAGAGCTCTCCTTGAGCAAAAGAGCTCAGGGACAGAGCCCAGGCCCTAGTTCAAGCCACAGACTGACGAGAAAAAAAAAGACCCTTTGTCCACAGACTTTTCTTAATAAAGATCCACCTCCCACCTCCAGCCCCTCCCTGCTAAGGTACTCACCTGGATGTGTCCTCCCAGGTACTCATATGGATAGCGGCAATCAATAATAAAAAACTTCTCAATCAGACCCTGGAACTTCCCAGATAGTAAGGCAGCTACCTGAACAGAAATGATAGTTGATGGTTGATTATACTGCTCATTGTTATCCTGAAAGATAACATAATATAGTTATCACATAGTTCCTTATGTGCATATGTTCATTAGGCACTCAAGATTCCATAGTACATACAGCCCTTAAGTCATCCTACACACACACACACACACACACACACACACATATGATGTACAAAGAGGTTACAGTTATATAAGTTGGGTAATATGTACATAATAAGTACATTTCTTTTCTTTTCTTTTTGTTTGTCAATCGTGGGGATTAAACTGTGGGCCCTGTCCCTGAGCTCTTCAGCTCAAGGCAAGCATTCTACCACTTAAGCCACAAGGCCACTTCTAGTTTTCTGGTGGTTAATTAGAGATAAGAGTCTCATGGACTTTCCTTTCCAGGCTGACTTTGAAGAGTGATCCTCAGATCTCAGCCTCCTAAGTAGCTAGGACATGAGCCACCAGCACCAGGCATGAGTACATTTCTTTGGAACAGTGTCACTTCCTCCTTCATTTTCTCCCACATTTTCCTCTCCCAACTCCCAAATTGTGTAGCTCTTTTTTTTTTTTTTGGTTGGTCATAGGGCTTGAACTCTGGGCTTTGGCGCTGTCACTACGCTCTTCAGCTCAAGGCAAGCACTCTACCGCTTGAGCCACAGCACCACTTCTGGTTTTCTAGTGGTTTATTGGAGATAAGAGTCTCATGGACTTTCCTGCTCAGGCTGGCTCTGAACCTCGATCCTCAGATCTCAGCCTCCTGAGTAGCTAGGGTTATAGGTGGGAGCCACTGGCGCCTGGCTTATATAGTTCATTTCTAACATAGTGTCTAATGAGTATCTCTGCTGAGTTGGTTCACCCTTTGTCTCATTATTTCTGTGCTTCCTCTTCCCCTCCCTAAATCATATAAACTTATATACAAGATAAAGTATAGAGAAATCAAAAACAACAACAAAAAGGGAATAAACTGAAGGGGGGGGAAGAACAGTACAATAAAAAAACCTCTTGTTTCCATTTCTTAGAATTCATTTTTTTTTTTCGGTTGTGGGGCTTGAACTCTGGGCCTGGGTGACGTTCCTTAGCTCTTCAGCTCAAGGCGAGCACTCTACTGTTGGAGCCACAGCGCCAGTTCCGGTTTTCTGGTGGTTAATTGGAGATAAGAGTCTCATGGACTTTCCTGCCCTAGCTGGCTTTGAACCATAATCCTCAGATCTCAGCTAGGATTACAGGTTTGGAGTTCTTTTTTTTTTGTTTGTTTTGGTTTTTTTTTGCCGGTCATGGGGCCTGAACTCTGGGCCTGGGCACTGTCCCTCAGCTCTTCAGCTCAAGGCCTAGCGCTCTACCACTTTGAGCCACAGTGCCACTTCCAGATTTTTCTGCTTATGTGGTGCTGAGGAATCGAGCCCAGGGCCTCATGAATGCAAGGCAAGCACTCTACCACTGAGCCACTTTCCCAGCCCCTTGGAGTTCATTTTGATAAGCATCATTTTATATGATCATATGAACAAAGCTATTGAGCCTTTGTGATCCTCTCCTAAGAATATCCTCCTTTGTTCTCACTGTGTGAATTTTTAGACTGCTGTTTAATTATGTAATCATTTGTCTTTTACTATGCATTGGGTTCACTTGTAGATTTATAGGGACATACTAATTATTATAAGTGAGGGAAACCATGTAGCCTATGTTTCTTTGGGTCTTGCTTACTTTACTTAATATAATTTTTTTTCAAGTCTTTCCATTTCTTTACTAATTTCCTTACTAATGTCATTCTTTCTGCTGGAAGTATAGAATTCCATTGGGCATATATACCACATTTTCTTGATCCATTTGTCCACGGTGGGGCATTGTGGTTTATCCCATGTTTTAGCTATGGTAAACAATGCTGCAATGAACATAGTTGTGCTGGTGGCTTTACTGCAGTCTGGTTTGTGGTCATTTGGATAAATGCCCAGGAGTGGGATTGCTGAGTCATAGGGAAGTTCTATGTATAGTCCTTTGAGGAACCTCATACTGCTTTGCTTTCCAGAGTAGCGGAACAAACTTGCTCTGTATTTGATTGCTTGTTTGTTTGCTTTTTGGCTGTCATGGGGGCTGAACTCTGGGCCTGGGCGCTGTCCCTTAGCTCTTCAGCTCAAGGCTAGTGCCCTACCACTTGAGCCACAGTGCCATTGCCGGCTTTGTTCTGTTTATGTGGTGCTGAGGAATCGAACCCAGGGCCTCCTACATGTGAGACAAGTATTCTACCACTGAGCCAACTTCCCAGCCCTGTTGCTCTGTATTTGAAACAGAGCTATGGGGTCAGCACCACCAGATGTAAGATAATGAAATGGCATTGGCTCAAAGTGCCAGGACACCAAGATCTTATTGTAGTTAGCATTGCTAGAGGTAGCCTCTCAAGAAGCTTCTGCATAGTCAGGCATTGGTCGTTCACACATATAACCCTAGTAACTCAGGTGACTGAGATCTGTTTTTTGTTTTTGTTTTTTTTTTGGGGGGTCCAGTCATGGGGCCTGAACTCTGGGCCTGGGCGCTGTCCCTCAGCACTTCAGCTCAAGGCTAGTGCTCTACCACTTGAGCCACAGCGCCACTTCCAGCTTTTTTCTTTTTGCTTATGTGGTGCTGAGGAATCGAGCCCAGGGCCTCATGCATACAAGGTAAGCGCTCTACCACTGAGCCACCTTCCCAGCCCTGAGATCTGAAGAGTGTAGTGTGAAGTTAGCCCAGGCAGAAAAGTCTACGAGATTCATCTCCAATTAACCACCAAAAAGCCAGAAGTAAAACTGTGGTTTAAAGTGGAAGAGTTCCAGCTTTGAACATAAAAAAAAAAAAAAAAAAGCTAAAGGATAGCATCTAGGTCCTAAATTCAAGCTCCAGTACTGGCACAGGAAAAAATAGAAAATAGGAAGGAAGGTAGGAAAGGAGGGTGGGTGGGTGGGCAAGCCAGGCACTGGTGGCTCATGCCTGATATCCTAGCCACTCAGCAGGCTGAGATCTGAGGATCTTGGTTCAAACCCAGCTGGGGCAGGAAAGTCTGTGAGATACTTATCTCCAATTAAGGACCAGAAAACTAGAAGTGGCACCATGGTTCAAAGTGGTAGAGTGGTAGAGCACTAGCCTTGAGAAAAAGCCTAGGGACAGCACCTAAGTCCCAAGAACAACAGAGAGAGAGAGAGAGAGAGCTTCTGTAGCAGCAGCAGAAGAGGTAGCTAGTAGCTAAACATCTCAATTTTGTAAGAGATGGGAAATGGGTCTCCATCTGCTATTACAGAAAAAAAAAGCAGGTCTTTCAGAAAGAGATATGGAAGGAAGAAATTGCAGCTCTTTGGAGATGTATAAATTGGGTCAGCATTTCTGGAGGAAGATTTGCAAATACACATAAAAATAAGTGTAAGTCAGGTGTGGTGCATGCCTGTAATCCCAGGTTACTCAAGAAGTAGAGGTAAGAGGGTTGAGTAGAAGCCAGTCTGGGTAAAGTTAGCATGAAATTCTATCTGAAAAATAAGCTAAAAGCAAAAGCACTGAGGGTGTGGCTCAGGTGGCAAAGGGCTTGCCTGGCAATTTTGAGGCCCAGAGGTCAATCCCCAAATGAATGAACCAACAAAGAAATGGATACAATTACACTTTGACCCAGCAATTTCTCTTCTAACATCCTAAGTACACAGAAGCTAGGCGCTGGCCTTTTGAAGCCACCGTGGGCAGAAAAGTTTGTGAGAGTCATATTTCCAATTAACCAGCAAAATGGAATAGAGGTGTGGCTCAAGTGGTAAAGTGCCAGCCTTGAGGGAAAAAGCTAAGCAAGAGGCAGACCCAGAGTTCTGAACACACACACACACACACACACACACACACACACACACACACACACAATAAACTAATAAACAAAAATACACAGACATGGCCACAACTGGATATTTATCTATTAGTTTTAGTTTGTCTAAACATAAGAAATAAATATTCAATAAGAAGTGTTCCATTAAATCAACTATAGATTTCAATATAAGAAAACATTATAAAGCTGGGCACAAGTGGCTCATGCCTATAATACTAGTTACTCAGGAGGCTGAGATCTGAGGATCGTGGTTCAAAGCCAGCCCAGGCAGGAACATCCGTGCGACTCTCATCTCCAATTAATCACCAGAATACCAGAAGTGGCTCTGTGGCTCAAGTGGTAGAGTGCTCACCTTGAGCTGAAAAGCTCAGGGATAGCATCCAGGCCCAGAGTTCAAGCCCCACAACCGACAAAAAAAAAAAGGAAAGAAAGAAAAAAGAAAACATTATAGAGCTAAATTAAAATGTCTTTTTATTCATGTAGAGACTTTTCAATATCTTACTAAATTAAGTGTAATATTGTATGTTCCCTGTGATCCTCCACCCCCTTTTTTGGTGCTAGTCCTGGGACTTGAACTCAGAACCTGAACACTATTTCTGAGCTTTGTTTTTTGCTCAAAGCAAGTGCTTTACCACTTGAGCCACAGCTCTACTTCCAGCTCAGGCTGGCTGGGTTCAAACTGCTATCTTCAGATCTCAGCTTCCTGAGTAACTAGGATTACAAGCATGTGCCACTGGTGCCCAGCTTGTGATCCTGTTTTGGGGGGTTTCTTTGGTCAAGATTGTGGAGAGTATGACCACATAATTATACAAACTGAGTACCTCTGAAAGTGAAAGAGAAGACAATTAATAATTACCCTCAGTAACAGGTGTAATAGGGATTATCATATGTAGACCAGGATTTATAAATATCCTAAATGAATGATCTATTTTCCTTTTTGTGTTTTTTTTCACATCCTTCTCCTCCTTTCTTTCTTCCTCTTCCACCCACCCTTTCTAAAATTATGTATTAAAAATAAAAAGGACAGAAAAAAGGGAGTTAATTAATACAGCTGTGTTAATGAAAGAAATAAAAATTGAAGAGGGATTTTGGGGACAGAATAGATCAGATGGTAGCTTATGTAATCAGTTATCATCTCCAGAAATCTGCTTACTGTTTCTGGGTTGACATACTTCAGATCTTGGTGTCTTCCTGATACAGTTGGCAGCACACAAACCTAGAAATACCCAAGAGCAGAAATAGTAGCTAGTATTTCCCATCAAAGCTTAAGTTCAAAGACTCAAATACTGTACTTTCCAAATGACTCTAAGAACCCCAGGGAACTTCTAAACTCAGTGGTCTCTATATAGTATATATAATAATTCTGTTTCTAAGAACTGATCCTACAGATCTAATCTTGAATGTATATAGAGTTTTAAATTCCCTGAGTATATAAAAAAAATGAAAGCTGGGTGCCAGTGGCTCACACCTCTAATCCTAGCTTGGGAGGCTGAGATTAGAAGGATCAGGGTCTGAAGCCACCCAAGATAGAAAAGGTCTAGAGATCCCTTCTCACTTGAGAGAGGAGCATAGTGGTATGTGCCGTGTTATCCTATGTATAGGAAGCCTAAAATAAGCTAATTGGCACCCAGGTGCACCTGGGCAGGAAGTATATGCCCATTTCAAAAATAAGCAGTGCAAAACTGGACACTAGTGGTTCATGTCTGGAATCCTAGCTACTCAGGAGGCTAAGATCTAAGGATTCCAGTTCAAAGCCATCTGGGCAGAAAAGTTCATGAAACACTTATTTCTAATTAAACACCAAAAAGCCAGAAGTAGTAGAGTGCTAGTATTGAGTGAAAAAGCCAAGTGAGAGCATGAGGCCCTGAGTTCAAGCCCAGTACCAGCATAAAAACAAAACAAAACAGGGGCTGGGAAGGTGGCTCAGTGGTAGAGCGCTTGCCTTGCATGCCTGAGGCCCTGAGTTCGATTCCCCAGCACCACATAAGCAAAAAGAAAAAAGCCGGATATGGCGTTGTGGCTCAAGTGGTAGAGCGTTAGCCTTGAGCTGAAGAGCTGAGGGACAGTGCACAGGCCCAGAGTTCAGACCCCACGACCGGACCCAAAAAAATAAAAAAATTAAAAAAAAAAAAAGGCTGAAGGGACTGTAGGTACAGCACAGGGATAGTTTATCTGCCTGGTAAATGCAAGGCTTTGAGTACTACCTCAAAAAAGTAAAAGAAAAAGAGCATAATTATCTTATGAGAGTATTTCAAAGAAATTATGCAAGCCAAAAATTAACTAATGTACAGCTATTAATTTGTTTATCCTACATGAAAAGGTGGGTTGTTTATGTTGTTGTGTGTGTGTACTTTTTCACTAGAAAGGCTTAAGGACTAGATCTACCACCAGCACACCTTCAGGTCAACAAAAAGTACTTAGCATAATTACATCTAATACCCTCTGTAAATAGAGAAGACAAGATTCAAATCCAAAATGACTCACTAACATATAGAATGCAAAGCTAGGTATGGTGGTACATTCATGTAATATCAACAAGAGCTACATAATGAGACTCTGTCTCAAAAAACCGAGGGCTGGGGATATAGGTAGTGGTAGAGTGCTTGCCTAACATTTGTAAGGCTGGAGGTACAGCCTCCCCCATTTATACATACACATACTCATACCCACACACTCACATATACATATTATATATGTATATATATACATATGTAATGTATATATATTTATATACACACATATACACACATGTTTATAAACAAACTTACTTTGGAGAAATCACCAATCAAATGCCCCTGGTTAGACTCATCCTCCAGTATCTGAATGATATCGTCATAGGAAGAGACTGTCTTCTTTAGACTTATATCCTGAAATGACAAAATTCCTACAAATCCTTATGTTAAAGGTAAAAAAAAAAAACAAAAAAAAAAAACTGCCAGCCAGGCACCAGTGGCTCACACCTGTAATCTTAGCTACTCAGGAGGCTGAGATCTGAGGATTACAGTTTAAAGCCAGCGTGGGAAGGAAAGGCCATGAGACTCTTACCTCCAATAAACCACTCCAAAAACTGGAAGTAGCCCTGTGGCTCAAGTGGTAGAGCACTCGCCTAGAGCTGAAGAGGTCAGGGACAGTGCCCAGGCCCAGAGTTCAAGCCCTATGACTGACAAAAATAAAAAAAAAACAACAGAAAATGGGCAAATGCAGGCTTATTAACAATATTCCTAGTATTTGTTATTGTTGTTGTTTGTGTGTGTGTGTGTGTGTGTGTGTGTGTGTGTGTGTCTGCCAGTCCTGAGGCTTGAACTCAGGGCCTGGGCTCTGTCCCTGAGTTCAAGTCGTTCAAGTCTATTGCTCTACCACTTGAGCCACAGGTCCACTTCAGCTTTTTGTTGGTTAACTGGAAATAAGACTCTCACAGACTTTCCTGCCCAGGCTGTCTTCAATCCACAATCCTCAGATCTCTGCCTCCTGAGTAGCTAGGATTACAGATAAGAGCCCCTGACACCCTACACATTATAAATTATCAATATAAACATCAATATAATTTATCAAAAAGGTATGTTGTGGGCTGGGAAGGTAGCTCAGTGGTAGAGCGCTTGCCTTGCATGCATAAGGCCCTGGGTTTGATTCCTCAGCACCACATAAGCAGAAAGAAAAAAGCCAGAAGTGGCGCTGTGGCTCAAGTGGTAGAGCGCTAGCCTTGAGCTGAAGAGCTGAGGGACAGTGCCCAGGCCCAGAGTTCAGGCTCCACGACTGACAAAAAAAAAAAAAAAAAAGTATATTGTAATTAATCTCATTGACATGGAAATATATTTATGAAATAATTATGTTAAACAAATACATGTTTTGTAATATACTTTTTTTTTGGGGGGGGTCCAGTTGTGGGGCCTGAACCATTTGCTTACTTGCATTTTCTTTCCATAATGCCAGATTGCTTTTTATAAAATATGTAAAATATTTACAATTTTTTAAAAGGAAGATAGGAAAAAGAGAAAGAAATTGCTTTCTACCAGACCAAGCTACTACATGATGTTGTTCTGCTATTCATTATCCTATTTTTTTTTTTTTGGTCAGTCATAGAGCTTGAACTCTGGGCCTGGGCACTGTCCCTGAGCTCTTCAGCTCAAAGTGAGTGCTCTACCACTTGAGCCATGGTGCCACTTCCTATTTTCTGGTGGTTTATTGGAGATAAGAGTCTCAGACTTTCCTGCCCAGGTGAGCAGCTGGGATTACAGGTGTGAGCCACTAGCACTGGCTTCATTATCCTATTTTATCATGTATTATTTCAGCACCAGAGATTGACTATAGGGCCTCTTGTTTGCTGGGCAGGTGCTCTACCACTTGAGCTATACCCCAGCCTGATGTTGTTCATCCTAGACTGCATAAAAAACAGAAGCTAAGACAGATGCTCAGGTAGCTCATCCTTAGAGGCTGAGATCTGAGAAATGTGGTTGGAAGCCAGCCTAGGCAGGAAAATCCATGAGATTCTATCTCCAATTAACCTCCAAAAAGTCAAAAGTAGAGCTGTGATTCAAGTGGTACAGTGTTAATATTTGAGCAAAAAAGCTCAGTGTCCAAACAGCACCTAGACCCTGAATTCAAATCTCAGTATGAGCAAAAAAAAAATTTTTTTTTAAGCAGATAACCAGAAGTATCACTTAACTATCCAACCAATTCAAGTTCTCTTGCATTTTCTCAAAGTAAAACAAAAACCCAGAAGATTACATTGGGTGCCAGTGGCTCACACTCGGAATTGTAACTACTCAGAATGCTAAGAGCTAAGAGCTGAAGATCATGGTTTGAAGCGCGCTCAGATAGAAAAGTCTGTGAGACTCCATCCCTCTCCAGTTAACTGAAGATGCTAGACTGAATGTATTGCTCAAGTAGAAAAATGCTAGCTGTGAGTAAAAAACCTGACCAAGAATATGAGGTCCCTGAGTTTAAGCCCCAGTACTACCACCAAAAAACAACAAAAAAAGGAGAGCTCAGTAATTAAAAAAAAAAAAAATACACGCAGACAAGCAAGTGCAAGGTCTTGAGTTCACACTCTCGTATTGCCAAAAAATAATTTTTTAAATCAATGAACTCATCATATTAACAAGAAGAAGAGGAAAACATTTTTATGTCTATCTCAATAGATGCAGAGAAAGCAGGCACTTGGCAAATTAATTATGTTCCTGCTTTATAAAATCTTTCAGCAAGCTAGTAATAGAAGGAAACTTCCTTAAACTTGAAGGTAATCTCAAGAAACTTAACATCACACTGAATGTATAAAAGTTGAAAAAAATGTATAAAAGTTGAATGGTAGCCAGGAATGGGGGAATACACTTGCAATGCCAGCACTTTACAAACTGAAGCAGAAAGTTCAAGGTCAGCCAGGACTATTTAGTATACCTTGTTTCAAAACGAAGTTCATGCCGGGCACCAATTTTTTAACATGTACTTAATTATGTCATAAATATATTTCTATGTCAGTGAAACTAATCTACACACATACCTTTTATTGTCTGTTGGTAATCTATAATATGTAGGGCATTGGTGGTTCATGCCTGTAATCCTAGATACCCAGGAGGCTTAGAGTTGAAGATCCAGCCAGCCAGGGTAGAAAGTCCATGAGACTTGTCTTCAATTAACCACCAAAAAGCTAGAAATGGAGCTGTGGCTCAAGGGATAGAATGCTGTCCTTGAACAAAAATGCTAAGGGATGGTACCTAAGTCCTGAATTCAAGCACACATGTGCGCACGCACGCGTATACACAGAGAGAGAGAGAGAGAGAGAGAGAGAGAGAGAGAAATAGAACACACTGAATTTCACATGTATAAGTCATCCTTAATCCCATCTTTCCTTCACAGTCATCCAACCCATCAAATCCTGTTAAGTCTATATCCAAAAATCACTTTCTGGAAAATGATAGAATTTGAACTCATCCTTTTAAGTGAAATGAAACAATTCACAAAGATTAAGTATTACATGTTTCCTGTCATTTGTGGAAGCTGGGTGGGAAGGGGGCTGGGAGAAACAAGTAGTAGAGGAGGGTATGCATGAAAATCCTCTACTTCATATAATTAACATATACTGATCAAATATATAAACATAAAAACAAGAAAAAATACATCCTGAATTCATGCATTTCTCTGCTTCCATAGCCACCATACTAGGCCAGGCTACCACCAACATTCTATATTGTTGTTGTTGAGATGGAGTCTTAACATGTTCCTCAACCTGTAATTAACTTATGGGTTCAAGAGTTCCTACTTTCGACTTTTTGGAGGTTAAGTAGAGATAAGAATCTCATGGATTTTCCTGCCTAGGCTAGCTTCCAACCACATTTCTCAGATCTCAGCCTCTAAGTATGAGCTACCTGAGCATCTATCTTAGCTTCTGTTTTTTATGCAGTCTAGGATGAACAACATCAGGCTAGGGTATAGCGCAAGTGGTAGAGCACCTGCCCAGCAAACAAGAGGCCCTATAGTCAATCTCTGGTGCTGAAATAATACATGATAAAATAGGATAATGAAGCCAGGTACTGGTGGCTCACACTTGTAATCCTAGCTACAGGAGTTTCCGGCTGGGCACCAGTGGCTCATGCCTGTAATCCTAGCTACTCAGGAGGCTGAGATATGAGGACAGCGGTTCAAAACCAGCCCAAGCAGGAAAGTCCGTGAGACTCTTATCCCCAGTAAACCACTCAGAAAACTGGAAGTGGTGCTGTGGCTCAAGAGGTAGAGTGCTCACCTTGAGCTGAAGAGCTGAGGGACAGCGCCCAGGCCCAGAGTTCAAGCCCCACACTGACCAAAAAAAAAAAAAGAGTTCCTTCTGCCTCAGCCTCCTGAGTACCTGACACTACAGGTATGTACTACCATGCCCATCTTACTATTTTTTGTGTGTGTGCCCCTTCTGGGGCTTGAACTCGGAGCCTGGGTACTGTCCCTGAGCTTCTTTTTTTATTTTTTGTCAGTCGTGGGGCTTGAACTCTGGGCCTGGGCGCTGTCCCTCAGCTCTTCAGCTGAAGGCGAGTGCTCCACCACTTGAGCTACAGCGCCACTTCCGGTTTTCTGGTGGTTTATTGGAGATAGGAGTCTCACGGTCTTTCCTGCCCGGGCTGGCTTTGAACCGCAATCCTCGGATCTCAGCCTCCTGAGAAGCTAGGATTACAGGCGTTAGCCACCAGCGCCCGGCCCTGAGCTTCTTTTTGCTCAAGTCTAGCACTCTACCAATAGTACCACTTCCAGCTTTTTTTGTTTATATGGTGTTGAGAAATCAAATCCAGGGCTTCATGCATGCTAGGCAAGCACTCTACCATTAAGCCACATTCCCAGTCCCCATCTTACCAATTCTTGTTGGGACTACTTAGACTACCAGCTTAACTCAGAATCCTTCCTAACCCATCCCTCATGGTCTTTCCCTTCCTACCTTTTTCTTTTGTTCTCTTTTCATTTTTTATTTGCTGTCGTGGGGGGTGAACTCTGGGCCTGGACGCTGTCCCTCAGCTCTTCAGCGTCCTACCACTTCTGGCTTTTTTCTGCTTTTGTGGTGCTGAGGAATTGAACCCAGGGCCTCATGCATGCCAGGCAAGTACTCTACCCTCTACCACTGAGCCAACTTCCCAGCCCAACCTTTCCCTTTTCTTTCCTTCCTACCCTTTTCTTTCCCTTCCCTTCCATTTCTTTCCCTATTCCTTTCTTTTCTTTTCTTTTGTACTGGTGCTAGGGGTTGAACTCAGGGCCTCTTTCTCTCTCTCTCTCTCTCTTTTTTTTTTGTCAGTCGTGGGGCCTGAACTCTGGGCCTGGGCACTGTCCCTCAGCTCTTCAGCTCAAGGCTAGCACTCTACTACTTGAGCCACAGAGCCACTTCTGGCTTTTTCTATTTTTGTGGTGCTGAGGAATCGAACCCAGGGCCTCATGCATGCGAGGCAAGCACTCTACCACTGAACTACCTTCCCAGCCCTACCATTTTTTTTTTTTGTCAGTTGTGGGGCTTGAACTCAGGGTCTGGGCACTGTTCTTGAGCCTCTTTGTGCTCAAATCTAGCACACTACTACTTGAGCCACAGCGACACTCCTGGTTTTTGAGTAATTGGAGATGAGACTTTTCTGCTCAGGATGGCTTTGAACCATGATCTTTAGATCTCAGTTTACTGGGTAGTTAGGACTGATGCCAAGCTTTGCTTAGCATTCTTGTTCACATCTGGTGCTCTGCCACTTAAACCATACCTCCAGTCTGGCATTTTTGCTAATTAACTGGAGATGGCATCTTGTGGACATTTCTGCCTGGGCTGGTTTCAAATTTTGATCCTCAAGTCTCAGCCTCCTGATTAACTAGGATTACAGGTAAGCCACCAACACCTGGAGAGATCATGTTATACCCCTGCTTAAAAACCTTCCCTTAGGGGTTGGGAAGGTGGCTCAGTGGTAGAGTACTTGCCTTGCATGCATGAGGCTCTGGGTTTGTCTCCTCAGCACCACATAAGCAGAAAAAGCCGGAAGTGGCGCTGTGGCTCAAGTGGTAGAGTGCTAGCTTTAAGCTGAAGAGCTGAGGGATAGCACTAAGGCCGAGTTTAGACCCCACTACCAACAACAACAAAACAAAACCCTCCCTTAGCTAGGCACCAGTGGCTCATGCCTATAGTCCTAATTACTCAGACCTGAAATCAGAGAATTGAAGTCCAAAATCAGCTTAGTAAGACAAATTCAAGAGACTCTTGTCTGTAATTAACCAACAAAATCTGGAACTGGAAGTATACCAATTGAGCACCAGACCTGAGTGAAAGATCTGATCAAGAGCAAGAGGCCCTGAGTTCAAGCCCCAATATCAGCATAAACACACACAGAGAAACAAAAAACCTTCCCAACTGCACTTAGATTCAATCCAAACATTCACTTGTTCATCACAGCATAAAAGCCCTGTGGAATCTGCCTCTTGTCTACCTCTTCTTTCCTACCTCAAACAACTCATAAACTTATACCTGATCTCAAGTCTTCTAACACAACGAAATCCTTCCAATCTTGGAACCTTTGTACCTTTGTGGAATGCTCTTTCCTCTACTTTTGATATGTGTGGTTTATATACAACCAGGGTGACCAACTTCAATCACAGTTTACCTGGGACTTTTCCAGCTTTAGCATGGAAAGTCTCATCTTAGGAATCTCCTCAGTTCTAGGCATCTTACTTAAGGTATTTTAATATGTCATGGTTCAGAGGCCTTCCCTTATTTTTTTTTTTAATTTTATTTTATTTTATTTGAGAACATACTGTACAGAGGGGTTACAATTACATGGGCAGGATAATGCATATATTTCTTACCAAGCATTGCAACCTCCTCCTTTGTTTACCCTTCACCTCCCTTCCCAGCCTCCCCCCTCCCCCCCACCCAATCATACCCCCCCTCCCCCCCCACACCGACATTGTAAAGCTGGTTTTGACATGACATTTTGTACTTCTCATTGTTGCAACAGGTCCACCTGAATCCTTAAACGACTTGTTTGTCCCCATCTCCTCCACATGTTATACTGACATCAAATATAGTGAAAGTGGGGGTTATACTGTGGGGGAGGGACATACAAAGCAACAAAGAAATAATCTTATAAATGCGTTAGAAACACATGCATGAAAGAAACAAAAACATTAAAATACATATTTGAGGGTTCGTTTTCCTAACATCACAAGGCCTTCCCTTATTAAATATTCCTTCAATTAGACTATTTCAGCTCCCATTTTGTTTCCTTCATCATACACAAATAGTGTAATTGCTAAGTTACATTGTCTGTTATGAAAGACATTGGCAATTTGGCTGCCTAGAATCCTATTTTACTAAAATCTAAAGTTAGGTGGGATGCAACCTTGACTTCTGGTAAGGAGGCCAAGGGAGATACATATTCCCTATATCCATTCAAGGCAACTAGATACTGAACTGTGAAGAATAAAACAGAAACATAAGATATGTTAATTATTTGGGGGGGGGGCGGGTAATTGGAGTTTGAACTCAGAGCCTCACATAGCTGTGTTCTACTATTTGAGCCATGCCTCCAATCCAGCTTTTTTCTTTTTTGGTTAATTGGAGAAAAGTCCCAGACTCTTCTGTACAGGCTGTTTTTAAATCTTGATCCTCATATCTCAGCCTCCTGAATAGCTAGGATTTCAAGCTTAAGCCACATCATATCGTAGATGGCATAATATAGTAGATGGCATCAACAGCCAAGAGTATAAAAGTCCAGTGGTAGCTTAGACCATGTTCCACAGGAGGAGGCCAGTAACAGCAGTACTGAGAATCCAGCCAGTAAGTGGGAGCATCCTGAGCCTGAGTACTATGTTTCCATGTTTTGGCTCAGCCTTACCTTTTGTTTTGTTTTTTATTTTGGGTCTGGTCGTGGGCCTGAACTCTGAGCCTGGGCGCTGCCCCTCAGCTCAAGGCTAGTGCTCTACCACTTGAGCCACACCACCACTTCCGGCTTTTTTTTTTTTTTTTTGCTTATGGGTGCTAAGGAATTGAACCCAGGGCCTCAAGCATGCAAGGCAAGCACTTTACCATTGAGCCACCTTCCCTCAGCCTTACCTTTTGAGTCTGATAATTCTTTTCTTTTTTTTTTTTTTTTCAGTCATGGGGCTTGAATTCTGGGCCTGGTCGCTGTCCCTGCACTCTTCAGCTCAAGGCAAGTGCTCTACCACTTGAGCCACAGTGCTACTTCCAGTTTTCTGGTGGTTAATTGAAGATAAGAGTCTACGGACTTTACTGCCCGGGCTAGCTTTGAACTGTGATCCTCAGATCTCAGCCTCTTGAGTAGCTAGGATTACAGGCATGAGCCACGGGCGCCTGGCATCTCTGATAATTCTTACAGTTCCCTAATACCCTCCAGGAAAATCCCACTTCTTCTTTGAGAATAAACTAGAATCAGTTTATGTTATTTACAACCAAGAACTCTAACTAAAAGATCTAATAACCTAATTTTAAAAAGTTTCATTTTTGTTATTATTGTTTTGGTTTTAGTTATTTCCTTGACAAAAATATAAATGCTAATATATTATCTTGCCCGTGTAATTGTAACCCCTCTGTACGGTATTTTCACAATAAAAAAAATTTTTAAATATGTAAATGCTAGTCTGTTTTAGTTACCACTGAACCCCCAGTACCTTACACTTAACAGGACCTCAGTAAAAAATAAATAAATAAATAGTTTTTAATTTGATGAAAAAGAAATCACTATGGGGGGCTGGGAAGGTGACTCAGTGGTAGAGCGCTTGCCTTGCATGCCTGAGGCCCTGGGTTCGATTCCTCAGCACCACATAAGCAGAAAATCTGGAAGTGGTGCTGTGGCTCTAGTGGTAGAGCGCTAGCCTTGAGCTGAAGAGCTGAGGGACAGCGCCCAGGCCCAGAGTTCAGACCCCATAACCAGACCCAAAACAAACAAACAAACAAAGAAAAAAGACAGAAGTGGCGCTGTGGCTCAAGTGGTAGAGCGCCAGCCTTGAAGAGCTGAGGGACAGTGCCCAGGCCCAGAGTTCAGGCCCCATGACCGGACCCAAAAGAAAAAAAAAAAGACTCAACAGCAGTCCAAAATGAAAAAAAGGAAAAAAAAAAGAAATCACTATGGTTAGCCAAAAAAAAGGAAGGAAGAAAGAAAGAAAAAGAAAAAAAGAAAGAAAAGAAAAAGAAAAAAAAAAGAGAAAGGTTAGCCTACAGGGCTCTCAAGTGAAAAGCCCTAAGTTTAAATCCCAATACTGCCAAATCCCCCCCCCCCACCCCGCCAAAAAAAAATAAAACAAGGAAAAAGAAATAGCCTTATGAAGAACACTCCACTGAAGTGGAGTGAAACTTAGATGATGCTTCCCAAGGGCATGTGGAACCCCAGTCACCAGGATACATGATGCAATGGAAAGTGGTTGATTCTCCCACTGTTCTGGTCACCAACACGGCACAGTCTACTCTTGGAAATGACTGGATCTTCTCATTTCTACTGTCCACTCTACTTAATACTCTGTTTTGGAGGACTCCAAAGTTATACTTTCACAGTGCCATGACTTGGGTGCCATGAAATGAGCTAATTCTCTGCCACATGCTTCTACCAAGATGTCTCTCATGCTTCAGGCCAAAAAGCAACAAGGTTGATGCACCATAGACCAAAATCTTCAAAACTATGAGCCAACATAAACTTTCCCATTTCTTTTATTTTAGTTGTTTTATAGTTATTTATAAAGGTGATATATACTGGGGCTACTGTTTCATAAGTCAGGTAATGAGTATATTTTTTTCTGGAAAATGTTACCCCTTCCTTTGCTTTCTCCCACTTTTTCCCTCTTGTCCTCACCCACTAAAAAAAAATTATTCATGTATTTATTTCTCATGCTAGCATTAAACCCAGGGTCTTGCACTTGCTACAAGTGTTTTACTAGTAGAACCATGTTTCTAGGCCAAGGGTCTTAATTTTTTTCAACTATTTTTAATTAGTTTATATTATACCAGGCTAAATTTTATTATTACATTTCCAAACATATTTACAGTGCATTCCAATCAATCTCACTCCCTTTACATTCTCCCTTACTATTTCACTTTTTTTTTTTTTTTCTGGTCCTGGGCTTGAACTCAGAGTATGGGAGTTGTCCCTGAGTTCCTGTTCAAGGCCAGCATTCTACCACTTGAAAGACAGCTCCACCTCTGGCTTTTTAGTGGTTAAGAGTCTCAAGGGCTTTTGCCCAGGTTGGTGTCAAGCCATGATCCTCAGATCTCAGATTCCTGAGTAGTTAGGATGAGTACAAGTATGAGTCACAAAGCTGGACGCTGGTGGCTCACTCCTGTAGGCCTAGCTACTCAGGAGGCTGAGATCTGAGGATCACGGTTCAAAGCCAGCCCGGGCAAGAAACTCCATGAAACTCTTTTTTTTTTTTTTTTATCGGTCGTGGGGCTTGAACTCTGGGCCTGGGCACTGTCCCTCAGCTCTTCAGCTCAAGGTGAGCGCTCTACCACTTGAGCTACAGCGCCACTTCCGGTTTTCTGGTGGTTTATTGGAGATAGGAGTCTCACGGTCTCTCCTGCCCGGGCTGGCTTTGAACCGCGATCCTCAGATCTCAGCCTCCTGAGTAGCTAGGATTACAGGCGTGAGCCACCAGCGCCCGGCTTCCATGAAACTCTTATCTCCAATAAACCACTAGGAAACTGGAAGTGATGCTGTGGCTCTAGAGGTAGAGTGCTGCTTTGAGTTGAAGAGGTGAGGGACAGCACCCAGGCCCAGAGTTCAAGCCCCACAACTGACCAAAAAAAAAAAAAGGAAATGGAAGCCAAGCACTTGTGGCTCATTGTTTTTTGTTTGTTTGTTTTTTGTCGGTCGTGGGGCTTGAACTCTGTGCTTGGGTGCTACTCTGGTTTTCTAGTGGTTTATTGGAGATAAGAGTCTCAGGGACTTTCCTGCCCGGACTGGCTTTGAACCATGATCCTCAGATCTTAGCCTCTGGAGTAGCTAGGATTACAAGTGTGAGTCACTGGTACCCAGCTTGTGTTTTCATTTTTACAAGGAAGAATATATTCAAGTATAAAGTATGAAGTTAAAATGTATATAGTGAGCTGGGTGCTGGTGGCTCATTTGTAATTCTAGGTGAGGTCTGATGCGTTCCATTTGAAAGAAGCCCAGGCAGATAATCTGAGAAACTCTATCTCCAATTAACTAGCATATGTCAGACTGAAGGTATGATTCACGTGATAGAACACAAGCCATGAGTGAAAAACCCTGAGGGAGAGTATGAGGCAGTAATTTCAAGCCCCAGTACTAGCAACAACAACCCTCCCCCTAGAAAGTGGAATAATAAAAATAGTAATTTTTTTCAGTTTTATGTGAGGTATAGTGGACAAAAATTGCATAATTCTTTTTTTTTTTTTTTTTGGGTCCGGTCATGGGGCCTGAACTCTGGGCCTGGGTGAAAAATTGCATAATTCTATTCATACATGCAATCTGTGTGTAAAATCAAATTAACACTACAATCAAATCAACACATCCTTTACCAAATAGCTACTATTCATGTCTACATAAATATGCATGAGATGAGCACAAAAACTTAATATTTTTCATATTTACAACAATCCTATGGAAAATTTTTGCTATGTTGCCCAATTTATAAATGAAAAACAAAAGTTTATTCACTGAGGCAACATTAACTGCCTTGCAAATGGTTATAACAGGAGTAAATAAGAGAATAAGAACTAAAACAAGTGTTCTAATTCCACTATAGCCTATTTATCTTGTAAAATGAACAAACTTAAAAGGTACTAACACCCAGATTTATTTAAAAGTTGATTCAGAAATGCCTCAGAAACTATCTTTGGCATATTAGTACATAGCTCAAAAGGCCACGGGCTTCAGATACAGGGAGGATAAAAAGAAATAGGCGGGCAGATATACTACAATAATTTCAATTATCATGTTTGGTATAGTTCATCCACTACCAGATTACATTGATGATGAGCTTCTCAAACTTACTAACTGGAACCTGCCTACCCAGGAGTAAGATGTCCACAAACAACCACACATACCTCTAACACACTACTAATCAGATAGCTCTAAGTCTAATGATCATGTCTATTTTCATTTTTGTTTTTATAACAAGGTTCCTCTCTGTAAACCAAGCTGACCTTAACTCAATCATTTTGCTTCTATCTCTCAAATGCTGAGATTATAGGTATGTACGACTATTCCCAGCTCTAAAACCATGTCTTCTTGATCTCTGTAATACTAACATGTGGGACAGTGGCTGAAACATATTAGACACACAATATTGTTTACTCAAAAATAAAATGAGGAAAATGCAAAGATATCATCAGATAGTACTGTACCTTGATGTCTTCTTCATCTTTCAAGGAAAAGTCAGTCAATTCTCTTGAAATCCCTTCTATCATGTTGTCTTCTAGTTTTGGATTTTTATCCAACTTTGAAACTGCAGTAATGGGACTGCCTAGATATTTCATTTCATTTTCCAAGATTCCATTGTTCTGTCAAGTATATTAACAATATTAAAACGTATCCAGAACTGGGTGTGGTGAGCTATACTTATAACCCAGAATCTGAGAGGCTGAGGAAGGAGGATCCTAAGTTCTGGACTAGTCTTGGGCATATAATGAGACCTTGTCTCAAAAACAAACGAGCAAAAAACAAAAATAAACAAAACACTTCCCATGCCTATTTAGGACCTTATCTTAAACCATACAAAGATTGACTTAAAATACATAAAAGACTTGGCAGAAATATAGTTCAAATGGTGGAGCCACCTGCAAGCGTGAAGTCATGAGTTCAGCCACAAAATATAAAACATTAAAATATTTTTCCTTTTTTTTGCCAGTCCTGGGGCTTGAACTCAGGGCCTGGGCACTGTCCCTGAGCTTCTTTTGCTCAAGGCTAGCATTCTACCACTTGAGCCACAGCACCCCTTTCCAGCTTTTTCTGTGTATGTGGTATGGAGGAATCGAACCCAGGGCTTCATGCATGCTAGGTAAGCACTCTACCACTAAGCCATCTTCCCAGCCCTAAAAAAAATATTTAAATGCAAGAGCTAGGCTCACACCTGTAATCCTAGCTGCTCAGTTGTTTGAGGTCTGAGGATTGTGGTTCAAAGCCCAGCCCAGGCAGGGAAGTCCATGAGACTCTCCAGTTACCCAGCAAAAAACTAGAAATATAAGCCAGGTGCAGGTGGCTCACACCTGTAATCCTACTCAGGAGGCTGAGATCTGAGGATCACGTTCAAAGCCATTCTGGGCAGGAAAGTCCATGAGACTCTTATCTCCAATTAACCACCAGAAAACCAAAAGTAATGCTGTGGCTCAAGTGGTAGAGTTTTGAGCTGAAAAGCTGAGGGACAGTGCCCAGGCCCAGAGTTCAAGCCCCTTGACCAACAAAAAACTAAAACTAAAACAAACAAACACCTGGAAATGTAGTTATGGTTCCAATGGTGGTATATCATCAGCCTAAGAGTCTGCCTTGACCCTGATTTCCAGCCCTAGCACTGGCACACAAAAAGAAAAAAAAAAAAAAAAGAACTGAAAACAGGAACTCAAAGTTATAGATAATTTTTTTTGTGGTCCTAGAGTTTGAAATCAGGAGTTTATACTTGCTAGGCAGGCAGTCTATTGATGAACCACTCCTCCAGATTTGTATATTCTCTTCACAGCAGCATTACTCACAATAATCAAAAGATAGAAACAATTCAAAATGTTTAATACATTCACATGACATCACTAGTTTTTTGGGGTTTTGTTTTTGTTTTTGTTTTTTCTGATACTAGGACTTGAATTTAGGGCCAGGGCACTGTCCCTTGGCTTTTCACTCAAGATAGGCACTCTACCACAAAAGCCACAATTCTACTTCTGGGGTTTTTTTGGTGGTTAATTGGGGATAAGAGTCTTACGGTCTTTTCTGCCTGGGTTGGTCTCAAACTGCAATCCTGAGATCCCAACTTCCTGAGTAACTAGGATTACAGGCATGAGCCACCAGCATCCAACTTAAATATTTTTAATATAAAACAAAATATTTCACTTGTCTAATTAATAACATTTTAAATGATGACAAAGCTATAAGAAATGGATTACTCATAAAAATCTAAATTCTTAGGGGGGTACAGGAATGGAGGGAGGTAGGGTGAACAAATGGAGTCATGGTATTCAATATAAACTATGTAAAAAATGAACTAAGCAACTTGTGGGCAGAAACAGGAGGGAGAAAACGGAGAAAAGCAAAGGAAGGGGTAACATTATCCAGGAAGCATTATAGTCATTACCTGACTTATGGAATTACAATTCATTTTACAACTCCTCAATAATAACAATTTAAAAAACTCTAAATTCTTGTAATCTTTCAAAAGAGGAATCTGGAGTATACACCAAAACCACACACACACACACACACACACACACACACACATTTTTTTGTTTGGCTGGTTGGTTGGCGTTTTGTTGTTGTTGTTGTTGTTCTAGGAGTGGCTCTTGAATTCAGGGCCTCATGCTCTTTCTTAGTTTTGTTCTGCTCAGAGCGGGTACTCTACCTCTCAAGCTACTCCTCTACTTTCAGCTCTTTACTAATTAAATGAAAGTAACAGTTTCCTGGAATTTGTTTGCTTGGGCTTGCTTTGAACCAGGATCTTCAGATCTTAGCCTTCTTAGTATCTAGGATTTCAGGCATGAGGCACTGGTTTCCAGCTCAAAAATCTTAATTTTTTTGGTTTTTTTTACCAGTTTTGGGGCCTGAACTCAGGGCCTGGGCACTGTCTCTGAGCTTCTTTTGCTCAAGGGTAGCACTCTACCACTTGAGCCACAGTACCATTTCCAGCTTTTTCTGTTTATGTGATACTGAGGAATCAATCCCAGTGCATGCTTGGCAAGCACTCTACCACTAAGCCGTATTCCTTCAAAATAAATAAATAAATAAATAAAAGTTGTTTCCTTTTGGTCGGTCATGGGGTTTGCACTCTGGGCCTAGGCACTGTCCCTGAGCTCTTCAGTTCAAGGTGAGCACTCTACCACTTCCGGTTTTTTGGTGGTTAATTGTAGATAAAAGTCTCACTGTCTTTCCTGCCTGGGCTGGCTTTGAATCTTGATCATTAGATCTCAGCCTCCAGAGTAGCTAGGATTATAGGTGTGAGCCACAGGCTCCAGGCCAAAAAAAATTTTTTTTGGGGTGGTTATGGGCTTGAACTCTGGGCCTGGGTGCTGTCCCTCAGCTCTTCAGCTCAAGGAGAGCACTCTATCATTTGAGCCACAACACCACTTCTAGTTTTCTGGTGGTTTATTGGAGATAAGAGTCTCAGAGACTTTCCTGTCCAGGCTGGCTTTTTGAACCATGATTCTCAGATCTCAGCCTCCTGAATAGCTAAGATTACAGGCCTGAGCTACTGGTGCCTAGCCCCAGGCCAAAATTTTAAACCTAGTAATTCTTGTTCCAATTCTATGTGAAATACAAAGATTAATGCTCAAGAATTTGTAATATTATTTGTTAAAGTAATATGTGAATATATCTGTGTCCAATAATATATAGTGTATTTATTTATTTATTTATTTATCTATTTTTGTCGGTCGTGGGGCTTGAACTCTGGGCCTGGGCGTTGTCCCTCAGCTCTTCAACTCAAGGCGAGCGCTCTACCACTTGAGCTACAGCGCCACTAGTGTATTTATTTTTGAAGTCCTTTAAAATAATGTTTGCAAAGAAAAAATATATTCATCCAAAACACATATTCATACAAAAGTACAAAAAAAAACCCCTAAAGTTTGCAATATTAGAAAACAGAAACAAATGGCCTGGAGATATAGTTTACTGGTAGAACACAGCTTAGCATGTTTCATGTCCTGCTTCCATCCCCAGCACGAAAACGAAACCAAAAAAAAAAAGTAAGACATCAAATTTTATGTCTGGAGCTGGGCATAGTGGTATATACCTGTAATCGAAGTATGAGGGAGGCCAAAGCAGAATTTTTTAGTTAGAGGCCAACCTGAGATTCATAGAAAGACCATGCCTCAAAAAGTACAAACAAAATTTTAAAAAATTGTATATTCAATATGACCTTAGCTTTGTAAAGCCACATTAAATTAGGTAACATTAATTCTATTTTTAGGTAGTAGCTTTGTCTTTCCTATACTTTTGTTGTTGTTTGTTTTGTTTTTTTTTTTGGGGGGGGGGAGGGAGGTCTGGTCATGGGGCCTGAACTCTGGGCCTGGGCGCTGTCCCGCAGCTCTTCAGCTCAAGGCTAGCGCTCTACCACTTGAGCCACAGCGCCACTTCCGGCTTTTTTCTTTTTGCTTATATGGTGCTGAGGAATCGAACCCAGGGCCTCATGCATGCAAGGCAAGCGCTCTGCCACTGAGCCACCTTCCCAGCTCTCTTTCCTATACTTTTAAAGCCACTTTCATAATGAGCACATACCGCTTTCACTATGAAGAGGAAAAAGAATAAAGAAGCCGTGGCACACACCTATAATTCTAGCTTGTAGCTGGGGCAGAAAAACAAAGAAAGGAAAGAAGGAAGCAGGCTGGACACTGGTAGCACTGGTGGCTCACATTTAGCTTACAGGAAGGGCTGAGATCTGAGGATGGAGGTTTGAAGCCAGACAGGGAAGAAAAGTCAAGTCCACAAGACTCTTATCTCCAATTAGCCAGCAAGGGAAGGAGTGTGTGGCTGAAGTGGTAGTACCAGCCATGAATTAAGAAGTAGAGTTGTCTGAGTTCAAGTACATGCGCACATGCATACACAGACACACACACACACTAACTAGGACAAAAAATGGCTGGTGATGTGGCTCAGCAGTAGAGTGCCTGACTAACTCAGGCACTCTGGTTCTGAGTTTAAACTGATACAAGAAGCAAGGAAGATTGAGAGGAAAGAAGGAAGGAGGGAGTGAGAGAGGAACTGTCACCACAGCTGAATCAGAAAGATAACGAGTTCAAGAACACAGGAATTCAAAGCTAGTATGGGTGACAACAATAACAAAATTTCAAAAAAAGATTAAGAAGAAGAAAAAGAAACAAAAGGGGAAAAAAGGGCTTAGGAAAAAAATGTTTCCTGGGGCTGGGAAGGTGGCTTAGTGGTAGAGCGCTTGCCTTGCATGCAGAGGCCCTGGGTTCAATTACTCAGCACCACATAAGCAGAAAAAGCTGGAAGTGGTGCTGTGGCTCAAGTGGTAGAGTGATAGCCTTGAGCCACAGAGAGGTTCAGGGACAGAGTCCAGGCCCTCAGCTCAAAGCCCAGGACTAGCCAAAAAAAAAAAAAAAAAAAGTTTCCTTATTAAATGTAAATAAAAAAATTAGAAGACATCTGGTTCTTATTTTTCCTCTACTCTAACTTTACTTGTCCAACCTCTTTTCAGCTTAGAAAAAGTCAGTTATAAATCCAGAGTTGCTATACAATGCTCATGGTACCCCAATTTACTGTTGAGGATCATATTCAATGACTCACCAGCAGAGAAAGGGGAGACACATGAAGCTCCCCTAGTCTTCTTTGAAACCTCAGGTTTCTAGATGCTTGCCACTCCAAGGATTTTAAAGTGGTGTTTTCCTGAATAAGAAAAACTGCACTCTACTACTGAGTCACCTTCCCAGCCCCTCAGCTCAATCTTTTTATGTATCTAAAGATGGAATATGAAGGACTGACTCCTGCCTATTCCCCCAGGTCAAGCAAGGCACCAGGTGCTGGCTCACGTGCTTGTCTAAGCATGCAGGTCACTCTGACCTTGGCTTAGCTGAAAACCCCCTCACTTCAGGCACAGTATTCACTCAGGGCCTGGCCAAGAACATCACAGCTTGGCCCCCACGAGACCACAGCCCATTTTTTATTTTCTGCTTCCTTGTTAAGGCCCATTTAAACACAGCCCCAAATCCAGTCCCTCACACAACCTCCAAAACCCGGGGGAAGGTATGTGCCCCTTGCTGGCAACAAACTTTCTTAGCCTGTTAATAATCGAGTCCCACCTATTTCTTTCCATTCTCCTCCATTTTCCTAACACTTATAAATCATATTAAACGTATATTCTAAAGCTACAAATAGCTGGGCGCCAGTAGCTCATGCCTGTAATCCTAGCTACTCAAAAGACTGAGATCTGAGGATCACAGTTCAAAGCCAGCCCAGGCAGAAAAGCCCGTGAGACTCTTATTACCAATACACTACACAGAAAAAGCCAGAAGTGGGGCTGTGGCTCAAGTGGTAGAGTGCTCGCCTTGAACTGAAGAGCTGAAGGACAGTACTCAGGCCCAGAGTTCAAGCCTCATGACCCACAAAAATAAATAAACAAAATAAAAATAAAAATAATATGAATTTGATATCTGGCATGTTTATTTGTTCAAGAGGATACTAATTTATTATCACAAGCAAAAAGGACAGAAAGGGAAAAACCAGCTTGAGATGAATTGGTAAAAGATGATTATAAAGAGAGACAATACCTATAGTACTACATCAAGAAAAGGCTAACCAAAAATAAAAAAAAGAGAGAGAGAGAGAAAAGCCTAATCAGGCTGCGTACTGGTGGCTCATACCTGTAATCCTCACTACTCAAGAGGCTAAGATCTGAGGATCAAGGTTCAAAGCCAGCATGGTCAAGAAAATCCTCGTGAGATTCTTTGTTTTTTCTTGTTTGGTTTTTTTTTGGGTCCGGTCATGGGGCCTGAACTCCGGGCCTGGGCGCTGTCCCTCAGCTCTTCATCTCAAGGCTAGCAGTCTACCACTTGAGCCACAGCACCACTTCCAGCTTTTTTCTTTTTGTTTATGTGGTGCTGAGGAATCGAACCCAGGGCCTCTGGCATGCAAGGCAAGCGCTCTGCCACTGAGCCACCTTCCCAGCCCCTCCCCGTGAGATTCTTATCTCCAATTAACCTCCAAAAAAACAAAAGTGGAGCTGTGGCTCAAAGTGGTAGAGAACTAGTTTTGAGCAAAAGAGTTCAGGGACAGTGCCCAGACCCTGAGTTCAAGCCCCTTGATGAACAAAACACAAAAGGAAGGAAAGGCTGATGAAAAGAGCCAAACACAATCGTGTATCTTTCCGATGTAAAATAATAATAATCATCATAATAATAACCATAACTAAAATATGGAACCAACCCAGATGCCCCTTAGAAGATGAATGGATCAAGAAAATGTGGTATATGTATACAATGGAATTCTATGCCTCCATCAGAAAGAATGGCATTTTAAGGGGCTGGGAAGGTGGCTCAGTGGTAGAGTGCTTGCCTTGCATGCATGAGGCCCTGGGTTTGATTCCTCAGCACCACACAAGCAGAAAAAGCCGGAAGTGAGGCTGAGGCTCAAGTAGTAAAGTGCTAGTCTACAGCTGAAGAGCTGAGGGACAGCACCCAGGCCCAGAGTTCAGGTCCCACGACCAAAAAAAAAAACTAGAAAGAATGACATTTGTTAGGAAATGGAAAGACATGGAAAAAATTATATTAAGTGAAGTAAGCCAGGCCCAGATAAACATAAGTCCCATGGTTTCTCTTATTTTGCACTAACTAGTATATGTCTAGGACAAGCAGAAAAGGTCTGTACAAAAAACAAAACAAAAAAAAAAAAACAGCCAGGTGCTGGTGGTTCACACCTGTAATCCTAGCTACTCAGGAGGCTGAGATCTGAGGAAAGTCCTTGAGACTCTTATCTCCAATAAATCACTAGAAAACCAGAAATGGCGCTGTGGCTCAAGGGGTAGAGCGCTCACCTTGAGCTGAAGAGCTGAGGGACAGCGCCCAAGCCCAGAGTTCAAGCCCCACAACTGACAAAAAAAAACAACAAAGAAAAGATTCCCTCCTCCAGTTTTTCTAAAATACTGAGATATATATATATATACACACAGAACTTTAGGTCTCATAAAATGAGTTCAATCAAAGGGGGGAAAACCCACTAGTATTCCTATGTTTCCATTAAATACTCACATTTTCTTTATTTGTAGATAAACTACACATCAAATCTTTCTTTCGAAGGTCATGATCCAAAGCATTTGGTGTGCTACAAAGAAGCTGTGCCTAAAAGACACGTTCAGCATTCATAAGTCATAGATATGTTAGAAACCTTCTGCCTCTTAGCCAAGAAACAAACTCAAGCCCACAAAAAAGGGGCTACTCACTATGTTGCCTTTCATAAGATCTTGGCGATGATTCCTGCAGATTAAAACAAAGCATGGGTTAGGTAAGCCTTAAATACTGTTTGGTTTTTTTGTTTTTTGTTTGATTTTGGTCATGGGGCTCAAACTTTGGGCCTTGGTGCTGTCCCTGAGCTTGTCTGCTCAAGGCCTCTGCTCTACCACTTGAGCCACAGCTAGTGGTTTTTTGGAGATAGGAGTCTCACACTTTCTTGCCCAGGCTGGCATCGAACCAGAATCCTCAGATCTCAGCCTCCTGAGTAGCTGGGATTACAGGCGTGAGCCACTGGCGCCTTGCTTGTTTGGTTATTTTTTTAAGCTGTTGAGACATGCCAATTTTTTCATTTGTCCATTCTAGGAGCCATAATCATAATTGGTTTCTTTTCAGAAACAATACATAAAGTACTTTTAATGGTAAATATAAAAATTCAAGCCAGGTACTGGTGGCTGATGCCTGTAATCGTAGCAACTCAGGAGGTTGAGACAAAGTTTATGAGATTCTTATCTCCAATAAACTACTCATAAAAAACCAGAAGTGGGATTGTGACTCAAGTGGTAGAGTGCTAGCCTTGAGCACAAATCGGCTCAGGGACAGAATCCAGGCCCTGAGTTCAAGCCCTAAGACCAGAAAAACAAAAACAAAAAAAACTTGGTAACAGTGGCTCATGAGGCTGACTTCTGAGGACTGGGATTCAAATCCAACCTAGGCTAGAAAATTCATGAGACTTTTACCTCTAATTAACCACCAAAAATCTAAATGCACAGCTGTGGCTCAAGTGGTAGAGACATTGAGCAAAAAAACTAAGTGTCAATGCCCAGGCCCTGAATTCAAGCCATAGAACTGGTACAAAAATAAAATAAAAAGAACTCCAAAGATGTCTTGGAGAGGGCTGGGAAGGTGGCTCAGTGGTAGAGCACCTGCCTTGCATGCCTGAGGCCCTGGGTTCGATTCCTCAGCACCACATTAGCAAAAAGAAAAAAGCTGGAAGTGGCGCTGTGGCTCAAGTGGTAGAGCGCTAGCCTTGAGCTGAAGAACAGCGCCCAGGCCCAGAGTTCAGGCCCCACGACTGGACCAAAAAAAAAAAAGATGTCTTGGAGAAAAATCACTCATTTTGGAAGTAGGGTGTGGCTAAAGTGATAGAGAATAAGAGCTTTGAATGAAAAAAGACAAGCAAGTAAGAGTGCGAAAGTCCTGAGTTCAAGCCCTAGTATATCCACCATGCCCTCCTCCCCTCAAAAAAAAATATAGGCGCAAGTAACTCATTCCTATAATCCTAGCTACTTGTGAGGTTCCAATCTGAGGATCAAGGTTCAGAGCCAGCTAGGCAAGAAAAGTCCATGAGACTCTTATCTCCAATTAACAAGCAAAAGCATGGAAGTGTGGCTCAAATGGTAGAATATCACCCTTAAGAAAAAAATTAGAGGAGGCCCTGAGGCCCAATACTAGCACACACTTGTGTGCACGGCACACACTAACACACACAAAAGCACTCATTTCACTTTTTTTTTTTTTGGTCCAGTCGTGAGGCCTGAACTCTGGGCCTGGGCACTGTCCCTCAGCTCTTCAGCTCAAGGCTAGCGCTCTACCACTTGAGCCACAGCGCCACTTCCGGCTTTTTTCTGTTTGCTTATGTGGTGCTGAGGAATCGAACCCAGGGCCTCAGGCATGCAAAGCAAGCCCTCTACCACTGAGCCATCTTCCCAGCCCCATTACTTTTTTTTTTTTTTTTTGGTCAGTCATGGGGCTTGAACTCTGGGCTTGGGCACTGTACCTTAGCATTTTAGCACAAGGCTAGCACTCTACCACTTGAACCATAGCACCGCTTCCGGTTTTCTAAGTGGTTTATTGGAGATAAGAGTCTCACAGACTTTCCTGCCCAGGCTGGCTTTGAACTGTGATCCTCAAATTTCAGCCTTCTGAGTAGCTAGGATTACAGGTATGAGCCATGGTGCCCAGCTTCATTTCAGTTTTATACCTACATATATAGATGGGCATCAAAGATGAATGAGGGTTTCAATGGCCTTGACTCTGTGTGTGTATGTTTGTATGTGTAGTACTAGGGTTTCAACTCAGGGCATCAAGCTCATTAGCTCATTCTGTTTACTTGTTCAGCTGGCACTCTACCATTTGAGCCATGCCTCCAGCTTGTTTTTTGCCAGTTATTTTGGAGAGGAAAATCTAATGAACTTTTCTGCCTAAGATGGCTTAGAACTTACTTTCCGGTTCTCAGTCTCCAAAGTGGCTAGGATTATAGATAGATCTGAGTCTCTGGCACCTGGCATTCTGTAGCATTTTTCACCATTTGACTTACTATATACTTCTGTGTGTGTATGTGTGTGTGTGTACATACGCACGCATGCATGTGTGCATGAGTGCACGTGCCAGTACTGGTGCTTGAATTCAGGGCCTAGGCACTGTCCTTGAGCTTCTTTTGCTCAAGGTTATCCCTCACTACTTGAGCCACAGCTCCGCTTCCAGCTTTTTGGGTGGTTAATTGGAGATAAGAGTGTCACAAATTTTCCTGCCTAGGCTGCTTTGAACCACAATCCTTAGATCTCAACATCCTGAGTAGCTGCTTACTTCTTCTATATATACAATTTACTAGTCTTGACTATTATTCACATTGACTATTGGAGACTAATTATATATATAAGTTCTATCTATCTATATATGATATATATATCTATATATGATATCATATCTATCTATCTATGTATATATGATATCATCCCCTCTAGGATTTCATCTAGGCTACACAGTTAGGACATTTAAAGCAATTCAAAGACAGTAGAGGTGATGCAAATTAAATAGTCATAGAAAGCCTTCCCTTATACACTAAAATGGCACATCTGAAAACAAAGATTTTCTGGGAGGTTGGTTGTGGGGTTTGAACTCAGGGCATGGGTGCTGTCCCTGAGTTCTTTTGCTCAAGACTAGTGCTCTACCACTTTGAGCCACAGTTCTGCTTCCAGTTTTCTGGAAGTGGTTAATTGGAGATAAGAGTTTCACAGATTTTCCTGCCCAGACTGGCTTTGAACCACGATCCTCAGATATTAACCTCCTGAATAGCTAAGATTACAGACAAGAGCCACCAGTACCTGGCTTTTAAAAAGATTTAAATGACTAATTTGCAATAACTTTAAAAAAGAGTTTAAGATGAGTGTGTATTCTTTACATTTTATGATTTCCAGAAAGGAAATCATAGTTCTAATAACAGACATAAAATGCTGGAGCTGAGCACTAGTGGCTCAAGCTACTAAGGAAGCTGAGTTTGAGGATCTTGGTTCAAAGCCACTCCATGTAGAAAAGCCCAACAGAGGACTGGGAATGTGGCTTAGTGGTAGAGTGCTCACTTAGCATGCATAAAGCCCTGGGTTGTATTCCTCAGTACCACATATTTAGAAAAATCTGGAAGTGGTGCTGTGGCTCAACTGGTAGAGTGCTCTTGAGCAAAAGAAGCTCAGGGACAGTGTCCAAGCCCTGAGTTCAAGCCCCAGGAGTGACAAAAAAAAAAAATGCCTAACAGATTCTATCTTCAATTAACAAGCAAAATGCTATAATGGAGGTATGGCTCAAGTGGTAAAATTCTAGCTCTGAGCAAGAAAACTGAGGGAGAGCTTGAGACCGTGAGTTTAAGGTCTTGTACCAGTACAATAAACAAACAAATAAATAAATAAATAAAGTATCTGGTGTGTGTTGGTACATTTTCATGTAATCATTGCAATAATATTTATGAGAAGTGTTATCTCCATGTTATGAATAAAGAAATTGCAGTCCAAGAAACTTGTCAGTCATATTTGAATTAGTGAGCCCAAACTCCCTCATTCTAGACCCTGAGCCCTTAGTCACTAAGCATTTGCAGCAGTGTAGTCTGCCATTTTTCTACATTGTTTTTAAAGATAATTTTCATTGTGCATGAGAATAGCTTTCATTTCACAACACCATTTAGATCAGGATAACTTAAAAGCTATTCAAGGTTAGAATCTAGCCCTTGAAGCCCACTTATACCCTAAAGGAAATGTTTTGTATTCTGCAGATAAATCAAGGATAAAATTCCTTGATTGGTGCTGGAAGGCTTTAGCAGGGATTCATTTAGCAACAAAACTTACATTCCAGCTAACTGTACTTCCAGAGGTCCTGAAGAATGCAAGAGACCTACAACAGATAGATATGAAGAGGAAGACATTATTCTTGTGCATGCATCCTACATTCCTCTGATTTTCTTCATTACCAGTAAGCCACAGTAATTTCTAAGGCTGAACTCTTTTTTCTTTTTGTCAGTCACGGGGCTTGAACTCTGGGCCTGGACACTGCCCTGAGCTCTTCAGCTCAAGGATAGTGCTCTACCACTTGAGCACAGCGCCACTTCTGGTTTTCTGGTGGTTATACGGAGATAAGAGTCTCATAGACTTTTCTGCCTGGGCTGGCTTTGAACCAGGATCCTCAGATCTTAGCCTCTTGAATAGTGAGGATTATAGGCCTGAGCCAGTGGCACCCCACTCTTGAACACAAAGCTTCTCAACTAGTACCCATTTCATGGAATAAAGTACCAAGATACAAGGTAGAACACCATGAGAACTTAAGAATTTACATGTGTCATCAAAAGAAAAAAATGTTGAATAACAGCACACTATGTAAACCTATGTAGGTTTCGTTTCTTAAGTAGAATAGAAAATTTATCACTCAAAAAAATCTGAACCTTGGGCTGGGAAGGTAGCTCAGTGGTAGAGCGCTTGTCTTGCATGCCTGAGGCCCTGGGTTCGATTCCTCAGCACCACATATGCAAAAAGAAAAAAGCCGGAAATGGCGCTGTGGCTCAAGTGGTAGAGCGCTAGCCTTGAGCTGAAGAGCTGAGGGACAGTGCCCAGGCCAGAGTTCAGGCCCCACGACCGGACCCAAAAAAAAAAAAAAAAACCTAAACCTTGCCCATGTAATTGTAACCCTTCTGTACAGTATTTTCACAATAAAATTTTTTTTTTAAATCTGAAATTAGCCAGATGCCAATGCCTCATACCTATAATTCCAGCTACTCAGAAGACTAAAAGCTAAGAATCAAGTTTTCAAACCAGCCCAGGCAGACAAATACTCGAGATTCATCCTCAATTAACCAGCAAAAAGTCAGAACAAGAGGTGTGGCAAAGGGATAGATTGCCAGGCATGAGTGAAAAAGCTGAGAGAACAAGGCCCTGAGTTTCAAGCCCCAATACAGCAGAAAGAGAGAAAGAAAGAAACAAGCCAAGTGATGGTGGCTCACGCCTGTAATCCTAGCTACTCAGGAGGCTGAGATCTGAGGATCTCGGTTCAAAGCCAGCCAGGACAGGAAAGTCTGTGAGACTCTTATCTCCAATAAAACACCTGAAAACCGGAAGTGGTGCTGTGGCTCAAGGGGTAAAGCGCTTGCCTTGAGCTGAAGCACTGGGACAGTGCCCAGGCCCAGAGTTCAAGCCCCACAACTGACAAAAATAAAAATGAAAGAAAGAGGGGCTGGGAAGGTGGCTCAGTGGTAGAGTGCTTGCCTTGTATGCCTGAGGCCCTGGGTTCGATTCCTCAGCACCACATAAGCAAAAAGAAAAAAGCCGGAAGTGGCACTGTGGCTCAAGTAGTAGAGCGCTAGCCTTGAGCTGAAGAGCTGAGGGACAGCACTCAGGCCGAGTTCAGGCCCCACGACTGGACCAAAAAAAAAATTTTTTTTTTAAAAATGAAAGAAAGAAAGGAAGGAAGAAAGGAAGGAAGGAAGGTGGCTCAGTGGTTGAGTGCTTGCCTTGCATGAATGAGGCCCTGGGTTCGATTCCTCAGCACCACATAAACAAAAAGGAAAAAGCCGGAAGTGGCACTGTAGCTTAAGTGATAGAGTGCTAGCCTTGAGCTGAAGAGCTGAGGGACAGCTCCCACGCCTGGAGTTCAGGCCCCACAACTGGACCCAAAAAAAAAAAGGAAGGAAGGAAGGAAAGGAGAAAAGAGGAAAGAAAGAAGAAAAAGCAAAGAGAAAGGGAAGGAAAGGAGAGAAATTAAACAAATATTACAATGATTGACTAGTGAGCATTCCTTTTGGGCACAAACCTATAAATCTAGTCATCAAAGTCTATCTTTTCTTCCACCCACCCCAACCCCTGCCAGCAGTACTGGGGTTTGAACTCAGGGCTTTGCCAGCAAGTACTTTACCTCTTAAGCCAAGCACTGAGCCCTTTTTCCTTTTAATTATTTTTCAAACAGAGTATCATGTTTATGCCTGGGCTTGGCTATACCATGATCTTCCTATTTATGCTCTTTCTTGCCATAGCTGTGATGACAGGTGCATGCCATCATGCACAGCTTATTAGTTGATGTGGAAGCAGGTGGTCTTACTAACTTTTTGTTTAGAGTAGCCTGGAACCACAATATGACTGACCTCTCTCTGTGAGACACAGTTCCACATCTGGATTTTTGGTGGATAATTGGGTATAAGTGTCTCATAGACTTTTCTGCCCAGGATGGCTTTGATCCTCAGATCTCAGCCTCCTTGAGTAGCTAGAATTACAGGTGTGAGCCACCAGTGCCAGAGGGTTTTTTTTTACTGTTGGTTTCTTTGCCTCTAATGAGATAAAACTAAGGCATAAAAACTTCTCATATCTTTATTCATTCATTCCTGCCAGTAATTAGTCAAATTTTGTTTGTAATTAGTCAATATTAGTCTTTGAGCCTTTTTCAAATGCAGTACAACACCTATTAGTATTTTTCTTTTCCCATAGACTTAATCATTCCACTAAAACATCCTGGTAACCCACAAAATTCCAGCTATCTAGTTAGGATCTCTACTTTTACCAACTTGCATATCTATCTATCCTATCTTTTCCTTAAAAAGATATTCTTCCCACTAAGCCCTTTACCTTCCTTCTCCCTACCAGTTTCATCAAGGTCTGAAGAAGTGGTAAGCTGAGTGGCAGACATCTCCCCACTGCTAAGATTCGAAAGATCAAGGCAACGTTTTGGGGTTCCTCTGTTGAGATATAATAATTTACCAAGATCCTCATTAGTATATAATATCCTTTAAAAAGCAAAGGCCTGTGATCTTCATTTGAAATACCTCTCCATGATTATCTCCATGACTTGCAAAATATAAACACTATTCAAATACATTTAATTGCTTTTATGTCATTGGAAAAAAACTTTTTTTTGTTGTTTGTTTTGCTTCGTGGGGCCTAAACTCTGGGCCTGGGCGCTGTCCTTCAGCTCTTCAGCTCAAGGCTAGTTAGTGCTCTACCACTTGAGGCACAGTGCCACTTCCAGCTTTTTTTGCTTATGTGGTGCTGAGGAATCGAACCCAGGGCCTCATGCATCCGAGGCAAGCACTCTACCACTGAGCCAACTACCCAGCCCCAGAAAAAAAGTTTGGGCGCTGTCCCTTAGCTCTTCAGCTCAAGGCGAGCGCTCTACCACTTGAGCTACAGCGCCACTTCCGGTTTTCTGGTGGTTTATTGGAGGTAGGAGTCTCAGGGTCTCTCCTGCCCGGGCTGGCTTTGAACCGTGATCCTCAGATCTCAGCCTCCTGAGTAGCTAGGATTACAGGCGTGAGCCACCAGCGCCCGGGAGAAAAAAACTTTTTTATGGTTGTGGTAGTACAGAGGTTTGAGCTTACTTTGAGCCATGCCTCCAGCCCTCTTTAAAAAAAATTATTTTCAATGAGGGTCAAAGTTTGTTGACTGAGTGGGATCTTCACCTCACATTCTCTCTGTCCTGTTTACCATGAACAAGATATTTGATTTCTCCCTGGAGTCCCTACTAATTTTCAAAAATAGTTATTTGCTAGTGATGTATAACAACATAACAAGACCAGAATTTAAAGCACAATAACACTAAAGAGACCAAGTCATATAATGTAACAGATGTTTCAGACTTTTTTTTTCCAGACACCACAATTTAATTCTCACAAGGTAGGAAGACATTATTCCTACTAAGACAGGAAACTAGTATTACTTCTGTTTCACAGAACAGTAGCTCAAGGCAAAGGAGCACACAGACAAGGGCAAAGCTGGGACTTTAAACCCTGATCTGTGAACTAGGATAAACATGTTGGAAAAGGTAAAGGAGACAAGGTATAAAAATAAAAGTGGGGGCTGGGAAGGTGGCCAAGTGGTAGAGCACTTGCCTTACATGCATGAGACCCTGGGTTCGATTCCTCAGCACCACATATGCAAAAAGAAAAAAAGCCGGAAGTGGTGCTGTGGCTCAAGTGGTAGAGTACTAGCCTTGAGCTGAAGAGCTGAGGGACAGTGCCCAGGCCCAGAGTTTAGGCCCCACGACCGGACCCAAAAATAAATAAATAAATAAAAAATAAAAATAAAAGTGGATTTACCCAGACAAAATGCTTAGGTTTGCAGAATCAGCAGACCTGGGGAGATCTGAACAGATGGTGAAGGAAGTGTCTCTCTCCAAGAGAAGGTGTAACATCTTCCTCTGTTTAGACTTAAAACGAGATCCTTGGCCAGAGCTTTCCTCCTCTCTTGTGGATGAGTGTTCTGTAGACATGGTCTCCAGTGCTTTACCAAGAAAACAGAAAACCCAGCTAAGAGAAGAACATCACAAACGGTTCAGCTTTTCCAATCTCCCCCACTCTTTCCAGCAAGGCCAACGATCGAAACTGGAGGAGAAACTCCTCCAATGAATCACGATTTGGTTTGAAGGTTCAAAATTGCACTTGCAGGCCAGGCGCCAGTAGTTCACATCTGTAATCCTAGCTACTCGGGAAGGTGAAATCTAAGGATCACGGTTCGAAGCCAACCCAGGCAGTAAAGTCCATGAGATTCTTATCTCCAATCAAAAGCAAAAAAAAATAAAAAATAAAAAGTCGGTAGTGGTGGAGCTGTCACTCAAGTAGTAGAGCGCTAGCCTTAAGCAAAAAAAAAAAAAAAAAAAAAAACTCAAAATTGAACGAAAGTGGAAGTTTTCTTGCTTTGGGGCAAACAGCTCGACACTCCTGACCGAAACTCCAGGTGCACTGGGCAGCTGGCTCCTACTGAGCCCTCGGCGCCAACCGAGTCTCCAAGCTTTCGTGGCTGCGAGCTTACCTCGTTTGGAGTCAGATTTGCCTTTAGGGAAAGGAAATGTGCAGGGACTGAACACAAGCAAAGATACAAGCGAAAAAGAAAAAAGGAAAAGGAAAATCGGAGGGAAAAAGAGGCAAAGTTCAACTCTACAGCCAGAAGACGAATGCATTCAAACCTTCCGCCCTCCCTACAACCTATCCCCACCGGCCTGTAGTTTGCGTCAACCAATCTCCGCGTGCGCTCCTAGATCCCGCCCTCCAGCCGTAGCCAATCCTTAGGTCCGTATATTTATATTTTGGGGGGCGTGAGCTTTTATTTTAAGGGCTTGACCTTTCTTTGGAAGGGACTGGATTTGTCCCGCCCCCGGGGATGACGATGGGTCCTCTAGCTGCCAGTCTACTGAAGTGCGCGTAGATCCGCAGGGAGCCTGGAGCACCATTGGCTCTCCTCTGACCAATCACCACCCACTTCTTGTACTCTCCCTGAGGCCCAACCAACCCCGGGAGATTTAAATTGCTGCCCGCTAAAGACTATCACTCCCTTGGATGCTGCTAGGAAGGGTTATTTGGAGTGGAGAGTGTTTCTTTTTATTTGCTTTTTTCCCCTCCCTCGCGTTATTTCGCTTTATTTTGGTAGCCTTCCGCTGGATATGGAGCATTTGCAGCTGGTTTGTTAGGTGTTAGGGCGAGACAGCTGTGTGTGTTTATGCTGAGCGTCAACCGGGTTGGATGACTCTTAGTAAAACTCACGAACGCCAGGTTATGTGGGTAAAGAGAAATTCTTTCTCTGGGGAAATAAGAGAGTTGACACACCCTTTTATCGTAATCCTTCATTGCCAGTCCAAAGAACCTCAGGACTGAGGTGTAGCTCAAATGGTAAGAGTGCTTGACAATAACGCCGAGGCCCTGACTTCGCTTTTAAGTTTGTGGGAAGGAGAAAATATTAAGGCTTGGCTATTTATAGAAATTTGAACATTGATAAAGTGGTACTTAGAAAATTATTTCATCCTCATTTTCTAGCTTACATTAATTATACCAGGGTGTGGGGTTCATTACTACATTTCCACATGTTTAAATATATTCCAGTCCATCTTATCCCCTCCATCACTCTCTTATTTCCATTCCCTCTTCCCCCAAACAGGGTTCATTGTATTACTATTATACTTTATAGTGCTGCGACATGCTAAACAGTCACTGAACTACTACATTCCCAGCCCTACAAATATTTGGGTTGAGGGTGTGTGTGTGTGTGTGTGTGTGTGTGTGTGTGTGTGTGTGTGTGTGTGTGTGTGTGTGTGTTGAGGGTGTGTGTGTGTGTGTGTGTGTGTGTTCTTGAACTTTTTCCACTCAAGGCAAGGACTTTACCACTTGAACCACAGCTCTACTTCTAGCTTTTGGGGAGTTAATTGGAGACAAGAGTCTCATGGACTTTCCTGCCTCTGCTGGCTTTAAACCTCGACCCTCAGATCTCAGCCTCCTGAACAGCTAGGAGTACAAGTGTGAGCCACTGACACCTGAAATTTTTGTTTGTTTTTTGACCAGTCCTGGGTCTTGAACTCAGGGCCTGAGCACTGTCCTTGAGCTTTTGCTCAAGGCTAGCATTCTACCATTTGAGCCACAGTGCCGCTTCCAGCCTTTTCTGTTTATGTGGTACTGAGGAATCAAACCCAGGGCTTCATGCACGCTAGGCACAAACTCTACCACTAAGCCATCTTTCCAGCCCCTGAAGGTTTTTGTTTTTGTTTTTTTTGTTTTTGGTCAGAGAGCTGTCTCTCAGCTCTTTAGCCCAAGGCTAGCACTCTACCACTTGAGCCACAGCACCACTTTTGGTTTTCTGGGTGGTTTATTGGAGATGAGTCTCACAGCCTTTCCAGCCTAGGATGGCTTTGAACCATGATCCTCAGATCTCAGCCTCCTGAATAGCTAGGATTACAGGCGTGAGCCACCACGCCCAGCTCTGAAGATTTATTTTGAAGTACTATGAGGATGGTATGCACATAAATGAGACATTGACCATCAATGTTGGGTGATGATAGGAAAGTGTTCATTGTATCATTGCTTTTTCATCTGTAGAAACTACTTCCTCAGAAAGATGTGTGGAAAGTCTTTGTGCTCTAGGATAGAGATGGTGAGTGTAGGAGTCAGCACAGAGCCTTGTCATGACAGGTAAGTTTGAAAATCAAGCTGGGGAGTTAGGGAATGTGGGATTGGTTGATTTCTGCTTTGATAACTTCAATAGTATGTATCTCTTTTTTGGGGGGGGGGGTGTTCGGTCATGGGGCCTGAACTCTGGGCCTGGGCGCTGTCCCTCAGCTCTTCAGCTCAAGGCTAGCACACTACCACGTGAGCCACAGTGCCACTTCCGGCTTTTTTCTTTTTGCTTATGTGGTGCTGAGGAATCAAACCCAGGGCCTCAGGCATGCAAGGCAAGCACTCTACCACTGAGCCACCTTCCCAGCCCCTATAGTATGTATCTCTTGCAGGTGGGAAATTGAGACAGATGAAGCTGTCTCAGAGACGTCAGAAGCAGATAGATTATGGCAAGTGCACACCTGGTTAACAGTGCTTTTTGCAGCAGGTCCCCAAGTGAGTACTGTTATGAGTGGTCACAATAAAGATGTCAACCAAATGGTTCTAGTCCAATATCAGGTGATGGAAAGATACTAGTGTCAGACTGTTCTGATAGAAGCACAGCATTACTAATTCTCCTGTACTTTAATCTCAAAAATAAGTTTCTGAGAACAATCCAACAAAAAGTAACTCTTCAAATCAGAGGAAACACAAAACTTCTAATTTCCCTAACATTCTTTTATGGGAAAGGGTAAATTATGTCTTTTAAATATATAACAGGGCTGGGAAGGTGGCTCAGTGATAGAGTGCTTGCCTCGCATGCATGAGGCCCTGGGTTCAATTCCTCAGCACCACATAAACAGAAAAACACTGGAAGTGGCACTGTGGCTCAAGTGGCAGAGCACTAACCTTGAGCTGAAGTGTTCAGGGACAGTGTCCAGGCCCAGAGTTCAAGCCCCACGACTGACTATATATTATATATATATGTATATATTATATAATATATATTATATATATATGTATATATATAATATATATTATATATATATAATATATATATATCAGGCTGGGCTCCAGTGGCTCATGTCTATAATCCTAATTACTCAGGAAGCTGAGATTTGAGGATCAAAGTTTGAAGCCAGCCTGCTTCTTCATTCTTTTTGTTGTTGTTGTTGTTGGTGGTGGTGGTGGTGGTGGTGGTTCAAGCTAGTGGGCTTGAACTCTGGGCCTGGGTACTGTCCCTCAGCTCTTCAGCTCAAGGTGAGTGCTCTACAACTTGAACCACTGTGCCACTTCTGGTTTCCTGGTGGTTAAGTGGAGATAAGTGTCTTATGGACTTTCCTGCTCAAAGCTGGCCTTGAACCATAATCCTCAAATCTCAGCCTCCTGAGTAGCTAGGATTACTGGCAGGAGCCAGCAGCGTCTAGCTGAGAGATTCTTATCTCCAGTTAATTACCAAAAAAAAACCCATCAGAAGTGCAACTGTGACTCAAGTGGTAGAACATAAGCCTTGAGCAGAAATACAAAAGCTTAGGTCAGGGCCCAGGTCCTGAGTTCAAATCCCAGGACAAATGTGCACGCATGTGAGGGTGTGTGCCACGTGTGTACGTGTGCGCGAGCACGCACGCGCACACACACACACACACACACACCAGGTTATGTCAAATATTGTCTTATATCTTGACTTCTGAGAGAGCTGTAAGATAACTATCCAGCAGAAAGAATGTTAGGGAAATTAGTGAGAAGTTTAGTGTTCACTCTGATTTGAAGACTGATTCACTTTTTTTCTGATCCTACATCTTAGAGAATATGACTCCTTTATTCACTGTGATAAACAATGAATTGTCTCTTTCTCAACTTTACCTAGACTTGTCACCAGGACACAGCGACAGCCAGGACTGCACCTTTGAACACCAAACATGAATAGAAGGTATAGCCATCATTCCTGGGATACCCAGATCAGGCAGTGGAGAAGAGCTCTGCGTAACTGGGACCTCCCCCCCTCCCCAAGCCAGCCTCTGCAGGGCAAGGGGGTTGAAGGGCATGTTCACTATCCTTATTTCCTCCCGTGAGTGGTGAGCTGAGCTCTACCATTTCCCACATTACAGAACTTAACTTTTATTGAATGGAAAGGGAAGATCTGCTTGATGTTTTCTGATTCTTTTGCCTCTCTAGACAAAGAACGGAGAGTCTCTTAGAGCAATGAATTCTACCCTTTTGAATACTCCAGGATGACTGGCTTTAAGCTCTGGACCACTCAGAATCTGGATGACGATCATAACAGAACACAGGTAAGTATCCTCTACCAAAAGCTTTGAGTCAGGGTTACAGATGGGTCTGAGTCACAAAGGTACAATTAGATGGGGTAGAAGAAGTAGTTTAAGGATAAAAGATAAAGGAAGAGCAGAAACAAAATAGGACATGACAAAAAATTTTGAGAACTATACTGGACTTGGTAGCAAATGCCTGTCATCACAGCACAATAAAGTTTGAGGCAAGAGGATCACAGGCTGGGTTACATAGTGAATTTGGGCTACTTACACAGCTTGAGCTAGTTAGCAAGATCCCAGCTCAAAAAAGATAATTTGCCGGCACCAGTGGCTCCCACTTGTAATCCTAATTATTCAGGAGGCTGAGATCTAAAGATTGCAGTTCAAAGACAGCTCAGGCAGGAAAGTCATTGAGACTCCTATCTTCAATTAACTACCAGAAAACTGGAAATGGTGCTGTGGCCCAAAGTGGTAGAGCACTAGCCTTGAGTAAAAAAGCTCAGGGACATCCCTCAGGCCCTGAGTTCAAGCCCTATGATGGACCCATAAAACGTAATTAAAAATATCTAGAATTGCCAGGTATCTATGGCTCACACCTGTAAACCTAGCTACTCAGGAGGCTGAGATTTGAGGATCACGTTCAAAACCAGCCTGAGCAGGAAAGTCCATGGGACTCTCATCTCCAATAAACCACCAGAAAGCCAGAAGTGGCACTGTGGCTCAAATGGTAGAGCAATGAAGAGCTGAGGGACAGCACACAGGCCCAGAGTTCAAGCCATGACACCCCCCCCCCCAAAAAAAATCTAGAATTAAACTGGGGCTGATGGCTAAAGTCTGTAATCTTAGCTGCCCAGGAGGCCGCCATCTGAGGATTGAGGTTCAAAGCCAGACTGGGCAGGAAAGTCTGTGAGATGCTTATCTTCAATTAACCATCAGAAAACCACAAGTGGAGCTGTGGCTTATAAGTGGCAGAGCACTAGCCTTGAGTAAAAGAGCTGAGACAGTACCCAGGCCCCCCAACCAACCAAAAAAAAAATCTATAAAGCCAGGCACCAGTGGCTCACACCTATAATCCTAGCTACTCAGGAGGCTGATATCTGAGGATCCGGGTTCAAAGCCAGAGGGGCAGGGAAGACCTTGAGACTCTTATCTCCAATAAACCACTCAGAAAACAGAAAGTGGTGCTGTGTCTCAAGTTGGTAGAGTGCTAGCCTTGAGCTGAAGAGCTTGGGGACAGTGATCTGGCAGAGAGTTCAAGCCTTACAACTGACAAAAAAAATCTATAAAGGCTCTTGAACTTGAGATCCTTCAGTGTCAGCCTCCTAAGAACTTGGATTATAGACCTGTATCACCAGGTCTATATGAGTGTCTAGCTATAGACACTCATTATGAGTCCCACATGGCAGTATTCTTGATGAGCTGTAACCTTCCTTTGAAAACTGAAATATGACTTAGACTGTATGTTTGCCAGTCCAGTATTTGAACTCTAGGCCTTATGCTCTTAGTTGAGCTATATTCCAGTACAGCTTTTGTTGTTGGTTAGTTGGAAATAGTCTTTTTTTTTTTTTTTTTCCAGTTCTGGGGCTTGAACTCAGGGCCTGGGCACTGTCCCTGAGCTCTTTTACTCAAGGCTAGCACTCTATCACTTAAGCCATAGCCCCACTTCTGACTTTTTCTGTTTATGTGGTATTGAGGAATCCAACCCAGGGCTTCATGCATGCTAAACAAGCACTTTACCACTAAGCCACATTCCCAGCCCTGTAGATATAGTCTTGAAGACTTTCTGCCCAAGCTAGATTCATACTATAACATCAGCCTCCTGAATAGCTGGGTTTTACTGTTGTGAACCACTGGCATCCAGCTGGAATGTTTATTTTTTCAATTTTTTTCAAGTATCTTAGGTTCTTTCAATTTTTTTATTATTTATTTTTTTCTATCACGGTCTATAACATTTATGAGTTCTATGAGCTTTGCGATACAGTTATTTCTTCCACATTGGGTGGTATGTACATTTCTTTTGTTTTGCATAGCATCAGCTGTTTCCTCTTTCCTATTTGTTCCCTCCCTCCCATTACTGCCATTAAGTTGCTTAGTTCATTTTGGTCAATGTCCTGTGCAGCTAATGGGTCCCGCTGTTGTATGTTTTTCCCTGTCTTTCAATGTTTTACAAATGAGTCAATGTTAACTTTTATGCAAACATTTAATTTCAGTAAGCATGGTCAGTAACAAAAATGAGAATAGATAGTGGTACAGAACAAAAGTGTTGTCTCAGGCTTTTTTTTTTTCTTCCTCGGTCATGGGGCCTGAACTCTGGGCCTGGGCGCTGTCCCTCAGCTCTTCAGCTGCCGACTAGCGCTTTACTACTTGAACCTCAGCCCCACTTCTGGCTTTTTCTGCTAATGTGGTGCTGAGGAATCGAACCCAGAGCCTCATGCATGCAAGGCAAGTGCTCTACCACTGAGCCACCTTTCCAGCCACATCAGGCCTTTTTATATAACCCTAGTCTATCACATAGGGTTTCATCTGTCAAATGGGATTTTTTAAAGTAATTGTAAGCAAAATGAGGATAGATTTAAAGTATATAGACAATGCCTGGCACATAATATAATATATGCAATTGCAGAAATATACTTCATGTGAGTACACTTTAGGGTTCCTGCCTTTGTACCTTATCTTTGCCAAAGGGCAATGTGCAGTGCAAAATAAATCTAATCTCCACCACCATTTTCTTAACACTTCACTTTTTCTCTGTACTTTTCATTTTCAGTGTGCAGACTTGTAGGCTTCTGTTTCCTCTTCTGTCCATCTCTTTGAAGAAGATCCCCACCACTGACTCACTTTCCACTTATGTCTTAGACTTGAGTAAGGCACAAAATATTTAGAATGAACATGTTTTTCAGGGGACTTTCTGATAATGTTAACAATGGAATTACTTGCTCTACTTCCTAACCAATTAAAAAAAGAAATCTGTCAAAGAGATCATATGAAAGCATTGTTTAAAACCTCTCCCCCCCACACATCTCTTTGATCTAGCTGAAACTCAAATTTACCTGAGCCAGAAACTAATCTTTTCATCCACTTGTGTCTTAAGTCTCTTTAAAAAGGAATAAACTTTGAGGTGGGAGGTGGTGGTAGTGGTAGACTTAATAAAGGTGGTTTCCTGTTCCTGAAGAGTAAATAACATTGCTGTCGATTTCGTTTCCCCACTCGTCTGTTTTCCTCCCTCCCCTTCCGTCTTTAGGAAACTGGTCCAGCTGTAACCACCGTACTCCCCCACACACCAAGCAACTGAACTGTCTATGATGTCATAATCACAATCCCATTACCTCATCCCGCTGGCGGGAGGTGGGGGGGGAGGCACAGAGGGAGTGAAACAGCCCCTGGGCCCTCCTCAGCTTTCCAAACTGTCCTGGGGGAAGGGAAAAATTAAAGAATCAAGCGGGCATGCCCCGCAACCTTAATAAATGCTGCGATTTGTAAGGTTCGAGCGATCCGGCAGCTGCAAGAGGGGCTCCAGGTACTCAGAGCAGGCCCTAATCGGCGCTTGGACTACATTTCCCAGCAGCCCTCACGCTATGGACCGGTCCTTTCCTGGGGGGAGGGGGGATAGGGGAATTCTTTCAGAAAGGTGGCCTTATCTGTTGAGACTGAAGAGCAGGTGAGAGGCACTGTGGCTGATTCTGTTACGTAGCCAGAATTGAATGAGGCGTTTCAGCTGTGTCGATGTAGGGACGAGGAGAGGAGGCAAGGGCTTTGTTTACCTCCGTCCGATGGGGCCTCCCCCGCGGGTTTTAAGATATGCCTCTAACTGGGCTCGTCCACTTTCCAGGCTATTTTAAAGGGGGTGACTCGCTAGTGAGGAAACCACTCCACCCCGAAATCACAGCTCCAGGCTCGTTCCCTTCGGCTCTATAGTAGGAAGGCTTTTGAAAGAGGAGCGATCCTGCGCTCGGGCCTCTGCAGGTGGTTCGGGGGTATTCTGCGAAACGGAGTGATACTTAGACTCTCCTCAGGGGCCTGTTGGTTCGCGCCGACGCCTTTTAAGGGCACCGTGGGGCGAAAGGAGCGCTCAGAGCTGCTCCGGCCGCGGCCCTGGGAGCTGGAGGAGCCGCGGTAGGTGGCGGAGGGCAGGTGGCGTTGGGGCCTCGGGGCGGGCATCTCGACCGTCCCTCCCTCCTTCTCTCCTTCCCCTCCCCCAGTCCAGCGGCCCGCGCGGCTGGGCCTCACAGGCCGCCTCCGCGGGGAGAGCACGGGACCCGGTGGGGGGAGGGGGTGGGGGAGTGCTAAGTCCCAGACCCTCCCCATCCCTGGCGTCCTGAGTTCGCTTCCCGTGGCTAGATGAGGGAACCTGAGTGGGAAGAGGAGAGCGAATCCCTTTAGTGAGCCCTGGCGTACCCCCTCCCAGGGACCAGTGGACGCCTCATGCCCCACCCCGCAGGGACAGGCAGGGCAACGGAGGGAGAGGTTGAAGATTTGGAGGGGGCCTTGCCATTTGGTTCTTCATCGGGGTGTGTGGGGGTGGGGGAGGGGTACCCACTTGTCACTCCTACCCCACCAGAACCATATGGAGGAAGAGCAGTCAGTTCCCCACTTACCTGTTCTAGCACCTCCTTGCCTTGCTCGTGTTTTTCTTCCGTCTCTCCCAAGAGATGGTGGGGCTTGGTACCTGGGGGAAGGTCCCCAGGGCATTTGTGATTCTCCTGTCTCTTGGCTTGACTTGATCCTCGGTTGTCCAGGTCTCAGCACAATCTCAGCATTCCTGAAACACGAGTGTCAGGGGTTAATGACATCCAATAGGAGATGCAGTGTGTGTGGGGGTCCAATCTTTAGGAGGATTATGGTGGAGGGAGCGTCTAGACTGAGAGTTAGGCCTGGTGGGGTTCCTGGGAGGGCCTAGCGGCCTGCTGCTGCTCTGTGAAGGGCTGAGCTCTGTGCCAGTTGTTTGGCTGAGAAGTTTTAACTTGTTTAGTGACTGCTCAGGGCTGTCTCTACCTCTCATATACACAAAATGGAAGGGGAAAGAAGGCGGCCAGAGAGGGCTTCTAACACTTTTTTCAGTGCCTGCTTGAGAAAGGCCCCTTGTGGAGCTGGTTTACCTTCTTTTGTGTCCTGGTTTGATTCCTTATGGCTTCCCCGTTCTGTTCCCCCTCTCAGCCTGGCCTGTTTAGGAAACTCAGACTCAGAGTATCACTTGCAGGGTGGTGGTTGCATTGTTCCAATTACCGCTGTGTGTGGCCACATCCCAATAATTAAAATGCAGAAAAATACAAAATTACTCTCTTCACTTGATTCTAGAGAGGGCTGGGAGGTTTCCGTTTGTCCAAATGGCTCATGAAAAGCTAGAGTTTGTTTCACTCCCTGCTCCTCATGGCTGGTCAGGCTGAGGCCTGGAGTCTCTAGGGTAAAACTATAGTTAGGTTCCCTTTATTATTATTACTACTATGTAATTGTACAAAGAAGTTTCAATTCTGTAAGTCAGGTTTTTATATGAGTACAATGCATCTTGATAAATGTCACCCCTTCCATCGTTCTCTTCCTTCCCCCACCCCCTCCATTCCCTTTGAAGGCAAAAGTTAAGAAAGTAGGAGCAAGAAGTGATATATGCTGTAGCTTCTGCCATAGTAGCATAGGAGACACAGCAAAGGGAGATTTCAGGAAGCTGCAACTTTGTTCAAGGTGGTATAATAATTATGCATGAGAATGGTTGTTAAGTATAATGATGATTTACTTCTGCACCTTTCTTTCAAAGAACTTCAAGTACATCCATAGGTGTTTCCTTTGCTCTTTCTTGTTGTCTCCCTCTGAAGTGGGAATGGGATAGAGATAATTCATTCTTTTTTTGTGTGGAGGGTATCTCTGCCCACCCCCAGGTCACAGAGGAGCCATCTTGGGCTTTTCCTTAGTGAGGTGAGAGAGGATGTTACCCAGCTAGAGAGATAGACCCTATTGCTTTCTTCAATTTAATAATACCACTTTTGGTACACTGAGGCTTTTAGAACAGCTAACAGGAGAGATGAGAAATGACAATTTATTTAGACTCTTGAGTTTTATAGGACAGATGGTATGCTTTTGTACATTTTGATCATCCATGTTATATCATTCCTGTGACTGATTGTTGTGCCCATTTTGTATATGGATAAACTGGGAAACATTAAGATGTTACAGCAAATTAGATTGAGATTCAGCTTTATTAATTGTTCTCTCTACTAGCTGATGTTATGTACACTGATGAGTTATCTGCCTGCTAGCGATTTCTGGAAATAGAATAAAGTAAGACACTAGGTTAACACTCTTCGTGCACAATAATTGCATGGACTTGAAGCCTATTCTCTGAAAAAGATTCAGTTTGCTTCTATCAGAAATTGACAATGAAAAATTGGTTATCTATATTGATTAATTATATCCATTGGTCTTTGAGTCAGATCAAGCTAAACTCTTAGTTGGATGAAGTTGTGGGATTGTTTTGGGATTGTTTTTCTTTTTGCTGGTACTGGGCTTGAGCCCAATGCCTCACACTAACTTGGCTTTCTGCTCATGGATCATGTTCTACCACTTAAGTCATATTCAGCCTGGCTTTTTGCTGGTTAATTGGAAGTGGAATCTCATTGTCTTTTCTTCCAGGCTGATTTCCAAGCTCAATCCTTTGTATCTTAGCCTCCTGTGTATCTGTAGGATTATAGGCCTGAGTCATAGATGCCCAGCTTGAAATGGAATCAGAATTACCCTGACCATTTCCTTTTTCTTCTTGCCATTTTATAGGAGCATATACATAGTGTCTATTGGAAAATAATATATTAGTTATTCAAGACTTAAAATCCTATTTATTCTGGTCTGAAGCAGAAAGTTATGCCTGTAACTATTGCTCCTCACTGTGCTATGGTATGTAGTTTGGGAGAAGAGTGCTTCTCTTCGCTTCTGACTGGAAGATAAAGAAAATACTGGGCTGGTCGGTATGGAAATAAACCAATTGGGCACCTCTCTTTGTCACTTGAGTTGTTTGCTAAGTGGTACTGGTATTCCAGGTAGAAACAGCAGAGCATGAGCCAGGTTCGGAGTGGTAAATAGGTTTCAATTTGCTTGCCAACTCTGGTTTATTTTATTGGATATCTGGAGTGCCAAGTTCAGAATGTTTCTGAGGCTATCTTTAGGCTTAGCAGGAAAGAACTGTGATCAATTACTGTCTGCCAGAGGTCTGGCATAGGAGTGCTGTGGTATGTGTGCCATGCATTTTCCATCTCTGGACCAGGTACATCTCTAATATCACTTGGGGCTGGTCCCTCTGTAATTGGCAGACTCAGCAGGCATGACTGGAGAGGGAAGTCCCAATGGTGCTAGAATGGTGCTGCAGTGGCAGAAGACGGCTCACGAGTGAGGTCTGGAAGAACAACAGGGAAGACATCCATCATTTGCTCCAAAGTGTGCAAGTCAGATCCTGGGGAGAAACATGATAACCCTGATCACTGAGCAGCTACAGAAGCAGACTCTGGATGAGCTGAAATGCACACGCTTCAGCATCAGTCTGGTAAAAGACCAGTCTTCCTGCTTCTCCATAACCCCCTCCCCCTTTTTTCTGAGGCTGTTTGTTGCTACCACTTTACCCTTGTTCTGTGTTATATGAAGCATTGTACTTGTAATAGAAGGGCCCACTAAGGCTCCAAACCCAGCCCAAAAAGAAGGGGGCAGGGATTTTTCCATTAATAGCGAAGGATATTAAAACTTGGGTGGAGAGGGTTTGAAATATTAGAAGGTGTGGATTACTTTACTCACTAACTTTAGAAAGACAATAGGAAGAAAACACTTAGGAGTCTCTAACACCCTGGTTAGTCCAAGAATTGAAAAGGTCTTGCTGTAAGTTTGTTAATGTGTTCTGGACACAAATCATGATGTATGTTCTCTCTCTCTCTTTCTCTCTCTCTTAGCCTTTGCCTGATCATGCAGACATATCCAACTGTGGGAACCCTTTCCAGCTTGTGTCTGGTAAGATATTGTGTGTGTTTTGGAAGTTTGTATGTTTTGTATATGTGTGTCTGCCCTTGTCTTCACACATTTCTTTCATTGGTTTCTAGTGATCAAGACTAGTTATCATACTTCTAGAACTTTCTTGCTGGAGTCAGCTTCTGTGATCAGCACTTGTCTCCATTTTGCTGCCTTGCAGGAAAGTTACCTGTTTAGTTGCTCTTATTCTAGCTTATAGGGACTTCTCTAATTTTTTTTTTTTTTTTTTTTTTTGAGTCCGGTCCTGGAGCCTGAACTCTGGGCCTGGGCGCTGTCCCTCAGCTCTTCAGCTTAAGGCTAGCACTCTACCACTTGAGCCACAGCACCACTTCCGGCTTTTTTCTTTTTGCTTATGTGGTGCTGAGGAATCGAACCCAGGGCCTCATGCATGCAAGGCAAGCGCTCTACCACTGAGCCACCTTCCCAGCCCCATTCTCTAATGTTTTTTTTTTTTTTTTTTTTTTTGGGTCCGGTCGTGGGGCCTGAACTCTGGGCCTGGGTGCTGTCCCTCAGCTCTTCAGCTCAAGGCTAGCGCTCTACCACTTGAGCCAGAGCGCCACTTCTGCCTTTTTTCTTTTGGCTTATGTGGTGCTGAGGAATCGAACCCAGGGCCTCAGGCATGCAGGGCAAGCGCTCTACCACTGAGCCACCTTCCCAGCCCCTCTAATGTTTTTTGAATAGGATTTGCATTTATATAGTTTTAAAAATTAAAAATAACAAACATTATACTGATAAGAGCTATCCTTCCCTATCTACCCAGTTCCCATTACCTCCCTAAAAGTCACTAGGAAGCTATGGTTCAGTGGTAGCCTTTACTATCAGTGGTAGAACACTTGTTTATTATGTATGGGACAAAACAAAAATACTTACTGGTTGGGCATGTGGCTTAGTGATAGAGTGCTTGCCTAGCATGCATGAAACCCTGTGTTGGATTCCTCAGTACGACATATACAGAAAAAGCCAGAAGTGGTGTTGTGGCTCAAGTGGTAGAGTGCTAGCCTTGAGCAAAAGAAGCTCAGGGACATTGCCCAGACCCTGAGTTCAAGCCTCATGACTGACAAAAACAAATAACCTCCCCTTACTATTTTCTGTTCTTTTTTTTTTTTTTTTTTGGGGGGGGGGGGGTCCCGTCGTGGGGCCTGAACTCTGGGCCTGGGCGCTGTCCCTCAGCTCTTCAGCTCAAGGCTAGTGCTCTACCACTTGAGTCACAGCGCCACTTCCGGCTTTTTTCTGTTTTGCTTATGTGATGCTGAGGAATCAAACCCAGGGCCTCAAGCATGTAAGGGAAGCGCTCTACCACTGAGCCACCTTCCCAGCCCTCTTACTATTTTCTTTTCTTTTCTTTTCTTTTGGGGGTCTGGTCCTGGGGCCTGAACTCTGGGTCTGGGCGCTGTCCCTCAGCTCTTCAGCTCAAGGCTAGCGCTCTACCACTTGAGCCACAGCGCCACTTCCAGCTTTTTTCTTTTTGCTTATGTGGTGCTGGGGAATCGAACCCAGGGCCTCATGCATGCAAGGCAAACACTCTACCGCTGAGCCACCTTCCCAGACCAGCCTCTTAGTATTTTCTTGTACATCCAACCAGAATTTTTTTTATACAAGTAGAACTAAATACATATGTATATTACATAATACATTTATATACATATGTTCTTTCATATATATTCCTTTTCGTGTGTGTGTGCTGGTTCTGAGGCTTGAAATGAGGGTTTGGGTGCTGTCTCTGAGATTTTGAGGGGTTTTCGGGTTTTTTTGCTCAGGACACTAGTACTTTACCACTTAAGCCACAGTCCCACTTCAGGCTTTTTGGTGGTTAATTGGAAATAAGAGTCTCATAGACTTTCTTGCCTGGGCTGCCTTCTGGCCATGATCCTCAGATCTCAGCTTCCTGAGTAGCTAGGATTACAGGTGTGAGCCACCATCCTATTTTCCTAAACGGGAAACCTTGCATATTCTGTTATCTATGCTTAATACAGCTGTGAGGTCTTTCCCTATCAGTATACTAAGCATTCCTTTGCTTTTATAGCCAAGTATTCTCACACTGAATTGATATACCTTAAGTTTATTTATTAATTAATCTCCTACTGATATATATTTAGGTAATTTCTAGAATCCTATGTACTATATAAAGCAATAGTGTATTTTTTGAATAATATATTTGAATATATATATATGTGTATGAATCACCTCATATTTTTCACATGTGATACTTTATCTGAGGTCTAAAGTCCTAGATTATAAGTAAAGGGCCTGTGGTCATGGGCCTTTATTGCTAACCTAGGCTACCAGGCTTTTGTGCTTTTCTTTTCTTTTCTGGGATACTTGGCAATGGAAGTAAGTTGGCAAAAATGTTTTCTTCTTTATTAAATACTTGCTGAAAGCCAAGTGATGTCATGGCAGAGTATTGTGTCATAGGACTCCTGATCCTTACTCTTTTGGAGCTTAGTAGGGATAAGAACTATTGACCAGATAGCGTTAGGCATGATTTTTACTATCACAAGTTTTCATATACTTGTGATTTTTTTTTCTCCCAAATCTCCAGCCTCTGCAAAATTCCATTCAGAGGATGTTGGAATAGATCCTTTGTCCCTTAATGAGCTAACCACAAAAAGTAATAATACTGGGTGGAATGCAGTGAGAACCATTTCTAGCACATTTCTCCTTTCTTCCTTTTTTTTTTTTGGGTCCGGTCGTGGGGCCTGAACTCTGGGCCTGAGCACTGTCCCTCAGCTCTTCAGCTCAAGGCTAGTGCTCTACCATTTGAGCACAGCACCACTTCCGGCCTTTATCTTTTTGCTTATGTGGTGCTGAGGAATCGAACCCAGGGCCTCAGGCATGCAAGGCAAGTGCTCTACCACTGAGCCAACTTCCCAGCCCCTTTCTTCCTTTAAAACAATGCTTAGGACATAATAAATTTTACAGGTCTCTAGGCATTCTCACACAGTGGGACCAAAGGAGGATACTCTTAGAAGAGGAACAGAAAGGCACAGTGCCTATGTACATCTTATCACACAAAATAGTATTTATCAAAATAAACTCCAGGTTTTTGCTTTATTGCTGTTTTTGTTCTTTTTGTTGTTTTGTTCTGTTCGTTCATTCATATGTCTTTGGGAGTAAAAGGGGAGGCACAAAATGGAGCGACAAAAGGTGAGTAATACAGCAATGCTACTCACTGGACACTATGTTGAAAATGAACTATACAACTTGTGGGTAGGAGCTGGGTGCTGATGGCTCATGCCTGTAATCCTAGCTACTCAGCAGGCTGAGATCTGAGGATCATCGTTCAAAACCAGCCCAGGCAGGAAAGTCCATGAGACTCCTGTCTCCAATTAACCACCTGAAAACCTGAAGTGATGCCGTGGCTTAAGTGGTAGAGGGCTAGCCTTCAGCAAAAGAGCCTAGGTCCTGAGTTCAAGCTCTACAACTACAAAAAAAGACAACTTGTGGGTAGGGATAGGAAGGAAAAACTGGGAGAGAGAAAGGGAAGGGGTGATGTTGTCCAAAAAGAAATGTACTCTTTTCCTGCCTTATGTCACCGTAACTCCTCTGTACCTCACCTTTATAATAACAATTAAAATTTTTAAATAAATAAATAATTCTTAGGGGAAGGAGAATCCAAGTAGGTACATGGCCCAAGTATAGGTTCCATCATCAATACCCTGTTCTACCCTTTTACCCTCCCTAGGAAGAAAAGTAATCTCTCACCTGTTTAATTGTGCCTCACTTCTTGGCAGCCTTCATTCTTTTTTTTGTTTTTGTTTTTCCCTTGGCCAGTTCTGGGGCTTGAACTCAGGGCCTGGGCACTGTCCTTGAGCTTCTTTTGCTTAAGGCTAGCACTCTACCACTTGAGCCATGGCACCACTTCTGGTTTTTTCTGTTTATGTGGTACTGAGGAATTGAACCCAGAGCTTCATATATGCTAGGAAAGCACTCTACCCCTAAGCTACATTCCTAGCCCAGCAGCCCTAATTCTTGTTTTGGTCTTGTTGACACATGAGAAGGAAAAGCACCAGGAATAAGAGAGTATAGGTATGCTTCTTAGAACCCAGGCTGAGAACAGGGAAAGAAAGTTTGTAGATATGACTAGGTAGAGTGAACAGGGGTGTGGTGAGTGGCAGTCAGTATATATGATACATTTTTAATTCTATATAGTTTTCTTACAGTGGAGTAGTATAGCATAGTGAGTAAGAAATACAGCCTTGACATCAGACAGACCTGAATCCTGGTTTGGTCATTTGATTGTTCAGTGATTTGAGGCACGTTACTGAACTCTCTCATCAGTGAAATGGAGCTAATCATAGTAGCTATCCCATGGAGATTTTCTGTGCTGGTACTAGGGCTTGAGCTCAGGACATGAACATTGTCCCTGAGCTTTTTTGTTCAGGGCAAGCGCTCTACCACTTGAGCCACACCTCCACTTCTGGCTTTTTGGTGGTTAATTGGAGATGAGTTCATGGGCTCAGTCTTGCTTCAAACTTCTGTCCTTAGATCTCAGCCTCCTAAGTAGCTAGGATTTACAGATGTAAGCCAGCAGCACCTGGCTCTCATGGAGCTTTTTGGTAAGCTACATGTTCGGTACATAGATTGGCACAAAAGCTCTTAAGAGAAAAAAAAATTTCTATCAAGCCTGGGGCCAGTAGCTAATATCTGTAATCTTAGCCTCTTACGAGCCTGAGATCTGATGATCATGGTGTGAAGCTAGCCAGCCAGAAAAGTGTAGCCATGCCAGTTAATCAGCATAAAAACTGGACTGGAGATGTGTAAAAAAGCCAAGTAAGAGCATAAGGCCTTTATTCAAACCCAATACCAGCATTAAAAAAAAAAAAAAAAAAAAAAGTTGGGGCTAGGAAGGTGGCTCAGTGGTAGAGTGCTTGCCTTGTATGCATGAGGCCCTGGGTTCAATTCCTCAGCACCACATAAGCAGAAAAAGCTGGAAGTGGCACTGTGGCTCAAGTGGTAGAGTGCTCACCTTGAGTTGAAGAACTGAGGGACAGCGCCCAGGCCCAGAGTTCAAGCCCCATGACCAGCCAAAAAAAAAAAGTTAACTGTCATTAATATATTTAATTATGAATTCTTTCCAGAAGGTGCTTCCTGGAGGGGCCTGCCCCACTGCTCCTGTGCTGAATTCCAGGACAGCCTCAACTTCAACTACCATCCTTCAGGCTTGAGCCTGCACCTCAGACCACCCAGTCGAGGAAGTTCCCCACAGGAGCAGCCTCTCTCCCAAGTTCTGCACCCTGAGCCCCCAGACCCAGAGAAACTTCCTGTGCCCCCTGCCCCTCCATCCAAGAGGCACTGTCGCTCACTCTCGGTGCCCGTGGACCTGTCTCGCTGGCAGCCGGTGTGGCGGCCCGCCCCCTCCAAGCTGTGGACTCCCATCAAGCACCGGGGCAGTAGTGGAGGGGGTGGGCCGCAGGTGCCTCACCAGAGCCCTCCGAAGCGGGTCTCCAGCCTCAGGTTCCTCCAAGCTCCCAGTGCCTCTTCTCAATGTGCCCCAGCCCACAGACCCTACAGCCCTCCTTTCTTCAGCCTGGCTCTGGCCCAAGATTCCTCTCGACCTTGTGCCACCTCCCCTCAGAGTGGCTCCTGGGAAAGTGATGCTGAGTCCCTGTCACCTTGCCCACCCCAGCGTCGCTTCTCTCTGTCACCCAGCCTGGGTCCACAAGCAAGCCGCTTCTTGCCCTCTGCTCGAAGTTCCCCTGCATCCTCTCCAGAGCTGCCCTGGCGACCACGAGGTCTCCAAAACCTTCCCCGAAGCCGCTCACAGCCTTGTGATCTGGATGCCCGCAAAACTGGGGTCAAACGACGCCATGAGGAGGACCCTCGGCGTCTGCGGCCTTCCTTGGACTTTGACAAGATGAATCAGGTAGGAGTGGATTGGAGTGGGAGGACTTGTGTTTATGTGTTTTTTTTTTCCTGTATGAGCTTTTGCTAGAAAGACTGTCCTGATTGACATGGGACTATTGGGTTTTAGCACCAAAAACCTCCCGTAGGATTCCTCAGTTTTGGGGGGTTCTAGAGAAACTAGATCCAGCAAGGATTACAAATTGTCTTGCCAGGGGCACTTTTTCCTCTAAGCAAGAGTACATAAGCCAGAGAAGGCCACTCACCAACACCCTGTTCATTGTGTTCAGGGTTGATTTACTTTTTGTGTGTGTGTCTTTGTTTTGTTTTGTTTTTGCCAGTCCTGGGCTTGAACTCAGGACTTGAGCACTGTCCCTGAGCTGCTTTTTGCTCAAGGCTAGCACTCTACCACTTGAGCCACAGAGCCACTTGTGGCTTTTTCTGTTTATGGGGAACTGAAGAATTGAACCCAGGGCTTCACGCATGCTAGGCAAGCACTTTGTCACTAAGCCATATTCCCAGCCTTGGTTTACTTTTTTTACTTTTTTATTAATTTTTGCTTATGTGGTGCTGGGGAATCGAACCCAGGGCCTCATGCATGCAAGGCAAGCACTCTACCACTGAGCCACCTTCCCAGCCCCTTGGTTTACTTTTTATTTTGCCATTTTGGGACTTGACCTTAAGACCTTGTGCTTTCCTTGACTTTATCCCGTCTGGTGCTCTACCACTTGAGCTGCACTAACCCGGCATTTTTCTTTCTTTTTTTTTTTTTTTTGTGCTAGTAATGAGGCTTCAACTCAGGGTCTGGATACTGTCCCTTAGCTTTTTCTGCTCAAGGCTGGTGCTGTATTACTTGAGCCACACCTCCACTTCTGGCTTTTTGCAGATTAATTGGAAATAAAGGTCTCACAGACTTTTCTGCCTGGTCTGGCTTTGAGCTGTGATCCTCCAATTTCAGCCTCCTCAGTAGCTAGGATTACAAGCATGAGTCACTGCTGCCCTGATTTTAGGGTTTTGCTACTTGTCATTCACTGCTTCAAGTGGGCCTCTGAATATTTAAGATGGGCAGAGATGTTGTTTATAAACTTAACAAATGTTCTCTGGCCCCCTAGTATAAGTGCAATTGTTTAGACTACTGGGGTCACAAGCCTCCAAGAATTTGTTACCTTTTTTATGATGGTCATCCAGCCCAGCAGCAAGCATTTACTGAAAAGCTCACTCACTATGTACTTGAGTCTGCTTAGGTATTTGGCAGGACAGAGTACCAAGCAAGCAGATATTGTTCCTGCCTACATGGGGCTTATAAGTAAAGTTTGCTTGGTTTTGGTTTTGAGACAGGGTCTTGATCCAAGCTGGGATTATAGGCATATGCCACCATACTCAGCCCAAGCTTCCTCCCCTCCCCCCATCTTTTTCTTTCCTCCTCTGCTTCTCTCCCTCCCTCCTTCCTTTTCTCCCATTCTCCCATCCAGCTATGGGTACTCAGGGTTTCATGTCTGCTAGATAGATACTCTACCACTGAGCCACACCTCCAGCCTCCCAAGTTTCTGTTCTTGAATCTGATGGAAAGTGGGCTTCTTCCTCAATAAATTTTCCAGGTTTTGTTTTTTTTTTTGATCCTGGGGCTTGAACACTAGATCTGGGTGCTGCCCTGAGCTTCCTTTGCTCAAGGCTAGTGCTCTGTCACTTGAACCACAGCTCCATTTTTGGGGGCAATTTTTTGGAGATAAGAGTCTCGTGGACTTTACTGCCTGAACTAGCTTCACACTGATCCTCAGCTCTCATCTTCCTGAGTAGGTAGCATTATAGGCGTGAGCCACCAGTGAAATTTCCCAAATTTTATGGAGCCTCAGGCATAGCTGAAAGGGAAGTTTTGAAATACATTTTGGGGTGCTCTTGGAAATTAGTGTCTTTGTCATTCAAACTTTGTTTTTTGTTGTTGACAGAAACCATACTCAGGAGCTCTCTGTCTCCAAGAAACAGCCCGGGAAGGCAACAGCATCTCCCCACCATGGTTTATGGCCTGTAGTCCCCCACCTCTCTCTGCTTCCTGCAGCCCCATTGGGGGTTCCTCCCAGGTGCTGAGTGAAAGTGAAGAGGAAGAGGAGGGGGCTGTACGGTGGGGGCGGCAGGCACTGAGCAAGCGGACACTATGCCAGCAGGATTTTGGGGATCTGGATCTGAATCTGATTGAAGAGAACTAAAACTGAGAGGCTACTTCCTGGGGCCACACAGACTGACTCTCTTATGGCTACTAACAAGTGTCAAGGCCCCAAGTCTGAGGGCCCAGCCTGGGAATGGGGGTGAGTGGAGGGCTCCGACTCAGGGTAGCCGGAAATCTCGCTCCAGCAAGCTCGACCATGCCAAGAAACTGGCCAGGACAAGATAAACAGAGCTGGTGGCGGGAGGGACAGCCCCAGAGAAGCCCCTCCCTGTGGTGGCCCTGAGTGTGAGTATCCCTGCCACCGAGAAAGCAATGGGCAGGGAAGGAAGGGGTCTGCTGACCCCAGCTCGGGGAATTTCACTAGCCCCTTTGCTTCAAAGGGCACTTGTGTCTTAGAATTTGGCCAGGGTGGGGGTGTTCAGTCAGCCTCCTCAGAGAAATTGTGTGAGTGTGCGTGCGTGCATGGGAGTGTACTTGAGGAAAGGTGTGTTTGTGTAGCCTTAGGGAAGGAAGGCAGTTGCTCCATTAACAGAGCATCATGATACCCCCAGGATCTTGAGTTTTTTTTTTTAGAACAGTGGCTTGTTCAAGGAGTCAAGAGGAGGTTCCCAGTTTTCCTTTATTCTCAGTAGCACTGGAACCAGGCTTGTAATCCATAGCATCACTGGCTCTGCAAAAATTCTCTTTTGGGGTACAGCAGAGTCTTTAAGTGCTCTGACCTCAGCCAATGATCTTTTTTTCCCCCTCAGTCCTACTCTGTCCCCATTAGATAGATCTAGTATTGAGGGCTGCATTGAGGTTACCACATTTTTTTTTTGTTTTTCTGAGCTGTGGCCTCTCACTCTCTTAGTATGTCCAAGCATATGCGAGCAACTAAGGCATAGCTGAAGGGTTTCATTTCTCTCTTCTTCATTGAGGGGACCTTTTCCTCTCATCTTCTGATTTTCCAGGTCAGAGATAAGGTAGCAAGACGATGTCTTGGTTCTCAGCATCTGTTGAGGTAGATCTGAAGCAGGAACAGTGGCATTCAGTTCTCAGCAGAGATGAGCTCATTCCATTACTGCTCTTTGGAAGCAGAATATAGTGAAACCTATTCTTACAAGATCCTGGCCCAGACTCTTTTCTGACCTGCTTGAAAAAGAGGCTAGGTATTCAACATTTACTAGTTTACTTGTCTTCCACTCCTGCCAGGAAATGTTTATTTACCTCTAATTGGCCCTAAGAGACTACAGAGAGGCTGGGACTCACTGAGGGATTGGCTGAGGATGTGTAAAGCAAAGACTGTGAGAAGCAGCTGGGAGTTTGTTGTTGGATTGAATTTCGTTTTTGTTACTAGCCCATAATTTGAGCTAGGGCAGTAGGTCTAGTGGCTGCAGTGTGGATTTAAGGACTACAGTTATTTTGGTAGGCTGGTACTAGTGGATATGCATATTGAAGCTGTCACCATAGTAGCCCATGAGGCACTGTTTAGCTTTGATTAGAAGACCTTGCATGACCAAATTGGACTTGCCCTTCCTGCTTTATTGCATGAAGGGCATTTTTCTGTTCAATATCCAAGGTGTCTAGAGACCCAATTCCTCATATTAGAGAAGGCAAAGGTCTGTGTTTTTTTTTTTCAATGTGGAATTGAGCCTGAGGTTTTCTGCATCTCCTACATGTTGCATAGGAGCTATCACTGAGGCTCCAGCCTTCTTGCCTCCACTTCAGAGGAAGTGGCTATGTCCTCAGAGGCGCTAGGTCTAGTTACCATGTATCACCAAGTCTCTTGAGATCTGAGAAAGGCTCTCTAAAGAATTAAGTGAAACTGTGAGCCCAGGAGGTGCCCATCTTTAGTTTCATCCCTTCCCTGGTTCTTCTCCCTCTTCAGTTCATAATTTCCTTGGTATCAGCTGCTTTTCCTCCTGGGACGTCCTCTTCCCTTGGCTCTCTGTTGCAGATTACCTGTTCCAGCTTCCAGTAGGCTACTGTCAATGCCAATGAGTTCTCTGCAGGCCCTAAGCTGAAGAAGTGAAGCCTCTATCCTGGCTTTTTTTTTTTTTTTTTTTAAAGCCCTAGGGCATCATCCTTAGAGGAGAAGGCCTACAGTTGTCATGTTTTAATTCCATACTTCAAGTCTGGGAGTTAAAGTAATCCAAACTATCTTGCTTCCTAAAGAGCTGTGGCCCTGGAACAAGCCTTTTCAAGAAGTGGTTCATTTTGCTTTACACAATAGATCTGTTCCAACAGTTCTGTGTAAACCAAATGCTATTTTTAATGCATTTGGATTGCTGATCATTTAAAAGCAGCCTATGATTGCTTCTTTTGTAAAGCAAGCAACCATCCCTTAGCTCTCTACTTTAGCTGTTTTGATTATTTGGGTTCTCACATATTGGGCTTACCCAGAGTGGAGCACACCTCCAGGGCTTGTGGCTGATGCTGGGTAGATGTCTGCATCTGTGTTGTGTGTGTAGTGTGGCTGGCCAGTAGGTGAGTATTCCTGCGTGTGTGAGTGAAGCCACTCCCAGGCTGGTGCTCTCCTCTTGTGCCCGGTGACTGCCCAGTGGCAGCCTCAGCTGCCCTTCACTCCCACCTGCTGCCAAAGTCCCTGTGCTAATGGGATTACAAAAACAAAAAGTGGAAAAAAAATTTTCGTAAACTTTGTTTTATATAAAAAAAAAATTCCATAAGTCTGTGTGTGTTAAACATGAGGTTCTGCCTCTGTGGCTGTGTTTGAAAAAATAAAGTTTTATTAGAATAATCCATTTTCCCAAGCAAGTTTGTGTATTACAGTGTCTTTTTCCCTGTCCCACAAAGAAAGATAAGAAGCAGAGAGACCACCAAACTTCCAGTCCTATTCTCTGAGAAACAGATAGGCTTCTCAAAATGATAGTATCTGGTCCCTAGGTGCTTTAAACGCCCAGCAGATCAGATCCTATGGAATAAGCTTCATTCAAGGCCTTCATTATTTCTGTGAATCTGGTTTAGTGTCTGTTTCCCTGGCATTTACATCTGTTTTTTCTTTCTTGCTGTCATTTTCACTTCTACCTGAGTAAAGTCAAATGTTAATACATTTCAGTTCCCTGGGAAATGCTTAATGACTGAATTAGAAACTTATCTAGATGGGCTTATAGGCTTTGGGTTGCAAGAAGATGTCAAAGTGAGAGATGGCCTGGACTCTGGTGCTGAAGAGATGTAAATTTAATCATCAGAATTTAGATTCTAAAGACCTAGGCAATTCTCCATCCTAAAAATACTTTTTCTTTTCAAATATCAGTCCTGGGGCTTGAACTCAGGGCCTGGGTGCTGTCCCTGAGCTTTTTTTTTTTTTGGTCTGGTTGTGCAGCTTGAATTCTGGGCCCAGGCACTGTCCCTGAGCTCTTCAGCTCAAGGCGAGCACTCTATCATTGAGCCACAGTGACACGGGTTTTCTGGTGGTTTATTTGAGATAAAAGTCTCACAGACTTTCCTGCCTGGGATCTCAGCCTCCTGAGTAGCTAGGATTACAGGTGTGAACACTAGTGCCTGGCTCCCTGAGCTTTTTTGTCCAAGGCTAGCATTCAGCTACTTGAGCCAAGCGTCATTTCGAGATTTTTAGTGGTTAATTGGAGATGAGTGTCACAGACTTTCCTCCCAGGGCTAGCTTCCAACTTTGATCCTCAGATCTCAGCCTCCTGAGTAGTTAGAATTACAGGTGAGAGCCACCAGCACCTGGCTATCCTAAAAACATTGCTTATACAAAATTATCCTGGCAGCAAAACTTCTTTTGTCCTAGGGAAAGGTATTTTCCCTAATGTTTCAATTTGCTGACAAGTCCTATTTGCTACGGAAAGAAGCTGCACTGCTCAAGTTTTTAGGACTTTCTTTTTTTTTTAATTATTTTTATTTGCAGATTATATGATCCTCTACCTAATAGACTCTACAGATTCTTTTTGCTTATGTGGTGCTGAGGAATGGAACCCAGGGCCTCATGCATGCAAAGCAAGCGCTCTACCACTGAGCCACCTTCCCAGCCCCAAGTTTTTAGGATTTTCTATTCTACCCTTCTCCCTACGTTAACAGTCATCCAACGTGTATAGATGAAACAGCTGCTTAGAGATCCAGGCAAGAGCCTCTAAAGGTTTTTTGTTTGTTTGTTTTGAAATTTACCATTTGTGGTGCTGACTTGTCAGGGCAGCAAGAATAAGATGCTTTAGCCTACATCCTACTTTCCAGTTTCAAATTTGTGGCATTCATTGAATACCAATGAATTGGCTTCCCTACCTGGGACAGAAACCCTAGAAAAAGTTGTCAGGAAGGAGGGGTTTTTGGAGATTAGGGAGGGCAGCAGAATGTGGTTAAAGAGGCTTAGAATCACAGCTTTTCTTTTAATATTTCAGTTTTATCTACTGGTGTGTAGGTAGACTGAACACTTAAAATGACTTTGGTCCTGCTTTTTTGAATTCTATAGATTTTTTTTTTTTTTAGTCAGTTGTGAAGCTTGAACTCGGGACCTAGGCACTGTCTGTCTCTGGGCTCTTTTACTCAAGGCTAGCACTCTACAACTAAGAGCCACAGCCCCATTTCCGGTTCTCTGGTGGTTAATTGGGGTAAGAGTTTCACAGACTTTTCTGCTGGGACTGGCTTCAAATCATGATTCTCAGATCTCAGTCTCCTGAGTAACTAGGATTAGATGTATAAGCCACCAGTGCCTGGCAGTCTATAGATTAAAAAAAAAAAAGTATATGTTTTGTTGCTATTTTAAGTGCTAGGATCAAACTTAGGGCCTTGTACATACTACACAAATGTTCTCCCACTGAACTAGACCCCTAGTCCTGTAATGGGATTTTCAACTTTATATTCTGTGAGACCAAGTTTAATAATAATGTCTGCACTCTGGGCCTGGGCGCTGTCCCTCAGCTCTCAGCTCAAGGCTAGCACTCTACCACTTGAGCCAAAGCACCACTTCGGCTTTTTTCTGCTTATGTGGTGCTGAGAAATCGAACCTAGAGCCTCATGCATGCAAGGCAAGCACTTTACCACTGAGCCACCTTCCCAGCCCTAATGTTTAATTCTTGAAGTCTCACCAGTACAGTAAAGAATGTAAACTCCAAGAGGAAAGGGTATTTTTAATTCAATGTTGTGTCTCCACACTTTGGAAAATTTCTAGTACATGATAAGTGCTTGCCATATTTGAATACATTTCTCCTTTTGCCCTTTCCATCCCTGAGATTTGTCTCTGGTGCTGTTAGAAAACAGCTTTAGACACCCAGACAATTAAAGTCTCATATAGGGGAAAACCTAAGCCGTTAATTTTGTTAGAAAAGCTGCAAGACAGGTCTTGTATGGATTCATACTATTTTCTTCCAACTACAATTTATAAGACATATATGCTTTCTTAGATATTTCTCAGTTCAAGGAATATTCTGAGTCAAGCTTGAGGTCAGCTGTGGAAGATGGAGTTTATGAGAATAGGGAGGGAATTGTTTTTGTTTTTGTTTTTGTTTTTTTGGTCTGTCATGGGGCTTGAACTCTGGGCTTGGGCACTGCCCCTCAGCTCTTCAGCTCAAGGCAAGCGCTCTACCACTTGAGCCACAGTGCCACTTCCGGTTTTTGAGTGGTTTATTGGAGATAAGAGTCTCATGGACTTTCCTGCCCAGGCTGGCTTTGAACCGAGATCTTCAGATCTCAGCCTCCTGAGTAGCTAGGATTACAGGCGTGAGCCACGGGCGCCCGGCGGGAGGGAACGTTTTGTGGGTGCTTCATAGGCTTTTCTAGATGTTGTGTGCTTCCAAGTTGGTATCACTGACAACAGCCTTTGCCACAAGGAAAGTTAGTAAAGGGTACAGATAAGATTATGGAGAGATGACTGAGAAGGCACTGAAGCTTTCTATTACATATAGGGCAGATCAATGGAAGTCCCGTTTAGAGCAGTAGTCATAGTTTATTACTAGACCCTTTATCCTGATTTGTATCTGTTTTGTATATACTCAATCTCTATATTCATGAGGCCATAAAATGTGCTAGGCTGACAATACCAACATTAATTGAGGTTTCCCATTGTCTCGTGAATAACTAGCCAAAAAAAAATCTCAGCATTTTTTTTTAGCATCTTCCTTTTGTACAGCCTCATTTTCTAATAAGAAATGATCAACATCCTACACCTGTAAGATAACTTCAGTTCGGAGTTATGGGACTTTTCTTTGCCTTCAACCACAACTTCCATGGTAAGATGAAGTGCACTGAAACCCAGAGAGGAAAATTCCTTTACTGCTGTTCTTTTTGCGTGTCCCTTAAGTTGAGAAATACTGTAGAATATAAGAATATAACATTGGAAGACTAGGAAAGCAAAGAAGCTCTGAGGGCTTAATATCAAGATGTTGGAGACATACTGGCCTTCATAAAATTCAAAGTAGCATTGTTACCACTAATTCATCGGCCAATTGGAAAGGAATTTATGAAGTACTAGCACTACACAATGGGATGGTATTATGTTATGGACCAATGAGAAGAAAGATACTGTATTTCATGGACCAATAGAGAATTTCCTAAAGGATAGTTAGGGGATGGGCGGAGCTAATTTTTCGGTTAGAAAATCAAAGGGATATTGGGGTCGCTAACTTAGCCCCAAACATCTACTGTCTAGGTACCTTGACCTCTTCTCCCCTACCTCCCTAAGTCATTGCTGTTGAAATGAAGTATGCCAAAATCTTCTCAACATATACTAACACTCTGAAAATGTCCGGGTGGTACCAGGGATGGTGACAAGGGGGCCTGAAGGCCCCACCTATTCCCCCCAACCGGGCCGAACCTGCAATTCCCCTCCCGACCGCAGGGGGCACTGCAGCCCCTGGGGAGGTTGGGGCGGAGCGCTGCGAGGGGCCCAGAGCTGCCGCCCCGCTCCAGAGCGCGGGGGGCGCTGTGCCGGGCCCGGGCTGCGGCTCCGCTCCCGGCCACGGGGGGCGCTGCGCCACACCGGTGGTTGGTGGTGGCTGTTGGGGGGGGTGGGGGGGGAGCGGCGGCCGCGGGTGGTGCGGAGGGAGGCCTTGCGGGCGGATCGGGCGCTCGGCGGCGGCGGAGGTGGTGGGAGGAGGCGGGCGGGAACGCGGGTCTGGCTGACCCTGGCGATGGCGGACGCGGCGGCCTCCCCGGTGGGCAAGCGTCTGCTGCTTCTGTTCGCGGACACCACGGCCTCGGCTTCGGCCCCCGTGGCGGCAGCGGTGGCGTGTGGAGGAGATCCAGGGCCTGCGCTGCGCACTCGGGCCTGGCGGGCCGGCACGGTGCGGGCCATGAGCGGGGCGGTGCCCCAGGACCTAGCGGTGAGTGGCGGCTGAGGCGGGCACTTGAGTCCGGTGCTGCAGGGCCTGTGGGCCGCCTCCCCGGGGGCCTTTGTGAGGGGGCGGTGTGGTGGGGGTGACCCAGTTCCGCGCCCCCGGATCTCCTTAGCGCCCCCCGCCGGCACTTCAGCACCCCGGCACCTGAGCTGTGGCCGGCATGGCTTCCGCGTCGGGGTGCGCGCCCCAGTTTCTCCTGGGGGGCGGCCAGGGTGCCAGGAGCTGCTGCTTCTAGCCGGTTGGCCCCGCCTCCTGGGCGCCCCTTTGCTCTGCGTCTCCCCCTTCCTCCTCCCAACACGCCTTCGGAACAAGCTCTCGAACCCGAGGTGCCCGGGCCTGGCAGAATTCTGCCGGCGCTGCCACAGCCCCCTAGAAGACGCAGACCTGTAATCCCCAGGTTTGCCCCGAGCCCCGCGCCCTGTTCATTTCCTCTCGGAGCCCGGAGTGGAGCGGCAATGTGGGCAGTGGTGGGAGGCACCGAGGCTGCAGTGGGAGCGCTCGGGGATTTTTTTTTTTTTAATCTGGCAGTTACTTCCTCGTCTGAGCTGGGCTTGGCCGGCTCTCACTCTGGGCTGTTTTCGAGCTCCGTTCTCTGCACTTGTGGGTGACAGGAAGCTGCAGTTTAGGGCTTGTTGAGAAGTTGGAGATCTTTCTCAGGGGCTGTGGGGTGGCTGCTGGGTGGGGTGTGTGGGGGGGTGCTCTTTTGCTCCCAGCTGGGCTACTCCCTCAACCTTGGGGACAGGTTTTGTTTTGAAACTTTTGTGTTGGAAGCTGGGTCGCTTTTGCACGCTTGCAGGGGTGTGTTTTGTGATTAAAGTAGTTCGGTGATTTAACTTCACTAGCACTCGGTCTTATAATGTATTAATTTTGTTAACGTGGTGGTAAAATAGCTGAGTTTGGGCAAGCCTCTTTAGTTCCTCATTCTAACAGCAGCCCTCTAAGATATTCTAGTGAGGTAAGGCTATGAAAAAAATGGAGTGGGAGAGTCTTTTGAAATTTAAGATAGATCAGCACGCAGAACCTAAATATTCTTGAAGAACTTGTTACTGCAGACATTTGATTCACTAAATAGTAACGTATTTTGTGAGATCTGAAGTAGTGTAGGCTTCTGATGTTCATTTTTCTTCCTTTTCATCAACAGTGTTAGACTGCCTTTTTTTTCCTTTATGGGTAGACTTGTGGCTGGCCTAAGCTTGCCTTTTGCTGCTTTGATACTCTCCCATGCTGTATAAGAAAGGCTGCTAGGACATTCAGTAGGTTTTAGTAGGGCAAAATCGTAATTTTTCTTAAACCACCCATGAATATTACAGGGTAAGGATAATGATGATCAAGACAAGGATTTGAATCTAAATGCCTCTGTGCTTGTTTTAGAAAGCTAGGATGGGGGAGGGAGGTGACCTCAGATACACTAATTCACCCTTGGAAACAATGCATATTTGATATATTTATGTGTGTATATATTTATATATTGTCCTGAGGTATAGTCTGCCTTACTACCTTTTTGGTTGAGGCTTTGTTTTCTAGTTCTTTCACTGGTTCTTTCCTCCTTTGTATGAATTGCTAATGGGTTTTGCACCTGAAATGGCTACCATTTCATTTTGTTGTTTTCTGGGCTCCATAAGGGCACAGATTTTTGAAACTCACTGAGAAGCTGAACATCGTCTAAATTCTGAATATTGAGCCCATGGAAAGGGGTTCTCAAACCAAGTAAAAAGTTGCAGTGATTATTAAAGTTCTTAAACCTGTGTTGAGGTTTGGCATGATGCTATCTGAATGTAGAAGCAAAAGCAAGTTTGGGCTTTGAGAATGAATTTATACTTGTATGTTTCTCTAGAAACATAGATAAGAAAAGAGATACAACAAAACTCAAAGTTGCTTTAGATTTTCTTAACTGGCTTGCAGAATTATTAAGATTTGTTATGTTCTGAAGTTCTATTAGTGACAATGACTAGAACTAGACCTTACTGTTTTATTGTTTCATTGAAGAGATTTCCTTTGGAGTCTGGGCATGTGGACCTTTCCAATTTGTACCACACACTGTAGTAAACACAACTATCCTCCAATCAAAAGTGTTCTTCCTGTACTCTAGGGTGGAGTTTGCAAGCAGCTGGCATGTGATTGGGCAGATTTTCTTTCAGTTACATTTAAGATGTTTTAAGGCACGCTTGGTTTTGAGTAAAGCATAGCAGGGCTCCCCAGTTTAAGGATGAGTAATTGAGAGTTGGATGAATGAGTTTCTTAAGTGATTGAAGATAGAATTCTCAACTTTAGGCTCTACTAATATCCTTTTCTAAATGCTTTTTGATGCAGAAGTCTCTCAGAATATAGTATTCATAGTTATCTGTTTTTATTTTTAAAACAATATCAATGGGCTTCCTTAAGATGTGATTATGCAAGTGAGGTTGCTATTGACTGGGAGATTCTTTTAGGTAGATATGTTGAATAGCAAATATATCCTGATAAGTAACTATTGAGATTTTTAGCCAACTATAAAGTTTTTTCCCCCTTTACCTTTGTCTTTCAAAACGAGACTTAAAAAAATCCTATTGCATAATTTTTAGTGTATGGATTTGGTACATTTATTGCTAGTTTTCCTTTCCTAACTCCGTTGTACTCTGTGTTTCTAAATCATTATTGGACCTTGGTACTTTCACATCTGTAGGTATAGTAGATAAACACACAGACCCCAAAATCATGGATTCATTTTTGTTATAAAAAGAGACTATTTGCAAAATGTTGAGCAAAGCTGTACACATGAAAAGACAGAAATCTTCATCCTCTACCAGGTCTACTTAACAACAACAACAACAAAATATATATGTATATATATACACACATATATAATTTTTACCTTAAGTATTTGACCAAAAAAAACAAAAGCGCTTATCTCTATGCAAAAATTTGCTGTTTTAGTTTTTTCTCTTTTTTAATTAAATAATAATAATAATAATAATAATTATTATTATTATTATTGCCTGGGGCTTGAACTCAGGGCCTGGGCACTATCCCTGAATTTTTGCTCAAGGCTAGCACTCTACCACTTTAGCTACAGTACCACTTCTGGCTTTTTCTGTTTATGTGGTACTGAGGAATGGAACCTAGGGCTTCATGAATGCAAAGCAAGCACTCTACCATGAAACCACATTCCCCCCTCCCCAAATTGCTGTTTTAGCAGGCTGCATTAAAAAAAATATTAACAGTATATCATGATCAGCTATATATATATATATATATATTTTTTTTTTTTTTTTTGCCAGTCCTGGGCCTTGAACTCAGGGCCTGAGCACTGTCCCTGAGCTGCTTTTGCTCAAGACTGGCACTCTACCACTTGAGGCACAGTGCTACTTCCAGCTTTTTCTGTTTATGTGGTACTGAGGAATTGAATACAGGGCTTCATGCATGTGAGGTAAGCACTCTACCAATAAGCCACATTCCCAGCCCTCAGCTGTATATCTTAAGACCCAATACAGGCACTCTCTTGCTGAAAGTGAATTCCAGGGCCTAACACATATTAGGCAAGCACTCTACCACTGAGCAACATTCAGAATCATTATAACTTCCTTATATTCCATAGAATAAATGCACTATCATTCATTTCTCCTTTTGGTGAATATTTGAGTTATTTAAAGGTTTTGGGGGGGAGGGCAGAAAGAGACACTAATAATTCTACCATTAATATACTTAAACATATATCTTTTGGTAATCCAGGATTTTTTTTCATTTTTTTATTGTTTTGTTTTGGTCAGTCATGGGGCTTGAACTCTGGGCCTAGGCCCTGTCCCTCAGCTCTTCAGCTCAAGGCGAGCGCTCTACCACTTGAGTTCTACCACTTCCAGTTTTTCTGATGATTAATTGAAGATGAGTCTCATGGACTTTCTAGCCCTGGCTAGGTTTGAACTGCAGTCCTCAGATCTCAGCCTCCTGAGTAGCTAGGATTACAGGCGCCTGCCTCAAGTAATCCAGGTTTTTATTTATTTATTTATTTTTGGGTCCGGTCATGGGGCCTAAACTCTGGGCCTGGGCGCTGTCCCTCAGCTCTTCAGCTCAAGGCTAGCGCTCTACCACTTGAGCCACAGTGCCACTTCTGGCTTTTTTCTTTTTGCTTATGTGATGCTGAGGAATCGAACCCAGGGCCTCATGCATGCAGGGCAAGTGCTCTACCACTGAGCTACCTTCCCAGCCCAAGTAATCCAGGTTTTATGTCTGTATTTTACCCATTTAGGACTGGATTGTAAGGTTGAGTATATGTGTTTTTAAGTTTCATTTAATATTACAGATTATTTCTCAATATTCTCCAAACAGCAAAAAAAAGTTTCAGTGCCAGTCTGATAGGTGAAAAATAGTATATAGCATTTTCATAACTAGTTTCTGTACTGACTTTTTACATTTCTTCCTTTCCATTCCCTCCTCCTCCTCTTCTTCTTCTCTTTCTCTTCCTCTTCTTCCTCTTCCTTTTTCTCTTCTTCCTCCTCTTCTTTTTTCTTCTTCTTCTTCATTTATGCACCAGTGGCTCATGCCTGTAATCCTAGCTGCTTGGAAAGCTCAGATCTGAGGTTCTCCGTTCAAAGCCATCCCAGGCAGAAAAGTCCACTAGACTCAGTCTTCAACTAACCAGCAAATAAACTGAACTGGAGGTGTGGTTCAAGTGGTAGAGCCTGTGCCATGAAGGAAAAAGCCAGAGGCGAGTTGGAGGCCCTCTTTTAAGTACCTGCCCCAGGACTGGTGTGCACGTGTGCACACACGCACACATGCACATGAAGAAGAGGAAGAAGAAGAAGAAGAAGAAGAGGAGGAGGAGGAGGAGGAGGAGGAGGAGGAAGATGTCATCACAATTCTCAGGCTTTTTCAATGGCTTGAGAAAAGTTTACTTCAGAAACTTGCTTGACTTACTTGAAAATAACTCTCCCAGATTAAAAACTTTATGAATAATCTTTAAATCTTTAAAAAATTTTATTTTGATCTTTGGATCTTTGGTCCATCTGGGATATTCGTTTTAATAGGCATGTGAAATCGAGAATCTAATTTTTTTTCCCCTAGTGAGTATCAATGTGTACCAGCAACAATTTTATTAAACTATTCCTTTTTTGTAGGAAAAAACTTGAATTAAGAGGTTCTATAAATGTAGCTTCTCAGCTGTCCAGAACTTGCCAGAGGAGGGGCTGGGAAGGTGGCTCAGTGGTAGAGTGCTTGCCTTGCATGCTTGAGGCCCTGGGTTCGATTCCTCAGCACCACATAAGCAAAAAAGAAGAAAGCCGGAAGTGGCGCTGTGACTCAAGTGGTACAACGCTAGCCTTGAGCTGAAGAGCTGAGGGACAGCGCCCAGGCTCAGAGTTCAGGCCCCACGATCGGACCCAAAGAAAACCCAAACAAAAAAACAGAACTTGCCAGAGGAATGAAAGCATAGCTGCCTTAATTTTTTTTTAATCAGTTGTGGAGGTTTAACTGGGCCTGGGCACTGTCTCTGAGCTACTTTTGCTCAAGGCTAGCACAATACTATTTAAACCACATCTCCACTTCCACTTTTCAGGTGGTTAATTGGAGATAAGAGTCTCACAGGGGCTAAGAACGTGGCTTAGTGGTAGAGTGTTTGCCTAGTATGCATGAAGCTTTGGGGTTTAATTCCTCAGTGCCACATAAACAGAAGAAGCTGGAAGTGGTGCTGTTGTTCAGGTGGTAGAGTGCTAGCCTTGAGCAAGAGAAGCTCAGGGACAATGCCCAGGCCTTGAGTTCAAGCCCTGGAACTGGCAAAAGAGAAAGAAAGGAAGGAAGGAAAGAAAGAAGGAAGGAAGGAAAGAAGGAAGGAAGGAAGGAAGGAAAAGAAAAGAAGGAAAGAAAGTTTTATGGACTTTCTTGCCGAGGCTGGCTTTGAACTGTGATCCTTAGGATTACAGGTGTAAACCGCCAATGCCCCAGCTCTGCCTTAATTTTTTATCCTATAATCTTCATTTCCATCAAAAAAGATATTCTAAATTCCTTTTTTTCTTTGATTCCAATTATAATTGTATCATGTTATTTCTATTTGGAAGTCTGCCAAGAGAAATGAAAGTGTATCTAAAGTATTTTGTTTTTACATCCACCTTTCTTTTCCTCTTTGTCTCAGGACAGAGTGGGCTAACTATAAAGTATTTGTTTACTGTGTTTCTAGATAATGTAATTATAGTCAGGTTCAGGATAGTACCATATTTTTAATGTACAATCCATTCCTATTCTCCATCTATGTTCAAACTTAGAATTTCATCCCTAATTAAAATAGAGTTTATACCTTTAAAATGTTTGTCCTAGCCGGTGCTGGTGGCTCACATCTGTAATCCTAGCTACTCAGGAGCTGAGATCTGAAGATTGCAGTTCAAAGCCAGCCTGGGCAGGAAAAGCTGTGAAACTCTTACTCCAAAAAACCACCTGAAAACTGGAAGTGGTGCTGTAGCTTAAGTGGTAAAGCACTAGTGTTGAGTTGAAGAGCTGAGAAGAGCTGACAGACAGTGCTCAGACCCAGAGTTCAAGCCCTATGACTGACCAAAAAAACAAAACAAAAATGTTTGTCCTAAATGTTCTTTTCTTGTAATTCCAAAAGTGAAACAAAAATATGAGTTATAAAAAAGTATCTCTTTTGTGTTTACTAAAGGCAAAATATTTTGAATGCTTAGCTTTAAAAATAGAGATTACTTAGTTGGTAAATATGTATACTGTTTAATTGTGGGCCCTTCTAAGTCACATCTTAATATCTTAACTCTATCCTTATAGTAGCAGGCTTATTTGTTTGTTTCTTTGTTTTTGTCTGTCGTGAGGCCTGAACTCTGGGCCTGGGTGCTGCCCCTCAGCTCTTCAGCTCAAGGCTAGTGCCGCTCTACCACTTGAGCCCCAGTGCCATTTCCAGCTTTTTCTGCCTATGTGGTGCTGAGGAATTGAACCCAGGGCCCCATGTATTCAAGGCAAGCACTCTACCACTGAGCCACCTTCCCAGCCTGCAGGCTTACTTTTGAAACGTGGAGCCACAGTTTAAGTTTTTAGGTACTCAGGTATTTTGCATAGTTCTTTTTTTTCGCTCTCTCTTTTCTGCTGGTCCTGGGGCTTGAATTCAGGGCCTGGGAACTGTTCCTGAGCTTTTTGCTCAGGTCTAGGGCTCTTCCACTTGAGTCACCACTCTACTTCTGGCTCTTTTGGAAGTTAGTTGAAGATAAGAGTCTTACTGACATTCCAGTCAGGGCTGGCTTCAAACCATGATCTTCAGATCTCATTCTCCAAGTAGCTAGGATTACAAGCATGAGCCACCACCAGTGCCCAGCTTGCAGCTTGCATAGTTTATTTCTAATTGAACTTTTTTTTTTTTTTTGCCAGTCCTGGGGCTTGAACTCAGGGCCTAAGCACTGTCCCTGAGTCTGTGCTGAAGGCTAGCATTCTACCACTTGAGCCACACCCCCACTTCTAGCTTTTTCTGTTTATGTGGTTCTGAGGAATTGAACCCAGGACTTCATGCATGCTAGGCAAGCACTCTACCACTAAGCTACATTCCCAACCCAATTAAACATTTTTTGATAGCTGGGCACAGTGGTACTGCATGCCTGTCATTGCAGCTTTGCAAGAATCTGGAGATCTGGAGGGTCCAAGAGTCAGGAGAATTTTGTTTCTGCCCCAGCATGTTCAGAAATATCTATGAGAACCCTCTCCCCACACCATGTTGGCATGCACTTGTCATACTAGATAAAACAAGAAATGTAAATAGGATTACAGCCCAGGACAGTCCAGGCAAAATAAAAGCAAATCCTATAAAAAAAATAACCAGAACCAAAAGGCCTGAAGCATTATTCACACAATAAAGCACCTGCCTAGCAAGCACCAAGCTCTGAGTTCAAACCTCAGTACACACGCACAGTGCTTTTGAGATGGGTTCTTGTTATGTTTGCCAGGCTGATCACTCCTTTTTCTCCATAGGTCCTAAAAATCTGAGCTCAATCAGTTCTCCTAGCCTTAACCCACCAGGTAGCCAAGACTACAGGCACCTGCCTGGTTCAGTTTCTTTTTTAAAAGTTCTATGAATATGTATTTTTGTTTTTTTCTATTTTGTGACAGGATTTTACTATATAGCTCAGGATGGCTTGAAACTTTTGATTCTCCAATCTTGGTCTACCAAGTTCTATAATTACAAGACTGTGCCACCATATCTAGCAATATATGATTTTGAATAGTTTTTTTCTGTGTACTAGGAATTAAACCCAAGGCCTTGCATAGGCTAATCACATGCATCACTGTTATGCTACATTCAAGCTATTAAAAGCTCTATCTTAATTTATCTCTGCATTCTCTTTATTTCAGAGTTATGCAGTGTGCCCACCAGTGATCATCACACTGTACATTCATTTTGTCAGCATCTCATCCTTTACTATATAATCAGATCTTTTAATTACTCATTTGTTTATTAGGGACTTGGTTCACTTATACCTCACCAAAGGCTTTAGACTCAGTTGATTGGACCTCGTCCCCAATTTGTTCTAGTTGATTTAGATTCCTCCTTCATAAACAGACTCAAAATGGGGCTCAGAGGCATGGCATTTTCTGTTGTTGGTGATTTACTTAACAACAGCTGAGATGGGTTCCTGTAGGCTTTGATTCCTCATGGCCTGGGGGACACAACACCTGTTACTGCTTCTCAGTTTTCCACTGCCTTTGACAAGATGGTGTTTTTTTAAGCTCTCCCTCCTCCTCTATCCTCATTTGCCTGTGTCTTTTACCCTTGTTCTATAGATGGGCAAAACTAGCCTGGTTGTTTTATAGTGACTCACATGGTATGAGTACATTGTTTATCAAGGAAGAAGCTTTTTTTTTTTAATAGGGACTTTAGGGGTAATCAGACCCAAGGGAACTGACTCACAAAACAAACTCTCTAGAGATTGATTTGAAACTCCATATGCAAGGCTATTAATTTACAATGGGATATTTACCTGTGCCGATGAAAGCCCACTCTTAGTTTCCTCAAGAGACCAAATTATAGGCAAGAAGGATCTTTGCCATGTGAAATATCAAAGAGAAATTGGGCTGAACAATTTTTACAGTAAGCAGCTCTAAGTTGGTGATTTTTTTTTTTTTTTTTGTCAGTCGTGGGGCCTTATCTCTGGGCCTAGGTGCTGTCCCTCAGCTATTCAGCTCAAGGCTAGAGCCCTAACACTTGAGCCACAGCGCCACTTCTGGCTTTTTTCTGCTTATGTGGTGCTGAGGAATCAAACCCAGGGCCTCATGCATGCAAGGCAAGCGCTCTACCACTGAGCCACCTTCCCAGCCCGCTCCCCCCCTCCCACCCTCTTTTTAAAGTAGGGGAGTGCTCATCCTGGTGTTTGAACTCCAGGCCTGAGTGCTGTCCCTGAGCCTTTTTGCTCTAGCCGCTTCTCCACTTCTGGCTTTTTTATGGTGGTTAACTTGAAATTAGAGTCTCACAGACTTTCTTGCATAGGCTGGCTTCAAACAGCAATCCTCACATCTCAGTCTCCTAGGTAGCTAGTATTATAGGCATGAACCACCTGTGCCTAGCTAATCCTCTGGGTTTTCTTTTGTTTTTTTTTTTGTTGTTGTTGTTTTTGTTTGTTTTGTTGGTCCTGGGACTTGAACTCTGGGCCTGGGCACTTCAGCTTAAGGCTAGTGCTGTACCACTTTGAGCCACATTGCCACTTCTGATTTTCTGGTAGTTAAGAGTCTAGAGGTATGAGTCTCACAGATTTTTCTGCCCGGGGCTGACTTTGAACTGCTATCCTCGGATCTCAGCCTCCTGAGTAGCTAGGATTAGAGCTTTTTTTGGGTGGTTAATTGAAGGTAAGAATTTCATGGACTTTTTTTGCCCTGGCTGACTTTGAGCTGTGATTCTCAACTCTCCTGAACAGTTAGGATTACAGGCATGAGACACCAGTGCCCAGCTAAGACAGTGTCTTGCTGTATAACCCAAGCTTGCCTCAAACTCATGGTCCTCCTGACACACCAGCATGTGTGTCCTGTTTTTACTCCCACTATAAACCATGTAAGAACTTCTCCCTACTCTCCCACCCTATCTACCCCCTAAATGTTCAGTCTTTTAGCAGCAATTGATATTAGCAACCTGAAGTTTGTAACTAGATAACCCCCAGTTTTGTTTTGTTTTTAAAGAGAAAAGGTTTTTCTGTTTCCTAGGTTGATACTGAACTCCTGGGATCAAATTATTTTCCTGCTCTTGCCTCCCAAATAGCTGGAACTATACCCATGTACCACTATGGTTGGCTTATCCTCCACCTAGTATGTGTAAATGTTAGTTGTAAGTTTCAGTAGGGCTACAACTAAACATTACTGAATAACTGGATAGTTTCCACTCTCTTAATTCTGTTCCCCTTTTTCAGAGTGAGGCTGAGACCAACTTTCTGGCTCTAAACTAAGATCAGTTTTCATTAGCATCCTTTAAAAGAATTTACAATAAGTATAATTCTTCCTAGTTATTCAAAACCTGAGGGGTTATTTTTATGTGTCACTCTGTTGTATTTCCCATCCAAACTGCTTCTTATCTCATTTTTACAGATTTTTGTAGAATTTGATGGTTGTAACTGGAAGCAACACTCCTGGGTTAAAGTTCATGCTGAAGAAGTTATTGTGCTTCTCCTGGAAGGGTCACTTGTATGGGCACCACGGAAAGACCCAGTCCTTCTCCAAGGCACTCGAGTTTCAAATGCACAGTGGCCAGCTCTGGTGAGTAGATTTTGTTTTTCTTTCTTTCTTTTCAGCAGTGTTGGGGAAGGAACCCAAAACCTCCTAGAGTCATGTGAAACTATAGCACTAGCTCTTCAAGTGGCTTTAATTTAAGTTAATTAATTTATTATTATCTTTAAGTAGTTGTACAAAGGAGTTGCCACTTGATACAGAAGTTTATAAATACAATGCACACTTTTCAACATCTCACCCATCCCTGCCAACTCATCCCTTCTCTCACTTTTCTTAATTGTAGCATATCGATTGAATTCATGAAGTGGTTTTTATTGGATAGGGATATACCTGAGCTCTCTTTTATTATAACTGCTGTAATCACCAAATAACTAATCCTTTAGAACTTGCAGAAATTACATGCTAAACATAATTTTATTCTGAAGTTACTAAATAAAAACTAAGAGAGCTTTTCTCCTATTTTCTAAAACTTTATATTTGGTAATATTTGATACTTTATTACCTCTGAAGAATTTTTTCACCTTTAGTCTTTTCTCATAGCAAGGTTCTGAAACAATGTAAACTACAACTTTTTTTAAAATCAAGCTTTGTTTTGTGAAGCGAGATACAAGTGTTATAAAATTTATGACTAGGAAGTGGTGCTGTGGCTCAAGTGGTAGAGCACTCCCTTGAGCCAAAGAGCTCAGGGACAGCACCCAGGCCCAGTGTTGAAGCCCCAGGATGGACAAAAAATAAAAAAAATTATGACTAGCCAGGTACAGGTGGTTTACGTTTGTAATCCTAGCCACTCAGGAGTCTGAGATTTAAGGATCAAGGTTCAAAGCCAGCCTAGGTAGCCACATCCAAGAGACTCTTAACTTCAGCTGACCAGCATAAAGTTGGAGTCAGCCTTGTGCAAAAAAGCTAATCCCTGCTGCGTGCTGGTGGCTCACACTTGTAATACTAGCTACTCAGAATGCTGAGATCTAAGGATAACCGTTTGAAGCCAGACCAGGCAGGAAAGCCCATGAAACTCTTATCTCTAACTACCAGAAAACTAGAAGTGACACTGTGCCTCAAAGTGGGAGAGCGTTAGCCCTGAGCAAAAGCTCAGGGACAGTGCCCAGGCCTTTAGTTCAAGCCCCATGACCACCACCAACAAAGTGGGAGGCTCGGAGTTCAATTTCCAGAATCAGCATTAAAAAAATGATAAAATAGAACTTAAAGCTGGGGCTGGAGAGGTGGCTTAGTGGTAGAGTGCTTGCCTTGCATGCATGAGGCCCTGGGTTTGATTCCTCAGCACCACATAAGCAGAAAAAGCCGAAGTGGCTCTTTGACTCAAGTGGAGTGCTAGCCTTGAGCTGAATAGCTGAGGGACAGCACCCAGACCCAGAGTTCAGGCCCCACCACCGACAAAAAGAAAAAACCCTCAAATCTGGGTGCATATGGCTCATACCTGTAATCTAGCTATTCAGGAAGCTATGAAGCCAGCCAGGATAGGGAAGTTTGTGAGACTCTTACCTCCAATAAACTACTCAGAAAAGGTCAGAAATGGCATTGTGGCTCAAGTGGTAGAGCACTAACCTTGAGTAAAAGAAGCTCAGGAACAGAGCCCAGGCCCAGAGTTCAAACCCCAGAACTGACCAAAAAAACAAAACCAATAAACTCAATACTTAGAGAATCCATTTGCTTCTAGCTATTCTATTAGCAAGATTCTTGCATAAATGATCATTTTGGGGGGGGGGGGGTCCGGTCGTGAGGCCTGAACTCTGGGCCTGGACGCTGTCCCTCAGCTCTTCAGCTCAAGGCTAGCACTCTACCATTTGAGCCACAGCGCCACTTCCGGCTTTTTTTTTTTTTCTTATGTGGTGCTGAGGAATGGGGTTTTGTGGGGTATTGTTTTGTGGTAGTCTCACAATATAGGCCAGGCTCTCAAACTGGTGACCCTTCTGAAATACTAGAATTAGGAGTGTGAAATACTGTTTTCCTTTTTTTTTTTTTTGGGGGGGGGGGGGAGGATCTGGTCGTGGGCCTGAACTCTGGGCCTGGGCACTGTCCCTCAGCTCTTCAGCTCAAGGCTAGCGCTCTACCACTTGAGCCACAGCGCCACTTCCGGCTTTTTCCTTCTTGCCTATGTGGTCCTGGGGAATCGAACCCAGGGCCTCATGCATGCAAGGCAAGCACTCTGCCACTGAGCCACCTTCCCAGCCCTGTCTTTCATTTTTGTTTGTTTTGCTTTTTGTTTTTCTGTTTTGCTAATCCTGGGACTTGAACTCAGGGCCTAGCCACTGTCTCTGAGCTGCTTTTTTGCTCAAGGCTAGCACTCTTCCACTTGAGCCACAGTGTCACTTTTTTTTCCCTGTTTATGTGGTACTGAAGAATCGAACCCAGGGCTTTGTGCAGCTAGGCAAGCACTCTGCCACTAAGCCACATTACCAGCCCTCATTTGTTTTTAAGTTTACTTAAACTATTAAAGCAGCTTTTACAAATGGAAACAGTGCAACTCAGCATTTCTTTTACAGACTATGAAATAGTGATAAGAATTTAACAGGCTCCCCTCTGTACAGTATGTTCACAAATAAAATAAAATAAAATGAAAAAAAAAAAAAGAATTTAACAGGCTGATCCTGATGGCATGGTCATGGCTGTGCAAGGCTTAAGGATTATGGGTTTTTTTGAGGCCAATCAGGGCTACATAGTAAGGCCCTCAAAAAAAAAAAAAAAAAAAGAAAAAAATATGTACATGTTTATATTAATAATTAGAAATCCCATAACATTTTCAGAGCAGTAAAGTATAACAGATTTTGCCTTCTTGAAGTCTGACAAAACGAGTCATATCCCTCGGAAAAATGAAGAATTTCTCATTTCTACCTGTCCTTTTTTTTTTTTTTTGGTCGGTTGTGGGGCTTGAACTTTGGGTCTGGGTGCTGTCCCTCAGCTGTTCAGCTCAAAGCCAGTGCTCTACCACTTGAGCCACAGCGCCACTTCCATTTTTCTGGTGGTTAATTGGAGATAAGAGTCTCACGGACTTTCCTGCCCGGGCTGGCTTTGAGCCACAATCCTCAGATCTCAGCTTCCTGAGTAGCTAGGATTACAGGCAAGAGCCACCCGTGCCCGGCTCTACCTGTCTTTTTTAGCTATAAATAAAAGTATTGGGCAGACTTTCTGCTTAATTTCTTCCTATAATTGTTTGAGGGACAGATGTTGAATTAGAAATGTTTTTCGAGGGACTCATGCTTTAGCCTATCTGTATTGATTGATAAGGATGAAAGATGTTTAGAAATGGGAACTTTCCCCGAACCTAGAGATTTAATTGTTACCTATTTTTCTTTCCAAGTGCTAATCAATTTCTTGTCCTTGTACTTCACAGACTTTCACTCCCTTAGTAGATAAACTGGGTTTGGGTTCTGTGGTACCAGTAGAATACCTTTTGGATCGAGAGCTTCGTTTCCTGTCAGATGCTAATGGATTGCATCTGTTCCAGGTATTTTATACTTTTGTACCTTCACTCTGTTATATTTCTTTGAGTGTGCTAATTTCTTTGTTGATGTAAGTATGAGTATTTATCACCCCATTTTTTAAAAAAAGATTTCCTCAATAAATTTCCTTGTGTGTGTGTATAATTAAGGTGTATTTGCTTCCTTGAAAAGCACATTTGGTGATTGAAGCTTCTCTTTTTTTTTCTTTTTTCTATTTTTTATGTTTCCCTATTCCAGTCTAAAATCACTCAATACTAAGAGGACAATTCTGAGGGTCCCTTCAGAAAGGTGACTTCTCTAAGGTAGCTTTTACTGTAACTTGAGTCTGAGACATTTATGATTACCTCAGTGACAGGTAAACTAGGAACAGTGTGGGCTGGTGCCCGGAAACATGAAATATTGAAGAGTTTAGGTTATGTCTTTAGCTACAAAGGAAAGGAGTAAGTGGTTTAAACAAACTAGCATCTCAGTTGTGGTTCAGAATTTAAGAAAAGATACTGTATTTTTCTTGTAAAGGTTGCTGTCTGAAGGATAAAAACTGAGAGTCTTCCCTGAGTGCTGGTGGCTTAACCCTATAATCCTAGCTACTCAGGAGGCTGAGATCTGAGGATCCAGGTGTAAAACCAGCTGGGGCAGAAAAGTCAGTGAGACTCATCTACAATTAATTAGCAGAAAGCCAGAAATAGAGGTGTGGTTCAAGTGGTAGAATACTAGCCTTGAGGAAAAAGCAAAGTGAGAGCTTGAGGCCTTGAGTTCAATTCCCGATACAGGCACCAAAAAAAAGTGAGATAGAGATCCTAAGAATTATATGGGCATTATCAAAGTTATAACAAGGATTTATTTTAGCATAACATTTAAAATAGGTAAAAATAGAAAAAGAAAAACATTTTCTGCTCTAGATGCAGAATATATAAAGACTAGCTAGGCGCTGGTGGCTCACACCTGTAATCCTAGCTACTCAGGAGGCTGAAATCTGAGGATCATGGTTCAAAGCCAACTCGGGCAGGAAAGTCCATTAGACTCTTATCTCCAATAAACCACTCAGGAAACTGGAAGTGGCACAGTGGCTCAAGTGGTAAGAGTGCTAGCCTAGAGCTGAAGAGCTGAGGGACAGCACCCAGACCCAGAGATCAAGCCTGGTGACCAACAACAACCACAAAAAAATTAAAGACTCGTTTTACTCTTATTATTGAGAAGTATTTTCTAAGCTGTATTCTGTGAGAGCTTAATGATTTCTTTTTGCTATATCTTCCTTTCTCACTAGGCAACCTTGTTTTGTTCATCTTTAGTGTTTATATGAAATGGCACTCAATAAGTGATCCACAAGTACTAAAATAAGCAAAAATTTGCAAAGAATAAAATATTTTGGGGGCTGGGAAGGTGGCTCAATAGTAGAGTAATAGCTTTGAGCTAAAGAGCTAAGACATCGCCCAGGCCCAGAGTTCAAGCCCCACGACCAAAAAAAAAAAAAATGTTAGTCAAGTAAGTGTAAGAAACATTGACATTGACATAAGCTGGGTGCCAATGGCTCATGCCTGTAATCTGAGCTACTCAAGAGGCTGAGATCTGAGGATCAGGGACTGAAAAGTCCCTATGAGACTTTTGTCTCCAATTAACTACCAGAAAACCAGAAGTGGAGCTGTGGCTCAAAGTGGTAGATAGAGTGCTAGCCTTGAGCAAAAGAGCTCAGGAATATCACTCAGGCTCTGAGTTCAAACCCTATGACTGACACCAAAAAAAAAAAAAGGAAAAGAAAGAGAAAGAGAGAAAGGAAGGAAGGAAGGAGGGAGGGAGGGAAGGAAGGAAGGGAAAAAAGAAAGAAACATTGGCTTGTACAGATTTATTTTTTTTCCATGTAACATCTCAGAACCATAATATTATGTCAAAGGAGTATTTAATATTCCCCAAACTTAACTGTCCCTAGCATTTATTTTTGCAAAGAATCTTGTAAAACTAGAGAGTTCTACAGATAATTTTAGCAAATGCTCTTAGAGTTTCTTTGTATAAGATTTTTTTCTCAGGGGCTAGGAAGGTGGCTCAGTGGTAGAGTGCTTGCTTTGCATGCATGAGGCCCTGGGTTCGATTCCCCAGCACCACATAAGCAGAAAAAGCCAGAAGTGGTACTATGGCTCAAGTGGTAGAGCACTAGCCTTGAGCTGAAGAGCTGAGGGACAGTGCCCAGGCCCAGAGAGTTCAGGCCCCGTGACTGATTTAAAAAAAAAAAAAAAAGATATTTTTCTTATCTAGTTAAATCTTAGTCCTGAGGCTTGAACTCAGAACCTGGGCATGTCTCTGAGCTTCTTGGGCTCAAGGCTAGCCCTTTACCACTTGAGCCACAGCACCACTTCTAGCTTTTATGTTTATGTGGTACTAAGGAATCAAACCCAGGGCTTCATGCATGCTAGGCTAGCACTCTACCACTAAGCCACATTCTTAGCCCCTGTGATTTTGCTTTTGTTTCTTTGGTTGTTTTTTTTTTTTGTTTTGTTTTGTTTTTGGTGCCAGTATTAGGACTTTAACTCAGGGCCCAGGTGCTGTCCCTCAGCTTTTTTGCACAAGACTGATGCTCTACCACAGCTTCATTTCTGACTTTTTGGTATTAATTGCAGATAATGGTCTCATAGTTTTTCCTACAGAGCTGGCTTTGAACTGCAATCTTCAGATTTTTAACTTCCTGAGTAGCTAGGATTATAGACATGAGCCAGAGCCTGTCTGATGCCATTCATTTTAATATTAGGTGTTCTCTTCTTTTATCTTTACCAGATGGGAACAGATAGCCAAAACCAGATCCTTTTAGAACATGCTGCACTGAGAGAAACAATTAATGCTTTGATCAGTGACCAAAAGCTACAAGAGATATTCAGCCGAGGTAAGAACAAGTAGTCTTCTGACCTGAAATGTGAATCAAGTGGACAGTCATGTTGAATGATGGAATGGGACATTTGTTCTTATCATCTTTTTGTGAGTGGAGTTCTAGTTAGCTGGATCTCCAAAGTAAATAGGATCTCAAGTAGACCAGTATTTTCTCTTCATTCCACATTTTATAACACACAATTTTGTTGTGAGTTTAGTTTTGTTGTTTCACTCATTTCTTCCATATGTACTAAGGCTGGGTAGCTGACACCTGTAATCCTAGCTACTTAGGAGGCTGAGATCTGAGGATCATGGTCCAAAGCCAACCTGGGGAGGCTGGGAAGGTGGCTCAGTGGTAGCGTGCTTGCCTTGCATGCCTGAGGCCCTGGGTTCAATTCCTCAGCACCACATAAGCAAAAAGAGAAAAGCCGGAAGTGGCGCTGTGGCTCAAGTGGTAGAGCACTAGCCTTGAGCTGAAGAGCTGAGGGACAGCGCCTAGGCCCAGAGTTCAGGCCCCACGACTGGACCCCCCCAAAAAAACAAAGCCAGCCTGGGCAGAAAAGTTCCCTTGATATTCTTATCTCCAATTAACCTGCTCAGAAAATTGAAGTGGAGCTGTGGCTCAAAGTGATAGAGTACTATCCTTGAGCAAAAGAGCTCGGGGACAGCGCCCTGGCCTTGAGTTCAAGACCTACAATGCACCAAAAAAAAAAGTGCTAAGGAGTACATGTACTAGACACAATGTTAAGGCACCAGGAATACTGTAAATAGCTAGAATAGCTAGAAAATGTTTACTTTCGTTGCATTTACTATTTGCAGATTTCTCAAGAACTCTAGATTTGATATCAACAAAAGATACAGAGTAAAAAATATATTTTTAGAATACTAGGTCCACTGACTCATTCACAAGAATCAGAAAAAGAGAAGGGAGGAGTGGGAAGGGGAGGAACTATGGATGTAGGTGAATATTGGAATGCTCACATAATATTCACAAGGCACCAGGCTCAATCCTTAGCACCAGGGGTAAAAAAAATATTAGCTTTTTTTCTTTTGTCAGATCTAAACAGGTATAGGTAGGAAAACTACTGGGGAAAGTTATAGGATATTTTTGGCCATACTGGGGATTGAACTCCAGGTCTTGCATTTGCTAAGTAGGCACTCTACCATTTGATCCACTTTCCAGCCTTATTTGTGTTGTTTATTTTTGAGATAGGATCTCATTTTCTTCCCCAGCCAGGTCTGGACTATAGTCCTCCTATATGTGCTTTTCTGCTTGCTAAAATTACAGGTCCATGCTATTATACCCAGCCATTAGTCAAGTTGTGGTCTCACCAACCTTTTTTTTTTTTTTTTTTTTGCCTGGGATACCCTCATACCATAATCCCCTGATTGCCACTCTCAAGTAGCTAGAATTGGGCTGGGAAGGTGGCTCAGTGGTAGAGTGCTTGCCTTGCATGCATGAGGCCCTGGGTTCAATTCCTCAGCACCACATATGCAGAAAAAGCCACAAGTGGTGCTGTGGCTCAAGTGGTAGAGTGCTAGACTTGAGCTGAAGAGCTGAGGGACAGCACCCAGGCCCAGAGTTCAGGCCCCACAACAGGCAAAAAAAAAAAAATCAAGTAGCTAGAATTCCCAGCATGAGCCACTGTGCCCAGCTAAAGTTATATTTAACCAAGTAGTAGTATAGAGGAAGAAAGAAGTTGAAGGAAAAATTGACATCAGAGATGAAATTTGAGTGACCACAATATGAAGAAAGGATTATGTGAATGTATATAGAAACATTTTAGGATCATCTAATAGTAATGCTTTAGCTATATAGCTTCAAATATACAATATATTGAAGAAACAACTGGCCTTCATTAAAGGGCAGCTGAAATTGTAAGGTAATATTACCTGCTGATAAATATTACCTTTGACCCTCTGTGTTCCTATGAAGACAGGTGATAGATTTGTTCAGACTATTACTTATAGAGAGATTAAAAATCTCATAAATTGAACTCTATCCACTGCTATTGAAAATCAGATAGCAGAATTTTAATAGTCAAATGTCATTCTTGTGATTGTTTGACATAACACCACATTAAATTTAGTAACCTACTTTTTTTCATGTACATATCAGGTACCTGAGTACATTTCCATACTTCCTGTAGGTTTTTAAAAAAATTATTGTAAAGGTAATATACAGAGGGGTTACAGTTACATGAGTCAGTAATAAATACATTTTCTTTTGAAGTCATCCCCCTCCCCCCAGTTTTCCCCTCCTGACTTCCCTCGCTTCAGAGTTGTATATTTCATTTCTAACATTGTGACTACTGCTTCATGTAGTTTTGACTTGTAAGTTTTCTTTCTCTTCCTATATTATTTCTAGAATTTTATACTGGAGAAGAGGTGGAATTGGGAGCCTGGGAATGTCTAAGGAATCCTCAATTAAATGAAGAATTTATAAAGATTGGGAAAAAAATCACTTTTTTTCTTAAAGTTCTGAGTATGGTAAAACTAGAATTGCTCCTTTATTGAGCTCTGTATAGAAAGTGTCATGTATTTACATTATATAATTTGTCTTCTACTTTTAGAATTGATTATAAAACTTACATATTTTGGATTATAATCCAAAATAGTCAACTGAATTGATCTCTTCTTTAGGTCCCTACAGTGTTCAAGGTCACAGGGTCAAAATATACCAGCCAGAGGGTGAAGAATGCTGGATCTACGGTGTTGTAAGCCATCAGGATTCAATCACCCGTCTTATGGAGGTATCTATAACTGAGGTGAGGCTCTATTATTCTAAGATCCATATATCTCCTTACTGAGGATAGTATAGAGAAAGTAAGCACTGTAGTACTTATAAGACTTTAGAGCCGGGTGCCAGTGGGTCACACCTGTAATCCTAGCTACTCAGGAGGCTGATTTTGAAGGATCACGGATCAAAGCCAGCCTGGACAGGAAAGTCCATGAGACTCTGATCTCCAATAAACCACCAGAAAACTGGAAGTGGCACTGTGGCTCAAGTGGTAGAGCGCTCACCTTGAGCTGAAGAGCTCAGGGACAGTGCCCAGGCGTGTTCAAGCCCCACAACTGACAAAAAAACAAAAAACAAAAACCTTTATGATTGTAAATAAAGGCCATGCAACTTTTTTTTTTTTTTTGTCAGTCATGGGGCTTGAACTCTGGGCCCGCGCGGCCCTCAACTCTTCAGCTCAAGGCTAGTGCTATACCATTTGAGCCACAGTGCCACTTCCATCTTTTTCTGTTTATGTGGTGCTTAAGGAATCAAACCCAGGACTTCATGCATGCGAGGCAAGCACTCTACCACTGAACCACCTTCCCAGCCCTGCAACTTTTTTTTAACCTCACAATTCTCATCTGTAAATTAGAGGTGATTATGCAGATCCCCCCTAACCTCATAGCACTCTTTTGAGGACTGAGAAAATGTACTTGAAAATACTTTGGAGCCATGTATCATAGCACATGCCTGTAATCCTAACACTAGTGAAGCTGAGGCAGGTTAATGGAAAGTTTGAGACAAGTATGAACTGCATAGTGAGAACCTGTCTCAAAAAACAAAGCAAAATAAAATAGAACTGGGAAAGTACCCCTAGTAATCAATAGGACAATATGTAAATGAAAATAGTAGTATTATATTCATAATAACTAGTTGTTAAAAGACTGGTTAGCCTTTGCTTTTGTACTGCTTCTATTATTATATCCTCGATGCTGAAAAAATGAATTGTTTCTAATGAATAAACAAGAAAATGGCATCTAGAGATACCTAGAGAATCATTTAGGAGAAATAATAGATGAGTGTTTGGAGGATGACAAATAGGTACTTATGGTATCTTTGGTTTTAGACTTACTCTTTTATGTGTATGTGCCAGCCCTGGGGCTTAAATTCAGGGCCTGGGCACTATACTTAAACTTTTTTGCTCAAGGCTAATGTTGTACCACTTGAGTCATAGCTCCACTATGGCTTTTGGGTGGTTAAATGGAGATAAGAGCCTCACATACTTTGCTGACTAGTCTGGTTTCGAACTGCAATCCTCACATCTCAGCCTCCTCAGTTAGGATTACAGGATGAGCTACTAGTGTCCAACCAGACTTACTCTTTTTTTTTGTCATAGGGCTTTAACTTAGGGTCTGGGCACTGTTTCTGAGCTTTTTCACTCAAGGCTAGTACTCTACCACTTTAGCCACAGCTCTACTTCCTGTGGTTTATGGAGATGAAAGTCTAATAGACTTTTCTTCCCAAGCTGGCTTTGAATCATGATCCTCAGATCTCAGATTTAGCTAGGCGAGGTGGCTTATACCTGTAATCCTTGAGGCTCAGGAGGCCGAGATTCGAGGATCATGGTTCCAAGCCAGCCTGGACAGAAAAGTCCCTGTGAGATTCTTACCTCCAATTAACCACTCAAAAGCAAGAAGTGGAGCTGAGGTTCAAAGTAGTAGAGTTCTCAGGGACAGTCCCTGAGTTTAAGCCCCATGACCGACAAGAAAAAAAAATCAAAATATAAATGAAATATTTCTATTTTATCATACAAAATGTAAACAAAAGTACTTCTGTTTGCACGCTCTCTCTTTCTCTCTCTTACATAGTAGAAAATGAGAGCTGTCCCTTTCAAATATCATTTTACCCACTCCCTTGGTAACTAACCATTAACAATTTGGTATGTATATCCCATATTCTTCAAAATATTTTCTATGCACATATACACATATAGTATACTTATTTGACAGAATTCTATAAGTTGTAGTTTAATAATTAATAGGTTGATATAGTATATCTAGTCACACAATTTCTCGTTTTTTACTAAATTGTTTCTAACATCTTTTTAGTGTATGCTGGTTCTGGGGTTTGAACTCAGGAGTTTGAAGCTCAGTCCCTGAGCTTCTTTTGTTCAACTCTAGCAGTCTACCACTTGAGCCATAGCTCTACTTCCAGCTTTTTATTAGAAATAAGAATCCTCCCAGACTTATATGCTTGGCCGGCTGCAAATTGTGATCCTTAGATTATAGCCTATTCAGGAGGCTAGGATTACAAGTATGAGCCACCAGCACCTGGCTATAACATCTTTATGTCAGTATAGAGATCTGATTCATCCTTTTAAAATATATTCTACTAAATGGATCTACAGTAATTAATCTAAAATTGAGGGATATTTAAATCACCACCAATATTTTCACTAATAAAATAATAACACAAGGAACATACATGAACCTCCTTTTTACATTCATTATTTATTTGAAATAAATTTCTTGGTATATAACTTATTGTGTATTTCCAGTAAGTTTGGTATTTCCTGTCAAATTACTCCCACTCCAAATTGTTTTTTCTTTTTTTGGGGGGGGGGGTCCGGTCGTGGAGCCTGAACTCTGGGCCTGGGCGCTGTCCCTCAGCTCTTCAGCTCAAGGCTAGCACTCTACCACTTGAGCCACAGCGCCACTTCCGGCTTTTTTCTTTTTGCTTATGTGGTGCTGAGGAATCAAACCCAGGGCCTCATGCATGCAAGGCAAGTGCTCTACCACTGAGCCACCTTCCCAGCCCAAGAAGTTTTTTCTTCATTGTTGTTTTTATTTTCTTTTTTGTCTTTTTTTTTTTTTGTCTGTCTTTGGGAGGGTAATGGGAAGCACAGAGGGAGGGGACAAAGGTGAACAAATGCAGCAGTGGTACTTACTAGACTAGTTGAAAATGAAGTCTGTAACTTGTAGGTATGAATGGGAGGGAAAAACTGGGAGAGAATGAGGGAAGGAGTGACATTATCCAAAAAGAAATGTACTCATAGTTGGAGGAAAATGAGGGAAGGGGTAACCAGTTTGACAAGAAATGTACTAGCTGCCTTATGTATATAACTCTAACCCCTCGGTACGTTACCTTGACAATAAAATTAAATTTAAAAAAAGGAATGTACTCATTATCTGACTTAAGTAACTGTAACTCCTCTGTATATCACTTTTATAATAACAGTAAAAAAAATTTAAAAACTTAATATGCCAAATAGAAATTAGAGATACAGAATTTGAAATGAGCATTCTTAAAAAGATATACTTGAGCCTTCACACAATCGGCTTTTTCATTAATTCACTTAACAAATATTTTCATATTTATTATGGTCCAAACTTCATTTCAGGTCTTACTATAGCAGTGAATGAGAGTTTAGATCCTTGCCCTCATGGAGTTGTCACTCTTGAAGAGGAATAGGAACAATACATAGTGTGTAAATGAGGAAAATGCATAGTTAAGTCTTGATAGATAAGGCATTAAATTTCTTTTTCCTCTTTTTTCTTATGTTCTGCTGTCCTACTCATACCACAGAGTGGTGAAATCAAGTCGGTAGATCCTAGACTTATCCATGTGATGCTGATGGATAACTCCACGTCTCAGACAGAGGTATTGTAATAGACTGAGTATCTGAGTAGACTCATGAGCTTGTATTCTCTTGTTATGTAATGTCTCTCACTCTCTGTATATGTTTTCCATGGATACTCTTTGATTATTCAACTTTAGCCACTACACCTTTTTTTCTGCAATATATGTATGTATGCGGGATAATCTCATGAAAGAAACCTAGTTTGAACAAACCTTTTAGTCATGGCTCCATTCTCTAGGTGTTACAACATCCAAGCCCTATTTATTTCTTCTTACATTTCTCATGACAGGTATATTTGAAAGAGATGGCAGATATTTAAGACTGTGATAAACAGTAGTAAATCATAACCTACTCAGTAATACAAACTGAAGAAAAAAGCCAAGCATTGGAGACTCATTCCTGTAATCCTAGCTTCTCAGGAGGCTAAGATCGGAGGATCATGCTTCACAGCCAGCTTGTCAGGAAAGTCCACGAGACTCCATATCCAGTTAACCAACCAAAAAAAATAAAAGGCCAGAAGTGGAGCTATGGCTCATGTGGTACAGCATTACCCTTGAGAAAAAAAGCTCAGAGACAGTGCCCAGGCCCTGAGTTTAAAACCTAGAATCAGCACACACAAAAAATATTTTTTTAAGAAAAAGCATGTTCTTCTTTTTGTTTGTCTGTTTTTTGTTTGTTTGTTTTGCCATTAGGTGGCAGTGAGCTCCCAGGGAATCTGAAATTCTATATTTCCAAATAGAACCAAATCAAACAGGTACCTGGTTTTGTGCTTTTTTGCACATAGTGAATTCTTTTATAATTATTACAGACTAACCCAAGTTTTGGTTCATTCTGAATTTTGGCAAGGAATTTGTAAAAGAAAGAAGGTAAGTTAGAAATATCTGCCTGAACCAATTAAGGAATACTGTGTTAATATCCTTTCATCTGTCCACATATTCTTCATAGTGCCTTAGCACCTCTGTAAATATTATTTTGGGGGAAACCCCTACTGAGTAGATAGTTCTTCATCAACTTTTTTTTTTCTTTTTTCTTTTTTTTGCCAGTCCTGGGCTTGAACTCTGGGCCTGGGCACTGTCCCTCAGCTCTTCAGCTCAAGGTTAGCACTTTACCACTTGAGCCACAGCGCCACTTCTGGCTTTTTCTGCTGAGGAATCGAACCCCGGGCTCATGCATGCGAGGCAAGCATTCTACCAATGAGCCACCTTCCCAGCCCTTTCATCGACTTTTTTATGTAGTCAGTCTTGACTAGATAAACAAGAGCAGGATGGGAAAGAAAGAAGTAGGTTTAATAGCTCTTATTATTATCGTGAATAGGGCTGTCTTGCATGACTGAAAACCTATTACTTCGATGGTGTATTGAGTCCCATTTTTCATTCCTTTCCTTACTTTATTTATTAAGTACTTATTTATACCAGATCCTATTCAGCAGTCCAGCTGTAACTGAAGAGTACCTACCTCAGTGTCCTATACTGCCTACTCATATCCTGCGTATTCACCATAAATGAGACACATATATTCTAGTTGAGGAGGTTGCTGTGCACCAGGCTCTGTAAGTTGGGTAAAAGAGTTAGAAGTAGAAACTGTGTTTTTTAGTAGCAAATTTAGGGTTTTTTCTTTAATTTTTTCCCCCAAGTTACTAAGGTTTGAGCTTAGAACCTACTGCTTGTTCTGGCACTCAATCAGTTGAGCTATGCCACTAACCCATGTTGTTCTACTTCCGAATTTGTAATGGAGTGACTATTTTCTTGGCTGGCCAATTGCAGTTATTATTGACAGTTTGTCAAGTTTAACAGAAACTCCTTTTAGAGATTCAGAATCACAGTTTCCTTGAAGTGAATGAGTGAATGAGCAATAAGGAAGGAAAGACCTTAATGAACATATTTCTTCTGTAGTTCAAAACACTGAAAACTAGTTTATGCTCTATGCGTATATCTATCTTCATAGCTACTTAGGAGGCTGAGATCTAATCATTACCATTCAAAGCCAGTCCAGGCAGAAAAATACAAGAGACTCTTACCTCAAATTAGCCAGCAGAAAGCCTGAAGTAGAGCTGTGGATCAAGTAATAGAGTGCTAGTCTTGAGCTGAAAAAAAGCTAATCTAGAGTTTGAGGCCCTACGTAGGTGCTAGTGGCTCACACCTATAATCCTAGTTACTCAGGAATCTGAGATCTGAGAATCATGGTTCATGGTTGGTAGCCAGCTGGGACTGAAAAATCCCTGTGAGACTCTTATCTCTAATTAAGCACTAGAAAGACTAGAACTGGAGCAGTACTTCAAAGTGATAGAGCTCTAGCCTTGAACAAAAGAGCTCAGGGACAGCACCTAGCCCCTGAGTTCAAGCCCCACAACTGACACACAAAAAAAGTATGAGGCCCTGAGTTCAAAAAAAGGAAACTCCATAATGATGGAGGTGAAAAAAAGATGAAGTTGTTTTTTGTTTTATTTTGTTTTTGTGCCCATCCTGGGTGCTGTTCCTGAGCATATTTGCACAAGGTTATTTATCCTATGAACCATAGCTCTACTTCTGGCTTTTTTTAGTCTCATATAGGCACTTTCATCCCCCAGGCTTGCTTCTAACTGCTATCCTCTGATCTCAGCCTCCTGCATAGCTAGGATTACAGGCATGAACCACTGGCACCCAGAAAAAAAAAAAAAGGAAGTTTTAAATGAGAATGAGGATGAAAACAGTGTTTAGCAAAATAATAGTTCTTAAATGAAATATTTAGGAAACTTAGCTAATATTACCCTAGTATGATAAGTATTTTATCATAATAAAAATACTATTTTATCTATGGCTATTATCTATTTTTGAATCTTACATAATATTCTCAGAAACAAGGGGGAAAGCACAGGAAACCTTGGCTTTCTGTGAAAGGAAAATATAAGAAAGAAAATGAAGGAGAAACAAATTAAGGCAACAAAAATATAGAATTAGAACTGGCAAGAATTATAAAATTTGAAAAATATTACCATTATAATAATGAATACAATGAAAATATAACTCTGTAAAGAATAACAGGGTGGGATGTAGCTCAGAGTCAAAGCACTTGCTTAACAAGTGCAACATCCTGGGTTCAATCCCCAGTACCAAAAAAAAAGAAAAAAGAAAAGAAAAGACAAAAAAAAATACAGTTAAACAAAAAGGAGTAGCTTAACTAAGCTGGTAAAAATTAGTGGCTAAATAACTATGTGTTTCTAGCTTAATTACCATCCTAACCTCTGAATAAACCTAAAAGCAATACCAACATTGTAATGGGATACCAGTATAAAAATGTTTTACATGTAAAGCCTTGCTTGAGAAATCTTAGCTATATCCTATGTCCCATTCTCCTTATCCTTCTTAGGGAACGACGATGATTGTTTCTTCCAATCCATATCATGAGATTGTCTGAAATTACCATAGAGAAAAGAGGGATTTTTCTTTTGGCCTATACTGCTCTTATTCTTTTTTGTGTTTATTTTGTTTTCCTCTGTCTAGATGCTTTGAACCAAGGTTTGAGGATCAGTTATGTCTTTATTCTTGTGTCTGTGCAATTCAAACTTGTCTTTGTTGGGTTCACTTTTCCTTTGGTCACCAATTCACAAATGTTGGTTTTGGTGACTTCTGGATAGAGTTGCTTTCATAGTTCAATTCTTGAAATGTAAGTATCTGTCAAAGACAAGGAGATAAATATATAATAGAGCAAATTATTTCATCAACGAATAAATGAGTCCCAACTAGCTATGATAGTTTGTTTTATAAAAGAAATTATAATATTATTAGAACCCTCACAAGTCTATTTGAAGAAGTCATGTTTTTTATGTAAGAATTACCTCTTGTAACTATTATCTTTAATGTGTATGTATAAAGTGAACAACAGGAAGACTCGTATTCTGACAAAGGGGATGTCTTAGGCATAGGAACGTGACAGTCTGTGCCTTTGTCTGCTTCTAGAGATGGGAAAGCTCTAATGGTTTGTAGTGTTCACAGGATGAAAGGTCCCTTACAATAAATCTTTTTTGAATTTTGTTTTGTAGGGGGGTACGTTAAAAGCAGTAAAATCATCCAAAGGAAAGAAGAAGAGAGAGAGCGTAGAGGGGAAAGATGGCCGGAGGAGGAAAAGTGCTTCGGACTCTGGGTGTGACCCTGCATCAAAGAAATTAAAAGGAGACAGGGGTGAAGTAGACAGTAATGGGAGCGATGGAGGTGAGGCAAGCCGAGGGTCCTGGAAAGGAGGTAATACCAGTGGAGAGCCAGGGATGGATCAGAGAGCCAAGCAACCACCGTCTACATTTGTTCCCCAGATTAATCGCAACATTCGCTTTGCTACTTACACCAAAGAAAACGGCAGGACTCTGGTGGTGCAGGATGAGCCTGTAGGTGGGGATGCACCTGTACCTTTCACTCCATATTCTACAGCCACAAGTCAGGCACCTTTGGCCCCAGAGGTGGGTGGAACCGAAAACAAAGAGGCAGGAAAAACACTGGAACCACTTGGCCAGGGCGTGGTGGCTTCAACAGGTGTGGTCACTACCGCCAACTCCACCCCAACCACGGTGAGGATTTCAGACACTGGCCTTGCAGCAGGGACTGGGCCGGAAAAACAGAAAGGCAGCTGGTCGCAGGCCTCAGGAGAGGTGAGTTGCTTCAGGGGCAGATTTGTCAGATTTGGGTTCACTCTTTCACCCTCCTTTATTGTTATCATGGTGAAAGCATCTCACTTATCCCAAGAAAGGAATGTTTTTCACATGCACTTAAATTGTATTCTCTGGATGGGCCTTTACTGGTCAAATGTATAGAAGAGAGAGAGAGAGAGAGAGAGAGAGAGAGAGAGAGAGAGAGAGAGAGTGTGTGTGTGAGAGAGAGAGAGAGAGAGAGAGAGAGAGAGAATATGATACTGGGGTTTAAACTTGGGCCCCTTGCTTGCTGGGCTGGTGCTCCACCAGGCATACTTCAAATCCCTAATCAGTGGGTTATTTTTAGGATAGGTTCTTACTTCCCTGAACCACTGTCTGCTTCTGCTGGGATTATAGGTTTGGCTACTGTATCTAGCTTCCCTCTGTGCTAGCCTTGAACTTCAGTCCTCCCATTTTTAGCCTCACAAGTAACTAGGATTACAGGCATGAGCCACTGGTACCTGGACGGATGTATATATATTTAATAACTTTTTATAAGCTCTTAAAAGTTACCTGAACAGGGGCTGGTAAGGTGGCTCAGTGTAGAGTGCTTGCCTTGCATGCATGAGGCCCTGGGTTCGATTCCTCAGCACCACATAAGCAAAAAGAAAAAAAGCCAGAAGTGGCACTGTGGCTCAAGTGGTAGAGCGCTAGCCTTGAGCTGAAGAGCTGAGGGACAGCGCCCAGGCCCAGAGTTCAGGCCCCACGACCGGACCCCCTCAAAAAAAAATCAGTTGTGCAAGAAAGTCTATGAGATTCTAATCTTGAAAAAAAACTACTCAGAAAAATCCAGAAGTGGCTCTGTGCCTCCAGTGGTAGAGTGCTAGCCTTGAGCACAAAAAGGCTGAGGAATGGTGCCCAGGACCTGAGTTCAAACACTAGGACTGGCAAAAAAAACAAAACAAAACACCACATCAGTTGTTTTTTGTTTGTTTATTGTTGTTGTTTTGCCAGTTCTAGGACTTGAACTTAGGGCCTGAGCACTGTCCCTGAGCATCTTTTTTGCTCAAGGCTAGTACTTTGCCACTTTGAGCCACAGTGTGACTTCTAGCTTTTTCTGTTTATGTGGAGCTGAGGAATCGAACCCAGGGTTTCATACATGCTAGGCAAGTACTCTACTGTCAAGCCATATTCCCAGCCCCAGTTGTGTAGTTTTTTTGTATTTTTTTTTTTTTTACTAATTTTTGCCACCAGAATATACTTATATGCTGCTGGCTATACTTTTTCAAATAAGCTGTTGATTCTTTTTTTTTTTTTTTGAGTCCGGTCGTGGGGCCTGAACTCTGGGCCTGGGCACTGTCCCTCAGCTCTTCAGCTCAAGGCTAGCGCTCTACCACTTGAGCCACAGCGCCACTTCCGGCTTTTTTCTTTTTGCTTATGTGGTGCTGAGGAATTGAACCCAGGGCCTCATGCATGCAAGGCAAGCGCTCTACCACTGAGCCACCTTCCCAGCCCAGAGCTGTTGATTCTTGATTCAAACTGGAATACAAAATACAGGGTAAACTTTTTATTTATTTTTGTTGGAACTGGGATTTAAACTCAGAGCGATTTGCTTCTCTGTTGGCTCTTTGTGACTTGAACCAGGCCTTCAGCTCAACTTTTTTTTTTTAGTCAGTTGTGGGGCTTGACCTCTGGACCTGGGTGCGGTCCCTGAGCTCTTCAGCTCAACGCTAGAGCTCTACCATTTAAGCCACAGTGCCACTTCTGATTTTCTAAGTGGTTTATTAGAGATTAGGGTCTCACAGACTTTTCCTGCCCAGGCGGGCTTTGAACCTCGATCCTCAGATATCAACCTCCTGAGTAGCTAGGATTACAGGCGTAAGCCAAGGCACCGGGCTCAACTTCTTTTTCTTTCTTTTCTCTTCTTTATTTTTCTTTTGTATTCCTATACTGGAGGCTTAAACTCTGGACCTAGGCCCTGTTCCTAAACTTTTGTTTGTTGAAGGCTAGGGCTCTGCCACTTGAGCCACACAGCTCCACTTCTGGCTTTTTGGTGGCTAATTAGAAGTAAGAGTCTCAAACACTTTACTGCCTCAGCTTCAAACTGCAATCCTCAATTCTCAGACTCCTGAGCAGCTAGGATTACAGGCGTAGCCACTGGCACCCAGCCTTAGCCTACTTTCTGCTAGGTTTTTTTTTTGTCAGTTGTGGGGCTTGAACTCTGGGCCTGGGCGCTGTCCCTCAGCTCTTCAGCTCAAGGCTAGCATTCTACCACTTGAGCCACAGCGCCACTTCCGGCTTTTTGTGCTTATGTGGTGCTGAGGAATCAAATCCAGGGCCTCATGCATGCAAGGCAAGTGCTCTACCACTGAGCCACCTTCCCAGCCCCTCTGCTAGTTTTTTTTTTTTTTTTTTTTTTTTTGAGATCGAATCTTACATTTCTGTCCAGGCTGGCTTTGAAGTACAATCTTCCTAGATATCAGTCTCCTGAATAGCTGATTTATAAGCATTAGCCACTGGCTCCCAACTTTGAAATACCAGTTGGGGTGTGGTGGGGTATTTTGTTGTTGTTGTTAAGTTTTAGCAAGGATTTATTTTGGTATAACTGGGTTAAAGTAGCAAGAAATTAAAAAGAGAAATGTTTTCTGTGCCCTGCCCAGAAAATGGCAATGTAAGTCTCTTAAGTGGCAGTTCCTCCCTCTCCCCAGCTTTTTTACTTTCTAAACTGAAGAAATACCCTTGATCTTGTAACAACTCACAATCCTTAAACAATGGTTGGGGCAGTGGGGGGTGAGAGGCTGGAATGGGTTTGGCCAACTCCAGAGGCTTGTAACCTTTGGAACTTTGTTTGGCCAGACATAACTTTCATGTATTCTTTGTCTACCCATTCATGAAGAGTTCCCAGATTTTTTTTTAATTTTTTTGCCAGTCCTGGGGCTTGAACTCAGGGCCTGAGCACTGTCCCTGAGCTACTTTTTTGTTGTTGTTGTTGGTGGTGGTGGTGGTGGTCGTGAGGCCTGAACTCTGGGCCTGGGCACTGTCCCTTGGCTCTTCAGCTCAAGGCTAGCACTCTACCACTAGAGTCATAGTTCCACTTCCGGCTTTTTCTGCTTATGTGGTGCTGAGGAATCAAACCCAGGCCTCATGCGTGCAAGGCAAGCACTCTACCACTGAGCCACCTTCCCAGCCCTCCCTGAGCTTCTTTTGCTCAAGGCTAGCACTCTACCACTTGAGCTACAGAACCATTTCTGCCTTTTTCTGTTTATATGATACTAAGAACTTGAACCTAGGGCTTCATGCATGCAAAGCAAGCACTCTACCACTAAGCCACATTCCCAGCCCCAAGTTCCCAGATTTAACTGGGTATGGCATAAAGCTATAGTCTCAGGCTAGGCTGTGAGATTACATGACAAATGGAGTTTGGGACCACCTTAGTGTTAGGTTTTTAAAAAGAGGTAGCCAAGTAAGAACAGCACCATGCACGTGCTATTCAGGTAAGGGGTAGGTTTATTCAGTAGACCTGCTGGGACCAGGCAAGGTTGGCACTCCATGCGGCTGGCAAAAGAGAACGTCTGGCCCCGGGTTAGGCCTTATACAGGGTAGGGGGGGGGGGGGGAGGAGGTGTGTCCAGGTAAAGGGAAGTAGGATCAGGTGGGAGAAAGGTGTGGCCACATCAGATTAAGATGTGACCTCATCGGATGCAGATGTGACCTCTTCCAGGTGTCCCAGTTGCCTAGGTAACGCAGGTACTGGGTGAGGTCTGTTCGTCCAGGAATGGACCTTACACTTAGGTAACAAAGAGAAGGAAAAAAAGTGTGAGGTAGAGCTAAGGCCAGCTTCAGCAAAAGGTTTGGGAGACCCTACATAGAATTATAATCCTAAATTGGAGTTTAAAGTAGTATCACAAGACCTATTGGCAAAAGGGCTCGACCTTATCTGAAAGATTAAGCAAAAAAGGGCTGGAGGTACGGCTCAAGAGGTAGAAAGCATCAAAGCCCTGAAACTCTAGTAATGTCCCCTCTCTCTTAGTCCAAAAATAAGTATAGTTATATATAGGAAATTACTGTGTGCTATGTACTGTACTTAAAATCCCACTTGGAATGAGTTCATATAATACAGTGGGAGCATTTCAAATGTAGTAGTGGCAGTTAAAACAAGCATAAGGCAAGAAGTATGACTGAGTCATAGAGCATCTGTCTAGCACATATAAGACTCCGGGTTCAAAATGTAGCACCACAAAACAACAAAAACCTATGACATATGTATTTCACCCATCTTCCCCCCCTTTTCTGGCAAATGCATCTTTTAAATCACTAGTATACCAGGATAGGGAGGAAGATGAAATGTCCAGGTAGAAAGGGAAAAGGCCAAGCCAGGTACCAGTGGCTCATGCCAATAATCCTAGCTACTTAGGAGATTGAGATCCGAGGTTTGCGGTTCAAAGCTAGCTGGGGCTAGAGAGTCTGTAAAACTCTTATTTCCAGTTCATCACAGAGAAAACCTGAAGTGGCACTGTGGCTCAGGTGGTAGAGTCCTAGGCTTGCACAAAAGGAGCTAAGGGACAGCACTTAGGCCCCAAAGAAAAGACCTGTAAATATAAATTTCATACTGTTCACGGTTTGACTAGCATTCACAAAAGAACCAGGTAAAGATGTTATGTAAATTTACAATGTGTAAGCCAGGCGCCGGTGGCTCACACCTGTAATCCTAGAGGCTGAGATCTGAGGATCACGGTTCAAAGCCAGCCCGGGCAGAAAAGTCCGTGAGACTCTTACCTCCAATAAACCACTAGAAAACTGGAAGTGGCGCTGTGGCTCAAGCAGCAGAGCTTTCCCCTTGAGCTGAAGAGTGCAGGTATAGTGACCAAGCTCAGAGTTCAAGACCCACGACTGGAAAAAAAGAAAAAAATTACAGTGTGTAAAGCCAGGTGCCCAGTGACTCACGCCTGTAATCCTAGCTACTCAGGAGGCTGAGATCTGAGGATCACAGTTCAAAGCTAGCCCGGGCAGGAAAGTCCATGAGACTGATCTCCAATAAATCACTCAGAAAACCGGAAATGGTGCTGTGACTCAAGTGGTAGAATGCTAGCTCTGAGGTGAAGAGTTGAGGGACAGTGCCCAGGCCCAGAGTTCAAGCCCAATGACCAAATAAATAAATAAATAAAATTTACAATGTGTATAAGTCATCATAATTCCACAGTTATTTAAAATCTACTCCTGGTCAAAGGTTGTGAATGTAAATGGGCATAAAACACCAAATTTTTCATCACACAAAGAAGAGATCCAGGGAATGCTTCTATTCTTAAAGTAGCAAATCTGAATAGATGAAATATGGATCAAATGAGAAGTTCTTCAAATGAATTAGAGAAATTTCTGTGACTATCAAGCCATTTTCTTTTTAAATGCCTGCGCCTGTTTTCTAGGATGATTTAAAAGTAAACATTATTACAGTGTTTAATCTAGAGAACAGCTACCAAGGAATTTCTTAGCCTAAGAACTGAGCTGAAATCAGTGTGCCATCGGTTTGTTGTAAGCAAAAGATTTAGAGTTTAAGCATATAAGCAAAAGTGTGTGTGTGTGTTTGTGTGTGTGTGTGTGTGTGTGTGTGTGTTTAATGGTAACTTTGGTAGAGAAATGTGATCTATTTATACACAGGGTTTCATTTAGTCATGCAGGTGTCAAGGCTCATGGCCAGTAGTGCTTATGAAATAACAACTAAATCTCAAGGCTTTGTTAAACCATTTTCCTTCCTGAGAAAAGGGTTTCAGTCAATACTTGTTTGGATAACAGAAAGACAAATTTTTAATCTTTTTTTTTTTTTTAATTTTATTTTATTTTATTTGAGAACATACTGTACAGAGGGGTTACAATTACATGGGCAGGAAATTTTTAATCTTTTAAAAAAATTTTAAAAATTGTTATTGTAAAGGTGATATACAGAGTGGTTACAGTTTCATAAGTCAGGTAATAAGTACTTTTTTGCGGGGAGGTCCATTCGTGGGGCCTGAACTCTAGGCCTGGGCGCTGTCCCTCAGCTCTTCAGCTCAAGGCTAGCGTTCTACCACTTGAGCCACAGCGCCACTTTCAGCTTTTTTCCTTTTGTTTATATGGTGCTGAGAAATCGAACCCAGGGCCTCAGGCATGCAAGGCTAGTGCTCTATCACTGAGCCACCTTCCCAGCCCATAAGTACTTTTCTTTTGGGATAGTGTCATCCCTTCCTTTGACAACTCCCAGATAAAACTTTAATCCTGGAAGCAGTATCTTTAGCAAATGTGAAATGGAGGAGATTCCTGACCTTCCTTTTTTGTCTATTTCTTTCTTTCTTTTTTTTTTTTGGGGGGGGGGCAAGTCCTGGGGCTTGCACTGGACACTGTCTCTGAGCTTCTTTTTGCTCCATAATAGTGCTCTACTACTTGAGCCATAGTGCCACTTCTGGCTTTTTCTGAGTAGTTTATTTGAAATAAGAGTTTCACGGACTTTTCTGTGGGGCTAGCTTCGAACAGCAATCTTCAGATCTCAACCCTCCTGAATAGCTAGGATTATAGGCATGAGCCACCAGTGCTGGGCTTGTTTGTTTGTTTCTTTTTTTTATTTTATTTATTTATTTATTTTTAGTCCTGTCAGTCAGTGGGACCTGAACTCTGGGCCTGGACTCTGTCCCTCAGCTCTTCAGCTCAAGGCTAGTGCTCTACCACTTGAGCCATAGTGCCACTTCCGGCTTTTTTCTTCTTGCTTATGTGGTGCTGGGGAATCGAACCCAGGGCCTCAGGCATGCAAGGCAAGCGCTTTACCACTGAGCCACCTTCCCAGCCCTATTTATTTATCTATCTATTTATTTTTGGTGCTGGTACTAGTGCTTGAATTCAGGGCCTGGGTGCTGAATACCACTTGAGCCACAGCCTCACCTCTGGCCTTTTGGTGGTTAATTGGAGATCAGAGTCTCACAGACTTTCCTGCCCGGGCTGGTTTCAAACCTCAATCCTCAGATCTGAGCCTTCTGAGTAGCTAGGATTACAGGCATGAACCATTGCATTCCTTGCTTTTTATGTTTCTTGCCACTCTCAGGGAAATTTATATTTGTAACACATTAAAATATATAACTTTGTAGTGTTTGGTATATTCATGTTATGAAACTCACCATTGTCAAGCTCCAGAAATTTTCCTTACATTTGGTGCCAAAACCCGGGAACTCAAAATATTTCCTTATACTCACCCCCAAAGAAAATTTTATATCCACTAATCAATGAGGGAATAATGTTTATTTCTACTGTTTGACCTCAGGGCCTAGGTACTGTCCCTGAGCTTTGTGTTCAAGTCTAGCTCTGTACCACTTGAGCCATAACTCTTATCATTTAGGAATCTGAAGGGGCTGGCTTTGAACCATGCTTCACAGATTCACGTATCTCAGCCTCCTTGAATAACTAGGATTACAACCATGAGCCACCATTGCCTGGCCTCTTCCAGTGTTTTAAAATGGATGTTTAGGTATATCATCCTCTACTACTTAGAATTCTTTTCTTTTGGTGACAGTCCTGGGGCTTGAACTCAGGGCCTGGGTGCTATCCTTAGCTTTTTTTTTTTTCTCAAGGGCTCTACCACTTGAACCACAGCTCCACTTTTTGCTTTTTTGGTGGCTAATAGGACAAATAAGTCTCACAGACTTTCCTACCTGAGCTGGCTTGAGCTTTAATCCTCAGGTCTCAGCCTATTGAGTAGCTAGAATTACACAAGGGAGCCACTGGTTCCTGGCCTTAAAGTTTATTTTTTAATAATCTGTGGTTTGCAAGTCTAATGCTAGGATATGAGTTTTATTCAACTGAATCAGTACTAAGAGTGTCTAGCTACTTATGAATGTTTCTGTCTACATGTATGGTACATAGTATATATGAAAGTATCCCACACACACCAGGAAAAAATAAAAGTTTTATTTTTTTCATTCTCCAGTTATGTGAAGTGTTTTTTTTTGTTTGTTTGTTTGTTTTTTGGGTCCGGTCGTGGGGCCTGAACTCTGGGCCTGGGTGCTGTCCCTCAGCTCTTCAGCTCAAGGCTAGCGTTCTACCACTTGAGTCACAGCACCACTTCCAGCTTTTTTCTTTTTTGCTTATGTGGTGCTGAGGAATCGAACCCAGGGCCTCAAGCATGCAAGGCAAGCGCTCTGCCACTGAGCCACCTTCCCAGCCCCATGTGAAATGTTTTTGTTTGGTAAATATTTCAGTATGTACCTTTTTCTTTTTGGAGCCTTGTTAGAGCCTAATTATAACAAAAGTGTCTAAGTAAATTTAGGTATAATGTTAATTGAAACAGCTGTTCAGCTTTTAGGTTGACTTGAACCCTTAAGTAAATGGCCAATTTTCAACAAGATTCATCTTAAAGAATTTCAGAATAATAAAGAAAATACTTTGCTATAACTTACAATGGGCTCGTCATAGGAGTTAAGTCACTCCAGTTGGGGTATTTGCAATATCTTAAGTAAATAAAAAATTTACAGTCATTTGAGGTTGATTGATGTTACAGGGGTCAAAGTAAGAGTTTGTTCACTAACACTTTTCCCTAGTTTCTAAGTGAAGTTTCTCTCCTTCCAAATACTGTAGATATTAAGAAGCTTATATAGCTTCCTAACAATGCCAACCAGCTGGGTAAGAACAAAGGGACTGGTAGGTTGACAGACATTCTGCTTTCTCTGGCTCACCTTGCTTAAGCAAAGATGCCTTCTATGGTCCTTGGCAGGTTTCTTTTTCATCATTGCTGGAAATCTAGTGATAAGAGCAGATTCATAGAATTTTAGAAGTTAATTGACTCAACATTCTACTAGAAATATTGATCTAGTTCTAGTCATAGCTAAGACAAAACAAGCCATCATTAATTAGATTGTGGTGAAAGCCAGCCATACTAATGTAGGCTAATTTTCCTTTCAGAATTCAAGAAATTCAATTCTGGCTTCTTCTGGATTTGGAGCATCTCTTCCGAGTTTGTCACAACCATTGACTTTTGGAAGTGGAAGGAGTCAGTCTAATGGAGTTATAGCCACAGAGAATAAACCCTTGGGCTTTTCTTTTGGCTGTAGCTCTTCTGTACCAGAGTCTCAGAAAGACTCTGATCTCTCCAAAAACTTGTTTTTTCAATGTATGTCCCAAACTTTACCCACCAGTAACTACTTCACTACGGTTTCAGAGAGTATGGCTGATGATTCCTCTAGCCGGGATTCATTCAAACAAAGCCTTGAAAGCTTGAGCTCAGGCCTGTGTAAAGGTAGATCTGCTGTTGGAGCAGACACTAAGGCAGGCTGTAAAGCTGGCAGCTCTGTAGACCGAAAAGTGCCTGCAGAGTCCATGCCCACTCTCACTCCAGCCTTCCCACGGAGTCTCCAAACCACCCGCACCCCAGAAAATCATGAAAATCTATTTTTACAGCCACCCAAACTGTCCCGAGAAGAACCTTCTAATCCTTTCCTGGCATTTGTGGAAAAAGTTGAACATAGCCCTTTTAGCAGCTTTGCGTCTCAGGCATCAGGTAGTTCTTCTGCTACCACTGTCACCTCCAAGGCACCACCCAGCTGGCCAGAGTCTCATTCCTCTGCAGATTCCGCATCTTTAACAAAGAAGAAAACTCTCTTCATTACAACTGACTCCTCCAAGTTGGTATCTGGTGTTCTGGGCTCAGCAATTACCACTGGGGGTCCAAGCCTCTCTGCCATGGGGAATGGCCGCTCCAGTTCACCCACCAGCAACCTCACCCAGCCCATTGAGATGCCTACTCTCTCCTCCAGCCCCACAGAAGAGAGGCCAACTGTGGGGCCTGGGCAGCAGGACAATCCCCTCCTCAAAACCTTTAGTACCATCTTTGGCAGGCACTCAGGCGGCTTTCTGTCCTCCCCAGCAGATTTTTCACAGGAGAACAAAGCTCCTTTTGAAGCTGTGAAAAGGTTCTCACTGGATGAGCGAAGCTTGGCTTGTAGACAGGACTCGGACTCCAGCACCAACAGTGACCTGTCAGATTTGAGTGACTCAGAGGAACAGATTCAGGCCAAAACTGGCCTAAAGGGGATTCCAGAGCACCTGATGGGAAAGTTGGGCCCCAATGGGGAGCGCAGTGCTGAGCTGTTGCTGGGCAAGGGCAAAGGGAAGCAGGCTCCGAAGGGCCGTCCTCGGACTGCTCCCTTAAAAGGTGATCCTGTTGGTATTATACATGGCTTTGTTCTGTCAGTGTCTGCCAGTGTTTATAGCAGGGGCCCTCACTTTGATAGAAAATTCTATAATTTCATAGAATTAAAGCCAAAAGAACCTGCAGAGGCCCCTCATCAGACCTCATTCAGGACAGGGTTGTATCTATACCAGTATAATAACAGGGTTATCTGTCCACACAAGAAGATTCTTGATCTTCATCAGTTATTTTTAGTTTGGAATTATGTCCTTGTATTTTTGATCTTTTCTTCTTTAGCCTCTCTCTTTCCTTTCTTCCTTCCCTTCCTTCCTTCCCTTCCTTCCTTCCCTCCCTCCCTTCCTTCCTTCCCTCCCTCCCTCCCTCCCTCCCTCCCTCTCTCTCTCTTTCTCTCTTTCTCTCTTTCTTTCTTTCTTTCTTTCTTTCTTTCTTTCTTTCTTTCTTTCTTTCTTTCTTTCTTTCTTTCTTTCTTTCTTTCTTTCTTTCTTTTCTTTCTTTCTTTCTTTCTTTCCTGGGTCTTGAACTCTGGGCACTGTCCCTGAGCCTCTTTGTGCTCAAGGCTAGTGCACTACCACTTGAGCCACAGTGCCACTTCCAGCTTTTTCTGTGATTAATTGGAGATAAGAGTCTCATGAATACATTCTCTCTCTCTCTTTCTCTCTCTCTCTCTCTCTCTCTCTCTCTCTCTCTCTCTCTCTCTCTCTCTCTCTCCCCCTCTCCCTCCCTCCCCCTTCCCCTCCTCCCTCTCCCCTCATTCCCCCCACCTCCACCCTCACCCCTTCTCTCATTCTTCTGGTACTGGGGCCTGGACTTAGGGCTTCATGCTCTTACTTGTTTTTCATTCATGGCTGGCACTCTACTGTTTGAGCCATTGCCTCCAGTACCAGTTTTTGCTGGTTAATTGGAGTTAAGGATTTATCTGCCCTGGTTGATTTCAGACTATGATCCTCAGATCTCAGCCTCTTTAGTAGTTAGGATTATAGGCATGAGCCAACAGCACCCAACTACTTTAGCTCATCTTTAAATTTACTTCTGGGAGTTACTAAGAACTGGGCTGATGACATGTTTGTAATCCCAGCAATTAAGAGACTGAAATAGGAAGATCATGAATTCAAAGTCAGCAATGACTACATAAAGCAAATTTAAGGCCACTCTGGGCTATATGCAAGACCCTGTTTCTAAAAGATGTTCATTCCCACATAGAAATCCTTTGTAGACTTGAATCCTCTCAGTTTGCTCTTCTTCAAAGCATACATAAGAATTTTAACACCTACCAAAATCCATTTATTTTTGATAGTAGGTTATGTTCCAGAAGTGGGTAAAACAAAGTCTAGTGGCAAAAGTAGCTGTTTTAGTGAAGAATTGATATCCTTTGGGAGCCCAAGAGGCCTTGATTAAGAAATAGTGATATCCTGAAGGACTAGATGCAGATGATGGCCACCTTCCCCTGCTTGAATTTTTCACGCTTATGTGATTTTCACAGGTTCTTTGTTTACAGTTGAATGCTTTCTGCTCCCTTCACTTTTTTTGGGTACAAAGAGTAGTTCATGTCTAAATCATGAAAGTTTTTTCTTCTCTCCTTCATTACAGTTGGCCAATCAGTGCTGAAAGATGTAAGCAAAGTGAAGAAGCTGAAGCAGTCTGGAGAGCCCTTCCTTCAAGATGGATCATGCATCAATGTGGCACCTCATCTGCACAAATGTCGGGAGTGCCGCCTGGAGCGGTATCGGAAGTTTAAGGAACAAGAACAAGATGATTCTACTGTAGCCTGCCGCTTCTTTCACTTCCGGAGGTGCCCAAATTTCTCTCTTCTGCCTTCATTCCCAGTATTCATGATTGAAAGTACCCACTCTTTCTTTGGGTTTATAAACGTGTCTTCTTCCTTGCTTTCATTACCATTTTGCTTTCAGGGTCTGTACAGAGGCTCTGTCATATTACTCACTAAGTTGGGATGAATTGAAGTTGATCAAAGTTAGTTTTAGCTGTAGCTCTGTGCTTTTCCCTGAGTTCCTATGTTGGGTTTCATTAAAAACCAATGGTATAGCAGAATTCCTTTTGTTGTTGTTGTTCGTGGGGCTTGAACTCTTGGCTTAGGTGCCGTCCCTCCACTCTTCAGCTCAAGGCGAGTACTCTACCGCTTGAGCCACAGTGACACAGCGCCACTTCTGGTTTTCTAGTGGTTTATTGGAGATAAAGAGTCTCATGGATTTTCCTGCCCAGGCTGGCTTTGAACCATGATCCTCAGATCTCAGCCTCCTGAGTAGCTAGGATTACAGGTGTGAGCCACTGGCGCCGGCTAGAACTCCCTTTTTTTTTCTTTTTGGTGCCCATCCTAGCGCCTGAATGCATGGCCTGCCATCCTCAAATCTCAGCCTCCTGAATGCTGATTTTGGGGGGAAATAAAATAATATATGCTGTAGAGGCATGACTCAAGTGGTAGAGTACCAGCCATGAATGAAAAAGCTAAGTGGGAATATGAGGCCCTGAATTCAAGCCCCAGAATCAACACACGTATGTGTACACACTCATACAATAGAAAGGAAGGGAAGGAAGGAAGAAGGGGGAGAGAGAGAATAAAAAACAATATCAAAAAGAGAACAGAGCTGGGTGCTGGTATCTCACTCTGTAATCCTAGCTACTCAGGAGGCTGAGATCTGAGGATCACGGTTCAAAGCCAGCCTGGGCAGAAAAGTCCATGAGGCTCTCTTTCTCCAATAAGCACCAGAAAACTGGAAGTGGTGCTGTGGCTCAAGTAGTAGAGCACTAGCTTTGAGCTGAAGAGCTGAGGAGCAGCACCAGAGTTCAAGCCCTATGACCAACAAAAAAATCTTAGAGAGAGAACAGAATTAGTAACAAGATGTCTTTGGAGTGGGAAAAAGAAATAAGACATATGTAAAGATATTGGCCTTCACTGGGACCTTATCAAAGTAGCAGATTAGATGGGAAATGAGCCCATTGGCAGGAATGTGTGGCAGTGTGGTAAAGTGAGCTTCTACTTTTACCTCCTACACACTCAATGAAATAGGAAATAAATTCTTTCTAGGGAAGATTATATTGGAAGTGTGGAAAGAAGCAAGACATGAAACTGCCATCTGAAAGAGGGAGTATACTAGGAAACTATATCATGACTACTGGACAATTTTTTTGTGCATGTGCATCAGTACTGGTGATTAAGGGCCTTGAGCTCTTAGCTTTTTTCACTCATAGCTGGTGCTCTACTGCTTGAGCCATCCTTCTACTTCCAGATTTATGCTAGTTAATTGGATAAGAGTCTAGAGAACTTGGGGCTCAGAAAGTGGCTCAGTGGTAGAGTGCTTGCCTCTCATGCTTGAGACCTGAGGCTGTGGCTTCTATTCCTTAGCACCACATAAGCAGGAAAAAAAGCTGGAAGTGGTGCTGTGGCTCAAGTGGTAGAGCACTAGCCTTGAGGTGAAGAGGTGAGGGACAGAGCCCAGGCCCAGAGTTCAGGCCCAAGACCGGAACCTTCCCCCTCCCCCCCCAAAAAAAAAAAAAGAAAAAAAAGAAGCAGTAAAGGCCAGAAGTGGCGCTGTGGCTCAAGTGATAAAGCACTGTCCTTGAGCTGAAGAGCTCAGGGACAGTGCCCAGGCCCAGAGTTTAAGCCCCACGACCGTAAAAATAAATAAATAAATAAGAGTCTAGAAAACTTTCTACCCAAGCTGGCTTTGAGCTTGGGTCTTCAGATCTTAGCCTCCTCAGTAACTAGACTTACAAGTGTAAGCTACTGGTTCCCAAGTCTACTAGATAATATATTAGGGCCCACCAATGATAGAAAAGTATGACATCGGGCTGGAAATGTGGCTTAGTGGTAGAGTGCTTGCCTGCATGAAGCCCTAGGTTCAATTCCTCAGTACCTCATAAACAGAAAAGGCCACAAGTGCCACTGTGTGTCCAGTGGTAGAGTGCTAGCCTTGAGCAAAGGAAGCTCAGGGACAGTGCCCAGGCCCTGAGTTCAAGCCCCAGGACTGACAAAAAAAGAAAGAAAGAAAGAATGATGTTCAGGGTGACTTTTTTTTCTAGTCACATTCTTTTTCTTTTTCTCTTTCTTTTTTGGTTGGTTGTGGGGTTTGAACTCTGGGCCTGGACGCTGTCCCTCAGCTCTTCAGCTCAAGGCCAGTGCTCTGCCACTTGAACTACAGCGCCACTTCTGGTTTTCTGAGTGGTTTATTGGAGCTGAGAGTCTCATGGACTTTCCTGCCCCAGCTGGCTTTGAACTGTGATCTTCAGATCTCAGCCTCCTGAGTAGCTAGGATTATAGGCGTGAGCCACCGGTGTTTGGCTCTAGTCACATTCTTTGGCTTAGCATAGGTATAGAACAGGTAAATGGAGAAACTGATAACTCTGGTAACAGCTTTTTAAAGAACTGGGACTTACTATGTTTTAAGTAGGATACATACAGTTGGACCCCCATATCTGCTATTTCACCTCCACAGATTTCACCAACCACAGATTGAAAGTATATTTAGGCTTAAAATGGACTGATCACTCAGATATTTTTGTCATTATTTCTTTAAAAATACAGTATAACAGTTGTTTACTTAGCAGTCACATTGTGTCAGGTGTTATACATAATCTCAAGATGACTTAGAATATATGTTAGGATGTCCATCTCTCTCTATATATATGTATTTGTATATAACATAAAAGTACTGTATCATTTTATGAGGGTCTTGAGTAACCACAGGTTTGGGTAGCTGGGGCTGGGAAGTGCAGCCTAATATCATTCCCCATCATATCCCAAGGGACAACTGTATTTGACTTATCTATTTTCCTATCTCAGGTTGATCTTCACCCGAAAAGGGGTACTTCGTGTAGAGGGGTTTCTAAGCCCTCAGCAAAGTGACCCTGATGCTATGAACCTGTGGATTCCCTCTTCTTCCCTAGCAGAAGGGATAGACCTAGAAACCTCAAAATACATCCTTGCCAATGTTGGGGACCAGTTCTGTCAGCTCGTGATGTCCGAGAAGGAGGCCATGATGATGGTAGAACCACATCGTAAGACACCCTGTTTATCTTCCAGACATTACTAGTTGGACATTGCTATTTTCTTTCATTTAAAGGGGGATTGGTATGAGTGGAGGTTAGCATTTTCTATGATAAGTTAAGATCCATCAACTTATTTTTGTAGCAGCCTATAATTAATGTCTTAACTGTATTCCCCAGACCTCATTGTTTCAGTCTTTGACAATTAACAAGCCAAAAACTCTGTTTCTGCTTCCACTTCATTTTTGTCACACTCCAATAAGATATAGATCCTGAGCTGGGAAGGTGGCTCAGTGGTAGAGCGCTTGCCTTGCCTGCATGAGGCCCTGGATTTGATTCCTCAGCACCACATAAGTAGAAAAAGCCGGAAGTGGCGCTATGACTCAAGTGGTAGAGCTCTAGCTTTGAGCTAAAGAACTGAGGGATGGCACCCAGGCCCAGAGTTCAGGCCCCATGACCAACAAAAAAAAAAAAAGATATATTTAGATTCCCATTTGGGTTTGATTCACCTTGAATATTTTAGTTTATTTTGAACAAATTCCTATTAGTAAACAATATACTATAGTTTGTTAATAGATGTGGTGCTACTTGAGTGCCACGTTTCTCCTATACAACCCACTTTATTATAGATATATTATTCTAAGTCTATGAGATACTGTACTCTACTTTTAGATCAAGGAAAATCATACTTTGAAATTGTGCCCTAAATTTACAAAAAAGAATCTTCTTATTTCAAGCTCTCCACAATTGAAAATTTTATGTTATAGTTTGTTTGCTTTTGAGACCAAGTGTGGCTATGTATATAGTCCAGGCTTGCTTTGAATTGATGATCCTTCTGCCTCTCTCTAGCCCTAGGACTTTACAGTTATCTTAAGTGACAAATCGAAGGAATAATTTCCTATGGACCTTAGGTTATCTTATTTGAAGCTTTCAAAATGCTATAAATTCCTTGCATTTTGTAACTATTATGATAGAAACAAACTTTGTGAAGCTTTCAATTTTATTGCTAGACAAAATGGGTGGTGGGTCAGTGGATCTGGGGTCTTTTGTTATATAGTCAATGCCTCTTCTTCGTTCCACCAGAGAAAGTGGCATGGAAGCGAGCTGTGCGAGGTGTTCGGGAAATGTGTGATGTATGTGAAACAACTCTCTTCAATATCCACTGGGTTTGCCGCAAATGTGGATTTGGAGTCTGCCTTGACTGTTACAGGCTCAGGAAAAGCCGTCCACGCAGTGGTAAGGAATTGTATTGTCCAGTACAGCTCTAGAGGTAACCTGAAGGTGTATGTTGAGAGTTGGAAACTGAAACAGATACCTGAGCATTCATGCTTATAATTCTAGCTACTCAAGAGGCTAACATCCAGAGGATAGTGGTTTGAAGGCATCCTGAGAAGAAAAATAAGACTTTTTTTGTTTGTTCATTTTTATTGTTTTGGGTTTTTTTCTTAACCTAAGATCTAACTTATTTATTTTTAAATTCTTATTGTTGATAAAAGTGATGTACAAAGGGGCTACAGTTACATAAGTCAGGTAAAGACAATATTATTTTTTGGGTTTTGTTTTTTGTTTTTTGTTTTTTTTGGGTCCGGTCGTGGGGCCTGAACTCTGGGCCTGGGCGCTGTCCCTCAGCTCTTGAGCTCAAGGCTAGCGCTCTACCACTTGAGCCACAGCGCCACTTCTGGCTTTTTTCTTTTTGCTTATGTGGTGCTGAGGAATTGAACCCAGGGCCTCAGGCATGCAAGGCAAGCGCTCTACCACTGAGCCACCTTCCCAGCCCCAATATTATTTTTTGGACAGTCACTCCTTCCTTGCTCTTCCCAGCTTTTCCCTCCCATCCCCACCCACAAGTTGTATAGTTAATTTTCAATGTAATGTCTAGTGATTACCACTGCTGCATTTGTTCACCTTTCATCCCTACATTTCTGTGTTCCCCTTACCCTCCCAAAGACAGATAAACAAAACAAAAAGAAAACAAAAATGGCAACAAAGAAAAACCTCATTTCCATTTTCTGGGTTAAAAATAAGACTTATCCAGAATAACTTGCAAAAACTCAGGCTGAGAAGTAGAATAATATGTCATTTGCAGGGAAATGGATGGACCTAGAACAAATCATAAGCCAAACTCAGAGAGACAAATAGCCCAGCCCATGTTTTCTCTCATATGTGCAAACAAGACCTATTTTAGGTCTAGAATGTATTTTACATGAGGACATGATAAATTATACAGGATTCTAGGCATTTACACATGAGAGGATACTCTTAGGAGAGGAACACAAACACATACACTAATAATAATAACAGTGAAATGACTAAGGAAAATAAAATAACCTTTTTTTGTATATATGCTAGTACTGGAGTTTGAATTCAGGTCCCCACACTGTCACTTGGCTTTTTTGCTCAAGGCTAGAGCTCTATCACATGAGCCACAGCTCCTGGCTTATTGCTGGTTAACTGGAGAAAAGCGTCTCTCTGATTAATTTGCATGGAGTGGCTTTGTACCTTGACCCTCAGATGTCAGCCTCCGAAGTAGTAGGATTATAGGTGTGAGCCACCAACACCCAGCAAAATAACCTTTTGAGCAATTTTGAAACTGTACTTCAAAGTAAATGTACCCTTTTACAGTTTCACCAGTAATATATTCAGATTCCATTTTTTTTACATTATTGCCAAAAGTAGTTGTCTTTTATAGTACACCTTGATAGTGTCTATAAAATCCATTTGATTCTGTGGTTTTGATTTGATTAGTGATGTTGAATATCATTTCAGTTTGTCATCTGGTTACTTTCTTTGGAGACATGTATATTCAAATTATTTCCTTTGGTTCTTAGTTTCTTTTCTTTTGTGTGTGTGTCAGTAATAGGGCTTGAACTCAGGGTTTCTCACTCTCACTTGGCTTTTTTTGCTCAAGGTGAGAGCTCTACCCCTTGAGCCATAGCTCCACTTCCAGCTTTTTGTAGAGTAATTGGTGATAAGAGTCACTTAAATTTTTCTGCTCTTACTGGCTTCAAACTGTAATCTCAGATCTCAGCATCTGGAATAGCTAGGATTACAGGCTTGAGCCATGTGCATCTAGCTTGGTTCTTAGTTCCTTGTATGCTAAAAGTCCTTAGCCCTTGATCTCATTCTTCTCTTGGAGTCCAGTGTAACCATTATAAAAATATTTTGGCGGGGGCTGGGAAGGTGGCTCAGTGGTAGAGTGCTTGCCTTGCATGCATGATGCCATGGGTTTGATTCCTCAGCACCACATAAGCAGAAAAAGCCAGAAGTGGCGCTGTGGCTCAAGTGGTAGAGCGCTAGCCTTGAGCTGAAGAGCTGAAGGACAGTGTCCAGGCCCAGAGTTCAAGTCCCATGACCAGAAAGTATACATATGTTTTGGATTGGTTGGTTTTTTTTTTTTTTTTTGGGGGGGGGGTCCAGTCGTGGGGCCTGAACTCTGGACCTGGGTGCTGTCCCTCAGTTCTTCAGCTCAAGGCTAGCGCTCTACCACTTGAGCCACGGCGCCACTTCTGGCTTTTTTCTTCTTGCTTATGTGGTGCTGAGGAATCAAACCCAGGACCTCAGGCATTCAAGGAAAGCACTCTACCACTTGGCCACCTTCCCAGCCCTTGTTTTTGTTTTTTTGGTTTTTTTTTTTGGGGTCCAGTCGTGGGGCCTGAACTCTGGGCCTGGGCGCTGTCCCTCAGCTCTTCAGCTCAAGGTTAGCGCTCTACCACTTGAGCCACAGCACCACTTCTGGCTTTTTTCTTTTTGCTTATATGGTGCTGAGGAATTGAACCCAGGGCCTCGAGCATGCAAGGCAAGCACTCTACCACTGAGCCACCTTCCCAGCCCCCCTTGTTTTTGTTTTTGAGATCCTTTTGACTGAGTTTCCTGAGTGCTGAGATTACAGGTTTGTACCACCACATCCAGCCTAACAGTGGCTTTTGTTGTTGTTGTTGTTTTAATTTACTTGTCAGAGCTTATGCTACTCAGATTTGAAACTTACTTCTACATCTTAGTATACCAGCTATGGTATCTTAGGCTAGTTACTTAAGCCATTAGAGCTTCACTTTCCTTGTCTATAATACAAAGGTAATATCCTTGCTATCCTCATAGCAGTTATTGAGTTACTATGAATTTGAATGAGTTATGAAATGAGTGCTGGCCGCTCATGGCTGTAATCTTAGCTACTCAGGAGGCTGAGATCTGAGGATCACAGTTCAAAGCCAGCCCGGGCAGAAAAGTCCATGAGACTCTGATCTCCAATTAACCACCAGAAAACTAGAAGTGGTGCTATGGCTTAAATGATAGAGCACTAGCCTTGGACTAAAGAGCTGAGGGACAGCGTTCAGGCCCAGAGTTCAAGCCCCACAGTCGACCAAAAAAAAAGAAAAAAAGGTTATTAGTATTTTGTCTATGAAATGGTTGTCTACGACCTGATACCTACTAGCTACTCCATAAATGTTAGTTGTTACAGTCTTTCACTCTTGCCCATTAAAGATTTAGCTGCTATAGGAATTGCCTTTCTATCATAAATAACAAGAAAACCTGGGTAAAACATATGAAATCCTAGTTTCAGGCATTGCTCATCTGACATTAAACAGTGATCCCTGAGAGAAATAAATAAAAAGATTCCCACAATTGCTCCAGCTTACTATATAGGGGCAGCTTTCAGCTATTAGCACAGGAAAACCCAAAATAAGTCCCAAAATGTGTCCTCTTGGACACAGATGTAATTATCTTTCATAAAATTTAAGCAAATTTAGGTCTAGACATATATAAAAAGAATAATAACATCATGATCAAACGGTATATACCATTAGTGGAATGTTAGTTTAACAGTTGAAAATCAGTTCTTGCAATCTGGTATGTTAAAGTAATAACCATATAATTTTTCTCAAGAAGTGCAAAGAAACTTTGTCTAGATATTAAACAAATTAGGGCACGCATGAAAGAAAGGTAAGAATTGGTTCTTAAAAGGGAAAGAGAATCTAAGGTGCAGGTTAAATATCCCTTACTTTAATTGTAGGCAACAAATGTTTCAGATTTTAGAGTTTTCAGATTTTGCAAAGTTTGCCTTAGACTTTACAGATAAAACCCAGAGTGCTATGAGGAATGACTTGGGTTTTAGCTCAGCTGTAAAGCCTTGCCTAGCATGCACAAGTTCCTAAAACTTAAAATGCTCCTAAATGGTTTGAATACACAGTTTTGTTTTGTTTTTTAAGTTAGCTGTTACTCTCTTTAGTCATGAAAAGATTGACCTTTAGGGTTCTAAAACTTCCTCTCACTGGGAGGAATCCACCTTGTAACCCTCATAAGTGAAAGCATTAATTTCTGTTTCAGAGACAGAGGAAATGGGTGATGAAGAGGTTTTCTCCTGGTTAAAATGTGCAAAGGGGCAGTCTCATGAGCCAGAGAACCTCATGCCTACACAGATCATCCCTGGCACAGGTAAGAAAATTCCTTTTATAGATTTGGGGGAAAAAGATGTGTTTTACATAGTTTTGGGTTTTGTGGTGCCGAGGATTGAATCCTGGGCACATGCTAGAAAAGCACTTCTAGAACTCATTTATATCCCTAGCTTGAAAAAATGTTTTTTTGTTCTTGCTGTTTTTGGTTTTTTGTCGGTCGTGGGGCCTGAACTCTGGGCCTGGGCACTGTCCCTCAGCTCTTCAGCTCAAGGCTAGCGGTCTACCACTTGAGCCACAGCACCACTTCCAGCTTTTTTCTGCTTATGTGGTGCTAAGGAATTGAACCCAGGGTCTCATGAATGCAAGCCTTCTACCACTGAGCTACCTTCCCAGCCCGAAAAAATGTTTTTGAGATATTCACAATCCCATAAAATTTGATGAAATGCTTTTTTAATTACACCTGATGCAATGACTTTTTTAAAATTAAATTTCACCAGATTTCTCAGAATTTGGATATTTAGATCTATACATGTTGTATATTTAGATCTATATATGAGGGGCTGGGAAAGTGGCTTAGCGGTAAAGTGCTTGCCTAGCACACATGAGGCCCTGGGTTCAATTCCTCAGTACCAACATAAAAATAATAATACATGTATATATGAGAGTGCATACAGCCACTGCATATTCTGCTCCACTTTTCTGATTATAGTTTCATATTTCTTATCACATTTCCAGATAGACTCTTCTTCTTCACTTAGGAAGCTTGGAGTATTACTTAGATCCTATGTAACTCACTGCTTCCAAACAGTGGCTTCCTGGGTGCTCCATGCTGGTTTAAAAAGCATGGTTAAATGTACCTGTACATGTGCAGTTTACATTGATTTTTTTCTTATGTCTTTTTAACTATTTTTTTCATTGTTAAGTATAGATTACAATAAAGTATATACAATATTTGGGGGGGTGGGGGTGGGAGAGGAGAGATGGGAAGGGATGGCATGGGGAAACAAAGAAGGAGGCAACAATGCTTGATAAGAAATGTACTCATTACCAGGCTGGGAAGGTGGCTTACTGGTAGAGCGCTTGCCTTGCATGCCTGAGGCCCTGAGTTCGATTCCCCAGCACCACATAAGCAAAAAGAAAAAAGCTGGAAGTGGTGCTGTGGCTCAAGTGGTAGAGGGATAGCACCCAGGCCCAGAGTTCAGGCCCCACGACCGGACCCAAAAAAAAAAATAAATAAAATAAAGAAATGTACTCATTACCTTGCTCATGTAATTGTAACCCCTCTGTATGGTATTTTCACAATTAAATAAATAAAAGTATACAATATTTATACTCTTAACCTTTAAGGAATCCACTCCTAGAATTTGGAGGATTTTTTGTTAATATTTGTTGAAGAAGAGAGTATAGCTTAGTGGTTAGAAGGTACAGAACATTGGGGCTAAGCTAAACCTGTGTTAAGAGTCTTCATACTAATATTTACCAACTTTACATTCTTGAGCAAATGACTTAAATTCTCAGTTTGAGTTTTATGACCAAAATATAAGGATAAAAGTCATTTGCAGCTAAGCAGTGGTTCCTGCCTGTATTCTTAGCTATTCAGGAGGCTGAGAACTAAGGATCGAGACTTGGGCCAGAAAGTTCATGAGATGTTATCTCTATTTAACCACAAAAAGCTGGAAGTAGAAGTGGAGTTGTTACTCAAGTAGTAGAGCTCTGACCTTGAGCAAAAAGCTCTGGGATAGTATTCAGGCCCCGAGTTCAAATAAGGACTGAGGGAAATAATATAAAGAAAACCCTTAATACAACATATGGCACATAAAAATGTCCTGATAAGCTGTTATCTATTATTCTAGCTCTTTACAATATTGGAGACATGGTACATGCTGCTCGAGGCAAGTGGGGAATTAAAGCAAACTGCCCTTGTATTAGTCGGCAAAACAAATCTGTGTTGAGACCTGCTGTCACCAATGGGATGTCACAGGTAAGTAGTATGTCTGAGTGTAAATGAGTAAGCATTAATTCTTAGTACCACGAAATGCCCCATTTTCAACAATGTCCCAGGCTTTATAAGGATTTCTGGGGAATTAGGGAATGGGGAAACTTTGTAAGAAGTTTCTTCATCTTTAAATCAAGCATGATTGATAAGTTGCATGGAGAGGGCTGGGAAGGTCGCTCAGTGGTAGAGTGCTTGCCTTGTATGCATGAGGCCCTGGGTTCGATTCCTCAGCACCACATAAGCAGAAAAAGCCAGAAGTGGCGCTGTGGCTCAAGTGTTAGGGCGCTAGCCTTAAGCTGAAGAGCTGAAGGACAGTGCCCAGGCCCAGAGTTCAGGCCCCACGACCAGCAGAAAAAAAAAAAAAAAAGTTGCAGGAAAAAAAAAAAGTTGCATGGAGATTCTTTATTATCTTGTCAAGTTGCATACTTTAGATAGGCCATCTTGATTCAAGCTATTCGGGAAGCTGAGATCTGAGGATAGTGGTTCAAAGCTAGCTCTTGCGTTAAAGTTGTTTTTTATTTCCAAGTAAACAACAAAAGCAGAAGTGGAGCTGTGGCTCTAGTGGTAGAGCTACTAGCCTTGAGCAAAAAAGCTAAAAGACAGTAACCAGACTGAGTTCAAGCCTCTGTTTCAGCACCAAATATAAATTAAGTAAATTAAGAAGGGTCTTTGGCCAGGTGCAGGTGACTTACACCTGTAATCCTAGGTAACTCAGGAGGCTGAGATCTGAGGATCACAGTTCAAAGCCAGCCTGGAAAGGAAAGTCCGTGAGACTCTTATCTCCAATAAGCCACCAGAAAATTAGAAGTGATGCTGTAGCTCAAGTGGTAGAGCGCTCGCCTTGAGCTGAAGAACTGATGGACAGCGTTCAGGCCCAGAGCTCAAGCCCCATGACTGACCAAAAAGAAAAAAGGTCTTTGTACAGATGAAAATATGGAAAAGATTACAAGGAGCACTGTTGGCCTTTTAAGTCAGATGTAAGAAGGTCCCTATCACTTGAGTTCATGTTAGATACAGAAGACAGATTTTTTTTCCCCAATGAGTTGAGTTTATTCTATTCTCAAAACAGTCCCCAGCCTCCAGAGAGAGATAGTGATTTATTCATTGCTCTCTCAGAGATTGAAGATATTGTGATTTGACAGTAACTATTATTTTAAACAAGGTGTTTTTGTCTGGTTTTTGTTTTTTGTTTGTTTTTAGTTTTTGTTTTGTTTGCCTGTGGTGCCACTCCTGGGGCTTGAACTCAGTGCCTAGGCTCTGTCCCGAGATTTTTTGCTCAAGGCTATTGTTAAAGCTGGCTTTGAACTTCAGTCCTAAGACCTCAGCCTTCTCTGTAGGTTTCTTGTCTTTTATTTTTTTTTATTTTTATTTTTTTTTGCCAGTCCTAGGTTTCAGCTCTGCCTGGATGCTGTTCCTATTCTTTTTGCTCAAGGCTAGCATTCTACTACTTGAGCCAGAGCTCTACTTCCAGCTCTTTTAGTAGATTATTGAAGATAAGAGTCTCATGGATTATCCTCCTGGGCTGGCTTCAAACCAAGATCTGAGATCAGCCTTTTGAGTAGCTAGGATTACAGGCATGAGCCTCTGGCACCAGGCTTGAGGTTTTGGTTTTTTTAAAGAACCTGTCAAGCCAAATGCTATTAGCTCACTATAGTTCAAAACCAGCATAGTATAAGACCCTAAATTTAAGCCTTAGTACTAACACAAAAAGAAAAAAGAACAGTTACTTTTTCTTTCTTTTGTCAGTACTAGTTGAACTCAGGACCTTGTGCTTCTAGGCAGGCATTCTACCACTGATCTGTACCTCTAGCCCTACTGTTTACTTTTTTTTTTTTTTTTTTTGCCGGTCATGGGTCCTGAACTCTGGGTCTGACTGCTGTCCCTAAGCTCTTTCACTCAAGGCTAGCACTCTACCACTGGAGCCACAGCGCCACTTCTGGCTTTTTTTTTTTTTCTGTTTATGTGGTGCTGAGGAATCGAACCCAGGGCCTCATGCTTGCAAGGCGAGCACTCTACCACTGAGCCACCTTCCCAGCCCACTGTTTACTTTTTTAAGGACTTCTGGGACACCACTGATACACAGTTGATTATATGGGACATAGAGATGCTAAGAAATCTGGAGATAAAATTTCAATAGAGTTGACATATCAATCAAGCAAATCATTTGGAAAATTCAGTATTACAATAGAGTACTAAACATTTATTATATATTTGTGTGTGCCAGAAATAGGCTAAGGCCTTTACATATATGATCTCATTTAATTCCCAGAACAGTTTTATGAGTCACTGATTTTTTACTGGAAAGAATTATAGACTTTTTTTTTTTTTTTTTGGTGGTAGTACTAGGGCATGAACTCAGGACCTGGCACTCTATCTACCACTTCAGCCACAGCTTCACTTCTAGCTTTTTGCTGATTAATTGGAGATAAGAGTCACAGACTTTCCTGCTCCAGCTACTTTGAAACACAATCCTTAGATCTCATCCTCGTGAGTAGCTAAGATTCCAGGCATGTGACACCATCGCCTAGCTAGTAACTGATTATCTATTGCAGAAATAATCTCAATCATGCTAAATCTTTAATTTTAGTCTTAGTTACTTTGTTTCCTTAGGACATAATCTAGTTTCTGGCATATTGTAAAACTCAACAAATGCATGTTGAATTTATAGAATGGATGGAATAACTGTTTATGGGACAGTATCAGATTTTTCTTCCCAGATCTATGTAACATCAGCAGCCATTGCCAGTCGTGTTTAATTTTCTGTATCCAACTCACTACCCTAAACATGGTTCTAACCAATACTCTTCCCATGCCTTAGCTTCCTAGCATAAACCCTAGTGCCTCTTCTGGAAATGAAACTACCTTCTCAGGAGGAGGAGGAACTACAGCAGTAACAGCACCAGAGCCCGACCAAGTTCCCAAAGCCGACAGCACTGACATCAGATCAGAAGAGCCCCTGAAAGCTGATGGTTCAGCATCAAATAGCAATAGTGAGCTAAAAGCCATTAGGGCCCCGTGCCCGGACACTGCTCCTCCTTCCTCTGCCCTGCATTGGTTGGCAGATTTAGCAACTCAAAAGGCTAAAGAAGAAACAAAAGGTGAGATGAACAAACTGCCTCTGCCCTAACTCTCTGTGAGGAGTCCTTACATTATTCTCAGACTCAGACATTACCATCCACATTTGTGAAATATGCCCCTTGCTTTCTGGGACTGGTCACATAAAAAGAGGGAATGCCTTTCAGTTTCTTCCTAGAAGAACTATTTTAAAAATGCATGTGTCTGGGCCCTCCCTTCGACCTCCTTAGTCAGAATTGGTGCAAGGTTTTAAATAAGCTTTCCAGGTGATTCTGTTCTGCAGCCAGAATTTAGAGCTAGGTTTAGAGCACTCATTTAAAATGGGAATTGTTAAAAACGCACATTCCTGGCCAGGCGCCTGTGGCTCACACCTAAATCCTAGATACTCAGGAGGCTGAGATCTGAGGATCACTGTTCAAAGCCAGCCCCAGGCAGGAAAGTCCGTGAGACTCCCAGAAAACTAAAAGTGATACTGTGGCTCAAGGGGAAGAATGCTCACCTTGAGCTGAAGAGCTGAGGAACAGCACACATGCCAAGAGTTCAAGACCCAAGATTGACCAAAAAAAAAAAAAAATGCATATTCCTTCATCCAACTTAGAATCTCTTGGAATAAGACTCAATAATCTCCATTTCTAACAAGCACTCCAGATGAATACAAGTATTCAGAAGATATACTTTTCTAAGCTGTAGAAAGTAAAGAATTGAGATAGGAACAAAAGGAAATATATGCAATTCATATCAGGAAAAATAGCAGAGCTGGATATTCCTTACTGTGCCTAATACTATTCCTGGTTATGTTCTTACAGAAGCAGGGTCTCTGAGGTCGGTGCTCAATAAAGAGTCTCATTCACCCTTTGGGCTGGACTCATTCAACTCCACTGCAAAAGTCTCTCCATTGACTCCAAAGCTTTTTAACAGTCTGTTACTGGGTCCCACTGCCTCCAACAACAAAACTGAGGGATCTAGCCTTCGAGACCTCCTTCACTCCGGGCCTGGAAAGCTTCCTCAAACCCCCTTGGACACAGGAATACCCTTCCCCCCGGTCTTCTCTACATCCTCAGCAGTAAGTGTCGTGTCTACCATTCTAGCCTTTGCTGCTTTTCCATGAAAGAACTATCAGAACTATGAGTGGATTGAAGGGTACCCTGGTACATAATCAAAATGAAAAGTCTCCCTTAACATTAAGTTTTGGAAATTTTTGAGATCTTTTTAAGTAGTAAACTTTGTACCATATTAGGAAATCAGTAAAAGTTTAGATACTGACATCTTTTAGTCACCACCAGAAAAATTATTATATTTATCCACTTGATTTTCTTGCAGACATTCATTTTTTTTAACCTAGGTAGTACACAAATAGTGTACTCTCCTTATTATTATTATTTTTTTTTGACAGTCCTGGGGCTTGAACTCAGGGGCTTGGGCACTGGCTCTGAGCTTCTTTTGCTCAAGGCTAGCACTCTTGAGCCTATTTTTGAGGCTTTTTCTGTTTGTGTAGAACTAAGGAATCAAGTCCAGGGCTTCATGCAAGCTAGGCAAGCACTTTACCACCAAGCCACATTCCCAGCCACACAGTGTATTCTTGGATTATCTGAGAGGAAACCTTAAACTTTTAACACATCTAGATATGCCTGTGCACCTGCTCCCCTGTAGTGTTCATCCCTTGATCAGTGGCATCTCCTGAGCAACTGCTTATTCCAAAGATGTTAAGTTATTTGAGACTTTCTTTTACATTTCATATGTAATTTGTCAGCAAATCCTTTGTTTGATCTCCAAATGTATTCATCATCTACCTATTTCTCAACAGATCTACTTCCTTTCTGATCTGAACCAGCATCCTCTTTTGCTTAAACTTCTGTGGTAAATTCTTCATACATCCCCCTGTTTCTACTCTTTTGTTGTCCTTATTGTTGTTAGCTGTGGGCTTGAACTTGGGGCCTTGGCTCTCTCCCTGAGCGCTTCTGCTCAAGGCTGGCATTCAACCATTTTGAGCCACAGTGCCATTTCTGATTCTTGAGTGCTTAATTGGAAATAAGAGTCTCATGGGCACTTTTCTCCCTGGGCTGGCCTCAAACCATGATCCTCAGATCTCAGCCTCCTGAGTAGGGTTACCAGCGAGAGCCTTTACAGTGTACTTCAGTACTTTGACAGTGTTTCTCTTTAACTTCTCTCTGACTTCACCCTTCTTCCTCGTGTTCACTGTTCTAGCCATTCTACCCTTCTTATGGTCTTTGAACATAGTATGTTTCCTCTGGTCTTTGCATTTGTTATATCATTCACCTAGAATTTCCTTCTTATGTAACCACAAGGCTTCCCTCATAATTACCTCCTTGTTCCTCCTGAAATGTCACTTTCTTTCGGTAAGTTTTTTTCTTTGTATAGCAATGTATCTTTCTCTCTTTCTTTCTTTCTTTCTTTCTTTCTTTCTTTCTTTCTTTTTTGGTCTTGTCAGCTTTTCAACTCAGGACCTAGGCACTGTCCCTGAGCTCTCTTGCTCAAGGATAGTGCTCTACCGCTTTAAGCTACAGCACCACTTCCAGTTTTCTGGTGGTTAATTGGAGATTAAGAGTCTCACAGAGACTTTTCAGCCCTAGTTGGCTTCAAACTGTGATCCTCAGATCTTAGCCTCCTGAGTACAGGATTACAGGTGTAATCTGAGTAGCTAGGATTACTGGTACCCATCTTCATATAACAATCTTAATTCCATCATGTTTTTATCCTCCACTTACTTTTTTCTGCTTTATTTTTTTCACAGCACAGTGTTTTGTTTAGTTTCTGTCTCTTGCCTCTCGTAAAGAATAAATATCACGGGCTGAGAAGGTAGCTCAGTGGTAGAGCTCTTGCTTTGCATGCATGAGGCCCTGGGTTCCATTCCTCAGCACCACATAAGCAAAAAGAAAAAAGCCAGAAGTGGCGCTGTGGCTCAAGTGGTAGAGTGCTAGCCTTGAGCTGAAGAGCTGAGGGACAGCGCCCAGGCCCAGAGTTCAGGCCCCACGACTGGACCCAAAAAAAAAGAATAAATATCACTAGTAAAGATCACTAATACCATGGTATCTGACCTATAGTCATATTTAATAAGCCTTATTGAATGAGTTAATTAATTCACAAGGTATAAAATTTAAGAGATACTGGGGCTGGGAAGGTGGCTCAGTGGTAGAGCGCTTGCCTTGCATGCCAGAGGCCCTGGGTTGGATTCCTCAGCACCACATAAGCAAAAAAGAAAAAAAGCCGGAAGTGGCGCTGTGGCACAAGTGGTAGAGCGCTAGCCTTGAGTTGAAGAGCTGAGGGACAGCGCCCAGGCCCAGAGTTCAGGCCCCATGACCGGACCCAAAAAAAAAAAAATTTTTTTTAAGAGATACTATGGGTTTGTTCCTTGTTCTCAGGCATGTCTTTTCTGGGATTGCCATTGTTTCTTGGTGCTATTTTTCAGAAATATTGTCATGTATATAGTTTTTCCCTTCTTTATATAAATGTGTTACAACTTGCTTTCTTGTTTTTCAGTTTATATATCATGCAGGCTATTTCCGATAAATATATAAATATGGTTTTAATTTAAGTACACAATTGACTAAAATATGGCATACTATGGTTGATTTGAGTGTTCAATTTGGGTTGTCTCCTTTTTTTTTTTTTTTTTTTTTTTGTTGGTCATGGGGCTTGAACTCTAGGCCTGAGCACTGTCCCTCAGCTCTTCAGCTCAAGGCGAGCACTCTACCACTTGAGCCACAGTGGTTTATTGGAGATAGGAGTCTCACAGTCTTCCCTGCCCGGGTTGGCTTTGAACCGCAATCCTCAGATCTCAGCCTCCTGAGTAGCTAGGATTATAGACGTGAGCCACCGGCACCTGGCTATTTCCTCTTTTTGATAAGTAACTTATAGAAACAGTTATTCTGTTATTTTTGTAATTGTTCATACCCTGTTCTTTTTTTAGTTTCTTTCTCAGAGTATTATATGAATACATGCTTTTTGTATAGTTATCAAGTTTGCCAGTCTATCCCCTCTTTCATTCAGTGGCTTACAAATGTCACTTTTATGTTTGAGCTGAGCTGTCTCATCAGCTGAAACAAATGAGCAGTGCTCAGTGGCATCCAATTCTTCTTGGACATCCTGGTGCACCCCATTGTTAATGTAGAAAACTACCACTTTGATATATCTCTTCCGTTACTTAATTGAAGTATCCTATCCTTGGGCATGCAAAGCTAGAAAAAAAAGTAGATATCCCCCACCCTTGCCAAACTAAATGATCTTTTTGAAATAAGTTATTTATGTGTCCCATCACATCACCTCTTATTCCCATAGCGTCTCGGGTTTCTGCTCCTGCTTCTTCCCATAATGCTGTGAGTTTCCTCTCAAATGCTGCTTCTTCCAATAATGCACTGGATACCTGCTCAATTGATGAGAAGAGCTGGGTTGGCACATACACAAGTCATTAAGCAGTCATAGCCAAGGGGAAGAAATATTGCAGAAGACCCATATTATAAAACTGCCCTCCAAGAGGGAGATAATTTTTTTGTTTTTGTTTGCTTGTGTTTTTATGCCAGTCCTCAGTGTCTAGGTTCTGTTCCTGAGCTTCTTTTGCTCAAGGCTAGCACTACCACTTAAGCCACAGCTCCACTTCCAATTTTTCGGAGTAGATTATTGGAGATAAGAGTTTCATACTTTCCTGCCTGCGCTGGCATTGAATTGGGATCCTCAGATCTCAGCCTCCTGAGTAGCTAGGATTACAGGCATGAGCTACTGGTGCCCAGCTGAGATAATTTTTTTAATGCTTTTATCCTGATGCCTCAGGCAAGCTTACCTGATGAGTTTGTCTCTGGCAGGGTGCAAAGAACAAGGCCAGTCTACCAAACTTCCTTGACCACATCATTGCCTCAGTGGTAGAAAATAAGAAAACCTCAGATGCTTCAAAGAGGGCATGCAACATGACTGACACCCAAAAGGAAGTGAAGGAAATGGTGATGGGGTTAAATGTTCTGGACCCCCATACTTCTCACTCCTGGCTTTGTGATGGGAGGCTTCTGTGTCTCCACGACCCCAGCAACAAAAACAATTGGAAGATTTTCCGAGAGTGTTGGAAGCAAGGTCAGGTAAGCAAAAATAAATAGTTCTAGGGCCAGCTACATGCATGTCTGTTACAGATCCCAAGATAATCCCAGCTTCTGGGAGGTCTTTTGCCTTTAGACATATTAAGTTTATGTTGTAGGTATTCTTGCTGCTACTTCAAGTTGTCCTGGATTTCCAAAATCAAGGAGATTTCTAAAAATAGATTAGGTCTAGGTGTACTTCTGTTATTTGTTGTACTTTGTGTTGTTTTTATTTTTGACAGTATTATAGCTTGGACTCCAAGGTTTTCTTGGCTGGCACATTTGAGGCACTCCTCCAGCCCTGCTTTTTCACTGATTATGATTATTTTTGAGATGAAGTCTTAGGGACTTTTCTGCCCAGGCTGGCCTTTTACTCAGCCTCCTGATTAGTTAGAGTTATTGGCATGACTCACAGCTGTCTGGTTTGTGTTCTGAAAAGGGCAGATGAAATTCCTGTTAGGTGTTTTGCTGCATCGATGGCACCTTAGGAGAAGAATCCTTAAGTTTGATATTGGGTAGGATAGAGGTGTGAGTGAATGTTTGAGAGCCCTAGAAGTTTATCTAATAGAATAGTGACACTCTGATGCTTACACCTTCACAAGTGCTTGAGGAAGCAGGAGCTTATGGAGTTGTCTAGACAGTTTTTTATTTACAATATGAAAAGGTTGTTTCAAAGTTGTATTTCTCAGCTTTTGGTCCTTTTGCCTCAAAACTAGCGGTAGATACCAGAGCAACAGCAGTGGCATACCTCACAGGGTAACAATCCAACATAGTAATTTAGTTGATGTTTAGAAATCTAACGATTATAAAACTGGGAAAAAAAATAATAGATTTTCATAGAGAAGAGCTTTCCTCAGGAAACCTTCCTTTAGTCTTGAGGCTAACAATATTTCTTAGATAGCTCTGATTGTAATAATTTTGTTTTCACAGCCAGTGCTGGTTTCAGGAGTACATAAAAAGCTCAAATCTGAGCTTTGGAAGCCAGAAGCCTTTAGCCAGGAATTTGGAGACCAGGATGTGGACTTGGTGAACTGCAGGAACTGTGCAATAATTTCTGATGTAAAAGTTCGGGATTTCTGGGATGGCTTTGAGATCATATGCAGTAAGTAACGGTTAAATGTGCCTTGGGATGTTGGGATGTCCTCATAGGATTAAGGACACCAACTCAAAAGGAACTTGGCAAGGCAAAGTTTACTTCTGCAGAGGGTGCATCAACAGCCAAAAATCTGGCAAGCAAACACACAGAGCAAGCAGGCAGGCTGCTCACTTTTATCCCTAACCTAGCAGGCTTTGCCCCTCTGCTTGGATTGGCTGAGCTCAGATTCACAATCTACAAAAGGATGTGGCTTAATTAACAGGAATAGGATTCTAACCGGATGTCTTAATTAAAGTGTAGCAGGAAAAGGATGTAGCTAACCAACAAGGACCAAGCCACCTGGCCAAAGCAGAAACTTTCAGAAAAATGATCCTCACATGATTGACAGAAAGGAATCAACCCACTTTGATAGAAAAGATGGCTTTTCTCACAATAACTTTGATAACTGGTTGAATGATGGCATACTAGCCCTACCTATGAAATAAAATATTATGTCCTCTTGGCAAGAGGAGCCTTCTATACTGGTGCCAACAATTTAGCTTACATGGCAACCCTTTGGCTCTCAGAGCAAGTCTTGGCGTCAGCATGTGAACTGTGGGATGTGCAGAACACTTTCACTCTGAGGAAAGAAGATACAGCATTAAGTAAGGAAAACAAAGTCCATCTAACTTAATCTATTAGATTAACAGATCTGAAAGAAGAGGTTTTGAGCCAAGTGCCGGTGCTCTCAGCTGTAATTCTAGCTACTCAGGAGGCTGAGATCTGAGGATCATGGTTTAAAGCCAGCCCAACTAACCACCAAAAAAAAAAAAAGAAAAGACAGAAGTGGAACTGGCTCAAGTGATAGAGCACCAGACTTGAGTAAACAAAACTCAAGGACAGCGCTCAAGCTGAGTTCAAGCCCTAGTACCAGCACAAAGAAAAAAGAGTTTTTGTCTTCTAAAATCTTTAGTCTCCAGAAAACTGGGCAGCAGCCAGCCCAGCAAATGTTTATGCAAGTGCTGTCTGTCTTCCAGAGAGACTAAGGTCGGAAGATGGGCAGCCAATGGTGCTCAAACTCAAAGACTGGCCTCCTGGGGAAGATTTTCGAGACATGATGCCAACAAGGTTAGTGAATTCTAATGGTGCCCATCTTCAGACTTGTTCCTGACTGAAGCAATTACAAATTAATCATAGAGAAGTGAACTTAACCTCTTCTCTTTCTTCCCCTCTAACAAGCTGAAATCACCATTTCTTCCCTTTTGTAGGTTTGAAGATCTGATGGAGAACCTTCCTCTTCCAGAATATACCAAACGAGATGGCAGGCTCAACCTGGCCTCTAGGCTACCCAGCTACTTTGTAAGGCCTGATCTAGGCCCCAAGATGTACAATGCCTATGGTATGAAAGAGAGGCCAGAATTGCACTTTTGGGGGACTATTGTTCTCACTTCACATATAGATGGACATCTGTGATCAGTGTTGTGTGTAAAGATGATTGAGGAGAGGTGACAGGTGATGGAGAAGATAATAGTATCCAGAGTAGTTTTGAATTGTTTGCTTTTGTCATTACTAATTTGGATATCATCCACATGGGCCCAATACATAACTTATATATCTCCAGGAATTAGTTTCTACTTAAAAAAAAAAAAAAACCTAGTTAATGAGACATACTTTGCCAGGAGCTAGTGGCTCTTTCTTTATAATTCTAGCTACTCAGGTAGCTGAGATCTGAGGATCACTGTTCAGAACTAGCCCTGGAAGAAAAGTTTATGAGCCTTTTTTTTGGGGGGGGGGTGGGAGGAGTCCGGTCGTGGGGCCTGAACTCTGGGCCTGGGCGCTGTCCCTCAGCTCTTCAGCTCAAGGCTAGCGCTCTACCACTTGAGCCACAGCACCACTTCCGGATTTTTTCTTTTTTGCTTATGTGGTGCTGAGGAATCGAACCCAGGGTCTCATGCATGCAAGACAAGCACTCTACCACTGAGTCAACTTCCCAGCCTGAGACTTTTTTTTTTTTTTTTTTAAATTGGTGGTGGGGCTTGAGTTCAGAGCCTGGGCACTGTTCCTAAGCTCTTTTGCTCAAGGTAGTGCTCTACCACTTGGAGCCACAGCACCACTTCCAGATTTTGAGTAGTTGAAGAATTTCACGGGGTCCTTTCTGCCTGTCCTGGCTTTGAACCATGATCTTTAGATCTTAGCCTCCTGAATACTAGGATTACAGGTATGAGCCATGGGTGCCAAGGAGTATATGAGACTCTTATATCTAATAACCAGCAAAAAGCTAGATGAGGAGTTGTGACTCCACTATCTGAGAGCCAGCCTTAAGCAACAAAAGTCAAGCCAAGAATAAGAGGCCTTGGGGCTGGGAAGTGGCTCAGTGGTAGAATGCTTGCCTTGCATGCCTGAGGCCCTGGGTTCGATTCCTCAGCACCACATAAGCAAAAAGAAAAAAGCTGAGGTGGCGCTGTGGCTCAAGTGGTAGAGCACTAGCCTTGAGCTGAAGAGCTGAGGACAGCACCCAGGCCCAGAGTTCAGGCCCCACGACTGGACCCAAAAAAAAAAAAGAGTAAGAGGCCTTGAGTTCAAGTCCTACTACTGGCACCCAAATAAAAATAAAAAGATAAAAGAGACATGGGGCTGGGAAGGTGGCTCAGTGGTAGAATGCTTGCCTTGCATGCATGAAGTCATGGGTTCAATTCCTCAGCACCACATAAGCAGAAAAAGCAGGAAGTGGTGCTATTGCTCAAATGGTAGAGCACTAACATTGAGCTGAAGAGCTGAGGGACAGTGCCCAGGCCCAGAGTTCAGGCCCCACGATTGACCAAAAAGAGAGAGAGAGACAGACAGACATATTCTTGGGGATTTTTGTGTTGTTTTAGATATACATGTGCCAGTACTGGGGTTTGAAGAATATCACTGACTTTTCTGCCTGGTCTGGCATTGAACTGCAACCCTCAGATCTTAACCTCCTGAGTAGTTAGGATTATAGGTGTAAGCCACCAGTTTCCTGGCAGGAATTTAAGGAATTTGATGAAGGCTGAACATCAGGCTACTAGCCATCACTTTGTGAAGTTCAGAAATGACTATGAAAGTTATCTGAATGCCCCTAGTATCTGTTTTGCTTTTCAAAGAGGGTTTTTTTTTTGAAGGGGAGGAGAGGGATTGTCAGTCCTAGAGCTGGAACTATGGTCCTGGGAGCTGTTCCTGAGCTTTGGTGCTCAAGGCTAATGCTCTACCACTTTGAGCCACAGCTCCATTTCTGGAGGGACTATATTTTAGGAAATGATTGGTTTCTTGGTCAGTGCTAATGATAGTGTCACCCAAACTAGAAGTAAACCTTAATCAGTATAATCAAAATGAGAATCCTTCCTTTGTTCCTTCTTTCCTTCCTCCCTTCCTTCTTTCATGTATGTGTATGTATGTCCACGTCTAGATTGTTGACATTGGAATCTAGGGCCTTATGTATGCTTGCCAAGTACTGCCACTAGGCTCTTTTTTTGTGTGTGTCAGTTCTGGGACTTCATCTCAGGGCCTGGGCACTGTCTGTGAGCTTCTTTTGCTCAAGGCTAGCACTCTACCACTTGAACCACAGCACTAGTTAGGGCTTTTTCTGTTTATGTGGTACTGAGGAATCAAACCCAGGGCTTCATTCATGCTAGACAAGCACTCTACCACTAAGCCACATTCCCAGCCCCAGTGCTGACTTCTTAATAATATACTTCATTCTCTCAGTGGTACTCATTTAAATACTCTTGAGCATATTTTCAGTGATAGGATCTTTATAGATTTAGGATATTGTTACTTCACCTTGAATGTCTTTCTTTTACCTTTAGGATTGATAACAGCAGAAGATAGAAGAGTTGGCACAACAAATCTTCACTTAGATGTGTCTGATGCTGTTAATGTGATGGTGTATGTTGGGATCCCCATTGGGGAGGGTGCCCATGACGAAGGTATGATTTCTAGAAAAATTGCTTCAGATACTAAGGCTTACTTAGTCTCAGAATTAACTTTTCCTACTTAGTTAAGGACTTTTTCTTTCTTTTCCACTCTGCTTTCTTTATCTCTTTTTATTCTCCCAAGGGAAAATTTCTCCCAGGCCTCATACGTAGTTAGTATTCAGTGAACAGTGTTAGACAGAGTTCTAGCAGAGTACAGTGCTTATGTACCTTTGACCAGCATCTTTATCTTTCTGGAGTACTGCCCTTTCCTACTGAGTGTATAACCTCACAATGAGGAATGGAAGAAGCTTTCAGAGAGCTCTCCATCTATTTGTCTCACTAGCCAGATCAGCTGTGGGGTAACATGGTAAAACCAAGTTACCTGCATAAAAATGAAACGCAAGCCAGTGCCAGTGACTCACCTGTAATCCTACCTACTCAGGAGGCTGAGATCTGAAGACTGTGATTCAAAACCAGCCCAGGCAAGAAAGACTGTGAGACTCTATCTCCAATAAAGTACCAAAAAGCTGGAAGTAGAGCTGTGGCTCAAGTGGCAGAGCACTAGCCTGGAGCAAAAGAAGCTAAGGAACAGCATCCAGGCCCTGAGTTCAAGCCCCAGGACCAACACACACACACACACCCAAGAAACATAAAAATGATATTTTTGCTGTATCTGAATTCCCTTCCACCTCTTATCTAAATATTATCTTAAGAGCACTCAATAGGCTGTGAGCCCATTGTATTAATGTCCAATTGGGCAGGATGATTTAGAGAACAGCCCAAATCCCAAAGTTAAAATTAATGTATTTATAATGAAAGTTTCAAAAAAAATGAGATGATTTTTTAAGGTAACTTAAGAATCGGAAAGGGCTGGGAAGGTGGCTCAGTGGTAGAGCACTTGCCTTGAATGCATGAGGCCCTGGGCTCGATTCCTCAGCACCACATAAGCAAAAAGAAAAAACCCGGAAGTGGTGCTGTGACTCAAGTGGTAGAGCGCTAGCTTTGAACTGAAGAGCTGAGGGACAGTGCCCAGGCCCAGAGTTCAGGCCCCACGACTGGACCCAAAAAAAAAAAAAAGAATCAGAAGGTTCAGAAACCTTAGTATATTTTTTGTTAAACATTTGCTTTTGTGTGTGTGATGATAGTGTGGCTTGTGCTCAGAGCTCACTTTTTTTTTTTTTTTTTTTTTTTTTGTGGGTCATGGGGCTTGAACTCTGGGCCTGGGTGCTGTCCCTCAGCTCTTTAGCTCAAGGCCACAGCACCACTTACAGTTTTCTGGTGGTTTATTGTAGATAAGAGTCTCACAGACTTTCCTGCATGGGCTGGTTTTGAATGTTATCCTCAGCCTTTTTAGTAGCTAGATTTACAGGCGTGGGCTACCGGTGCCCAGCCAGAGCTCAAACTTTTTTTTTTCTTTAGTTTTATTTATTTATTTTTTTAATTTTTTTAGGGCTTTTTTTTTATTATTGTGAAAATACTGTACAGAGGGGTTACAATTACATGGGCAAGATGAGTACATTTCTTATCAAGCATTGTAGCCTCCTCCTTTGTTTCCCCTTCCCATTCCTTCCCATCCTCACCCCACCCCCTCACTCAATCCCCCCCTTCCCCCCCTGCACTAGTTGTAAAGTTCGTTTTCGACATAACGACTTGTACATCTCATTGTTGCAATGGGTCTACCTGTATCCCTAGTTTAGCTATTTTACTTAAGGCTGAGAGTGCTTGCCTAACATGAATGAAGCCCTGGGTTCAATTGCTCAGTACCATATAAACAGAAAAAGCTGGAAGTGGCACTGTGGCTCAAGTGGTAGAGTGCTAGCCTTGAGCAAAAGAGGCTCAGGGACAGTGTCCAGGCCCAGAGTTCAACCCAGGACTGGCTCACTCCTGTAATCCTAGCTACTCAGGAGGTTTAGATCTGAGGATTGTGGTTCAAAGCTAGTGGGGCAAGAAAGTCCATGAAACCACCAGAAAACAGGAAATGGTGCTGTGGCTCAGGTGGTAGAGTGCTCACCTTGAGCTGATTTTGTTTGTTTGTTTTTGTTTTGGTCAGTTGTGAGGTTTGAACTCTGCCTGGGCGCTGTCCCTCACCTCTTTAGCTCTCATTTGAGCCACAGCTCCATTTCTGGTTTTCTGGTGCTTAATTGGAGATAGTAGTCTCACGAAGTTTCCTGCCTGGGCTGCCTTTGAACCATGATCCTCAGATCTTAGCCTCCTAAGTAGCTAGAATTATAGGCATGAGCCACTGGTGCCCTGCTCAAGGCTACTTAACCACTCAAGTACTCTTAACCACTTGAGCCACACCTCCACTTCTGGCTTTTAGCTGGTTTAAAAGTATTTTAGATTTATTTGCTCAGGCTGGCTTTGAACATTGATCCTCAGTTCTCAGCCTCTTGCATAGCTAGGATTATTAGATATGAGCCATTGGTATCCAGCTAACCTTTGTTTTTGATGCTATGTACTTATAAACCTTTCCATTATATTTTCTTTTAGGGAATTATAATAGACCTTCATTAAAAGTCAACTTTCCAAATTGCCAGAAAAGCTCTGAGATTTTGACAAATCCACACAATGCAAGACTCCATTTACTTGCAAATCTTGTTTCTTAATAATCTGCAAGTTACATGCAAAATAACACAGTTATTTGCATGGTACCTGTCAGGACCAGGGACAATGCCTAGGCTCTGAGTTCAAGCCACAGGGCACACACACACATACATACAATACCATAGTTAGCTGGGTACTGATGACTCATACCTGTAATCCTAGGCACTCAGAAGGCTGAGATCTGAGAATCAAGAGTCACCAGACAGACAAATCTAAAAGACTCTTATTTTCAGTTAACCAGCAAAAAAGCTGAAAGTGAACATATGGCTCAGTGGTAGAATACCAGCCAGGAGCGAAAAATCCAACAGAGCTCAAGGCCCTGAGTTTACTATAGAGTGAATGAGGGTGAATATGAATTATGAAAAGGAAACAATGAAACCAGTTGAAAATGTTCTAAGAAGGAGGAAAGCAGGATGAAACAGGTTGATGGAGGGAGGCTTATGAGGTACATTGTATACATGTATAGAGAGGTCACAATGAAGCCAGGTGCTGGTGGCTCATGCCTGTAATCCTAGCTACTCAGGAGGCTAAGATCTGAGGATCACAGTTCAAAACCAGCCAGGGCAGGAAAGTACATGAGACTCTTATCTCTAATAAACCACTAGAAAACTGGAAGTGGTGCTGTGGCTCAAGCGGTAGAGTACTTACCTTGAGCTGAAGAACTGAGGAACAGTGCCTAGGCCCAGTTCAAGCCACATGACCAACAACAAAAAAAAAAATAAAAAAGAAAAGAAAGGTCACAATGAAATTCCACTTGTACAACTAATGTATGCTAATAAAAAAAATTACAAATTGGGTACCAGTGGCTCACACCTGTAATCCTAGCTTTTCAGGAGGCTGAAATATGAGGATTGTGATTCAAAGCCAGCCCAGGTAGGAAAATCCATGAGACATCTCCAATTAATTACCAAAAAGCCACAAGTGGAACTGTGGCTCAAAGTGGTAGAGTACTAGCCTTGAGCACAAAAGTTCAGGGACAGCGTCCAAGCCCTGAGTTTAAGCCTGAGGACAACACAAAAATAAGATGGTGATATTGAAATAACCTGAAAGTTAAATATAACAGGTATATAGTTTGACCAAAAAAAGTGCCTTAAAGCCAGATATGCATACTTGTCATCCAGGCACTAAGGAGCAGTACAGAAGGAGATCAGAAGTTTTAGGTCAACCTGTGCTACACAGTGAAAGCCTTTTATGCTTCCATTCCTCCTCTTCTACCATCCAAAACAACAACAAAAAAAGGACGAAACTATATATCCCAGAAGGCTGAGTTCCTGTTAAGTCCTTATTTCCTCATTCTTTTTTTTTTTTTTTTTTTTTTGGGGGGGGGTGGGAAGGGTCTGGTCGTGGGGTCTGAACTCTGGGCCTGGGCGCTGTCCCTCAGCTCTTCAGCTCAAGGCTAGTGCTCTACCACTTAAGCCACAGCACCACTTCCTTCTTTTTGCTTGTGTGGTGCTGAGGAATCAAACTCAGGGCCTCATGCATGCAAGGCAAGCACTCTACCACTGAGCCACCTTCTCAGCCCTTGAGTTCCTGTTAAGTAAGGAAAGTTAAGAAAGGTTTACTATTTCTTATTCTGTGTGGAGGGAGATTAGACCAATATGAATTGTGATCATTTGTTTCTTCAATACTGGAGTTTGAACTCAGGGCCCTGGCTGTCAGGAAAACACTCTTATAATTTGAGTCATGCCCCCTCTGTACAGTATTTTCACAATTTAAAAAAAAAAAAGAAATGTACTCATTATCTTGCCCATGTAATTGTAACTCCTCTGTACAATATTTTCACAATTAAAAAAAATTTAACACTGGAAAAAAATAAAAAGAAAATACAAAAAAAATAATAATTTGAGCCATGCCTATAGCCTGAATTTTAATTCTTTGTGATAATACTCTATCAAGAAATGAAGAAAAATAGAAACCAAACTTGAAGTAGACATTATGCTTTTCTCAGAAGTACTGAAATGAGGGGCTGGGAAGGTGGCTCAGTGGTAGAGCGCTTGCCTTGAATGCATGAGGCCCTGGGTTCCATTCCTCAGCACCATATAAGCAAAAAGAAAAAAGCCGTAAGTGGTGCTGTGGCTCAGTGGTAGAGCGCTAGCCTTGAGCTGAAGAGCTGAAGGACAGCGCCCAGGCCCAGAGTTCAGGCCCCACGACCGGACCCAAAAAAAAGAAGTACTGAAATGAGGGCTGAGAAGGTGGCTCAGTGGTAGAGTGCTTGCCTTCCATGCATGAGGCCCCTAGGTTCCATTCCTCAGTACCACATAAGCAGAAAAAAGCTGGAAGTGGTGCTGTGGTTCAAGTGATAGAGGGCTAGCCTTGAGCTGAAGAGCTGAGTGACAGCACCCAGGCCCAGAGTTCAGGCCCCACGAGCGACAAAAAAAAAAAAGAAGTACTGAAATGACTGATTTCATTGAAATTGTTATTTTGTGCCTTTCCAGAGGTACTCAAGACAATTGACGAGGGAGATGCTGATGAGGTGACAAAGCAGAGGATTCATGATGGAAAAGAGAAGCCAGGTGCTTTGTGGCACATCTATGCAGCCAAGGATGCAGAGAAGATCCGGGAGCTTCTCCGAAAGGTATGGGTCTAGGTGGGCTGTGTTCCTAGCTTGTAGGTTAAGGGTCTGGAGGCTGAACTGTATACAGATTATCTAATGTGGACTCCTTTGATTTTAAAGATCTGTTGGTGCTTATACTAGCACTGAGGAGAGAGGCAAGAGGATCTTGAGTTTAAGGACAGCCTGAACTGGGAGACCTTGTCTCAAAAACAAGAGTAGCACAGCCTGGCACCAATGGCTCATGCCTGTAATCCTAGCTACTCAGGATCTGAAGTCTGAGTTCTGAGGCTCAAGATTCAAAGCCAATACAGGCAGACAAATCTGAGAGACTCTTATCTCCAGTTAGCCCATAAAAAGCTGGAAGTGGTCAGGCACTAGTGGCTCATGCCTATATTCCTAGCTCTTAGGAGGCCAAGATCTAAGCATATTGGTTCAAAGCCAGCCCCAGCAGGAAAGTCCATAAGGTTCTTATCTGCAATTAACAAAAAAAAAAAAAAAAACTGGAAGTGGAACTATGGCTCAAGTGTTAGAGTACTAGCCTTGAGCATAAAAGCTCTAGGAAGCCAGGTGCCGGTGGCTCACGCCTATAATCCTAGCTACTCAGGAGGCTGAGATCTGAGGATCTCAGTTCAAAGCCAGCCCGGGCAGGAAAGTCTATGAGACTCTTATCTCCAATAAACCACCAGAAAACAGGAAGTGGCTCTGTAACTCACGTGGTAGAGCGCTTGCCTTGAGCTGAAGAGCTGAGGGACAGCGCCCAGGCCCAGAGTTCAAGCCCCATGACCAACCAAAAAAAAAAAAAGAGCCAGGCGTCAGTGGCTCATGCCTGGTATCTGAGGATCCCAGTTCAAAGCCAGCTGGGCAGGAAATGTGAGACTCATCTCCAATAAACCACTCAGAAAACTGGAAGTGGCCCAGTGGCTCAAGTGGTAGAACGCTGGCCTTGAGCTGAAGAGCTGAGGGACAGCGGTCAGGCCCAGAGTTCAAGCCCCATGACAGAAAGAAAAGGAGAGGAGGGAGGGAGGGAGGGAAAGAAATAGAAAGAAAGAGAGAGAGGGGCTGGGAAGGTGGCTCAGTGGCAGAGCACTTGGCCTTGCATGCATGAGGCCCTGGGTTCGATTCCTCAGCACCACATAAGCAAACAGAAAAAAGCCGGAAGTGGTGCTGTGGCTCAAGTGGTAGAGCTCTAGCCTTGAGCTGAAAAGCTGAGGGACAGCTCAGGCCCAGAGTTCAGGCCCCATGACCGGACCCAAGAAAAAAGAAAAAGAAAGAGGGGGAAAAAAAGAGAGAGAAAAGGAAGGAGAGAGAGAGAAAGTTTCATCCATAGTAATGCTCTCTTTCCCCCCTTTTCCTCCCTCCTGTCACAGTATCTTCTAATTTAAAGAACAAACTTTAGGGGCTGGGAAGTTGGCTCAGTGGTAGAGTGCTTGCCTTGCATGCCTGAGGCCCTGGGTTTGATTCCTCAGCACCACATAAGCAGAAAAAGCCAGAAGTGGTGCTGTGGCTCAAGTGAAAGAGCACTAGCCTTGAGCTGAAGAGCTGAGGGAGAGTGCCCAGGTCCAGAGTTCACACCCCACTACCAGGGGGGAAAAAAAAACTTTTTATCTTTGTCATATTTGAATTGTTATCATTACTTTTGTACTTTGGGCCATTATTAAGTTAAATAAAGGTTATTGAACACAGCACTGTGAAACTTCAGCAGTCAGTTTGAATTGAAACAGCTAGTAGGTAACTAACATTATGATAAACAGGAATGTAGGCAAGCCTGGCGCCAGTGGCTCACGCCTATAATCCTAGCTACTCAGGAGGCTGAGATCTGAGGATCGCAGTTCAAAGCCAGCCAGGGCAGGAAAGTCCATGAGACTCTTATCTCCAATAAACCACTCGAAAAACCAGAAGTGGTGCTGTGCTGTGGCTCAAGCGGAAGAGCGCTCAACTCTTGAGCTGAAGAGTGCAGGGACAGTGCCCAAGCCCAGAGTTCAAGCCCCACAACTGACAAAAAAAAAAAAAAAGGAACATAGGCAGGAGATGATTAACATCCATGGTAAGATGGGAGTTTGAGAGTTCATCACGCTACTTAATGCACTATTTAAAATTATTTCTGGACTTTTCTGTTTAATAATACCATACCTCAATTGACTATAGATATCTGAAACTACAGAAATTAAAACTGTGAATAAGGAAGGACTTCTGTGTTAATTTTTCATTCTTGGATTTTGGTCATGGCTTCAGGTTGGAGAAGAGCAAGGCCAAGAGAATCCCCCTGATCATGACCCAATTCATGACCAAAGTTGGTACCTGGATCAGACCCTACGTAAGCGACTCTATGATGAATATGGAGTACAAGGCTGGGCCATTGTACAGTTCCTAGGTGATGCTGTCTTCATACCTGCCGGAGCCCCACACCAGGTAGGGATTTGGCTTGACAACTCTTTGGGCTTCCTTACTTCTGTTTCTCTTTCTTATCTGGCAAGAGATATAAATTACAGGATTAGACTGGTTGCTCCCACACCACATCTTTGCCTTTTAGTTTTCTTCCTTATAATTTGGGGGGGGAAGGATGATGGTCGTGGGGCTTGAACTCTGGTCCTGGGCACTGTCCCTCAGCTCTTCAGCTCAAGATGAGTGCTCTACCACTTGACCCACAGTACCACTTCTGGTTTTCTGGTGGTTTATTGAAGATAAGAGTCTCACGGACTTTATTGCCCCAGCTGGCTTTGAACCGTGATCTTCAGATCTCAGACTTCTGAGTAGCTAGGATTATAGCTGTGAGCCACGACACCTGGCTCTTCCTTAATAATTTTAAATGCTTGGTTAAAATTTTTTCAGCAATGTCATCAGCTACCTGAACTATAGTCCATATCCATCCCCTAATTCTGCCTTCCCAATCTAGGATTTTTTTTCCCCTGGAGAAAGCCTACTGTCAGTCATTTGTTATATATTTTCCAGACCACTTTTTGTGATAATACTGACATTTTTATTTTTAAATTTATACATGTAGTGTTTTTGTATTTGTTATTATAAAATGGAGAGCTGGAACTGGTGGTACACACTTACAGTCACAGCTACCCTTGAGACTGAGGAAAGAAGATGCTTGAAACTAGGAGTTCAATGTAGGGGATAAAACAAACAAGCAAACAAACAAACCTGGGCATGGTGGTAGATACCTGTGATCCAGTGCAAAGTAAAAGAATCAGTCCAGTTCTAGTCTGGACAAAAGCACAAAAATACACTAAAAGCAAAAGGACTTGGGATATGACTCAAGTGGTAGAGTCAAATAAGAGGCCTAAGTTCAATGCCCAGTACTCATACATGTACACACACATTAAAAATATTAATAATAATAGCCGGGTGTCGGTGGCTCACGCCTATAACTCTAGCTACTCAGGAAGCTGAGCTCTGAGGATCGTGGTTCAAAGCCAGCCCAGGCAGAAAAGTACATGAGACTCTTATCTCCAATAAGCCACCAGAAAACTGGAAGTGATGCTGTGATTCAAGTGGTAGAGTGCTAGCCTTGAGCTGAAGAGCTGAGGGACAGCGCCCAGAGTTCAAGCCCCATGACCAACAAAAAAATAATGATGATGATGGTAATGATAATAATAATAGGATTTGGTTTGTCTGCTAATTTTTATTTTTATTGCAATATTAGGGATTGAACTCAAAGGCAAGAACCACTTGTGTTTACTAGGCAGGTGTTCTACCACTTGGCCCATACCTCCAGCCCTTTTTTTGCATTTGGTTTTGTGTCTCTGTCTGTGGCCAGTGGCTTGAACTCAGGGCCTGTGAGCTTTTTTGCTCAAGGTTAATGCTCTACCACTTGAGCTACAGCTCCACTTCTGGCTTTTTAGTGGTTAAAATTGACAATAGGAGCCTCAAGGATTTTCCTGCCCAATCTGACTTTGAATCATGATCCTCAGATCTCAGTCTCCTGAATAGTAGAATTATAGGCGAAAGCTGCTAGGAGTGCTGGTTCTTTTCCAAGTAGGATATCACTTTATGCCTGGAATGATATGGGCTGTAATCTTCCTACTTATGCTCCCCTTATTCACTCACATGGTGAGTGTATACTACTACACTAGCCATTTTGTGCTTCCCACATCAGTGGGATGCAGGTGACATGTCACCAAGATCTCCTAGTCTCTGCCTCCTAAGTAACTAGGATTACAGGTTTGAGCCATTATACCCAGCTGTCAAGTATATTTCCATCATCTGATGACTCATGTTTTCCCTCTGTATTCCCCTCGATCCCAGGTTCATAATCTGTATAGTTGCATAAAAGTAGCAGAAGACTTTGTATCTCCAGAACACGTGAAGCACTGTTTTCGCCTGACTCAGGAATTCAGGCATCTCTCCAATACTCATACCAATCATGAGGATAAACTGCAGGTAAATAACCCTTTATACCATGTTGTTTTTTGGGTTTTTTTTTGTTGTTGTTGTTGTCAGTTGTGAGGCCTGAACTCTGGGCCTAGGTGCTATCCCTGTGCTCTTCAGCTCAAGGCTAGCACTCTACCACTTGAGCCACAGCGCCACTTCTGGCTTTTTCTGCTTATGTGGTGCTGAGGAATCGAACCCAGGGCCTCATACATGCAAGGCAAGCACTCTACCACTGAGCCACCTTCTCAGCCCTCATGTTGGCACATTCTCTCCAAGGGTATTCTTTGGAGTTCTAACTGGAGGAGAAATAACTCAGAGAAACCATGTCTGGGAACATGAAGTCTTCCTATTGGAAACATCTAACTAGTTTTTTTTTTTTTTTTTTTTTTTGGTCTGTGGTGGGGCTTGAACTCTGGGTCTGAGTGCTGTTCCTCAGCTCTTCAGCACAAGGCAAGCGCTCTACCACTTGAGCTACAGCGCCACTCCCAGTTTTCTGGTGGTTTATTGGAGATAAGAGTCTCATGGACTTGGTTGCCCCAGCTGGCTTTGAACTGAGATCCTCAGATCTCAGCCTCCTGAGTAGCTAGGATTACAAGCGTGAGCCACCAGCGCCCAGCTAACTAGTCCTTTTGAGTATGTTCAAAGAATACTCAATCTTTTCTGTTTTGGGGTTGTTTTTTTTTGGGGGGGGGTCCGGTCGTGGGGCCTGAACTCTGGGCCTGGGCGCTGTCCCTCAGCTCTTCAGCTCAAGGCTAGCACTCTACCACTTGAGCCACAGCGCCACTTCTGGCTTTTTTCTTTTTGCTTATGTGGTGCTGAGGAATGGAACCCAGGGCCTCATGCATGCAAGGCAAGCGCTCTACCACTGAGCCACCTTCCCAGCCCCTCAATCTTTTCTGTTTTATTTTGTTTCATTTTGGTTTTTGGTGATACTGTGGTTTGAACTTAAGGCCTTATGCTTGACAGGTACCCTTGGCAGGAAATTAACATGTCTAACATGTAGCAGGTAAATATTTGTTAAAGTAATAGAAAAGAATTAATAGAGACTAGCATAAAAGATCTTGTGTATAGGGCTGGGAAGGTGGCTCAGTGGTAGAGTACTTGCCTTGCATGCCTGAGGCCCTGGGTTCGATTCCTCAGCACCACATAAGCAAAAAAAGAAAAAAGCCAAAGTGGCGCTGTGGCTCAATAGGTAGAACACTAGCCTTGAGGTGAAGAGCTGAGGGACAGCACCTAAGCCCAGAGTTCAGGCTCCATGACCGGACCCAAAAAAAAACAAAAACAAAAAAAGATCTTGTGTATAGGCCTTTTGTGCCTACCGTAAAAATGCCAGTGCTGGGGCTTGAACTCAGAGCCTGGGTGCTATCCTTTACCTTTTTCCATTCAAGCCGGACTCTGTCACTTGAGCCATAGATCCACTTCGACTTTTTGCTGGTTAATTGAAGATAAGAATCTCATGGACTTTCCTGCCCAGACTAGCTTTGAACTGCAGTCCTCAGAGCTCAGTCTCCCAAATAGCTAGCTGACAGCCATGAGCTACCAGCACTGAGCAAGAAATATTTTTTTTTTTTTTTTTTGTCGGTCGTGGGGCTTGAACTCTGGGCCTGGGCGCTGTCCCTCAGCTCTTCAGCTCAAGGTGAGTGCTCTACCACTTGAGCTACAGCGCCACTTCCGGTTTTCTGGTGGTTTATTGGAGATAGGAGTCTCAGGGTCTTTCCTGCCCGGGCTGGCTTTGAACCGCGATCCTCAGATCTCAGCCTCCTGAGTAGCTAGGATTACAGGCGTGAGCCACCAGCGCCCGGCTTTTTTTTTTTTTTTTAATTATCTTCAAGGCTAGAAGTGTAGCTCACATGATAGTATATCTGCTTAGCAAACACAGAGTCCCAAGTTCAAACCCTAATACTGCTAAAAAAATCACGAAAATTATCTTTAGCCTGTTCACTTTAATGATTTTTTTTTTTGTCGGTCGTGAGGCCTGAACTCCGCCTGAGCACTGTCCCTCAGCTCTTCAGCTCAAGGCAGGCGCTCTACTGCTTGAGCCACAGCGCCACTTCTCCTTGTGCTTTTTTTACTCAAGGTTGGCACTCTACCACTTGAGCCATACCTCCACTTCTGGTTTTTTGCTGGTTAATTGGAGATCAAAGTGTCATGGACTTTTTTGCCTGACTGGCTTTGAATCACAGTCCTCAGATCTCAGCCTTCTGAGTAGGTAGGATTACAGTTGTGAACCACTGGTTCCTGGCAAGGTTCTTAGTATGGAAACTTTATTTCCTTTGTTCTCATGTAAATTCTACCTTGTAGGATTATAGCAAAGATTAAATGAAAATCCACATAAATAACTTAATAGCAGTGCCCAACCCATAGTAAGCATATAAATTATGGTGATTATATACCCTTTCAATGATTTCAGTCTTCCTTAAATATAAACTATACATGACAGTCATTTGAAGGGTTTCCTCGTCGAGAGTCAGGGCAGAACATACATTTATATTTGTAGAACACAGCATGGTGTTGCCACGAACTAACAGTGCTGATTGCTCCCTAGGTGAAGAACATCATTTACCATGCAGTGAAAGATGCTGTTGGTACCCTCAAGGCACATGAATCCAAACTGGCAAGGTCTTAGGCATGGAGAATTCAAGCTCTCCACTGAAGCAGTACTTTCACTCACAATACTTACAGGGAACGCCAAGGTTCTCTGCAGGAGCAGAGGCCCTTCACCCGGAGCCACAGTGTGGTCAGTATTACAAACTCTCCAGCCACTCTTTCTATGCTGCCTCAACACTGAAGGTTGACACAGGAAAGTTGCACTGTTCACACACACACAGTTTCAGACTTCAAACTGAGGGTGCCACCTCCCTATCCCCCAGCCTTTGGCAATCCAGATTACCTTGAACATTGATGGGCTTTCCCGCACATTCTCCTGATTTGAGATCAAGGAAACTGGGAATGTGGCACTTCTCTTTCCTGTTCCTCTTGTGCCTAGTTAAGTGGGAATGTGTTTGAAGATAGACATAACTGGTACAAGTATGGGTGAAGCCTGACAGTGTCTCTGCACGTGACCTCTGACATGGCCCATCCCAGGAACTGGGGTGCAGCCATCCCCCACACTCTCCATAAACACTGGAGTCTTACAGGACCCGGGGAGAGCCCACTGCTTTCCCAGGAGGCTCCAGGATGAGGAAATGTGTGTATTTAGTGAAAAATAGGTTTGTAGTGAAATAGTTACTATTTCATGAAAGTAGATATTTTTAGAATTTTTGAAATACCACAGTTGTTTTCCTGGATTATGAGGAAAGGCACATTACATTTAGTCTTCCTTTCGATAAAATTCTTTGAAGAAATAAGATTTTTAGAAATCAGCTGCCCATTATAGCACAAAATCAGCCAAAGCAGAATTTAGAAGAATTGGCTTTTAGGGTTCTTTTAGTTTCTACTCTTCCCTCTCAGTCTTACCTTGAGGGAACAGTCATCTGAGAAAGAACTTCGTCATGTCTGAGCTGTGGTGTGTTCCCTGTATGCACACACTGGTCTCTCCAGGAACCATTTTCACCAATTACCAGCTTTCCCTTGGGACTCGTTGTATGTTTCAAAATGAGACGGAAAGTTTGATTTCCAACATGAGGGTTTTTTTGTTTTGTTTTTTGGGGTTTTGTCCAGAAATATTTTCAACAAAACTTTCCAACTCAGTGAAGTTTTTATTAAGAATTTATTTGAAAATGATGGAACTCATTGGCCCATAGGTACATTGGAAAATGTATCTCTTTCCAGCTGTACTGTAGTGCCCTACAGGAAGGCTTGTTTATATGTTCACAGTTACTTTTTTTAAAAATAAAAGTCATTTACTGTAGAATTTAATTTCACTTTCTGTATTTTAATTTTGTTGAAGGGCTGATTGGGATTTCCATGTTCTTATTAAAAATCTAACAAATCTATTTGTAGTGGACTCAATTCTTCCTGTTCCAACCTTTCCAAAGTCAAGGCCATGTTTGAAGTCTGAATTAGAGGTGGGGGATTTATATCCAGGTCTTTATTTTTGTGTTCCTTACCCTTTCTCTTGGTTTCCTAAACTGTGCAATTAGGAGAAAGTTTCAGGGTGAAGTATCAGGTGTGGTTTGTGGGTTTAAGACAAAGAACTACGTGAGTTACTGGGTGGAAAGATGGGCATCCCCACAGTTTATGCTCTGTGAGTGGAACAGGAGTAGAATCCTGCCTTGCTAATAAGGCAGAGTCTAGGAAGGGCAAGGCCACTAGTGGTAAAGCCTGAGCAAGATTTTGAGCAATCAGAATTCCTTCCCAAATGTAAGAAGGCTGGCTGCTGAGTGTGGTGGCTCACACCTCTAATTCTAGCTACTCAGGAGGCTGAGATCTAAAGACTTCAGTTCAAAGCCAACCCACACAGAAAAGTCCCTGAAACTTTCCAGTTAATCAGTAAAAAGCTGGAAGTGGTAGTGTGGCTCGAATGGTAGAATGCCAGCCTTGTGTGAAAAAGCTAAGCAAGACTGAGGCCCTAAGGTCAAGCCCCAGTACCAACACAAACATAAATGAAAATTAAAGGAAGAGGCCTAGCTGCCGCCCATTTATGAAATAGGTGGCACTTGGAAATGGTGGAAGAAGACTCAACTGCAATTATTTTTGTAAATCAAGCAAAATTAAAGTATCTTGAGAACAGACTGCATTTCAATTATATGAAGCCTTTTGGAGAGGAAGTTGTAAAGAATAGCAAGAGGGGTTGTCAAAGGCATTTTCTGTGGAACCTGCTGTTAGACACTTTAGCCTGGAAATATCATTATCAGACTAGAAATAGACCATTGTGTGGTTCAAGGATGCTGAGTTTGAATAGGACTATAACTCTTTGAAAGTACAGCACTCTAAGCATGTCCTTTCAGCCTGGATAGGACAAGTTGATGCTGTGGTCACTAGATGGTTTACACCTCAACATAAAGGATAGAGACATACAGAAGCTTCAAAATGGGACGGAAAAGGAGAGCAGTGGGGGAAGGGGTGCTTTGGAACTTGGTCGCTTTGGTCAGAGTCAGGAGGCAAGCTAGCCTACATTCTGGATATAAATGTCTTCAGAATTAGGACATTCACTGCCACTGGTGCTTGCTAATGAGGGTAGAACTAGGGCCCTTGGATTTAACACTGACCTGGGTCTTGGACCCCTCTCCCAGCCCCAACCCTGTTCCCCTGCAAAACTTACATCCTTAAGCAGATCAGATTCACCTGGGAATTCTTTCAGCTGGGAGTTAATGACTGTAGAGAAGAGAAGGGATGGACAGGTGCCGTGTGGGACTTCAGGAGCTCAGGTGGATGTCTACAGGGCGTGAATTGGGAGAAGAGACTGCTAGTTATGGCATGTTCCTAGGTTCATATGTTAGCATCATGACTTAGTGGTTTTGTGACCCTCCTTAAATTCCTATTTCCTCATCTTCAAAATGATCATTTCTGCCTTGTAGTGAAGTCTTTAGTATTCAGTGAAATAATACAAGCTCTTGGCTTATAGCTGTTATATCCTCATGGGATATTTAAGATTTCAACCTGAGGTGGGCAGGAGATAAGCTTAGGGCTGATGTCACAGTGGAACCAAGGTCCTCTGCCCAGTGCTTGCAAGCCCAAGGAAGGCGAACAAGCAATTAGATTAAGGCCAGACAAGGAGGATGAAGGCGCGACGTGGAGGATGAAGACGCATGCTCCAGCACAGCAGGTGCTGGGGGGAGAGGGGGGGGCGCCGCTGTGGCGACCTCCCCTTTAAGAACCGCCACCGCCCACAGCCCGCCGCTACTGCGGAGACCTCCCCTTTAACGGCGGCCGCACGGCGCTCCGCTGCCCCCGCGGCGGCTGCTGCGGCTACTGCAGCTCCTGCTGCCGGCGCCTTTTCGGCCTTGGGCAGCTGCATCCTTGGCCCGGCCGCCCCCGCCATGGTCTCCTGGATCATCTCTCGCCTGGTGGTGTGAGTGCGGAGGCAGGCGGGCGGGCGGGCGGGGCGGGGGGTCGGGCCGGGGGGCGGGGGCCTCACGGCTCAGGACGGGCTGCCCCCGCGGCGGCATCCTGCGATCACCTCCAAGCCCAGACCGTGTCGGGGGAGCATGTCAGGCCCAGGTTCCCGCAGTGTTTCCAATAGCGCCGGTTATTCTCTCCTGCCCCGCTCCCCTCCCCTCCGCCATCGCCCCTCGCCGGGGAGTGGGCAGGTGAGCGCGCCTCCTCCCCCACATGGCCGATCGGGGATGCTGGGTGAAGCCGCCCAGCCGAGCAGCCCCTCCTCTCCCTGGGGGAAAGGGATTCGAAGAGTCAGGAGCCAGATAGGGCCTGGTCGTCATTCCCTAGTTCAGAGCCGCGGCCCATTCCGCGGGCCTCCACCGAGGCTCAAGCCCTCCTCCTGTGTCCACCAACTGTCAGGAGACCGAGGCTGAGGACACCCGCCCTGAGACCCCCACCCCCACCCCACCCCCAGGTAGGCAATCCGGGCCTTGGGAAGCAGAGATGGCGGGAGGACAAAGTGTGAGAGGCCACTAGGAACGGTGTCTGTGCTCAATCCTGAGCCGCGAAGTGTGGAGCTGTATCCCTGGCCCCTCCCCAGGCTCCAGGAGTGCACTCACAACCTTAGACTGTGTCCTCGAGGGTTCTGCCCCGCAACTCATTCCCTCTGCACAGGCCAGTTTGAAGGTGTCCTGCCTCCACCACGCAGCACTGTTGGGAAGGGCCTGAGCCTGGTGGGTACCTAGTGAGTTTTAGTACCAATCACCAGTCTAGCTTAGGACTCTGCCCCTTAAACCTCCTGGGACTCCCATCCCAACAGCTCCACCCTGCCGTCTTCCACTCAGTGCTGTAAGGGCTTGTGTCCTGGTTTCCTTTGGTCCTATAGGAGTCTTTTTTCCTTCCCTACCACATAGAGAAACTAGGGGCCTCATTCAGTACCTCCCTGTGGCCTTCAAGTCAGCTGCTTCTGTCTGGAATAGGCACACTTCTTCAGGGGCATCTCTCCTTTCCTCACCCATGGCCTATCTGTGGTCTGTAATGGAATCCCCAGCCAGGGCTTTGAGCCCAGGACCCTCCTCTGAGCCTGGTCCTGGGAGTGTTGACATGGAAGAATAAATTTGCCCGTCACAGGGCCTCCTGCCCCTGTGCCCTCTGGTCCCCAAGTCCCCAGGGCCACAGTAGTGCTCTTGATTGCCAGGTTGAGTGCCCTCTTAGGTGGTGTCAGGTTCCCTTGCCGAGCTGGCCTTACCCAGCCTGGCTCTGAGACAAGGAAGTGGAGAATAAGAATACATGAGTTAAATGGGTATGAGGCCGAGAAGGACCAGACCCTTGTTCCCCATGACATGGTTTTCTGTAACCAGGGATCATGGCTCAAGGAACCACATTGGACCTTCTGACGCGTGTGTGTGTGTGTGTGTGTGTGTGAAGGACTAAAGTGAACAATAGAGGGAGAATGGCATCCCCCTCGCTGACCACAGCCTCCATACAAGGATATCTCCTTCCTGAGTCTTCACTGCTTTGGCCTGAACCCCTAACCGCAGTTCATCAATCCAGCTGATATGGCTCTCTGGAATTCTATCCCTTTTCCTCTCACTATCCGGTGACTGGTACAGAGCTGGGAGTGAGAGGGGCCGGGTTAACCATGTTTGCCTTCCTAGGCTCATCTTTGGCACCCTGTACCCAGCCTACTCATCCTACAAGGCCGTGAAGACCAAAAATGTGAAGGAATATGTGAGTGAATGGCCTGTACCCCCTACCCAACCAAATGGCACAGATAGTGGATGGTGGTTACAATACAGATGGGGGTGATTTTGTGCTACATTGTAAACCAGTAAGCAAAGGAGATTCTAGGGTATTTCCTTCTCCCTCCCCCCAGCACCTCCAAGGTGGTCAACAGACAGAGATGGGGTCTTGGGTTTTCCTACCCCCCAGCACTGTGAAATAAGGATCTAGCAGACTGGGGATCTTGGGAGTTGTGGCCCATTGGCCCAGCCCTAGTAAATGCCGTCCTTTGTTCCCCAGGTGAAATGGATGATGTACTGGATCGTCTTTGCCTTCTTCACCACAGCTGAGACACTTACAGATATCATACTGTCCTGGTGAGATCCAGCATGCCCTACTGCACCTAAGGCCCCAGGTCTCTCCTTTCTCTAACCAGACAGATGGGAAGTTGAGCACTAGGGTGGGTACTTGATTTTCCTCTCCATACCTGACTTGATCAGCAGAATGAGAAGACATAACCTTCACATTTCTTTTTAGTGGCAGTCAGAGCACCCCCATGAAATTCAGGGAGCCTGCTTCTTTTTTTTTTTTTTTTTTTTGGTCAGTTGTGGGGCTTGAACTCTGGGCCTGGGTGCTATCCCTGAGCTCTTCAGCTCAAGGCAAGCGCTCTACCACTTGAGCCACATCATCACTTCCAGTGTTCTGGTGATTAATTGGAGATAAGAGTCCCACAGACTTTCCTGCCTGAGCTGGCTTTGAACGGCGATTCTCAGATCTCAGCCTCCTTAGTAGCTAGGATTATAGACAAGAGCCACCAATGCCCAGCTTTTTCTTTATTCTTTGATCTGTATGCAGATCACCATTCTCTAGATCTTAATTTTCTTACTTGTGAAACAGACATGTGATTCAGTCGTATAGACAATGAATGCTTGCATTTCCAAGGCACTGCTGGACCATTCTCATTAAGGATAGGGAATATGTTTGAATCATTTACACAGTCATTGCGGGAGCTCAGAAACATTTACTGAATGACCAAATGCCTCTTGGAAGAGAAAATGTACAACACAATACACTGAAAATCAAAAGGAGAGAGTTTACTGATGAGTATAAGACAAAAGATCATTGTTTATAGAGACCTTGTATTTGAGAATAATAATGTGATGAAGAAAGAGATCGAGGGTAAAAAAAAAGAGATCTAGGGTAGTAAGTCTCCATGACATTAGACTATGATGAAGGCTTTGTGAAGACATAGGAGACATAAAGGAGTCTGTGGCCTAGGCAGCAGCAGCAGCTATGGGGATTGCCCCTTAAAAATAAGGGGCACATGTACATCACACCTTACAGTTCAAGCTACTCAGGAGACTGAGCAGGGGGATCTTTTTATTTTTGGTTTTTTTTGGGGGTCTGGTCATGGGGCCTGAACTCTGGGCCTGGGCACTGTCCCTCAGCTCTTCAGCTCAAGGCTAGCACTTAGCACTCTACCACTTGAGCCACAGCGCCACTTCCAGCTTTTTCTGTTTATGTGGTGCTGAGGAATCAAACCCAGGGCCTCATGCATGCAAGACAAGCGCTCTACCACTGAGCCACCTTCCCAGCCCCCAGGGGGACCTTTTGATCTGTGGAGTCCAAGCCTAGCCTCCTGGATAACAAGCCTCCATGTCAAAAAAAAAAAATTTTGTGTATATCTGTCCTGGAGCTTGAATTCAGAGCCTGGACCCTGTCCCTAAGCTTTGTTGCCACAGTTCCACTTCTTTTTGGTGATTAATTGGAGATAAGAGTTTCAAGGACAGTCGGGCACCAGTGGCTCACGCCTGTAATCCTAGCTACTATTCAGGAGCTGAGAGCTGAGGATCAAACTTCAAAGCCAGCCCAAGCAGAAAAGTCCCCATGAGACTCGAATAAGCTACTAAAAAATGCTGGAGTGGTTCTATGGCTCAAGTGGTAGAGCACTAGCTTTGAGCACAAAGAGTTTCAGGGACAGCACCCAGGCCCTGAGTTCACGCCTCAGGACTGGGGGTGGGAGTGAGAGGGGAAGCGTTCCAAGGACTTTCCTGCTCAAGTTAGCTTTGAACTGAGGTCATCTCAACCTCCTGAGTAGCTAGGATTACAGGTGGGAGTGGGAAGAAAAAGTTATTTATTTCTTGAGGCTTGAACTCAGGGCCTAGGCACTGTCCCTGAGCCTCTTTTGCTCAAGGCTAGCACTCTACCACTCGAGCCACAGCACCATATCTGGCTTTTTCTATTTATGTGGTACTGAGGAATTGAACCCAGGACTTCATGCATTCTAGGCGAGCACTCTACCACTAAGCCACATTCCCAGCCCAAAAGTTTAAAAAAAAAAAAAAAAAAAAAGGCCAAGGAGCATATTATGGCAGCAAGAATTGGGATCCACAGCCCATTCCAGTCTTCTTCATAGAGAGAAGACAGCAAGAGTGTGAGGAGCAGTCTTGTCTTGGTCTTGACTTCAAAGGAATGGGGGTGGGGGGGGGTATTTAGCAGGAATGAGGCGGCTAGAAATTAAAGAGAAAGGATGAGGAGAGCTACTGATCCATTAGATTCTTTCCAGGGCCACTTACCTTCCCACTTGGGAGTCTCATGTGAGCCTCCAGGTCTCACTGGGGACTCCATGAACCTGAGATTTAGGGAGCTGTCCATGGTGAAGCAGGGGGTCAGTGCTATTGAGTCCAGCACCCCTCTGATTCCCTGCCCTGTTCTCTTTGCTTGCCCCCCAACAGGTTCCCCTTCTACTTTGAGCTCAAGATTGCTTTTGTGATATGGCTGCTGTCCCCTTACACCAAGGGTTCCAGTGTGCTCTACCGCAAGTTCGTGCACCCAACCCTGTCCAACAAGGAGAAGGTTTGCCCCCGCCCAGCTCACCTCCCGGCTTCCCCTGGCTGAGGTAGCCCCACACCTGAACCACATGTGCTCCTGGCTCGCTGTCAGTGCCCAGAGCCTTGGCGCAGGTGTGAACAAAAGTAGAACCGGGCCTCAGTGCAACTTCTATCCCTCACTTCTTCCTCCTTCCCCTCCATCCTCTCAGGAGATCGACGAGTACATCACTCAGGCCCGAGACAAGAGCTATGAGACCATGATGAGGGTGGGCAAAAGGGGCTTGAATCTGGCTGCCAATGCTGCAGTCACAGCTGCTGCCAAGGTGAGATGGGGACAGACCCAGACGCCCACAACCTCCTCCTTGGTCGTCTCGCACCCCTGGTCCAGCCCCTTGGCATCCAACCTGTTATCGGAGCTGTGGAAGCTTCAGGCTTGTGTGCAGCTCAGGCTCCAGCTCTGCCTCTATCCAGGCAGTTTGCTCATCTGTCCAAGAGAAAGTATGGCCCCAGCCTCTTGGCATTGTGCAGGCCTGGGTGAGGTCAGTGTGGAGAAAGCACTGAACCCAGGGGCTGTTGCCAGCACCATGGTGACCTCTCTCTCCACCCCGCCCCTTCCCCTGACTCTCTTGGTGCGTGGTGGTGACCCTAGGGCCAGGGGGTGCTGTCAGAGAAACTCCGGAGCTTCAGCATGCAGGACCTGACCCTCATCCGGGACGAGGATGCATTGCCCCTGCAGGGCCCTGACGGCCGCCTCCGACCTAACCCTGGTGGCCTCCTGGAGACCATTGAGGACTTAGGTACAGATAGGACTCAGGGCTGTAGGGGAGGCACAGGGTTGAAGGCCAGGTGGGAGAGATCCCTGGACTCCTATTCTCTTTTCTTCCCTTCACCCAGGAGATGACTCTACCTTGAGTTTAAGGTCTAGCCCAAACCAGGCAGATCCCCGGACAGAAACCTCAGAAGATGACATGGGAGATAAGGCCCCCAAGAGGACCAAATCCATTAAAAAGGTGCCCAAAGCTGAGGTGAGAAGTATGGGCCAGAGTTTTGGGAAATGAGGAGGAGGTGGAAGCAGTTAGGTGAGCCCTGTCCCCCTTCCTCCCTCCACAGCCACTGGCTTCCAAGACACTGAAGGCCCGACCTAAGAAGAAGAGCTCTGGCGGGGGGGACTCAGCCTGAGGCCCTCCTATCCTCGGAAGGGCTGCAGCCCCAGCTCCTGCTCCACACTGTGCCACTAGCCCAGGTGTCTCAGGCCCTGGGCCTTCCCATACACACACACACACACACACACACACACACGCAACTGTTTCCAGGACCCTTCCCCAGTGGCCACCCCTCTCAAGCAGGCTCAGCTGTGGGGGTGAGGTTGGTAGAGGCTGGCCCAGGGGCTGATGACTGAGCCCCCAAAGAGGGGCTCATCTTCTCTCTGGCCCTACCTACCCAGTGCCTTGCTGAAGACCTTGCTGAAGAAGACCAACCTCTATCCCCTTCTCTGAGGCCCCCACTCTCCCTGGGATGGGATGGAGGACGGGGGTCGGGGGGGGGGGGGAGGACAGTCACAGCTCTAACAAAACAAGGAAGGTCTGAAGGCATCTGGTGAGAGGAAGGCAAACGTGGGCTACTTGGCTACGGCCTCCAGGCTCAGCTTTGATTGGAGGACACGGGGATTCAATTACCAGAATGGCCCTGCCAGAGCTGCAGCTGGTAGGACTGAGGGCTACCTATTCCCACCAAAAGAGATGGGGCCCCAAGGTGTATGAAGAAGTATGTTTACCTTACTGGGCTTAGGGCTGGGGGATGTTTGGGTAAAAGCCTCTCCCTCCATTGGTCACCCCTCTTCCCACGCTCAGCTCTGGCCTTACCCCTCTAGACCTTCCCTGCTAGTCTCTGAGCCTCTAAGGACCCCAGTCCATGGCAGAATGGGACCTCTCACCTCCCCCTCTGTTCTTGATCCTTTCACCTCATCCATTTCTGCCCTGTCCCTGGGCTGGATTGCTCCACTCCCAGGAGGTCCTGTGGAGCAGTCTCCTTTCTTGTCCCCTTAGGGGTCCCTCCTTCCTTGCCTCAGTGTCCCCTTGCTGTGCCAACCAAACCCCCGCCAGAGCCATACCCTTTCCCACTTCTGTCACAGCTTCAGGCAGGGCCAAGAGGAATCTGTGAAGAAGAAAGAGAAATACATGAACCAAGGAACTTCCAATTCCTTGGTGTCTGTTGGACCTTCGGCACTGGATGAGCCAATAAACTCTGGCACCTCATTTGTTGTGGCCTCTGAGTTTTTCTTGCCTCACAAGTTGACAGATAGAAAAGAAACCAAGTAAGAAGCAGGCTTAGCTGAGGGGAGGAGAGGAAAAGACTGGACTGAGCCAAAGCAGCTGTGACCACGGAAAAGGTGCCTTAGGTTGGTTCCACCTAGGAAAATGGTTTGTAAGACCAAGATAAAATGAAGAGAGGACTCAATCCCCAAAGACTATCTTGCTGCTTAGAAACCTGTCCCATAAAAAAAAAGAAAAGAAAAGAAAAACCTGTCCCACAGAAAGCGCCATATATAAGATCTAGTGATTGGGCTGGGAAGGTGGCTCAGTGGTAGAGTGCTTGCCTAGCATGCATGAGGCCCTGGGTTCAATTTCTCAGTACCATATACACAGAAAAAGCTGAAAGTGGTGCTGTGGCTCAAGGTAGAGTGTGCTAGTCCTGAGCACAAGAAGCTCAGGGACATTGGTGCTGTGGCTTAAGTGGTAGAGCACTAGCCTTAAGCTGAAGAGCTGAGGGACAGTGCCCAGGCCCAGAGTTCAGGCCCCACAACCAACCAACAACAACAAAAAAGAAAAGCTCAGGGACAGTGCCCAGGCCCTGAGTTCAAGCCTCACAACTGGCAAAAAAAAAAAAGAACTATACAACTTGTGGGTGGGGATGGGAGGGAAAAACTGGAATAGAGGATGACATTGTTCAGAAAGAAATGTACTCATTAGCTGACTTATGTACCTGTAACCCCTCTTGTATATCACCTTTATATATCACCTATAATAACAAAAATAAATTTAAGCCAAGTGCCAGTGGCTCACACCTGTAATTCTAGCTACTCGGGAGGATGAGATCTGAGGACTGCAGTTCAAAGCCAGCCTGGGCAGGAAAGTCCATGAAACTATCTCCAATAAACCACTCAGAAAACTGGAAGTGGTACAGTGGCTCAAGTAGTAGAGCACTAGCCTTGAGTACAGAGAGGCTCAGGGACAGTACCCTGGCCAAGTTCAAGCCCCAGGACTGGCAACAACAAAAAAAAAAGTTGAGTAAAGAGGAGACTAAGGATCAGTGGAAGAACCAGCCCAATAGATTCCTGGGACAGGTGTCTAGGGGCTAGGCCTAGGGGGAGCTCAGTAAGGCACCGAGAAAGGAAGCCATGAACCTTGAACTGCTGCTCTGGGTTGAAGGACAGGATGGGGAGGGAGGCTGCAAGGCATGGGAAAAAACCAATGCCAGCGATAAGTCCCTGGAATGGAGCACTAGAACCCACAAAAGGAAAAATGTGGCAGAGGAAGCAACCAGAGATTAACAAAGGAAGAGTAGAAAGGGAGAAGAAGAGTAAAGCATCACCACTTTGAGGAACAGAATATGGGTTAGGTATGTATGTGACTATTATATGACTATTCACATACACACTTTAGATACTAAGGTTGGGGGTTGGAGCTGTGGCTCAGTTGGTAGAATGACAGACTATGGGCAAAGTGCCAGGTACCAAGTTCAAGTCTGGTCTGACAAGAAAAAAAAAAGGAATAGATACTAAGTCTGATAAACTGTCCCTATGCAAGGCTTTCTTCTTTCTCTGGCATCACATCACATGGAATGTCGGCCTGCCAAGAACTTCTTTTTTTGTTTTGTTTTTGTCAGTCATGGGGCTTGATCTCTGGTCCTGGGCGCTGTCCCTCAGCTCTTCAGCTCAAGGCTAGCACTCTACCACTTGAGCCACATCTCCACTTCCCGTTTTCTGGTGGTTTATTGACGATAGGAGTCTCATGGACTTTCCTGCCCAGGCTGGCTTTGAACCTCGATCCTCAGCCTCCTGAGTAGCTAGGATTACAGGCATGAGCCACCGATACCCGACTCAAAGAACCTCTTGAAGTCATAGTGTAGCCAGGATGTGAGAAACCTCCTTTGTCTGCTTTGGAATCCTTTAGTCAACCAGCACTCTGAAGGCTACCAATTCATCACTGTCACTAAGAAATGTATCTCCTTTCTTTAAGGAAAGGAGAGGAAGATCCTCAGGGATAAAAATGTTTCAATCAGCGCCAGGCGCTGGAGGTTCAAGCCTGTAATCCTAGCTACTCAGGAGGCTGAGATCTGAGGATCTCAGTTCTCAAAGCCAGCCCGGGCAGGAGAGACCGTGAGACTCCTATCTCCAATAAACCACCAGAAAACCGGAAGTGGCTCTGTAGCTCAAGGGGTAGAGCTCTCGTCTTGAGCTGAAGAGCTGAGGGACAGCGCCCAGGCCCAGAGTTCAAGCCCCACGACCAACAAAAAAAAAAAAAAAAATGTTTCAATCAGGGGCTGGGAAGGTGGCTCAGTGGTAGAGCGCTTGCCTTGCATGCCTGAGGCCTTGGGTTCCATTCCTCAGCACCACATAAGCAAAAAGAAAAAAGCCGGAAGTGGCACTGTGGCTCAAGTGGTAGAGCACTAGCCTTGAGTTGGAGCTGAGGGACAGTGCCCAAGCCCAGAGTTCAGGCCCCACAACCGGACCAAAAAAAAAAAAATTTCAATCAGTTGGGCGCCTATGGCTCAAGCCTGTAATCCTAGCCACTCAGGAGCCTGAGATCTGAGGATCACGGTTCAAAGCCAGCCAGGGCAGGAAAAAAAAAGTTTCAATCCCATGTTTACAGCTACCATATGGAAAACAGATTAGGTTTGTTTTTTTGTTTTTTTTGTGGTTGTGGGCCTGGGCGCTGTCCCTGAGCTCTTCAGCTCAAGGCGAGCACTCTACCACTTGAACCACAGTGACACTTCTGGTTTTCTGGAGGTTTATTGAAGATAAGAATCTCAAGCTGGAGTGAGTGATGGTGGCTCACGCCTGTAATCCTAGCTACTCAGGAGGCTGAGATCTGAGGATCCCAGTTCAAAGCCAGCCCAGGCAGGAAAATCTGTGAAAGTCTTATCTCCAATAAAAACTACCAGAAAATCGGAAGTGGTGCTGAGCTCAAGTGGTAGAGACAGCACTCAGCTCCAGAGTTCAAGCCCCATGACCGACAAAAAAAAAGAGTCTCATGGACTTTCCTGCCCGGCTGGCTTTGAACTGTGATCCTCAGATCTCAGCCTCCTGAGTAGCTAGGATTACAGGCTTGAACCACTGGTGCCTGGCAGGTTCTCTCATTTCTTATTCCTCTCTTTTTCCCCTCCTTCCTTTCCTCCCTCCCTCTCTCCCTCCCCCCTCCCTATCTCTATCTCCCCCCCCCCCCCACACTCACACACACATGTACATGTGTGGCTAAGGTCACTGCCAGATTCTGTATTGCCAGGCTATCCACATACATCTGCGTTTTGTTATGTCAAAAGCATTATGCTCAGATTTACAGGTTCATTGGTCTGTTGTCATGGAAACATTCAGGCTTCTAGAACTCTGAGCATAGGGCCCGCCCCCACACCCCATGGTGCAAGGGTGGAAAGGAGAGCTAAATGTTGACAAAAAAAAGGATGAAAGGGCTCCTGGGAAAAGAATGATCGGTAGGACCTGCCTGGCCCTAGGTGACACCCTTTTTTTGGGATCACTTGCCTCTCCAGGTCAGAGGAGTGGAAAGGAGATGTCAGAACAGAGAGAGGTAAAAGGCCAGAGCTAGGTGGAGGGTGCTAGATCACTGCCTGGATCCTCAGGGAGCTTTGAGAGATATTAATTTTTGATTGGGGACTAGCACTGTGTCCTTTGCCCAGGGGACAGCCCTTCAGGTGATGATGAAGCCACTCAGCTGACTCCTCCTGTCTTTCCTGCCTTGCTGTACATTGAGAACCTGCATAAAATGGGATTTCCAGCCCTTGACGTCAGAGGAAAGCCTGCAGCTCCATCCAGCCCTTGCCAGCTCTCTCCCTCCTTTAGGAAGCAGAGCTAAGTCCAGCTTTGCTCCGCCTGGAAAGAGGTGGGACTGGAAAAGGAGAGAGGGCTTGATTGGCTGTAGACCATGGTCATCCTGTCAGTGGCATCCTGCCTGACAGGAACAAGATCTTTCTTGGTCAAGAGCCCATGCTGCCTTCCCTAGTACCTTAAATTGCATCCAGTTCATGATCACTTTCCAAATTCCCCGATTTTTTCCTATGTGTGCTGAGTCCTGGGGGAGGGAGACACACCTCAAGCAGCTGGACAGCGGCTTCCTTTGAGGTACCTGAATATGTCCTACATGTAGGCTGCAAGGAGGAAGAAGCCCACTAGATGGCGCAGCTCTCTCCCAGTGTGGAATTTCACCACTGGGCAGAGAACTATTTCTTCTACAACTTGTCACTCAAGGCTTGATGAACAGAAACCTCATGGTCTATTCTCAAAGATAGGCAAGGCTGTGGATTCTCAAGGAATCTCTTCTAAGCTTCCGTGCACATCTCCTGTCCACTTCCCACAGAAGGTGATGAGACCCAGAAGGTACAGGGAGAAGGGAAATTGTCAGGCTGACTCCACAAGAGATTCAACCTAAGCTTCTGAACTGGAGCTGATTTCAGGATCACAAGAGAAGGGCCAATGTGGGGGTTGAGTCCAGAAGAAGGGAAGCACATGAAGCTTCAGTGATCCCTGGACAAAGCCACAATAGTCATCTCAGACCTGCTCCAGACTTTTCTACCTTGTGCCTTCCTTTTTCTCTAGAAAAAGAGTCAAAATCCTAGTCCTTATACCCTGCAATCCTCAAGTATTCTTGCAGGAACTGGGGGTGAAACTCCTCAACTGATCCACCTTTCCCCCGACCTCTTTCCTGAAATGACCCGTGAGCCTTGTATCCCTGGTGATTTACACCCTCCTTTTGTCACAGCCAGATGAATGATCAATAAATAATGTTGCTTGAAATATTGATGGTGAGTTTTACACAGCATCCCTTAGCTGTGCCTGTCATTTAGGAACGTAAGTGCTGACAGGAAAATGCATATGTCACAACACACACACACATACACACACACACACACACACACACACACACACACACACACACACACACACTCTTTCCAACAGCACAGGGGCTTCCTTTGCCAGGATTTCCACCCTATCTTCTCTCATGACTAAGCCCTTAGAGGTCAAGTCAACATTCCTTGGAAAGGTTGGGTTAATGTAAACAAAGCAGAGATGCTTACTGATTGATACCTTGATTTCCCCTGGTGAGGTCCACACCCCTCTTCCTCTGTTCTAGGTCCATTTGGGGACTGCCAGTTTCAGATTTCTGAATGGCACACTCAGGAGACAGCACCCTCCTTGCTCCCACCTAGATTATTTGGAGTGTGAACAGAAGGTTCTCACAGGCTTCCAGACTTCCATAGCACAGGTGACTTTTCTTTTTTCTTTTTTTTTTTTTTGGTTGGTCGTGGGGCTTGAACTTTTGGCCTGGGCGCTGTCCCTCAGCTCTTCAGCTCAAGGCGAGCACTCTACCACTTGAGCCACAGCTCCACTTCTGGCTTTTTCTGTTTATGTGGTACTGAGGAATCAAACCCAGGGCCTCATGCATGCAAGGCAAGCACGCTACCAGTGAGCCACCTTCCCAGCCCCACAAGTGACTTTCATCTGGTGGTTTTCCAAGGGGTTGAGGAGGAAGAGGAAGTGACTTAGGAGACAGAGAAGACCTTGAACTAAGTCTCCCAGCACCAGCTCCCGGCTAAACAGAAGCTTAACATGTACCCCCCACTGTGTTTTTTGTTTGTTTTGTTTTGCTTTTGTCAATCATGGGGCTTGAACCCAAAGGACCTGAGTGCTGTCCCTGAAGGTTTTTTGTTTTGATTTTTTTTTTTTTTTCTTGCTCAAGGCTCATGTTTTAGCACTTTGAGCCACAGCGCCACTTCCAGTTTTCTGGTAGAGGAGATGAGAGTCTCACACACTTTCCTGCCTGTGCTGGCTTTGCACCATGATCTTCAGATCTCAGCCTCCTAAGTAGCTAAGATTAAAGGAGTGAGCCACCAGTGCCCTGTTGCATTTGCTGTTACTTCTGCCTGAGCACCCTGTTCTTCCGCTTCAGCAGGTCAGCTCCTGCAAGTTATGTAGGTATCAGTTTAGACATTACTCGCCTACCATCCCCCAAGTTGTAAGATGCTCCCTCCAGCTCCTCCCACACCTGTCCTACCTGTTGACAGCCCACATCACCCATTTAGTTATTGCCTGTTTCTGAGCTAGTTTTCCCACAAGGCTGAAAGCCTACACATAGGCAATGGGTCCAAGTGGTTCACCATTGTTGGCCCAGCATGTGGCACAGGGCATGTACACAAGCAGTACACTTTCACGGAATGTTTAAATGATACCCCTGCAGCGTTATCCTACTCCTGGAAAAACACCCTTCAAACCTTAGCTCCCTCTGCCTAGCTGCTGACCTGTGTTTGAAGATGGGTGTCTGAACTACACAGAAGTTGCCCAGACCTGCTGCCCTGCCTGCTGCCCGGCCTCTGATCCTCTCAGCGTGCGCCCACGCTCTTCTCTCTTCTCTTTTCCCTCCCGTACACAGATGGGAGTCAGTTTTCCAGCCACATTCAGTTCTCACTTTAATTCAAATGCTAAATTGGGAAGAAGAGCAGCTTCACACTCCAGATTTAGCCTGAGAGAGAAAAAGTGAGACAGCCTGGATGTTGCCAGGGAAAGAAGAAGGCTCCTCCAGCATTGGAGGTAAGAGCAAATCTACTTAGAGCTCTGGCCCCAGGAAGACCTTTTCCTATGCCAGGCTAGGCATTCCAGAATTACTTCCATGAGGGCAGGGGAACGGAGTCATAAGTTATTAAATTTATCCAGGGTAAATAGGTGTGCCTGATTATAATCCAAGCACTAGGAAGGCTGAGGCAGGACTGAAGATTCAAGTCAAGCTTGGGCTACATACTGAGATTCTAACTCAAACTTCAAATGGCTGGGTGCTGGTGGCTCAGGCCTATAATCCTAGCTGCTCAGGGTGCTAAGATCTGAGGATTGTGGCTCAAAGCCAGGCCAGGCAGCAAAGTCCATTAGACTCTATCTGCAAATAACAACATCAACAACAACAACAACAACAAAGCCAGAAGTGAAGCTGTGCCTCAACTAGAAGTTGAGCAAAAATTTCAGGGACAGTGCCCAGACCTTGAGGCCAAGCCCAGGACTGGCAAATAAATAAATAAACCTTAAATGGTGAGGGGACTTTAGACCCTATAATAATAATAATAATAACCTATAGGTTATTAAGACTCTGAGTCTAGGCTCGGCGCCAGTGGCTCCATGCCTGTAATCCTAGCTACTCAGGAGGCTGAGATCTGAGGATAGAGATTCAAAGTCAGCCCAGGCAGGAAAGTCAGTGAGACTCTTATCTCTAATTAACCACCAGAAAACCAAAATGACGCTGTGGCTCAAGTGGTAGAGCACTTGCCTAGAAGAGCTCAGGGACAGCATCAAAAAAATAAATAAATAAAAGAAAGACTCTTAGTCTACAATCACTTACACAACAATATTTTTTTTTTTTTTGAGTCCGGTTGTGAGGCCTGAACTCTGGGCCTGGGAGCTGTCGCTCAGCCCTTCAGCTCAAGGCTAGCGCTCTACCACTTGAGCCACAGTGCCACTTCTGGCTTTTTTCTTATGTGGTGCTGAGGAATTGAACCCAGGGCCTCTAGCATGCAAGGCAAGCGCTCTACAACTGAGCCACCTTCCCAGCCCCACACACAATATTTTTAACACCACTATTTACCGTAGCTAAAAAGTGCAAAACACTCTTTGTCCACCAACAGAGGAATGGATATGCAAAATGTGAAAGAAATGTATGTACAGTGGAATATTAATCTTAAAAAGGAGTGAGTTTTTCCTATTCCTGTGGTTTGAACTTGGGGCCTATGCACTATCCCTAGGCTTTTTTTGGGGGGGAGAGGGGGGGTTCCAGTCGTGGGGCCTGAACTCTGGGCCTGGGCGCTGTCCCTCAGCTCTTCAGCTCAAGGCTAGCACTCTACCACTTGAGCCACAGCGCCACTTCCAGCTTTTTTCTTTTTGTTTATGTGGTGCTGAGGAATCGAACCCAGGGTCTCAGGCATGCAAGGCAAGCAAACGCTCTACCACTGAGCCACCTTCCCAGCCCTCGCTAGGCTTTTTAATTCAAGGCTAACACAATACTGCTTGAGTCACATCTCAGATTATAGGCATGAGACACCTGAGCCATCAGGATTGAGATTGTGTGTGTGTGTGTGTGTGTCCTGGGGCATGAGTACTATCCCTGAGGTTTTGTGCTCAAGGCTAGCACTCTACCACTTGAGCCATAGTTCCACTTCTAGCTATTTTTTGTAGTTAATTGGAGATAAAAGTTTTATGGACTTTCCTGCCTGGGCTGGTTTTGAACTGAGATCCTCAGATCTCAGCCTCCTGAGTAGCTAGAAATACAGGTGTGAGTCACCCTCGCCAGGCTAGAAATGAGATTTTGAAGTATGCTATAATATGGATGAACCATGAATACATTATGCCAAATAAAATACATTAGACACAGAAGGTAATGAGTACTGGGCTGGGAATGTGGCTTAGTGGTGGTAGACTGCTTGCCTAGATGCATGAAGCCCTGGGCTCAATTCCTCAGCACCACATACACAGAAAAAGCTGGAAGTGGTGCTGTGGCTCAAGTGGTAGAGTGCTAGTCTAAGCAAAAGAAGCTCAGGGACAGTGCCCAGGCCCTGAGTTCAAACCCCAGGATTGGCCAAAAAAAAAAAGTAAAAAGACACTGAGTTCAATGTCAGCTTTAAGACACCATTTTGGTCCCTCTATACCTAAGCTAGAAGGACACTGGGTCCTATATATAAGCTCCAGAGCCTCCCTGCTACCCTAGCAGTGCTGCCTCTGCTGAATGAAGCAGACATCTCTCTGCAGATGTCTCTGGGCAGCAGCTTGCTCTCTCCCTCTCCTGCTACTTGCCAGTTTAATCTCTGCACAGAGCTCCTCCTCCAGTTCAGAGTGCCAGCTTCCTCTCTGTACTCATTTTGATTTTTCCCTAATACAGAGTTCTCATAGGCAGGTTGTTGATATGAAGGAGAATGGCTGAGAGGGAAAAAAAAAATGGTCCCTTCCAGCCAGCCTCCCAAACATCTTCCTGCCATTGTATCAATGGCATCAATGGTCCTTTGCATTAAGCTGTCACTGAATTCAGGTGTCAGTTTTTAACATCTCTCTGCATCTAAGCAGGAGACCCTGTGGAAGTCCCCATGATAGATAGCTTACTAATATACCTAGTCCTCTTCTCTCCTAAACTATGGCCTGCTGCACTCACCACCTGCCCTTTTCTATCTCACCTCCCGCAATTATAAAATGGCAAGTTAGCTCTCTAGCTGTCTGGAAGGCACTTGAGGGGGTGCAAACTAGATTGGGGCTCCCTATAAAAGCACAACAACACCTTGTCATATAGCTATCACTGCTTCTTTACTTGTCTATCTCCTTTCCTAGGTTGTGAGCTGCAAAATGGGGAGGGACTCTCCTTACTTCTTTTTGTGTCTTTAGTGGCTACAGCAGAGATGTTGAATGAACAGAAATAATCTATCCAGCAATGAAACCTGATGGAACTGTTTTGGAAGTGGAGAGAAAGTAAGGGAGAGTGATGGGGTGAGTTTGGTAGGTATACATTGCATACATGTAATGGAAATGTTGCAATGGAACCTCCCTTGCATGCCAATGACAAGAAAAAAAGAAGTCAAGTCAGTTTCTGGTGGCTTCTTTCTGAAATCCTAGCTGCTCAGAAAGCTGAGATCTAAAGATCAAAGCAAGCCCAGGCATGTTAATCCAATCAACTCTATCTCTAATTAACCACTCACTAAAGCCGGGCACTAGTGGCTCTCGCCTGTAATCCTAGCTACTCAGGAGGCTGAGATCTGAGGATCGCGGTTCAAAGCCAGCCCGGGCAGGAGAGACTGTGAGACTCCTATCTCCAATAAACCACCAGAAAACCGGAAGTGGTGCTGTAGCTCAAGTGGTAGAGCGCTCGCCTTGAGCTGAAGAGCTAAGGGACAGTGCCCAGGCCCAGAGTTCAAGCCCAGGACCGACCAAAAAAAAAAAATTAACCACACACCTGCTCAAGCTGTGATGTATGGCTTAAGCTGTAAAGTGCCAGTCTTTTTTTTTTTTTTTTTAATTTAATTTTATTTTATTTGAGAACATACTGTACAAAGGGGTTACAATTACATGGGCAGGATAATGCATACATTTCTTGCCAAGCATTGCAGCCTCCTCCTTTGTTTACCCTTCACCTCCCTTCCCAGCCTCCCCCCTCCCTCCCACCCAATCATACCCCCCCTCCCCCCCCCCCACCGACGTTGTAAAGCTGGTTTTGACATGACATTTTGTACTTCTCATTGTTGCAACAGGTCCACCTGAATCCTTAAACGACTTGTTTGTCCCCATCTCCTCCACATGTTATACTGACATCAAATATAGTGAAAGCGGGGGTTACACTGTGGGGGAGGGATAAAAGTGCCAGTCTTAAAATAGCTAAGCAAGAGTGCAAGGCCAGTTCTGTGCACACTTTCACACAATAATTTTTTTTTTGGGGGGGGTCCAGTCATGGGGTCTGAACTCTGGGCCTGGGCGCTGTCCCTCATCTCTTCATCTCAAGACTAGCGCTCTACCACTTGAGCCATAGCACCACTTCCGGCTTTTTTCTTTTTGCTTATGTGATGCTGAGGAATCGAACCCAGGGCCTCATGCATGCAAGGCAAGCGCTCTACCACTGAGCCACCTTCTCAGCCCCAATATATTGTTTTTTTTTTCTTTTGTCAGTCGTGGGCTTGAACACTGGGCCTGAGCGCTGTCCCTGCGCTCTTCAGCTAAAGGCGAGCACTCTACCACCTGAGCCACAGTGCCACTTCCAACACAATAATTTTTTTTTAAGGAAAAAAAAAAAAGAAAAAAGAAAGAGGCTGGGGGCTGAAGCCTGTAATCCTAGCTACTCAGGAGGCTGAGATCTGAGGTTTGTGGTTCAAAGCCTGCCCGGGCAGGAAAGTTCATGAGACTCTTCAATTAACCACCAAAACACTGAAAATGGTACTGTGGCTCAGTAGTAGAGCGGTAACTTTGAGCTGAAGAGTTCGGGAACAGCATGTACGCCCAGAGTTCAAGCCCCACAACTGACAAGAAAAAGGAAGGAAGGAAGGAAGGAAGGAAGGAAGGAAGGAAGGAAGGAAGGAAGGAAGGAAGGAAAGAAGGAAGGAAGGAAGGAAAGAAGGAAGGAAGGGAGAGAGAGAAAGAAAGAACTTCTAGATCTCGGAATGTGGCTTAGAGGTAGAGTGCTTGCCTAGTGTGCATGAAGCCCTGGGTTCAATTCCTCAGTACCACATAAATAGAAAAGGCCGGAAGTGGCACTGTAGCTCAAATGGTAGAGTTTTAGCCTTGAGCAAAAGAAGCTCAGGGACAGTGCCCAGGTCCTGAGTTCAAGCCCCAGGACTGGCAAAAAAAAAAAAAAAAGTTTATCTGATTTGTTCTGGGAGAGAATGGTTCTTGGTATAAGGTAGGATTTGGACACAGGATTCTGAAGGCAAACTGTCTGAATTGAAATCAGGGCTCCACAAATTGACCAGCTCTATGATTCTGAACAAGTTACCTGTGCTCTCTGAGCATCAGTGAAATGGAGGAGAAGGTATGATGAGGATAAATACTTTCAACAGTTCAGCACAGAGCCTGTCACGTGTCAGTGCCGATGTGTGTTGGAATGGAGGTAGCATGGAGAAAACCCAGAGATTAAGGAAAATCAGAGGGAAAAAGCACACTCCATATTACTATTGTTCTCCCTGCATTTCGGGGGGTTTGTTGGGGTGGGTGAGGCCAGTTCCAGAGTGGGGTAACCCCAAAGGCTACCTGCCCTCTCCCACCCTCCCCCTCCTGCTAATTCTAAGCTCACCCACCAAGAAGCTGAGCAGCCTGAACGCTGGGCGGTGGTGAGGGGCCAGAAATAACTGCTGTTGCTATTCTTGCCTTTCTGGGCTGGATGGAAACACTGCCTTTCTAATCTAAAGGCTGCTCTCGACTTCCTGCACATCAGTGAGCTCTTATGTAATTCTCCCCTCCCTTTCCTACCCAGAGAGCTTCCAGAGATTTCTGCAGTGGGCTGGCTTTGCTGCACACTCAGCTGGGAGTAGGGGCAGCAAAGAAACCGCCACAGACTGGCTTGCTCTCTGATCCCAGGGTCCTGCCAGACTCAGACTTGGGACAGGGCTTCCCAGAATAGGGTGGAGGGCCTGATGTCCGAGGATAACAGCCTTTTTCTGCCTTTGCAAGGCATCCTGGGTCAGAGCCCTACCTAAGTGTTCAGCTATGTTTAGCTACTACTGCCCATCCCCTGCTGTCTTTATACCCCCTTGAGGATACCGTATCATCTCCCCCAAGTGATGATGGCCCAGTGGCTTTTATTTTCAGTCTAACCTAACTCTGATTCTGAGGACTTGGATCAAGCCACCAAGACTGTAACCATCTCAATCAATCCCACAACCTATCGTCAACTTCTCCAAGGTCTCCTCCCTGGATCCTACCTGGGATGTGCCAATCACGCCCTACCTGTCTGTGTGTGGGGTGGGGCCTGGGTATGAAACCCCAGAGCCTTGTCCGTGCTACGGCCGTGTTCTACCTCTAAGCTTCACCCCCAGCCCCTCAGCTATCACTCTATATGCCCCTGCCCACCTATGGTAGGACCCAGGGCTGTCCTCTGGCTTCTTTACTTGAAGTAGACAAGATGATTTCACATCTCAACACAAGGGGATGAACCTGTCTCATCGCTCTGCCTTCCTCTAGGACACCCTATTTGTCTCCACCCCCTCGGCGCACCTTCTGTCCCAGCCATGTGTGGCTTCTTCGGGTTTCTTCTCAGCATTCAAGGCTCTCCCTGGGTGGGAGTGCAGCTGTTCCCAGACCTTCCAGGCAAGTCATTTGGGTTTCCGCTGGAGCCCATCAGCCATCGGAAAGTGTGACAAGCAACTTAGAACCCAAGAGAGAGTCACTTCCTGAGCCCCAGGCCAGCCACTGAGCAACAAACCACGGCCTGAACCGCACATGTGGGTGCTGACGTAGCCTACTACCAAGAGTAGGAAATGGCAATGGAAAAAAGGGGCTTGTTTTCCTCTGAGAGCTGCAGCTTGCTCGGCCTCGGGTTGGGTGTCTGAACCAAGATTGTTCTACTGGTTCTCTTCCAGAACCTCAGCTACTTTGGGTGAGCTACTTCTTGTTCACCCCTGGCTTTTCCTCTCCAGTTCGTAAGGAAAGGCCAAATACAGATAGCAGCTCTGACCTGAAGACTTTCCCAGGGCCTGTCCGCTCTCCTAGAGCTTCTGGAACCATTCATCTGGCCAGCTAGGCCATCCCCAAGTATCCCTTGAGGCCCAGAAGAGAGAGAGAGAGAGAGAGAGAGAGAGCACGCACGAGAGAGTGAGCAGGTCCTAGGGCTTGAATTCAGGGTCTGGGTGATTTGTCTTAGTTTTTGTACTCAAGATTGGAGCTCTATCACTTGAACCACAGTTCCACTTCTAGCTTATGGTGGTTAATTGGAGATGAGAGTCTCACAGACCTTTCTTCTGCAGGCTGATTTAGAATCATGATCCTCATATCTCTGTCTTCTGAACAGCTAGGATTACAAGTGGCTCAGCAGTTTCTTTAGTTCTGGATTGGGTTCTTATAGGCCCAAGTAAAGTAACTCCATCTGGCTTAGTAGGCATAAGTTTGGAGGTCGCATTGAGGTCAGTTTGGAGCCCAAATTGATTTTTCACTCTGTGTCCCCTTCCTACCCCCAATTACATCAAGCAGGAGTGTGTCACTGGCCTCAAGACAGATTAGAGGACTATTGAGGGGTGTAACTCTCTCAAGCCTGACTTGCAGGCCTTTCTTCTTACTGGCTGCCCTTTCACAGGGGTTTACAGTCTGAGAAATGTGCAGGGCTTTTCAGTTCCTTTCACTGCTTCTGGGCAGGGATTCTGCCATGGAGACTTCCTTCTCTGAGCTGTGAGAGCAGAGAGAAGGAAGAGTAGAGTTTAGCCTCTTCAAGGTGCCTCTTCCACGACACCACCCTTATCTCCCTAGTATATAAAATGTATCTACTGTAATCTGAAATTGTCCTTGTTATTTACATAACTTTATTTTTATCCTTCACATTGAATGGTTGCTTCCATGAGGCAAACATCACTTTGTAATTTGTGCCTGATATAAACTTTTTTAATTTTTGTGCCTGTCCTGGGGCTTGAACTCAGGGACTGGGCTCTGTCCCTAAGCTTTTGTGCTCAGGGCTAGCACTCTACCACTTAAGTCACAGTCCCACTTTCGGTAGGTTATTGGCAATAAGAGTCTCCAATTCATCTTTTGGCAGTTTATTGGAGCTAAGAGTCTCTGGAGTTTCCTGCACAGGATACCTTTGAAATGCAATCCTCAAGATCTCAGCCTCCTGAGTAGCTAGGATGACAGGCATGAGCCATCAGCCCCCAGCTATCAAACCTTTTTCAAAAGAACAAATGTAGCCAGGTCTTGGTGGCTCACACCTGAAATCTTAAGCTACTCAGGAAGCTGAGAGCTGAGGATCTAGGTTTAAAGCCAGCCTGAGCAGAAAAGTCCATGAGACTCTTACCTGTAATTAACCTGCAAAAAGCTGGAAGTAGAACTGTGACTCAAGTGGTAGAGCACTAGCCTTGAGCATAAAGGTAAGCAAAAGTCCCTGAGTTCAAGCCTCAGTACTGATACTAGATAAATAAATATCTTTTTTTCCTTTTAAATTATCTTTAAGTAGTTGTACAAAGAAGTTCCCATTCTAGAAAAGAGTATATGACTACAAAGTGTCTGCTGGGAAGGTGGCTCAGTGGTAGAGTGCTTGCCTTGCATGCATGAAGCCCTGGGTTCAATTCCTCAGCACCACATAAGCAGAAAAAGCCCAAAGTGGCGCTGTGGCTCAAGTGGTAGGGTGCTAGCCTTGAGCTGAAGAGCTGAGGGACAGCACCCAGGCCCAGAGTTCAGGCCCCATGACTGACAAAAAACAACAACAACAACAAAGTATCAGACAATACTGTCACCCATCGCTCCTAACCTACCCCTTCTAAATTTCTTAAACTGGGTTTGGAGGCCTGTGCCTCCCAATGCTTGGGAAGTTGAGGCAGGAGGATCTTGTTTTTGTTTTTGTTTTGGGTCCAGTCCTGAGGCCTGAACTCTGGGCCTGGGCGCTGTCCCTCAGCTCTTCAGCTCAAGGCTAGCGCTCTACCGGCTTTTTTCTTTTTGCTTATGTGGTGCTGAGGAATTGAACCCAGGGCCTCATGCATGCAAGGCAAGCGCTCTACCACTGAGCCACCTTCCCAGCCCAGCAGGAGGATCTTGAATTTTAGCTGGACAACCAGGGTTATAAAGTGACATAGTGACCTACTGTTTCACCTTGATGAATGAATCAATGATTTAACCTTACCTTCTGCTACTTGCCAATAGGAATCTCCTTTGCTTCAACCTGTTTCTTCACTTTCCAGCCTCATTTTTCCCGACAGGTCACAAATAGTTCCTCCTGGCTATCCTAACTGCTCCTAACCGCCCCTCACGCCCCCCCCCCCCCCCCCCCCCACTAAAATAGCATCTAGCTTCTCAGCTCTCACCCCTGACCACAGAGTTTGGTTCTTTTCATGTTATTTCATCTCAAAATCTCTTCCTTGTCTCTGCCCTTCTCCTAGCCCCCTCTCCTTTCTTTTATCTCTCATATCCCTGATATCACTGACATTCAGTGTGAGTGCTTCCTTCTTACTCTTAATTGATATGACACAAATTCAGGCCCCTTTCTACCTAACTGCAAGCTCCTTAGTAGAAGAGCCTGTACCATAGACCTCATTCCCAGACTTGGTTCACAGGAGTTTCTCAAGGGTTTTGGCTGCTGTTGACAAATAGTGTATTAATTAAAAATCTGTTGGGTTGCAGAACTGAACCAGTTATTTCAACAAGTAAAAAAGGAACTCACTGACCTACATTACTAAAGAGCCCAGGCTAAACCTGGGAACTTACTCTTGATGTCTACAGTTCTTTTGACTTCCTCTGCTTGTCTTCATTCTTAGACAAGCCAGATGGACTTCAGGCTTACATTCTATTGGTTTAGTACTATCAGGGAAAGAGAATTATTCTATTACAACAGTTCCAGAAAGAGTTCTAGAAGTGATCTCACTGGCATGTTTTGAATTAATTACTATGACAGATAGAATGCTGTTAGACGGCATCAGGGACTGCATCATCCTAGATGAATTGCAGGCCTTGGTTACAGAGCTATTCCTAAATTTAGGATGGGATTATTTTCTCTTAGCTACATAAATGAGAATAGTTCCCCCCCCCCCCCAAAGAACTTTGCCAGCTGGGGACTATTTGGGCACACAAAAAAGGAAAAGATGGCCGGGCGCTGGTGGCTCACGCCTGTAATCCTAGCTACTCAGGAGGCTGAGATCTGAGGATCGCGGTTCAAAGCCAGCCCGGGCAGGAGAGACCGTGAGACTCCTATCTCCAATAAACCACCAGAAAACCGGAAGTGGCGCTGTAGCTCAAGTGGTAGAGCGCTCGCCTTGAGCTGAAGAGCTGAGGGACAGTGCCCAAGCCCAGAGTTCAAGCCCCATGACCGACCAAAAAAAAAAAAAAAAAAAAAAGGAAAAGATGTAAACTTTAAGGATTTCTGGTATACAGCTTCAGAAGTACCTGAAGCTATCTTAGGTCTGTTTGCACATTAGAATTTTAGGACAATAGATTTGCTCTAACTAACTGCCCAGGCACACTCTAAGGATACTAGGCTGGGCTAAGGATACATAGTCAGTGCTGGTATTCCCACATTGAGGACAATTGTGATCTGGTTGATCTAAGGTAAAAATCTTTTTTCCCCACTGCTCTTCACACAAATCTGCTGTACAGTCATGGCTAAACATTTCAACTCTGGAAAAGGATGTTCTACTGTAGCTGAAAAGATTCAGATTAGCTCTTAAGGATAATATCCTTAATGCATCTCTCCCTTACTCTGTACAACTTTTCAGACCAGTTTTCGTTTTTTAAGACTGAGGATTGGTAGAGAATGTAGATGATGCTGTGGGTCCAAAGCCCCTAAAAATAATCACAGCTACTGTTTATCGAATGTCAACAGCAAGACAAACATTGTGCACTGGAACCCTACAGGTGGCAGCCTCATGTAAAGGTCATATTTCCACCCAGGTACTCGTAACATTAGCCCATTTTACAGTCCAAGAAAGTGAGGTAGGTAAAGTTTGGCTAGAGTACTCCAAAGGAGAGTGACAGATGGGATCCTCTGACACATGGCCTGTCTGGCCTTCCTGTCCTCTAACCGAACACTCAGAGAAGAGAGGGTGCTTCATTACTACCTCTAAGCAAGTTCAAATATATAGGAGTACACTGTTCAAGCTCAAATATAAAAGAGACCTGGTCCTTGCTAGATTCCTTAAGTAGATTATTTTATAAGAAAATGGGGGAGGGGCTGGGAAGGTGGCTCAGTGGTAGAGCGCTTGCCTTGCATGCCTGATGCCCTGGGTTTGATTCCTCAGCACCACATAAGCAGAAAAAGCCGAATGTGGCACTGTGGCTCAAGTGGTAGAGCGCTAGTCTTGAGCTGAACAGCTGAGGGACAGCGCCCAGGGCCAGAGTTCAGGCCCACAACCAACAACAAAGAAAAAAAAAAAAGAAAATGGGGGAGAGGGGTGACTCTAGATTCATTCCTCTGAATCTAGTCTCATCTTCCCTCTCCCCCGCTGGAAGCTTCTACTCCGACCCGGGAAGCTAGTCTGGCGCTGCCCTTCCTCTTCACCCCCAGCCCCCACGATCTGCTTTTTTAATTAAGAAACAACACCTCCCCTAGACTGAGAGCGGGAGCAGAAGCCTTGACTTCCCGGAATCCCGGGCTCCTTGAGGGGTGGGGGGGGGCCGGGAGGGCTTCCCCGTTCCGGTTCTGCTCCCGAGGGCGCTGCGGAAGCCGCCGCCCCAGCACCCCAGGCCTGGGCCCCGCTCGGAGAGAGAGGAGGATTATCCCGAAGCCGGGGCGCCCTGGCAGGGACGCCTCCCCGGGGACTGCGGGGAAGGCCCACGCCGCGGCGCCTGCTCAGTCCGCGCTCACTGCGTCGAAGGCTCCCCCGGCCTGGCTCGGCGCCCGGCGCAGCGGCTGGGCGGGGAGCGCGGAGGCGGCGGAAGAGCCCGCTCGGCGGGGGGCCCGGGAACGCAGACCACAGGAAGCCTGCAGGGGGCAGCACCGCGCCGCTCAGCGCGCCCTTCCCCTAGCCTCGCCCGGGGGTCGCCCAGCAGCCCGCAGGCCCCTCTGCAGAACCCCGCAGGTCCGCTCCGCCGCTGCCTGGACTAATAAATTGGTGGAGACATGCCCCCCCCCACACACAAAAACAGCTTCTGGTGGGAACTGAACTCGCGACTCAGGCAATCGGGTCCTGCCATCCAGGCCCCGGGGGCGACTTGTTTTTGCCCTGTAGAGACCAGAGAATAGCTTTTCGCTTCTTAATGGCCAAAAAAGGGGCCCCCCAACGGTCCTAGCCAATTGGCCAGGTGACGGAGACGCAGGCGTCCCACCGCTACGTAGTGTCCTAAGAACCGTGTGAACACCACCGTCTCCGAGCCTCAGTTTCCCCACTGACATCTAGGAAGTCACCGTGCCACTGGTGAAAACCGCGGCTCAAGGCCCCGCCTCTCGGGGACGGCCTCTGCCCCGGCTGGCCCAGCTGCTCCTCCCCTGCGCTCCCCGCCCGCTCCCACGGTCCCTAAGGTGGGCGGGCGGGTCCTGGACGACGGCTGCAGAACCTGGGCCCAGGCCCGGCCCGGCTCGCCCTCGCCCCCGCTCCGGGTCTGGGCTTCCCCAGTCCAGTTCGCGCCCGGGGGCCGTCTGAGCAGCTGCGCGCCCGGCGCTACGCTCCCCGCGCCCTCCCCACGCGGGCGTCCCCGGTTCCTTGCGCGCTCCCGGACTCCCGACTGGGAACCAGCGAGGGGGGGGGGGGAGCGAGCGCGGGAGCGACACACTGCGACCCGGAAACACCAAATAAGGAGCAGGAAGGATCCCCCGCCGGAACAGCCCTTATTTGGGCATTGCCTAATATGGAATGGCCCGATATGGCCCTGCCGCTTCCGGCTCGGGGAGGAGGGGGGGGGGGGCGAAGGGGCGGAGGCAACTCTGAGAACTCCGGAGCCCTAGGTCCGGGAGTGGCCCGGCTGCGGCTCGGACACTAAGCTTCTCCGAAGCCTGGGCGCTGAAGATGCGGCAGCAGGCGCGGGCCCCGGGGTGTAGGCTGTAGGCGCTCCAGGATGGGGGGTTGGGGTGGGCTTCACGTCACTCCGGGTCCTCCCGGCCGGTCCTGCCATATTAGGGCTTCCTGCATCCCATATATGGCCATGTACGTCACGACGGAGGCGTGCCCGAACGGTTCCAGACCCTTGAAATAGAGGCGGATTCGGGGAGTCGCGAGAGATCCCAGCGCGCAGAACTTGGGGAGCCGCCGCCACCCGCCGCCGCCAGCTTCCTCCGCCGCAAGACCGGCCCCTGCCCAGCCCGCGCGGCACGCCGGGTCCACCTCGGCCCGCTGCAGCCGCGAGCCTGGGGATCCCACCTGCGCTCTCCCCACTGTGCCCCGCATGTGACCCGGCCAGCCCCCCGCGAGCGTGTCCCCTATAGCTCCGGCCCCGGGGCTTGCGCACACCCGCCCCCAAACAACACCAGTTCTCCAGCCCCCCTTGTCCGGGATGGCCGCGGCCAAGGCGGAGATGCAGCTGATGTCCCCGCTGCAGATCTCCGACCCGTTCGGCTCCTTTCCTCACTCGCCTACCATGGACAACTACCCCAAGCTGGAGGAGATGATGCTGCTGAGCAACGGGGCTCCCCAATTCCTCGGGGCCGCTGGGGCCCCAGAGGGCAGCGGTGGTAACAGCAGCAGCAGCGGGGGCGGTGGCGGTGGAGGCAGCAACAGCGGTGGTAGCAGCAGCAACGCCTTCAACCCTCAGGGGGAGCCGGGAGAAGCACCCTACGAGCACCTGACCGCAGGTAAGCCGTGGCCTCTGCCGAGGATGAGCCCTTTCGCCACCATCCTGACGCCCTTCACCACGGGGCTGCTCCTGGACCTCGGGGATACAATTGGGGTTTCCCTTGAATTTTCCGCATTCTCGGGATCTTATATTGGAGGGATGCCCGGGGACACTCCCCCCCCCCCCCCAGCCCTCTCCTAGCGGTGCGCAGAGGACGGAGCATTTGTTTTGGATGGAGAGCGCTGGCGCTGCGTGGGTGGGTGGAAAGGGGGAGGGCTTGTTTTGATGAGCAGGACTGCCCCCCCCTTCCAGAAAGGCTCGCGTTTGCCTGCTGCTCGTCCCTCAAGGGAGGGACGACATCCAGGGACAGGATGTCCTGGTGGTCTATGGTAGGGGAAGCATACTAGCCGCGGGTGGCAGCCGAGGTGCTAGCGGGAATCCCTGGCCCCGTGGCAGCCACTGCTGCTGAGCACTTGGAGCTGCAGTAGAGGGGGATTCTCTGTTTGCGTCAGATGTTTTGAAATGGGCTCTGCCACTGGAGCAGGTCCAGGAACATTGCAATCTGCTCTTATCAATTATTAACCAGCTCAGGAGTCAATGGTAGCCAGCCGACCTCAGCCTGGTAGCTGGGGTCCTCATTGTCCTCCAGTGATTATTCTCTAGTAACCAGGTCTTCCCTACCTCTCTCTCTCCTGACAGAGTCTTTTCCTGACATTTCTCTGAATAACGAGAAGGTGATGGTGGAGACGAGTTACCCTAGCCAAACCACGCGGTTACCTCCTATCACCTACACCGGCCGTTTCTCTCTGGAGCCTGCACCCAACAGTGGCAACACCTTATGGCCTGAGCCCCTCTTCAGCTTGGTCAGTGGCCTGGTGAGCATGACCAACCCACCGACCTCCTCATCCTCAGCACCATCTCCAGTGGCATCCTCCTCTTCTTCGGCCTCTCAGAGCCCACCCCTGAGCTGCGCAGTGCCATCCAATGACAGCAGCCCAATTTACTCAGCGGCACCCACCTTCCCTACGCCCAACACTGACATTTTCCCTGAGCCACAAAGCCAGGCCTTTCCAGGCCCAACAGGCGCAGCGCTCCAGTACCCGCCTCCGGCATACCCTGCAGCCAAGGGTGGCTTCCAGGTTCCCATGATCCCGGACTACCTGTTTCCACAGCAGCAGGGAGACCTGGGCCTGGGCACCACAGATCAGAAGCCCTTCCAGGGCCTGGAGAGCCGTACCCAGCAGCCTTCTCTTACTCCACTCTCTACGATAAAGGCCTTTGCCACTCAGTCGGGGTCCCAGGACTTAAAGACTCTCAATACAACCTATCAGTCGCAGCTCATCAAACCCAGCCGCATGCGCAAGTATCCCAACCGGCCCAGCAAGACACCACCCCACGAACGCCCCTACGCATGCCCAGTGGAATCCTGTGATCGCCGGTTCTCGCGTTCGGATGAGCTTACTCGCCACATCCGCATCCACACCGGCCAGAAGCCCTTCCAGTGTCGCATCTGCATGCGCAACTTCAGCCGCAGTGACCACCTCACGACCCACATCCGCACCCACACAGGAGAGAAGCCCTTTGCCTGTGACATCTGTGGGAGAAAGTTTGCCAGGAGTGATGAACGCAAGAGGCACACCAAGATCCACTTGCGGCAGAAGGACAAGAAAGCAGACAAAAGTGTTGTGGCCTCTTCGGCCACCACCTCCCTCTCTTCTTACCCATCCCCCGTGGCTACCTCTTACCCATCCCCAGTTACTACCTCTTACCCATCTCCGGTCACTTCATACCCATCCCCTGTGCCCACCTCCTACTCCTCTCCCAGCTCCTCTACCTACCCATCCCCTGTGCACAGTGGCTTTGCGTCACCCTCCGTGGCCACTACCTATGCCTCCGTTCCTCCTGCTTTCCCTGCCCAGGTCAGCAGCTTCCCTTCCTCCGCTGTCACCAACTCTTTCAGCGCCTCAACAGGGCTTTCGGACATGACGGCAACCTTTTCTCCTAGGACAATTGAAATCTGCTGAAGGGAGAAAGGAAACAAGGGAAAAAGAAAAAGAGACACAAAGGAGAGGAGATGACCCAAGAGAGGGTCCTCTTAGGTCCGATGGAGGTTCTCAGAGCCAAGTCCTTCCCCTCCGGTTGGAGTGGAAGGTCTGTTGGCCAACAATCCTTTCTGTCCACTTCCCCTTTCCCCCAAATTCCTTTGACTTCAGCTGCCTGAAACAACCATGTCCAAGTTCTTCACCTCTCTCCAAAGAACTTGATTTGCATGGATATTGGATAAATCATTTCAGTATCATCTCCAGCATATGCCTGACCCCCTTGCTCCCTTCAATGCTAGAAAAACAAGTTGGCAAATGGGGTTTGGGCCCTTAGAGCCTCACCCCTGTATCCTTGTACAGTGTCTGTGCCATGGATTTTGTTTTTCTTGGGGTACTCTTGATGTGAAGATAATTTGTATTCTCTATTGTATTATTTGGAATCGGGTCCTCACTTTTGGGGAGGGGGGGAGAGAAGAAAAGCCAAGCAAACCAATGGTGATCCTCTATTTTGTGATGCTGTGACAATAAGTTTGAAACATTTTTTGAAACAGCAGTCCTAGGTATTAATCAGAGCATGTGTCGGAGTGTCGTTCCGTTAACCTTTTTGTAAATAACTGCTTGACTGTACTCTCACATGTGAAAAAAATACGGTTTTGTTTTTTTGAAAAAAAATTTTATTTGTCCTTTTGGTTAAAAAGTTTCACGTCTTGGTGCCTTTTGTGTGACACGCCTTGCTGATGGCCTGACATGTGCACTTGGGAGGGACCTGCTTACCTCTAGCCTTAAGGGGGGGCAAGGAGTGATGATTTAAGGGGAGGCTTTGGGAGCAACATAAGGAAGGGGCTGAGCTGAGCCTCGGGTCTCCAGAATGTAAGAAAACTAAATCTAAAACTAAATCTGAACTCTCAGAAGTCTATTTTTTTAACTGAAAAAATGTAAATTTATACATATATTCAGGAGTTGGAATGTTGTAGTTACCTACTGAGTAGGCGGCGATTTTTGTATGTTATGAACATGGAGTTCATTATTTTGTGGTTTAATTTTACTTTGTATATGTGTTTGCTTAAACAAAGTGACTGTTTGGCTTATAAACACATCGAATGCGCTTTATTGCCCATGGGATATGTGGTGTATATCCTTCAGAAAAATTAAAAGGAAAATAAAGTAGTTGTGATTGGGTATTTCCTGGGCCCCAGGGCAAAGTTTTACAGTAGCAGTCTTACTGGTGGTGGTCCTCAATATTCTAGAATCTGTACAGGTACAAGGGTACTCCAAGAGTCATGTCCATTGTGTTCCTGAAGTGTTCCTGAAGTGAATTGTTCATGAGCATTGAGACCAAGTTACATTTCCCCCTTCCCCAGTGTTGGGCATTAGACCCAGAACCACAGCGTCATGCTAATCATGTCCTTGACACTAGCCTATTCTGCCTCAAGCCATGGGGTGGGCTACAGCTTTACCTTGGTTAGTTAGAGCTAAAGATGACCACAGGGACCTATAGCTAGAGACAGTGCTCTCTCAACACCAACTGTTTGGATAGCTTCATTTCACCCCGCTACCTAGGACTGAGAAAACTTGCACACCTGGGGAGAAAAAAGGGGGCACCAAGGCTTTGGGAACCTACAAAAAGCTTAGTCAGAAAATAGCAAGTGAGGGCATCAAAGACAAAGGCCAGTTCTTAAGCCAAGAATCCTTCCAGGAAGAAAATCTTACCACTTGCCAGCTGGAACTGCCATCATTGGCAGTATCCTGGGACAGAGGGCAGAGTGAGCAAGATGGCCTGGTATCTTAAAGTTCTATTCAGGCAAGATGTCACCATTATGTAGAAGATGTGCAGTGCTAGGTTCTCTTGGCTCCATCCCCCAAGGGTCCACTTTCACTTCTGGAACAATTCTTGTGGGTATGCGAGCATCTGTCTTCTCTGTGAGAGGCCTTGACCTGACCATGATGGACGCAGCAAGAACAGCTCCTATTCCAAGAATACAGATTGTGAGTTAAAGAGACAGATGTAAGCCAAAATTACAACATGATGTTATAGATTATATAATATAGGGCTTTTTGAAGCACAAAGAAGAGTACCAACCCTCCCAGGGGCTTAGAAAAAGTGGAAAAAATTGGATTGGAAAGCCTAAGTAAGAGTCAAGCTAATTTTCTTGGGTTTTGCCTTGGGATTGTTGAATTTTTTTTTTGTTTCTTTTTTTTTTTGATAGAATTTTACTGTTAGTTATTAAGTTGTTGTACAGAGGGGTTACCATTGCATAAGTCAGGTAGTGAGTATGTTTCTTTTTTGGACAATGTTACCCCATCACTTTCTCCCATTTTCCCTCTCCTGTCCCTGCTCACAATTTACATAGTTCATTTCCCACATAGTGTGTACTGAACAGCATGATTGTATTTGTTGGTTGAATTTTTAACCCAGGAGCGAGAAGAGAATGGGTACTGAATGGAAGTACTACCTGATGTTTGAGTCTGGTTTGAACTGGTGAAACACCCCCATTCTCTGTTCCTTCCCTTCCCACTAAGGGTCTTCCCAGATTTCTTGACCCTTTTCTAGGGTCAGAGGAATTTTCACAGCCCCTTGGCATGTCAAATCCTTTTTTTTTTTGGGGGGGGGGGGGTCCGGTCGTGGGGCCTGAACTCTGTGCCTGGGGGCTGTCCCCTCAGCTCTTCAGCTCAAGGATAGCACTCTACCACTTGAGCCACAGCACTACTTCTGGCTTTTTTTGTTTGTTTTTTTTGCTTATGTGGTGCTGGGGAATCGAACCCAGGGCCTCAGGCATGCAAGGCAAGCGTTCTACCACTGAGCCATCTTCCCAGCCCCTGTCAAATCCTTTTGTGTTCTAGTCCTTAACCACCAACACTGTTCCCATCACCCACCCCCACCCCAGGTGCCTCAGCTTGAAGCACGGGCACCTTTTCTAGACAATAGCACGTCCCTGGATGAGCCTTGTGGTGAACCTGCAGGTCCCAATAGGACAAATTTGGGTTGGCACACCTTTACCAGCCCCGCCTGCTCTTCTCCCCCTTGCTCTAGGCTCGGGAATACAGGTCTGTGCCTGCTACACATTCTTTAGAGCTTCTCATCCCAGATTCTCAAGGAACAAGGTACAGCAAAAGTAAAATAAGAAAGAGTCTTCTTTAAGGCAAAGGCTTTTAGGTATCTCACTGCATCAGGATGAAATTCCCAGGCCCCATCTCAAAGCACACTTAGATGCTTTACATCTGAGGTGGAGTCCTGGAATTGGCCTTAGTAACAACACCATTCCTTTGTAGATGGCTGATTAAGAAACTGTCCAAGCTGGGAATATGGCTTAGTGGTAGAGTGCTTGCCTAGATGCATGAAGCCCTGGGTTCAATTCCTCAGTACTACCTAAACAGAGCCGGCAATGACACTGTGGCTCAAGTGGTAGAGTGATAGCAAAAACAGGCTCAGCGACAGTGCTCAGGCCCTAAGTTCAAGCCCCAGGGCTGGCAAAAAAAAAAAGAAAAGAAAAAAAGAAACTGTCAAGCTTGCTAATTTTTATTAATTCTAATACCAAGTTTCATTAGGTTTTGACAGTCCAAACTCACGTTCATTTATAGGGTTGAAATAGGGCACAACTAAAACTTACTGATTTTTACAGACCAGTAGTAAGAGTGAGTTGACATAAAAATAACTGAAGTAAGCTGGTGGCTCACACCTGTAATCTTAGCTAATCAGGAGACTGAGATCTGAGGATCTTGGTTCAAAGCCAGCCTTGGCAGGAAAACCCATGAAACTCTTACCTCCAGTTAACCACCAGAAAACCAGAGTTGTGTGGTTCAAAGTGGTAGAGCTTTAGCCTTGAGTAAGAAGAGCTCAGGGACAGTGCCGAGGTATTGGGTTCAAGCCCCACAGCTGACAAAAACAAACAAAACCCTGAAGTGTGGGGCTGAGGGTGTACCGTAGAGCACTTGCCCAACATGTACCGTAGAGCACTTGCCCAACATACTTGTAGCCCTAGGCTTCATAGTCAGCACCAAAAAGATAATAACAGAAGTATTGATAATAACCCCCGTTCCTGGGAGGGAAATGTGAAAATAGAGGTACAGGGCAATGCTGATAAAATGGCTCATCATTGAAAAGGTTGAGGTTTGGAAACAATCCAGAGAAGGTTGAACAATGACTGCTACTTCGGAACTTGGTCTAGGGCTTCTGGAATGGGGGAAGGACAGAGAGCAGTAGGGAAGGAGAAAACAGAGAAGGGAGGGGGAACCCAGCCTTCTAAGGACCCAAGTAGGTCTCAAGTTAAAGAACCAGGTCTTGAGGATCCTTGGTCCTTCCTCCTAGTACCTGAGAGGAACTCTTCTATTTTGAACTTCAGGAATGTTCAACCTCAACCCTTTTGAAAGGTTCCAAGCACTCAGGAAGGCAGAGTTGGCTTGGTTGTCACCTTCCAGGCTAGCTGTGTGCTTTCTTCTACTTCCTCCCACTCACAGAGCCCACCACAGGAAGAAAGGGAACCAGATCTGACTATTAACAGAATCAGAGGTATTCCCTGCCGCATCCTCCCCAAACTCCAGCTGCCTTCGCAATTTCATGCTACATTTAGCTGGAGTTTGAGAAGGAAGACCTGGGCAGAGAACCCAGGGACCTAAGGGAAATGAGACCAAGTCCAGAAGAATCAGTCCAGACGTCAAATAAATAAGATTTCAACATTTTACCCAGAAACCTTGTGGTTCTAATAAGATTTTCACAAACATATATCAAACCTGACCAATACATCCGTTACTTTCCTTCCCCACTCTTCCTGGGGAAGCCTTTGTGGCTAAGCTCACTTGGGATGATTAAGTCAAGATGGTGGTTCAGCTCATTGGATACAGGTAAAATTTCTCATTCTCCTTTTCAGGGAGCTCTCTCTAATCAGGCTCATTCTTTCAGTATTAACAGCTTTTAAAAATCATTACTACAGGCTAAGAAGGTGGCTCAGTGGTAGAGTGATTGTCTTGCATGCATGAGGCCCTGGGTTCAATTCCTCAGCACCACACAGCAGAAAAAAACTGGAAGTGGCGCTGTGGCTCCAGTGGTAGAGTGCTAGCCTTGAGCTGAAGAGCTGAGAGACAGCGCCCAGGCCCAGAGTTCAGGCCCCATGACTGACAAAAAAAAACTACAGCCAGGCACCAGTGGTTCACTCCTGTAATACTAGCTACTCAGTAGGCTGAGATCTGAGGAACTGGGGTCGATGCCAGCCTTGGCAGGAGAGACTGTGATTCTCTCTCTCTTTTTTTTTTTGTCGGTCGTGGGGCTTGAACTCTGGGCCTGGGCGCTGTCCCTCAGCTCTTCAGCTCAAGGCGAGCGCTCTACCACTTGAGCTACAGCGCCACTTCCGGTTTTCTGGTGGTTTATTGGAGATAGGAGTCTCACGGTCTCTCCTGCCCGGGCTGGCTTTGAACCGCGATCCTCAGATCTCAGCCTCCTGAGTAGCTAGGATTACAGGCGTGAGCCACCAGCGCCCAGCTCTTTTTTTTTTTTTTTTTTTTTTTTTTGCTAGTTCTGGGGCTTGAACTCAAGGCCTGGGCACTGTCCCTGAGCTTCTTTTGCTCAAGGCTGGCATTCTACCACTTGAGCCGCAGCACCACTTCCAGCTTTTTCTGTTTATGTGGTACTAAGGAACTGAACTCAGGGCCTCATCTGTGCTAAGCAAGCACTAAGCCACATTCCCAAACCTGTGAGATTCTTATCTCCAATTAACCACCAGAAACCCAGAAGTGACACTGTGGCTCAAGTGGTAGAGCATTCGCCTTAAGCTGAAGAGCTCAGGAATAACCCCCAGGCCCAGAGTTCAAGCCCTAGCACTAACCAAAAAAAAACAAAAAAACAAAAAAACGAGGAGGAGGAGGAGGAGGAAGTAGCTGACATCTGAGGCTCACAGCTGGAAGCCAGCCTGGGCAGGGTAGTCCTTGAGACTCATATCTCTAACCACCAAAATCCAGATGTGAAGGCATGGCTGAAGTGGAAGTGGTAGAGCATTATCCTTCAGAAAAAGAAAGCTCAGGGACAGCACTCAGAACCAGTACACACACACACACACACACACACACACACAGACACACACACACACACACACACACACACACACACACACACAACCACTTTATTGAAGTACAACTTAGCTGTACATGTAAATTGTATGAATTAGGTTTGGGAATGTAGCACTTGTCTAGCATGTGAGATTCCCAGCATGAGAAGCCATTTGATGAACTTTGACATATATGTACACAGGTGAAACCACCATCAAAATTACGATAGTGAACACACTCATCTCCTTCCTTACCCCCTGTCCGCAACCAATCACTAAGCTGCTTTCTGTTGTTACGGTGCAGTCTACATCTTCCAGACGTCTTTACACACAGAACCATTCAGTGCATACTTATTTTGGTCTCACTTCTTTCATTTACTGTCATTTCATTATTTAAAAGAAAACAGAAATATTGATAATAACCCCTACTCCTGGGAGGGAAAATATGAAACTAGGTACAGGGCAATGCCAATAAAATGGCTCATCATTGAAAAGGTTGAGGGTTGGAAACCACCCAAAGAATGTTGAACAATGCAGCCCCCAGCCTACATTTTATTTTGAAAATCATTTATGTTGCATGCATAAATCTCTCCTTTTTAAATTGCTGAGTAGTATTTTACTACAGGGCTACATTATACTATGTTCATCTTTTCTTTTCTTTTCTGTTTTGGTTGGTTGTAGGGCCTGAACTCTGGGCCTGGGCGCTGTCCCTCAGCTCTTCAGCTCAAGGCTAGCGCTCTACCACTTGAGCCACAGTGCCACTTCCAGTTTTGTTTTTTTTTAAGCTTATGTGGTGCTGAGAAATCGAACCCAGGACCTCATGTATACAAGGCAAACACTCTACCACTGAGCCATCTCCTCAGCCCTCATCTTTTCATCTGTGGATGGATATTTGGATTGGTTTCCTTTGGAGCTATTGTGAAAGCTGCCGTGAACACTATAGTGCGTTTGTGTCTGGCTCCTTCCCATCACATCTCTACTAACTCACCTTCCTAATTTGTGACAGTAATCACCCCTTGCTCCTAACAACCACAGAGTCAGTGTCCTGCCTCCTTAAAATTTGCTTCTTTTAATCTTTCCTTGAGTAAACAGAGCCAGCCACTTCATCATTTTTATTACTCTACTGCAAGCTCAGTCCTGTTTGTTTATATTGTTTATATTTTCCTGGTAATGAGATATCTGGGCTAAACAAGGTAGACTGTACTGTCATTATCTATTCAACTCAGCAAATACATGTAAGTCTTTGAGAATAGTGTTCTCTGGCCCAGGAAGCCAGAGATCAGTGAAACACTCCTATCCCATAAAAGAGGAAGGGGTCAAGAATCGGATGATTTGAAAAGTTGCTCCAGGAACCTGATCCTAAGAGGCTAAGGCAGGAGGACTGAAAGTTTTGAAACATGGCAAGACAATTGTCTCAAGAAACCAATAACAACAATTTAGCTTTGAGCAACGGTATAGATCAAGTTCAAATGCCTGCTTAACACACATAAGGCCCTAGATTCCATCTCCAGCATCACACAATAAGCAAATAAAATAACATAATATAAGAAATAATTTCTGGACAAATAAGTGTTGGCAAGGATGTGAAAAAATGGCAACTATAGAGGTACAGTCACAACTAGCTATTTGTGACTCACATCTATAATCTTAGAAACTTGGGAGCATGAGAGGGGAAGAATCAAAGTTTTCAAAGTCAGCCTAGTTGGAAAAGTTCAAGAGACTCTATCTCAAAAATCACTAGCAAGCTGGGAGCCGGTGACTCATGCCTGTAATCTTAGTACTCAGGAGACTCAGATCTGAGGATCACAGTTCAAAGCCAGCCTGGGCAGGAAAGTCCATGAGATTCTTATCCCTAATTAACCACCAGAAAACTGGAAGTGGCACTGTGGCTCAAGTGGTAGAGTGCTTGCCTTGAGCTGAAGAGCTCAAGGACAGCATGCAGGCCCAGAGTTCCAGCTCCATGACTGACAACAAACAAACAAAAAAATCACTAGCAAAAAACCAGGCTGAAAGCCAGGCGCTGGTGGCTCACGCCTGTAATCTTAGCTACTCAGGAGGCTGAGATCTGAGGATCGCGGTTCAAAGCCAGCCCGGGCAGGAGAGACCGTGAGACTCCTATCTCCAATAAACCACCAGAAAACCGGATGTGGCGCTGTAGCTCAAGTGGTAGAACGCTCGCCTTGAGCTGAAGAGCTGAGAGACAGCGCCCAGGCCCAGAGTTCAAGCCCCACAGCTGACAAAAAAAAAAAAAAAACAGGCTGAGCCAGGCACTGGTGGCTCACACATGAAATTATAGCTCATCAGGAGGCTGAGATCTGAGGATTGTGGTCAAAGCAAGCCCAAGCAGGAAAGCCTGTGAGACTTTTTTCAGTTGGTGATATTCATCATAGGGCTTGAACTCAGGACCTGGGCACTGTCCTGAGCTCTTTTTCGTCAGAGACAGTACTCTTGTGCTTTGAGCCCCAGTGCCACGCCTGGTTTTCTGGTGGTTAATTAATCTGGCCTTGACCCTCAATCCTCAGATTTCAGCCTCTTGAGTAGCTAAGATTATAGGTATGAGCTCTCAGAGCTTGGCTGTGTAACTCTTTTTTTTTGTGGGTCCTAGGGCTTGAACTCAGGGCCTGGGCTCTGTCTGCTCTGTCAGCTCCTGGCTGTGAGACTCTTTTTTTTTTTTTTTTTGGATGGGGGGTTTGGTCGTGGGGTCTGAACTCTGGGCCTGGGCGCTGTCCCTCAGCTCTTCAGCTCAAGGCTAGCGTTCTACCACTAGAGCCACAGCGCCACTTCCGGCTTTTTTCTGCTTATGTGGTGCTGAGGAATGGAACCCAGGGCCTCATGCATGCAAGGCAAGCACTCTACCACTGAGCCACATTCCCAGCCCCATGTGAGACTCTTATATCCAGTAAACTACTCAAGAAAGCCAGAAGTGGCACAGTGGCTCAAGTGGTAGAGCACTAGCTTTTAGCAAAAGAAACTCAGGCAGCCGGGCGCTGGTGGCTCACGCCTGTAATCCTAGCTACTCAGGAGGCTGAGATCTGAGGATCACGGTTCAAAGCCAGCCCGGGCAGGAAAGACCATGAGACTCCTATCTCCAATAAACCACCAGAAAACCAGAAGTGGCACTGTAGCTCAAGTGGTAGAGCGCTCGCCTTGAGCTGAAGAGCTGAGAGACAGCGCCCAGGCCCAGAGTTCAAGCCCCACGACTGACAAAAAAAAAAAAGAAACTCAGGGACAGTGCCCAGGCCCAGAGTTCAAGCCCAGGACCAACAAAGAAAACAGGACTGGAGGCATGGCTCAAGTGGTAGAGTACTAGCTTAGCAAGTATGAGATGCTGAGTTAAAACAAAACAAAAAAAAAAGGTGAGCAGGGCGCTGGTGGCTCACGCCTGTAATCCTAGCTACTGAGGAGGCTGAGATCTGAAGATTGCAGTTCAAAGCCAGCCCGGGCAGGAAAGTCTGTGAAACTCTTAGCTCCAATAAGCCACCAGAAAACCAGAAGTTGTGCTGTAGCTCAAATGGTAGAGCACTAACCTTGAGCTGAAGAGCTGAGGGACAGCATCCAGGCCCAGAGTTCAAGTCTCATGACTTAAATAAAATAAAAATAAAAATAAAAAAGGTGCAGTCACTTTGGAAAAGAATAGTTTCTCATAAAGTACACTTATTATATGACCTAGTAATTGTATTCCTGAGTATCTATCCAAGAGAAATGAAAATATGACTTACATGTCAAAAGACTTACACATGAATGTTCATGGCAGCATTATTTATAATAACTAAAAAAGGGGAAAGTACAAGTACTTGCTTTGCTGGTAAATTAATAAACAAAATATGGCATACCCAAACAATAAAATACTGTTCAACAATAAAAAGGAGTAAAATAATGGGCATGCACTGTAACATGCATGAACTTCAAAAACATTACCATGAAGTTAGGCGCAAAGGACTACATATTATGCAACTGCATTTACATGAAATGTCCAGAATAGGCAAATAGCTACAAACTGAGAACTGATTAGTTAATTGTTGTCAGGCTGGGAGAAAGGCAGGTGCTTTCTTTTTTCTTTTTCTTTTTCTTTTTTTTGTCATTTGTGGGTCTTGAACTCTGGGCCTGGGCTCTGTCCCTGAGCACTTCAGTTCAAGGCGAGTGCTCTATCACTTGAGCCACGGTACCATTTCCTATTTTCTGATGGTTTATTGGAGATAAGAGTCTCATGGACTTTCCTGCCTGGGCTGGCTTTGAACTGCGGTCCTCAGATCTCAGCCTTCTGAGTAGCTAGGATTACAGGTTGTGAGCCACCACATCCATCTTTTATTTCTGAGCAAAACTAGATAATTAAACTAGATTTGATGTTTGAATTTATGGTATGTTAACTTATACTTCAAAAAAGAATTATTATTGTTATTTTTTTTTTTTTTGCCAGTCTTGGGGCTTGAAGTCAGGACCTGGGCACTGTCCCTAAGCTTCTTTTTTTTGCTCAAGGCTATCACTTTACCACTTTTTTTTGGGGGGGGGGGCGGGGTTTGGTTGTGGGGCCTGAACTCTGGGCCTGGGCGCTATCCCTCAGCTCTTCAGCTCAAGGCTAGCGCTCTACCACTTGAGCCATAGCGCCACTTCTGGCTTTTTTCTTTTTGCTTATGTGGTGTTGAGGAATGGAACCCAGGGCCTCATACATGCAAGGCAAGCGCTCTACCACTGAGCCACCTTCCCAGCCCATCTACCACTTTTTTTTTAAATAAGTTTTTTATTGTGAAAATACTGTATAGAGGGCTATCACTCTACCACTTGAGTCTAATGCTACTTGTATATTTTTGTATATAGGGTTCTGAGGAGCCAAACCCAGGGCTTCATGCATACTAGGCAAGCACTCTACCACAAAGCTACATTCCTAGCCCAAGAAAATTTCCAAGAATTAATTAGGGCTTTGAAGTATAGGGGGTGGAGCACCAGCCCAGCAAACAAGGGGTCCGAGTTTAAAATCCAGTGTCTCTCCCTCCCTCTCTCTCCTTCTTTCTCCCCCTCTTCCTTTTTCCCCCTCCCCCTTCTCTTGAATCAGGGTCTTGCTATGTAGCCCTGGCTGGCCTCAAACTGGAGAGCTTCCTGCTTCAGAGTGCTGGGATTACAGGTACGCACTACCATACCTAACTGCCTTCTTTGCCTTTCTCCAGATGAACTTCCCATTATACAGACCTGTGTTCCATCTACTGTTACCTATTCTTGGGTGTCTTTTTTTTTTTTGTCGGTCATGGGGCTTGAACTCTGGGCCTGAGCGATGTCCCTCAGCTCTTCAGCTCAAGGCGAACGCTCTACCACTTGAGCTACAGCGCCACTTCCTCTTGGGTGTCTTGACTAGCCTGTCTGACAGCCCTCTAAAACTATGAGGCTGTTTTTTTAACTGAAAGCCAGACAGAAGGCTCCAAGTACTAGGAATTTCAACCTACGTAAGACAAACTGGAGGCTCATTTTGAGGGTGGAGACTTAAGAAATTTTGGTAGAGCTGGGAAGGTGGCTCAGTGGTAGAGTGCTTGCTTTGCATGCATGAGGCCCTGGCTTCAATTCCTCAGTACCACATAAATAGAAAAAGCTAGAAGTGGCATTGTGGCTCCAGTGGTTGAGTGCTAGCCTTGAACAAAAAAAGCAGCTCAGGGACAGCGCCCAGGCCCTGAGTTCAAGCCCCAGGACTGGAAAAAAAAAATGGTAGCCAATGGGTAGAATCTCCTAAAGTGTGTTTCCTCATGTCTGTGGCCCATGTAAACCAGGCCGCACAGGAAACTCTGAGTGCCCCTCATTCCCAGCTTCCCAGCCTCCCCAGCAGCTCATTTCTCCTGAGAGCTGACTTCTCATGCTAGGGACCATACTTCTGAGAGCACCATCTTTGTTGGAACTCAATGGGGCACATCTAAGCGAAATCAGCAGTGCAACTCTATGAGACCCTGGGGACTTGGAGAGGGCCTAAGAGGAGAAACTAACCACCCAACCTCAGCCTTTCAGCCATCTTTGAATCTCATTAGAACCAGTTTTGGATTTCCTCAAGATGGCTTCTCACAGAGAGTGCACCTTTTCTGCTGCCTTATCAGAACCCATTTTCAGTCACCTCAGCATCCTGTGTCTATTTCAAACTTTTCTCATAACCACCTGTTTAATATTCTCAGGCCTTCCTGAAAAGATCCATGTATAAGGCTTCTCTTCTGAGTAATAGGTTGTATTCTGTCTTTTACCATTGAGATCTATACAAGTTTCTTTTTTTGGGGGGGGGTCCGGTCGTGGGGCCTGAACTCTGGGCCTGGGCACTGTCTCTCAGCTCTTCAGCTCAAGGCTAGCGCTCTACCACTTGAGCCACAGAGCCACTTCTGGCTTTTTTCTTTTTGCTTATGTGGTGCTGAGGAATCGAACCCAGGGCCTCAGGCATACAAGGCAAGCGCTTTACCACTGAGCCACCTTCCCAGCTCCGAAATCTATACAAGTTTCAATTCTCCTTAAGTTCCTATAAAAGAGAAACTGGATGGACTTTGGTGATTCATACCTGTAATCCTAGGTACTTCAAGGCTCAGATTTTATCATCTTGATTCAAAGCCAGCTGAGTCAGGAAAGTCTGAGAGAGTCTTATCTCTAACTAACCACCAAAAATCTGGAAGTAGAATTGTGGTTTAAGCGGTACTGTGCTAGCCTTGAGCAAATAAGCTGAGGGATAGTGCCCAGGCCCTAAATTCAAGCCCCAGTACTGGCACAAAAACAAAAAGAGAGGGAGAAAGATAAAGGGGGGAGGGAGAGAGAAATTGGAGTGGTGACTGCTTCTAAAACTATGACAGCAGCCTCAGAGTTCATTTTATCCCCTCACATTTTGACATCCCTCAGTTGTTCCCTCAGAGCCATCTTTCATTCCCTCCAGAGTGATATTTCACTTTTGGTTAATGAAATAGTCAAGGCCCTTAGAACTTTCTGCTCAGATGGTACGATGCGGGTTCTATTCAAGAAACCCTTTTTATCTATTCAACCCTAACTTTCAGCCTTTGTAGAGAAAATCTTTAATTTACGCATCCAAGGGCTTTGGTTTCCCCCATTTGCTTAATGAAGGAAATAATGCTTATTTTCTTCCTTTTTGAAACAATAACCTAAAGCCAGAATGGTGCACACCCGTATTCCCAGCACTTGGGAGGTTGATATAGGAAGATCAGAGTTCATCAGCACAGGCCACACAGTGAGTCTTGGCTCAAAAAAAAAATGTGAATTTTAAAAATATAAAAGCATTTTATCCTTTTTACATGTCAAGAGAAGCAAAAGCACTTTGACATCTGAAACTCTTCTGGTACTGATGGAGGGAGAATTGGACTCTGCCTTCCCAATGACAACTCAACAGCATGAATCAAGAGTCTTATAAAGGTTTATGTCACTGGGAGCTGGTGGCTCACAACGGTAATCCTAGCTATTCAGGTGGCTGAGATCTGAGATCTCTAATCACCAAAATAAAGCTGGAAGTAGAGCTATGACTCAAGTGCTAGCCTTGAGCAAAAAGCTCAGGGACCAGCACCAAAAAAAAAAGGCTAGGCACAATGACCTATGACTGTAATACTTAGGAGGTAGATATCAGGAGAATTGTGGTTTGAGGGCAGCAAAAGAGTTATGAAGACCCCATCTCAACTAATAGCTGGATAGTGTAACTAGTACATATTATCCCAGCTATGCCTGGAATCAAGGAGGATGAGAAACATAGTCCTGCCTGCAAGCAAAATGCAAGACCCTATCTGAAAAATAATGAAAGCAAAATAGGATTGGAAGCATGGATCAAGCGGCAGAATTCCTGCCCATCAAGTACAAAGCTCTGAGTACAACCAGAAATACTACCAAAATGGTAAACAAATACATAAATAGAAATAAAAAATAAATTAAGAAGGGAAAGAGAGGTTAGAGGTATGGCCCAGTTGGTAGAGTGCTAGACAATAACTGTTAGATATTGAGTTTGAGTCCCACCCTTAGACCTAAGCAGGGAAAGATTTCCTAGGAACTCAGGGCTCTAGGCTCTTTTCTGAAGAGATGCAAGCTGGTATGTCCTGTAAGTGAGTAGTCGGTTAGGATCTGGCAGGATAAAAGGACCAGATAGCCAAAAAAAAACCTCACAATATGTTTATGGGGCTGGGAAGGTGGCTCAGTGGTAGCGCGCTTGCCTTGCATGCATGAGGCCCTGGGTTCGATTCCTCAGCACCACATAAGCAAAAAGGAAAAAGCCAGAAGTGGCACTGTGGCTCAAGTGGTAGAGCGCTAGCCTTGAGCTGAAGAGCTGAGGGACAGCACCCAGGCCTAGAGTTCAGGCCCCATGACCGGACCCAAAAAAAAAAAAAAAAAAAAAAAAAAAGGACCAGATAGCTGCTGTTTGCATCTAAATCTAATTCTAAAAATCAGGTCATCAATGGCTCAGGCTTGTAATCCTACCTACTCTAGAGGCTGACATCTGAGGCTCAATGTTCAAAGCCAGTTTGGGCAGGAAAGTCCATGAAACTTTTTTTTTTTTCCTTTTGCTTATGTGGTGCTGAGAAATCGAACCCAGGGCCTCATGCATGCAAGGTCTACCACTGAGCCACCTTCCCAGCCCTCCATGAAACTCTTATCTCCAATAAACTTCCAAAAAGGTCAGAAGTGGAGCTCTGGCTCAAGTGGTAAAGTACTAGCCTTCAGCACAAGGAGCTCAGGGACAGTGCCCAGGCCCTTAGTTAAAGCCACATTCCCCCCACATTTCCCTCCCCCACCCCAAAATGAAATCAGGTAGGGCCAGTCATTGCAGTACAAGTCTATTATTCTAGTACTTTTAAGGCAGAGGCAGAAGGATGAGTTTGAGGCCACTCTGAGCTACACAGTGAGACCCTGTTTCAAAAAAACTAAGGTCTGGGGCTGGAGATGCAGCTTGTGGCAGAGATTTGCCTAGTACACCCAAGGCCTTGGGTTTGATCCCCAGTGTACACACAAATCAGACCTTCCCCAGTGCTCTCTCTCTCTCTCTTTCTCTCTCCCCCTTCTCTCCTTTCTCTCTCACCTCCCCACCCCTCTATGTTACTTGAGGCAGAATCTTTCTATGTTACCTAGGTTGGTCCCAAACTCCTGGGCTCAAGCCATTGCTTTTTTTTTTTTTTTGGGTCCAGTGTTGGCGCCTGAACTCTGGGCCTGGGCACTGTCCCTCAGCTCTTCAGCTCAAGGCTAGCGCTCTAGCGCTTGAGCCACAGCGCCACTTCCGGCTTTTTTCTTTTTGTTTATGTGGTGCTGGGGAATCGAACCCAGTGCCTCATGCATGCAAGGCAAGCACTCTACCACTGAGCCACCTTCCCAGCCCTCAAGCCATTGCTTTATCTTACCTTCCCATGTCTAAGTAGTTAGGATTACAGGTATGTAGCACCTTGCCCAACTTCCTCAACTATTTCTGAGAAAATTGGTGAATCTTGCCCATCACTGAATTCTCTTTTCATGCTCATTTCCAATACACACTTCATATATTCCTTTAGTCTCAGAGCCATTCTTTTAAATATCTTTTTTTTTTTTTGTCAGTTGTGGGGACTGAACCCTGGGCCTGGGCGCTGTCTCTCAGCTCTTCAGCTCAAGGCTAGCACTCTACCACTTGAGCCACAGTGCCACTTCTGGCTTTTTCTGCTTATGTGGTACTGAGGAATTGAACCCAGGGCCTCAGGCATGCAAGGCAAGCGCTCTACCACTGAGCCATCTTCTCTGCCTCTAAATTTCTTTTTTCTGCCTATAAGTATTGATGCTTAGACTAATTTGTTCTGGTGTTCCTTGTTTTTGTGGACACCTCTTGAAAGGAAGAGCTCAAGTCTGGGTAACTTCATGGGACCACAGTCAACATCTAGAATGTATTGATTGGTTCCTTCAGTCACTCAGTCAAAACTTACCCATAAGACATTTACCAAATACCTACTTTATGTTGGGCTCTGGGAACAGAGGATAAATGGCATAAGCAGTCTGGGTAAGCACAGAATTGCGGAGGGAGGGAGAAATTTGGAAATTAAGTACTAGATAATATGATTTATTAGAAGCACATGCGCACGCGCGCGCACACACACACACACACACACACGAAGCACAGGACAGGAGTGATTAATTCTATCTAGAAAGAGATGCAAGATAGAGAAGACTGAGAGTCTAGAAGCACTTGAGGCAGGGGAAACAGCAAGCTTAAGAGCTAGGTACTGAAGAACAAGCAAGCAGCCAACCAATGGAATGGTGGTGTGGCCAGGAAACAAGGAGAGGAGGGGCAGGGAATGCAACTGGAAGGGCAGGTTGAGACCAGATTTAGAAGGCCCTTAATAACAGGCCAGTGGATGCATTTTTCTTGGAGGCATTCTGGAGCAGCCAGACAACTTAGTTTGACTGTTTCTGGGTGTGTGAAAGCCTCCATGCTGGGGCTGGGAAGGTGGCTCAGGGGTAGAGTGCTTGCCTTGCATGCCTGAGGCCCTGGGTTCGATTCCTCAGCACTACATAAGCAAAAACAAAAAAAAGCCAGAAGTGGCGCTGTGACTCAAGTGGCAGGGTGCTTGCCTTGAGCTGAAGAGCTGAGGGACAGCGCCCAGGCCCAGAGCTCAGGCCCCACAACCGGACACACACACACACACAAAAAAAGAAAGCCTCCATGCTTCCTGTCTTTGGGGGAGGGTCCTGATGCTCCTTTCCTTCTGATTCAGTTACTGCAGTAATAATAGTTCAGACTGATCACTCAAAATAAATTTTTGGTGCCTTTATTAGGGTTTGAACATTGGGCTTCATGTTCTCACTTGGCTTTTTCCACTAATGGCCAGGGTTCTTCCACTTAAGCAATGCCTCCAGTATCAACTTTTTGCTGGTTAATTGGAGATGAGAATCTCAAAGTTTGGTCTGCCTGGGTTTGCACTGAACCAGAACATTTAAATCTCAACCTCCTAAATAGCTAGGATATAGGCATGTGTGTGTGTGTGTGTGTGTGTGTGTGTGTGTGTGTGTGTGTGTGTGTGTGTGTGTGATTTATTAGGAGCATGTATACACACACACATTCACACACACTTTTTTTTTTTTTTCCAGTCCTGGGGCTTGAACTAGGGCCTGGATACTGTCCTGAGCTTCTTTTGCTCAAGGTTAGCACTCTACCACTTGAGCTACAGAACCACTTCTGGGTTTTTCTGTGTATGTGGTACTGAGGAATGGAACCCAGGTCATTGCATTCTAGCCAAGCACTCTATCACTAAGCCACATTCCCAGCCCACTTCAATGTGTATCTTTATAAATGTTTGTAAGTTCAGTTGCTTGAATTAAGAACCCAAAATACCACATTTTGCATTTGGTTGATGTATCTAAAATTTCTTTTTAGCTTCAGTAGTTTGTCTTGCTATATTTTTATTGAAAAAAAAAATCAGGTTATTTGTCCTAAAGATTTCTAAAGTTTTGGAATCTGATAGACTGCATTGTTTTTGATTTTTGTTCTCTGTGTCTTTTATTTCATTAATTTCCTATAGATTGGCTATTGGACCTTGGGGATAGGTCAGATTCAGGTTCAATATTTAGATGATGTTATTTAGTTACTACTGCAACATAAAAAGTTAATAAATTGCCAGGCGCAGGTGGCTCACGCATATAATCCTAGCTACTCAGGAGGCTGAGATCTGAGGATCATGGTTCAAAGCCAGCTGAGGCAGGAAAAGTCGGTGACACTCTTACCTCCAATTAACCATCAGAAAACCAGAAGTGGTGCTGTAGCTCAAGTGGTAGAACACTAGCCTGGAGCTGAAGAGCTCAGGGACAGAACTCAGACCCAGAGTTCAAGCACCACAACTAACACACACAAAAAAGTGCAGGGCTGGGAAGGTGGCTCAGTGGTAAAGTGCTTGCTTTGCATGCATGAGATCCTGGGTTCGATTCTTCAGCACCACATAAGCAGAAAAATCTGGAACTGGAGCTATGGTTCAAGTGGTAGAGTGTTAGCCTTGAACTGAAGATCTGAGGGACAGGGCCCAGACCCAGAGTTCAGGCCTCACAACTGACCAAAAAAAAAAAAGTGCATTTTTCCCTTTAATTCTTAGATATGATCTTTTAAAGTGTAATTGCAATTACATAACACTAAATTCTCCATTTACAAGTATACAATTTATTGATTTCAGCATATTTGCATTGTGGTATAATTATGGCCAGTAGCTAATACTTGAATATTATAATGAATCCCAAAAGAAATGCTGAACCTGTTTTTTTTTTTCTTTTTTTTGGGTCCGGTTGGTCGTGGGGCCTGAACTCTGGGCCTGGGCACTGTCCCTCAGCTCTTCAGCTCAAGGCTAGCGCTCTACCACTTGAGTCACAGCGCCACTTCCGGCTTTTTTCTTTTTGCTTATGTGGTGCTGAGGAATTGAACCCAGGGCCTCAGGCATGCAAGGCAAGCACTCTACCACTGAGCCACCTTCCAGCCCTCTACAGATTTTCTTGTTCTGGATATTTCATATAAATGAAACCATATACTATATGTCCTTTTGTGTCTATCTCCATTCACTTAGCACAATGGGTTTGTTTTTCGTTGTTTGTGGGGTTTTTATTGTCGTTGGTTGCGAGGCCTGAACTCTTGGCCTGGGTGCTGTCTCTCAGCTCTTCAGCTCAAGGCTAAGGCTCTACTACTTGATCCATAGCACTACTTCCGGCTTTTTCTGCTTTTTTTTTTTTTTTAATTGTGAAAATACAGAGGGGTTACAATTACATGGGCAAGATAATGAGTACATTTCTTTTTTTTAGTTTTTTTATTGTGAAAATACTGTATTGAGGGGTTACAATTACATGGGCAAGATAATGAATACATTTCTTATCAAGCATTGTAGCCTCCTCCTTTGTTTCCCCTTCCCATCCCTTCCCATCCTCCCCCCACCCCCCAAAGTTGTAAAGTTCGTTTTTCCACATAACGACTTGTACATCTCATTGTTGCTATGGATCCACCTGTATCCCTATTTAAATGATTTGTTTTTCCCCTTCCCCTCCACAAATTATACCAACATCAAATACAGTGAAAGCATGGGTTATACCATGGGGGAGGGACATACAAAGCAACAAAGAAATAATCTTATAAATGTGTTAGAAACAACCACCTGAAAGAAAAAAAACATTTGAATACATATCTTAGGGTTCATTTCCCTAACATTAACTTATCTGACCTTTTCTGCTTGACTCAGACATATACTAGTTATTGCAAATAAGGGAAACCATGGGACCTAAGTTTCTTTGGGCCTGGCTTACTTCACTTATTTTAATTTTACAAGTACATTTCTTTTTTTTTTTTTTTGTCGGTCGTGGGGCTTGAACTCTGGGCCTGGGCGCTGCCCCTCAGCTCTTCAGCTCAAGGCGAGTGCTCTACCACTTGAGCTACAGCGCCACTTCTGGTTTTCTGGTGGTTTATTGGAGATAGGAGTCTCAAGGTCTCTCCTGCCCCGGCTGGCTTTGAACCGTGATTCTCAGATCTCCTCAGATCTCAGACTCCTGAGTAGCTAGGATTACAGGCGTGAGCCACCAGCGCCCAGCTTTACGAGTACATTTCTTATCAATCATTGTAGCCTCCTCCTTTGTTTCCCCTTCCCATCCTTTTCTGCTTACATGGTTCTGAGGAATTGAACCCAGGGCCTCATGCATGCAAAGCAATCATTCTACCACTAAGCCACCTTCCCAGCAATATTTTTAATGTTCACCTACATTGTGGCATGTATAAGTATTTACCTCAGGGCTGGGAAGGTGGCTCAGTGGTACAGTGCTTGCCTTGCATGCATGATGCCCTGGGTTCGATTCCTCAGCATCACATAAGCAGAAAAAGCTGGAAGTGGTGCTGCGGCTCAAGTGGTAGAGCACTAGCCTTGAGTTGAAGAGCTGAGGGACAGCGCCCAGGCCTAGAGTTCAGGCCCCACAACCAACAAAAAAAAAAAAAAAGAAAGAAAGAAAGAAAAAGAAAAGAAGAGAAAAAGAAAAAAAAAGTACTTCATCCTTTTTTTTTTTTTGTCGGTCGTGGGGCTTGAACTCTGGGCCTGGGCGCTGTCCCTCAGCTCTTCAGCTCAAGGCGAGCGCTCTACCACTTGAGCTACACCGCCACTTCCAGTTTTCTGGTGGTTTATTGGAGATAGGAGTCTCAGGGTCTTTCTTGCCCGGGCTGGCTTTGAACCGCGATCCTCAGACCTCAGCCTCCTGAGTAGCTAGGATTACAGGCGTGAGCCACCAGCGCCCGGCTTCATCCTTTTTTTTTAAATCTGAGATTTTAAGTTAACTCAAGGTCTGATGCTTTCACTCACTGGCTGGCACCCTACCACCTGAGCCACAACTCTAACCCCCTTTACCCCTGTTTATGGCTGAATAATATTCTATTATATGAAAATGCCACATTTTTGTTATCTATTCATTAATTGGACATTTGTATTGGTATTACTTTTGGCTATTATGAGTAATACTGCTGCTATGAAAATTATGTTTAGGTTTCCTTATGAACATGCTTTCAATTGTCTTTGGTGGGTGTCTGTTTTTATAATGTCAAATTGATGGATTGGTATTATAAAGTATCCCTCTTATCTTGAGCTTCGGAATGCTAGTGTCACTTATGTCTGGCCTTCCCTTATTGATGATCCGTGTCTAAATCCATGATCTCATTAGGAGTTGCAAAATGGTGATTTCACAATTCTATTATCCCATTTACATTTATTAGTCAGGATTTTTCTAGATTGAATCATAGGTGTGAAAAAAGGCAAGATAAATTCTAGACTTTCTTCTTTCATTTATCAAATAATAATATCTTGTACTTGGAAGTGGCACTGTGGTTCAAGTCGAGTACTAACCTTGAAGCTCAGGGACAGTGCCCAGGCCCTGAGTTCAAGCCCCAGGACCAGCATGAAAGGAAGAAAGAAAGGAAGGAAGGAAGGAAGGAAGGAAGAAAGAAAGAAAGAAGGGAAGGAGGAAGGGAGGAAGGAAGGGAGGAAGGAGGGAGGGAGGAAGGAAGGGAGGAAGGAGGGAGGGAGGAAGGAAGGGAAGAAGGGAGGAAGAAGGGAGGGAGGGAGGAAGGAGGGAGGGGGGTCTGGGAATGTGGCTTAGTGGTAGAATGCTTCTTGCCTAGCACACATAAAGTCCTGGGTTTGATTCCTCAGTACACATAAAAAGCTGAAAGTGGTACTGTGGCTCAAGTGGTAGAGTGCTAGCCTTGAGTTCAAGCCCTAAGACTGGCAAAAATAAAAAAAAAAAGGAAGAAGGAAGGAAAGAAGGAAGGAAGGAAGGAAGGAAGGAAAAATCTAAGAAGCCTGGCTATTCAGGAGGCTGAGATCTGAGGGTTGCAGTTCAAAGCCTGGGCAGGAAAGTCTGTGAGACTCTGATCTCCAATTAATCCTCAGAAAACCTCTAGAGTGCTAGTCTTGAGTGAAAAAGGTCAAAGACAGTGTCCAGTCTCTGAGTTCAAGCCCCAGGACTGAAAATAAATCTTGTATTCACCTGCACGCAATCCTAATAAAACTTCTACATAGGTGTTACAAACAAAGAATTATAGCTGGGCATCTACGCATAATCCCAGACTTAGGAGGCTAAAGCAAAATTGGAGACCAGCCTGGGATACACAGAGATCCCGCCTCAAAAAGCAAAAAACTCAACGCAACAAAAATCAACTAAAAATAAACAAAAAGAATTATTATCCTGCTTGGCACTGGTGTCTCACACCTGTAATCCTAGCTACTGAGGAGGCTGAGATCTGAGGATCCAAGTTCAAAGCCAGTCTGGGCAGGAAAGTCTGTGCGACTCTTTTTTTTTTTGTAGGTCGTGGGGCTTGAACTCTGGGCCTGGGCGCTGTCCCTCAGCTCTTCAGCTCAAGGCGAGCACTCTACCACTTGAGCTACAGTGCCACTTCCTTTTTTTTTTTTTTTGTGTGCGACTCTTTATTGCCAATTAATCACCAGAAAACTGGAAATGGCTCAAAGTAGTAGAGCACTAGCTTTGAGTAAAAAGAGCTCAGGGACAACGCCCATGTCAATTTCCATGGCCAACAATAACAACAGCAAAAAGAATTAGTATCCTGAAGCAAGAAAATAAAGCTTAATTCTAATTTCTACTTGTGGAATTGCAGGTTTCTTCTTAATGTCCCAAAGCAATATGTTATAAAAGTTCTTATTTTCTTTTCTAATCCTCTTTCCCATCTCCCTTCCCTTTCTTTGTTATTCTATAGATCATTGCCCCTGTCTATATAGATCAAGCTCTTCTTTCTACCAGCCTCTCAGGATCCCATTCTTTCCCCCAAACCAGTACCCCCAGTACCCCTCATTCTGCTTTACAAAAGACCTGGAAGTGAGACTGGCAAAGGCCAAACTCTCCAAGTGTGTATGAAGGGAGTGGGGGACATAAATTTGTCCCTGGAAACCTTTTGTGGTTAAGAGGGGAGGAAAAAGGGAGAAACATGTTAATAACGGTTATCTCATCACCTGTGTGGTCTGCAATGAAAAGGCATCACACGTGGTGGACTGAAAAAAAGCAAAGAAGATGTTAGAAAAATGAATGAAAAGAAATGGCAGGAAGTGGGCACTGTTCTCAGTTTCCAATTCCCCTTCCTCTCCATGTACAATTGCATCCTTGACTTTCTGTTCTAGGGCAACCTAGAACAGAAACTTTGCTCTGAGTCAGGATTGCTAGTCGTTTCCCACCCCCACAAGGCTGCTACCGGTGAGGGAGCAATGGCGTCATGCTCCTTACCAGCACAGGAGAGCTCCTAGAAGGGCCGCAGAAGCCAAGGTACTGAGGCTTTCAGTACCTTAGAGTGGTAACAATAGGGTGCAGCTCCTGTATCCACAAGACTAAGCCTTGTGGGGCTCTCCTTCCTTTCTCCAAGAAACACTTCCTGGGATTTACCTCTATTGTCTGCAGGCTGTTCAATGTAGACAACTTGGCATCTGCAGGGAAATCTCTAGGCTTGAGAAGGTTAAAGGAGCCTCTCAAGGCCTCCTTTTGCCTCAGAAGTCCAAGACTGAAGTGAGAGGTCAGTTAGCAGCAGGTCCCAAGAGCCAAGACCCTACCTTTCTTGGCCATCCTATCTGCTCAGACTCTGTAAGTTCTCTGGTGGCAAGTCTGAACTAAGCAAAGTGAATGCTGGCTAACTTTTTAACCTGTGTAGTGAGAACTAGGCTAGAAATGAAGTATACTTTTTGTGGTCTTGGCTTTTTTTTTTTTTTTTTGTCAATGTGGGGCTTGAACTCTGGGCCTGGGCGCTGTCCCTCAGCTCTTCAGCTCAAGGCAAGCACTCTACCACTTGAGCCACAGTGCTACTTCCTGTTTTCTGGTGGTTAATTGGAGATAAGAGTCTCATGGGCTTTTTTTCCGGAGCTGGATTTGAACTGTGATCCTCAGATCTCAGCCTCCTGAGTAGGTAGGATTACAGGTGTGAGCTGGCTGGTCTTGGTCTTTTTTTTTTGTAATTTAATTTTATTGTCAAAGTGGTGTACAGAGAGATTACAGTTACATTACGTAAGGTAGTAAGTTTATTTTGGTCTTGGCTTTTTGAGCCTTTCTTGTGGTGAAAGGGATTGAACCTAGGGCCTTGGCTTTTTTTTTTTTTTTTTTTTGGTGGTGGGGCCTGAATTCTGGGCTTGGGAGCTGTTCCTCAGCTCTTCAGCTCAAGGCTAGTGCTCTACCACTTGAGCCACAGTGCTACTTCCATTTTTTTCTGCTTATGTGGTACTGAGGAATTGAACCCAGGGCCTCAAGCATGCAAGGCAAACACTCTACCACTGAGCCACCTTCCCAGCCCTGGGCCTTGTACTTTCTAAGCAAGAACTCCACCTGTGAACTATACCTCTACCTGTCAATTATTATTTGTAGGAAATGGGCCTAATGGCTTGGCATGGTAGTTCATGCCTGAAATCTCAACTACTTGGGAGGCACAGGAAGGAGAATCTACAGTTTAAAGCCAGCCACAAAGGTAAGTAGGAAGACCCTGTCTCAAAAACAAAAAAAAGAGTCCGGCACTGGTGGCTCATGCCTATAATACTAGCTACTCAGGAAGCTGAGATCTAAAGATCGCAGTTCAAAGCCATCCCATGCAGGAAAGTGAGACTATTGTCTCCATTAACTACCAGAAAACCAAAGGTGACACTGTGGCTCAAGTGGTAGAGCACTTGCCTTGAGCTGAAGAGTTCAGGGACAGTGCCCAGGCCCAGAGTTCAAGCCCCACAACCAACAACAACAACAAAAAAGAAGAAAAAAAAAGAAAAAAAGAAAGAAAAGAAAAAGGAAAGGTATAGTTCAAGTGGTAGAACGCTTGCCTAGAATGTGTAAGGCCCTAGGTTTAATCCACAGTACTGAAAACAAACAATTAGTGCTAGTGGCTCACATCTATAATCTAGCTACTCAGGAGGCTGAGATATGAGGATCAAGGTTAAAAGCCTGTGAGACTCTTATCTCCAATTAACCACCAAACAGCTGGAAATGCAGCTACAGCTCAAGTGGTAGAGCGCTAACCTTGAGCAAAGAAGTTCAGGGACAGTGCCTAGGACTGGCACACAACAACAAGGCATAATGCTTACCTACTCACATTAACTGATACTGAGGAGCCTGTGAGCTTCAGTTTCCTCATGCATGCGAGGCAAGCACTCTACCACTGAGCCCCTCAGTTTCCTCTTTTATAAAACAGGGATAGGGCTTGAAAGTGTGTGCTTAGTGCCCGAGTGCTTACCTAGCAGGCATAGGTTCTGGGTTTGAACTTCAGCACTGCAGAAACAAAAACAAAACAAGAGTAAAATAGGCCTAAGTAGTAAAATTTGCCTGAGGAAGAGGGTTGAATGAAAAGTGGTTGATACACTGTAAATAACTATTAACATGACAGGTCCCTCCTCCTACAGCTTTCTTCCTTACTCTATTCTAGTTGCCAGAAAATGGTCTTTCTTGTCTTTTTGGAAGAAGACACATTGACAGAAGAATGGCACCTAGAAAAGAGCATATGGGGGAGGGGGAATTCCAGGGGGTCTCTCCTTCCTGACCCCCCTCTCCACACTCCAAACCACTCCTGAATTGGACTCTGCTCAAGGGTTCGTTTTGCCCACTTCTGTAATACCAAGAGGATCAGCATTCATCTCCCTCACCAATGACACATGAGTGGCAGCTTGAAGCCCAAGTGCTTCCCAGCCAGAGAGAGAAAGAAATGGAAGTTTCTTTTCTTTCATGCTTTTTTTTTTTCTTTCTCCTGTGTCTCTCTCCCCTCCCCTTTGCGGGGGAGCTGACAGCTCTCCCTGGAGAGACTAAGGGAAACCCGGTTGGCTCTAATGTGATTTTGCCTAGATGGAGCTGGCGGCTGGGAACCGCATTCCCTGGGCTTGCCCTCTGCTGGGGAAACTCCATGACAGAGACCAGGCAGCTGGCAGGGAGAAGCCTCTGGATCAGGCTGCCACTGAGCAAGGCCACACAGGACCACTAGGGACATAGAAACAGACAATGATGCCACTATTCCTTCCTAAGTGCTCCCAGGAAGACAATTCTTTGGGATTTGAAAGGCAGAGGCTTGCTTTGCTTGCTTTAAACACAGAAGTAAATTAAAAAAAAATCATAAGGCAGGACCTTACAGAAAGGGTATGGTGTGGGCATCTGAAGATGGGCGTCTCACTGCTGGTGCTTCATGATTTGATGCATTTTTTTTGTCAAATTATTTAAGACTTTTGCTCAAATTCTAACATTCTTTCCTTCCTAATTAATTTAGTAGGGTTTTGAACCCAGGGACTGACACTTGCTAGTCAAATACTGTACCACTAGAGACATGACCTAGCTCTTTTTGTTTTGGTTCCATTTCTTTTTTCTTTTTCTTTTTTTTGGGGGAGGGGGTCTGGTTGTGGGGCCTGAACTCTGCGCCTGGGCCCTGTCCCTCAGCTCTTCAGCTCAAGGCTAGCGCTCTACCACTTGAGCCACAGCATCACTTCCTGCTTTTTTGTTTTTGCTTATGTAGTGCTGAGGAATTGAACCCGGGGCCTCAGCATGCAAGGCAAGCGCTCTACCGCTGAGCCACCTTCCCAGCCCCTTGGTTCCATTTCAAGATAGGGTCTCACTTTCTGCCAGGGCCTACCTGGATTAGGATTTTTCCACGTAGCTAGGATGACATATGTAAATTACCATGCCCAGTTTTTCTGTTAAGATGGTGTCTCATAAATTCTGCCTGAGCTGGCCTAGAACCTCAGTCCTTCCAATTTCAGCCTCCTGTATAGGATTACAGTATAGGTATAACCCACCATGCCTATAATTGACTAATTTTCCAATTCATAAAACAAGTGTTGAGGGGCTGGGAAGGTGGCTCAGCCGTACAGTGCTTGCCTTGCATGTATAAGGCTCTGGGTTCGAGTCCTCAGCACCACAGAAAAGGCCAGAAGTGGTACTGTGGTTCAAGAGGTAGAGCACTAGCCTTGAGCTGAAGAGCTGAGGGACAGCACCCAGGCCTAGAGTTCAAGCCCCACGACCTACCAAAACAAAACAAAACAAAAAAACAAGTGTTAGAAGACCTCATCGGACAGTGGGGGAAATTAGTTGAAATAATGCATGGTAAGCTGAAAGGAGATGGTTAATAAGTATTCATTTCACAGAAGAATTGGAGAGAAAGGAAATCACTAGATTCTCAGCTTATTCCACAGAAGGAAGCCCTAGGTGTCATGCAATTTGTTGAGTGCCTGGTATTAGTGAAGATGCTTATCACTCAACATGAGATCCCAAAAAATAATCTGGGCCTCAGAACCAGTTTCTCTGGGTAGCAAGAATTGACACTGGCTGGGCAGGAGATCTAATCTACATCTCCTTTGAGTCTTTGGCTGTGCTCAGGAAACCAGTCCTTCCTTTCTGCTACCAACACCACGTTCCTGTTCTAGGGAGGCCTGGATGACACAGCTTCATGTCACCCAGTGGCCTCCAGAGTGTGTCAGGGGAGGAGCTGTGTCCTTGCTGGAATTGAAAAGCATCCTTGAGGGCTGAAACTTTTACAGCGAAGGTTACCATGCCAACGACAGCACAACAGGGATAAAAGGAGGAAACAAGGCCGTGGGTGACACGCATCTATTGTATGTCCACAAATTTGCCTGGAACTATCAAGGGGCTGCTAACTGCTGCTCAGCAGGGCATGGCATAGAGAATCAAACCTGAATTCTAGAACAAGCTGGACCGATCAGGGTAGGGCCAACAGGAGAGGATTGGGAAATGCCCTTCTAAGATTGATACCCATCTTTTGGTGAAATGTGTGGGTGTGGTACTGACAGCAGGCATGGGTGGGAATGGTGTCCTAGATACTAGGTTCTGGCTGTGATGGAACTTGAACTTCCTCTAGGCTTTTTTTTTTTTCTTTTTTGGTTGGTCGTGGGTCTTGAACTCGGCCTGGGCGCTGTCCCTCAGCTCTTCAGCTCAAGGCTAGCGCTCTACCACTTGAGCTACAGCGCCACTTCCGTTTTTTTTTCTGATTGGTTTATTGGAGATAAATAAGAGTCTCACGGAGTTTCCCGCCCAAGCTGGCTTTGAACCGAGATCCTCAGATCTCAGCCTCCTGAGTAGCTGGGAATACAGGCGTGAGCCACTGACGCCCGGCTTAGGCTTTTTTTCCTTTTGTCCTTGCCAGACCTGATCCCAGAGACCCTCTGTGCTCTGGGGGGAGGTAGAGAAGGGCAGTAGGCAGGGACAGCAGGTCACTTGAGCAGCTACTGATGTGAGAAAAGGGAGTCTCAGGACCTCAAGCGTGGTACAAGTATTCAAATCTTGGCAATAAAGCTTTGGTGGGCTGGGGACACAGCTCAAAGGTAGAGTGCTTCCCTCACATGCACAAGGCCTTGAGTTCCAGTCTTACCACTCAAATGGTGGTGGTGGTGGTGTGGCACCCAGAAATGTCAAAGGAGGCACAGCCTCTCCAACGGGGTAGGGCCTTCCAGGAAGACTGTCCCAAATGTTCAAGAGAGTGCCTATTCCATGTCCACACACTCACACACACACTCACACACTCACATTCTCTCTCTCTCTCCATTTCATTTGCTTGTCAAAACAAACTTGCAAAGCAGGGCTTATTGATTCCCATTTCCCTGCGAACGTCGAGGTTTGCAGAAGATGAAGTCTATCATTCCTAGAATCAATCAACCAGCTGGGAAGGGAAGGCGCTGGGGCTGGGCACTGCTCTGTCTGAACCTTGGAAATGAAAACACTAGGCCTTAGGAATGTCTTAGTTTCTTCTGGAAAGCTCTCTTCCATCCAGGCTTGGGGTGTGGGGGGGAGCAGTGGGCTGGGAAGAGGCTGTAGGAAGCCCCGTCATCCGTGGTCTGGGAAAACCGCCTCCGCCTACAGTCCGCAGAGCAGGGCCTTCTTTCTCATTTCTCTCCCTCCTCTCCTCGGCAGACCCAGTGGCTCAGAGACCACAGCGGCTTCTCGAAGGTCACAGAGCGCACGCGCGCGCGCGGCCGAGCTGGGATCCTGAGAGACGGGCGCGCGCGGGGGGCGGGGGAGGCGGGGCGCGCTCGCGGCTCCCGTTGGGCGCGGGGCGGGCGCGCGGGGGCGGGCGCGCGTGCGCGCGGCGCAGGCTCGGCGGCCCTCGGCGGCGGAAGCGCCTCCATCTCGGGCGCGCTCCCCGCCCCCGGCCCGCCCCTGGTCCGCCCCCGCCCGCCCCGCGCCATGTATGGCGCTTCCTCCCCGAGCTCTACAAGGCACTTCCTCCCAGTCCGAGGCCCATACAAGGCGCTTCCTTCCCGGCGCGGCTGGCAGGCGGCCCACGGAGCTTTGCGGGCTGGGAGCCCGGCCCCGGGGGCCGCCCGCGCCGGGGAACCCGAGGCCGAGGGACCCTGCCAAGGAGGCGGCGGCGGCGGGAGGGGGCGCGCAGCTCGGCGCGGGCGGAGGGAAGCGCGAGGTAGGCCCCGCTGGGGCTCCCCGGGAGGCGCTTCCCGTCGCCTCGCTCAGGTCCGAGGCGCCCCCTGCCCCCCGCGTCTCCCCGATCGCACCCGTCCACCCCCCCCCCCCAGCACAGCACATCCTTGCGAGGGATCCCCGAAGCCCAGCTCCTCGGCCGTGGGCTTCCCAGCCCGCAGCTCCTCCACCGCCTTCCTGCCCTTGATCTGGCAAGATGACTTTAGGGTAATAGCTGCTTGTGTCGCTCTCCTTTCCTCCCTTCTGGCTGCCTTTACTCGAGCTGTCTTCTCTGCCCCCTGCAGTGCCCTGCCCGTATCGCTCTGGTAGGCCGCGCTGCTCAAGCTTTGTGGACACCCTCCACCCCACCCCGTAGGTCACCAGACCGCTGCCCCTAACTACCTTCTTTATGCATCCGTCTTTCGGGACCGTATTTTGGTCTTAAACTCGTCCTTCCGTTCCTACTCCCCAACCCAGACAAGAAGGAGTTCTTACTGTTTTTGAATGATACTAAAGTGGGAAAGGACCTTGTTAGCAACCAGGCTTCCACAAGTCCCTTTTCAGCTTGGTCAGGGATCTTTAATTTTAGGTCTGGTCCCCTGAACGCCCCTGTGCTCTGAAGACAACACACAGGTTCCAAAACACTAGATGAGTAATTTGGCTCCTTAGGAAGAAGTTGGAGTGTGGGGTTGGGGGAGCCATGGGTAGGCCAGGTGTCAGGCCACAGGAGGGGTGTGTGTGCCCGCGGTGTAGAACAGTACCTTTGAGGTGCCTCACAATCCCTAGTGGTCTTTCTTGCTCAGCTTGCTGGGCAAGAATCCACTACAAGAACTAGCAAGCCCCCACAGGCCTTCCCTACAGTTCCTGAAGGGACTTAAACTTGACCCTGCCACGTGGTTCCCTGATCTGATCTGATCTGCCTGAGAGCAAAGGTCAGAGAAGCACCAGCACCACTGTCATCCAAACTCAACTTTGGGCCTGGAGAAAAGCAAGCTCTTAGATGCCCCCTGGACCAACCTGAGTATCCTGTTTGTTCTGCCCCAGGTGAGATGGGGAAAGACTTAACTATACATTTTTGTAATTTGGGGAGAGGAAGGGATATAGCCGAATGCTTAAATGGGGATGCAGGTTGACCCATTGGAACGAAGAGATGTACAGGACACTATGTTGAAAAAGAACTTTACAATGGGGGGGTGGTGAGGGAGGAGTTGGGGAGGGAAGGGATGGTAGGGGAAAAAACAGGAGGAGGTAATAATGCTCGATAAGAAATGTACTCATGGGCTGGGAAGGTGGCTCAGTGGTAGAGTGCTTGCCTTGCATGCATGAGGCCCTGGGTTCGATTCCTCAGCACCACATAAGCAGAAAGAAAAAAGCCAGAAGTGGCACTGTGGCTCAAGTGGTAGAGTGCTATCCTTGAGCTGAAGAGCTGAGGGAGCGCCTAGGCCCAGAGTTCAGGCCCCACTACCGGACCCGCCCCCCCCCAAAAAAGAAATGTACTCATTACCCTACTCATGTAACTGTAACCCCTCTGTACAGCATTTTTATAATAAAAATAAATATATAGTGTTCGCTTCAGCAACACATATACTAAAATTGGAACGATACAGATTAGCATGGCCCTTGTGCAAGGATGACATGCAAATTCGTGAAGCGTTCCCTATTTTTAGGAATAAAACTCTAAACAAGCAAAAAAAAAAAAAAATATATATATATATAAATAAAAGACTAAGCCCTAAGAGCTAACAAGAGGTTCTAGCTTACACCTGCACGTTCCCCCCCCAATACACGTGTCCTCGCACAAGCATGCATAATTATTATTACAAATGAGGAATGAGGCCAAAAGATAAACTGCTGTCTCCCCCCACCGGTTAGCTGAGTACCTGTGAATAGGATTCAAGGGAGAGGCTCTCAAAAGCAGGTTGGGGAAAACCATGGTTCACAGACTTTATACTCCCTGGGGCCTAGGATACCCCTTTCAGTGTTTCCACCTAGGCTACAGGCACCTAGCAACCTCTTTTGCCTAGCTATTAGCTAGGATTATGGGTAGTCCACAGAGATGAGGTTTTCGATGGTGTCTTCTATCCTCTTCCCTTTGTGCCCCCTGCTGGCCACTGTCCTCTACTCTCAGGACAGGTTAGGGAAGGAACAAGGAACTTGCTCCTTGCAAGTCTGAGATATTCCCCAGCTAGACACCCAAGAGCTATTTATAATCGAGTCTTGTGGAAAGGGAAGGCCTGAAAAGAAATGGGGAGTTCCGGCAGACTGGTACAGAATTTGCAGGGACACCAGGCTTCTTGGGCAGGCCTTCTGTTTTCTGGGCGAGGGGGCTTTGAGCCTTCTCTGAAAGCCTTATGAATTGGTAGGGGTCTTGGGTCTATGTTAAGAAAAAGGACAGGTGATTCACATCTGTCCTAGCTACTTGGGAGGCTGAGAGGAGAATCACTGCAAGGCCATCGCAGGCAGGAAGTCTACAAGATTCCATCTCAATCAAGATTCTTAGCTGTTACAGGAATCAAAATGGGTTGTCTACGAGGCTCAGACAGAAAGCAAGACCCTATCAAAATAACCAGTGCAAAAAGGACTAGAAGTGCAGGGTGCTGGTGGCTCAAGCTTGTAATCCTAGCTACTCAGGAGGCTGAGAGCTGAGGATTGTTGCTCAAAGCCAGTCCAGGTAAGAAAGTCTGTGAGACTCTTATCTCCAGTTTACCCAGGAAAAAGCCAGAGTAGCACTGTGGCTCTAGTGGTAGAGCGATAGCCTTGAGCAAAAGATGCTCAGGGACGGCAGCCAGGCTCTGAGGTCAAGCCTCAGGACTGGAACAAAACAAAACAGAAAAGCAGCCCAGTGCTGCCAGATCATGTCTACAATCTTAACTATTTGAGAGGCTGAGATCTGATGAGCACAGTTTGGAGCCAGCTTAGGCAGACAAATCTTTGCGACTGTTATCTCTGGTTAACCAGCAAAACACCAGAAGTGACACCAGTGCCTCACAGCAAGACTGGATCGGAATTTACTGGGTCTCCCTACCCTACAAAGCCCTCTCAGTTCCTTGTGCTTTTTGCTTGCCTGGGTTTGCCCTTAGATTGGACATTGTAAATGACATGGACTTGACTGTCTTGTCGACTGTAAGAGCCCCATTGCCTGGCCTGGTGAGCAGCATCAAATGAATTAAGAGGAATCAACGATAGCTACTGCTGTTTGTGGAATGCTTGATATATACCCTATTGTTATCTTTAATCAGTGTCTGTTAGAAAATAGTTCCAGCCATTTCAATGCCTTTCACTTGGATGTGAAAGTGACAGGACTGTCAAAGAACTTGGCCTTAGAAGTGCTGTGCTACAAACAGCAGGAGGCTGTCTTGATGCTGGCATCCATTTGGTACCTCTGGCTCCAGGGCAGCAGGTCAAGGACGGCAGCTGGGATAGAACTGGACAGGAACTCCCCTGCCACACACACATTGCTTGCAGTGGTGCTGTCCTGTCTGGCCCCATGATATGGATAATGTAGAGACAAGAGCTGCCAGGGAATCCCGCATAAGAAGCTTACCGAGATGGACCTGTGCTCATCCACCAGTCGGGATTCTGAGGCAGGGGCCATGGGGCTGGAGCTGGCAGTAGGCTTGAAAGCTATGCAGCATTCTCAAATGTTATCAAGACCTACTGTCTCTGAATTTAGTAGAATTTTTTCCTGTCTTCATCTTTCTTAATTTTTAGCAACATGTAATTTGTATGTGATTACTTCTAATTGGGTTTCTTTATTTTTTGGATAATATTGGTGTTTGAATTTGGGGCTTTGTGATTGATAGGCAGGTGTTCTATCACGTGGGCCACAACTCTAGTTTCCCCCCTTTTTTGCTGCTGCTACTACTACTACTATTTTGTGTGTGTGTGCGCGGGTGCGTGCGGGTGCACGCGTGCCAGTTCCAGGGCTTGAACTCAGGACCTGGGTGCTGTCCTTGAGCTTTTTGCTAGCATTCTGCCACCTGAGCCACAGATCTATTTCTCAGATCACAGCCTCCTGAGTAGCCAGGATTATACATGCATGCGCCACTGGCTCCTGGCTGCTCTGATTATTTTTTTATTTTAATTTTTTTTGTTGGTATGGGGCTTGAACTCAGCCTGGGCGCTGTCCCTGAGCCTTTTTGTGTTCAATCCTAGGGCTCTATTACTTGAGCCACAGCGTCACTTTTCACTTTTTGACTGGTTAATTGGAGATAAGAATCTCATGGGAACTTTTCTGTCTAGGCTGGTTTTGAATCTCAGTCCTCAAATCTCAGCCTCCTGAGTAGCTAGGATTACAGGTGTGAGCCACAAGTGCTTTAATTGCTTTTAATTAATTACTTTTTAATTACTTAATTTATTTAAATTACTCAGTTTAATTACTTTTTAGATAGTTTCTTGCTTTTGCCCAGGCTGTCCTAAACAATGATTTCCCCTTACACTTTCACTATATAGCTGGGATGATAGGATGCCCAGCTATTGGTTGAGATGAGGGTTGATTGTAACTTTTTGCCCTAGCTGGCTTGTATGATCTTTCTGTTCTTTGATCTCTGCCTCCCTAGTAGCTTGGCCTACAGATGTAAGCCATTAGAGCCAAGTTCATTAAGTAGTTTTTGAAAGAAAAGAGGTAATAAGGAAAGAAGAAAGATGCCAGGGAAACAAAGGTGCTAATTCTCTCTCCAATGATGGAAATAAAGAGTTAGAGATTTAAGAAAGACCATGCTTCACCAGAAAAGCTAGCTGAATGGTTAATAAGCATATGAAAAGATACTCAACTTTATTAGTCATCAGGAAAATGCAAATCAAAACCAGAATGACATAAGCATGAACAGTCTGAAAAAGAAATTAAGAAAACAATTCCATTTTCAATACCAGAAGAACAAAATACCTAAGGATAAATTTAACCAAGGATAGGAAAGATTTATGCAGTGAAAATTGCAAAAGATTGCTGAAAGAAATTAACATCCCATGTTTTTGGATCAGAAGATTTAATTAGTATTGTTAAGATAGCAGTGCTACTTAAAATAATCTATAGATTCAATGCCTTATCAAAATTCCAATACCAGTTTTGCAGAAAATAACAGACCAGTTTTGGGGGGTGGAAGTATGTCTCAGGGGTAGAATGCTGGCCAGTGAGCTAAAGCATCAGGTACTAAGTTTGAGTCCCCTGTCGTGGATCCAAAAAAAGAAAAGACAAAAAGCCAGTTCTCAAACTCATATAGAATTGTAAGAAAGCCTAACTAACCAAAACAGTATTGCAAAAAGAAGAAAAATGTGGAGGACTTACACTTTTACACTTCTTACAAAGCTTCACAGTTCCAAATATGGTACTGTCATAAAATTGTCTATATAGAATGATGAAATAGAATTCAAAGAAATAATTGAATATATTAATGGTCAACAAGTTCAAAGGTGCCAAGACTGTTTAATATATAATTAATAGTCTCATCAACATATCGTACTGGGACATATTGTAGTGCTGGAGATAGTATCCCAGGTCTTTCAGAAGGTAGGCGAGCACTCTACCACTGAGCTACAATTGTAGCTTTTAACAGGATATTTACACGTAAAAGTATGTTTGAAATTTTTTATTTGTGTATTACTATTATTATGATGATTATTATTGCCAGTCCTTGGGCTTGAACTCAGGGCCTGGGCACTGTCCCTGAGCCTCTTTTGTTCAAGGCTAGCGCTCTACCGCTTGAGGCCCAGCACCACTTCTGGCTTCTTCTGTGTATGTGGTACTGAGGAATTGAACCCAGGGCTTCATGTTTGCTAGGCAAGCACTCTACCACTAAGCCACATTCTCAGCTCTTATTTTTAATTAAAAAAAATTCTTATTATAGATGTGATGTACAGAGGGGTTACAGTAACATAAGTCAGGAATGAGTACATTTTTTTTTGAACAGTGTTACTCCTTCCCATGCTTTCTCCCAGTGTTTTTTAGATTGAAAAGAAAAAAGTGTTTATAGTATTGGGGTTTGAATTCAGGGCCTGTTAGGCAAGTGCTTTGCCAGGCATTAATGGCTTACTCCTGGAATTCCAGCTACTACAAAATTTGAGATCTGAGGATAAACATTTGAAGCCATTTGGGTAGACAAATCTAAAGACTTGTCTCCACTTAATGGAGGGCTTAAATGGTAGAGTGCCAGTCCTGAATGGAAAAAGTTAAGTAAGAGTTTGAGGCCCTGAGTTCAAGCCCTTGTACCAGCTGAGAAAGTGTGAGACCTGAGTTCAAACCCTGCTACTAGCAGACAAAAATCTATGAAGTCAGACTCCCTACCTCATACCACATGCAAAAATGGATTTAATATGGTCTGAAAAGCGTACAGAGAGCTAAAACTATGAAATCTCTTAAAAGAAAGGTTAAGAGTTGATCTTCCTGACTCTTGGATATTTTGTTTTGTTTTTCAAGACAGAGTCTTGCTATGCAGCCCAGGCGGGCCTCAAAGCTCAGAATGTAGCCCAGGAACCTTTGAACTTGATCCTCCTGCCTGAACTTTCCCAGTGCTGGGTTTATAGTCCTATACCATTACAAAACTGACATGAGTTTGGCTTGTGGCAAAAGATTTTCAGATAAGGCAGCAAATGAAAAGATGGATAATTTACACATCATTAAAATAAAAAAGTTTTAGGGACTGGTGATATAGGTTAGTGAGAGTAACTACCTAACGTGTGAGGCCTTGAGTTTGATTTTTTTTTTTTTTTGGTGGAACTCTGGGCCTGGGTGCTGTCCCTCAGCTCTTCAGCTCAAGGGGAGCACTTTACCACTTGAGCCATAGTGCCACTTCTGGTTTTCTGGTGGCTTATTGGAGATGAGAGTCTTATGGACTTCCCTGCCTGAGCTGGCTTTGAACCATGATTCCCAGATCTCAGCCTCCTGAGTAGCTAGGATTACAGGTGTGAGCCACTGGTGCCCAGCTTTGAGTTTGATCTTAACAGGACAAAATAATAAAATATTTTATGTATAAAAGGTGATCACTAAGAAAGTGAAAAATGAGCAAAGGACTTGAACATTTCTCCAAAATTCTGCAAATGGCTAACAAGCACATGGAGAGATGTTAAACATTATCAGTCATTCAAGACAGATAAATCAAAGCTAAGATGAGATTCCACTTTCCACCCACTAATTTGGCTGTAACAAAGAAGACAGATAATAACAAGTGTTGGCAGCCATATGGAGAAATTGGAACCTTATACACTGCCAGTGGAAAAGTAAAATGGTTCTGCCACTATGGGGTGCCTGAAGGAAAGCTCAATATATATACTATATATGTCCTACCACTATGCCCAGCAAGAAATATGATCAGATAGGCAATACTGCAGAGGTAACTCAAAAATCATCTAAGTGAAAGAAGCATGACAAAAGGTAAGTATTAGCTGGGGATGTAGTGTGCAAACATGTTTCAAATGAGTTAGAAATACAAACTTTAGATTGGTCAGCACTGAATTATGAAAATGTCACACAATTGTTCTAATATATTTTAAAAAATAGCCAGATTGGGCTGGGAAGGTGGCTCAGTGGTACAGTGCTTACCTTGCATGCATGATGCCCTGGCTTTGATTCCTCAGCACCAGATAAGCAGAAAAAGCCGGAAGTGGTGCTGTGGCTAAAGTGGTAGAGTGCTCAAGAGCTGAGGGACAGTGCCCAGGCCTAGAGTTCAGGCCCCACGACAGCACCAAAAAAAAAAAAAAAAAAAAGCCAGATTGCCAGGTGCTAGTGGCTCAGGCCTGTAATCCTAGCTATTTAGGAGGCTGAGATTTGAGAATAAGCCGGTCCAGGCAGGGAAGTCTGTGAGAGTCTTATCTCCTATTAACCACCAGAAAACTGGAAGTGGAGTTGTAGCTCAAAGTGGTAGATGACTAGCCTATACTCGGGCCCTGGAATTCAAGCCTTAAGACTGACAAAAGAAAAAAGGCTGGATTATGCTAATGTGAGTTTTTAATAATCTGTAAATTATACCTTAATAAAGCTGTTTAAACAAATGAGAAATTATAACAGGATGCAAAAAATCAGTGTCCTGGGATCCAGGTGACTTTCTGGCCTTTGGATTGACTCAGGAGTGACCCATGTGGGTCTCAGACTCGGCTGTCACTTCTCCCAATGGCCCTTGCTCACAAGCATGTCTTACACCACAAATGAGATGGGAGCCACCCTCCCCTGCCCTTATCCTTCAATGCTCCCCATTTTTACCCTCATACTTTCATTAACTATCTTTCCTGCTAGATGATAAACTTTAGAAGGGCAGGAACTGTGCTTCTTGCCCTGAGTTGCTCACCACTGTGTCCCAGCATCTTGTCTTATGTATGGATCAGTACCCAGGAAATGTCTGAGTGTTGTGGGATAAAAGAATGAAAGTGGGGCCACCACAGATCCAAAACCAATTTAAGGTTCAGGATGGTAGTGAGATATGTATGTGGAGACGGAAGGCTGGAGAAGAGTGGGTCTTTTATCAGCTACCTGGGCAGGGCATGGGAAGCATATTACCTCTCACCAGAGTCAGAGTTGAAGCTGGGTGAAGGAGGACTCCAGACAGCACTGCAATGCCCATCCTGCCTTGGGAGCAATCTGAGAGCCTTGAGCACACTAGATAAAGCTAAATAACACTTTACCATTCAACCACACCCCCAGCCCCAGAAATGCCTCTGTGTGTGTGTGTGTGTATGTGTGTTACTGTAGATTGAACCCAGGGCTTTGTACATGCTAGGCAAGCATTCTACCACAGCAGCCTCCTCAGCCCTTTTAATTATTACTTGTTTTTAAATTTTGAAAAAGGTCTCACTAAGCTGCCCACGCTGGCTTTGAACTTTCAATTCTCTTGCTACAGCCTCCCATGTATCTGGGATTACAGGTATATGTCACCATACCTAGCATCTACCTTCTTTCTTTTTTTTTTTGTCGGTCATGGGGCTTGAACTCTGGGCTTGGGCACTGTCCCTAAGCTCTTCAGCTCAAGGCTAGTGCTCTACCACTTGAGCCACAGTTCCACTTCCTGTTTTCTGGTGGTTTATTGGAGATAAGAGTCTCACAGACTTTCCTGCCCTAGCTGGCTTTGAACCATGATCCTCAGATCTCAGCCTCCTGAGTAGCTGGGATTACAGGCGTGAGCCACCAGGGCTAGCTAGCATCTACCTAATTAATCTCCTTTGCAGGCCCTCCAAGAGATTCCTCTTGTCTTCCCATCCCCGCCTTGAGCCCCGGCTGGGGACTTTATTGGTCTGAACAGTTATTTTATATGGGGCAGGCATCTTGCATCAAGTTCTGATAGCTCCTCACTCTCAAGTTCACGTCCCTCCTCCCAAATATCAGAATGTCCCTGCATCATTGCCATTACCTTAGAGGATCCTCACCTTTTCTTGCAGCCTTTCTGTGAAGTTGCCATCTTCCTTCCCTGGCCTTCTGGCTTCTTTGGAAATGTGTTCATCCTCTAGCTTTCCTTTGAGTAAGATTAGGGAGCTAAGCAGGAAGAGATAAAACCAGGTAGGATATCTCAGCAGAGGTGCTAGCAATCTGTGGCAGTCCGGGTAACTTAAATGGGGCTAGTTTGGAAGCCTGGGTGCTGGAGAAGCAAGTTAATCTACACACTTAAACCCATCCTGACTCAGAGGAAAGTGACTTCCAAACAGCTTTCATAATTCACCTGGATGGTGGCCACCTTTCCCCTCCCAGCTTTGTCTTTGGATCTTTCTGATCCTCCTTTTTCTTGGCCTTAACACTGGAGAGAACAGGCTCAGATAAGTATAATCTATGTGTTGAGAGCACAGAATTTGGAGTTATTACATGAAGCACTCATGTTGACCCAGGTGAACATCTGCATGCGTGAGAAACGTGTTGCTTTTGGGCTTCCATTTTGTTTTTTGTTTTTCTTTTCAATGGGGGAATTAGGATTAGGTCCAAGACTCAAGTGCTACAGTTAAGACTGCTACAGAATTGAAAGTATAGAGTGCCAGAGAGAAAGGTGTGACTGTGACTGTAGACAACAGACCCAAATCTGAGACATGCCCTGAGAATGGGTTCTAAAGTTCCTAGGGGGAACGTCGCTTTATTCCTATTACCTGCATGGTTTCTAAAGGCGCCCCCCCCCCCCAACAAAACAAAACAAAATAAAAAATACCTTGTCTTCATACTGCCTCATCTCACCTAGCTTCAGACTAACTCCAAGGCTGATTCCAACTCAGTAGTGTGTGACAGCAGCTCCTGACCTGGCCCAGCCTCTATTGCTAGCTTTAGCCCAATTCCCAGGGCTCAGACTCCAGGCCTATTGGTTGACTCAGCGTAGAGATTTCTCTTGAATTTCATACTATACCAAACAAACTCTTCTAAATGCTAACCTTTGGATCAAACTCACATTCTAAGTTAAAAATCAAACTTGCACAAAGAATCAAGCTCAAATTAGTGTTAATGGTACTGGGATTTGAACTCAAGGACTGGCACTTTGTAGCCTGGTCCTCTACCACTAGAGTCAAACTCTCACGGCCCTTTTTACTTTTATTTTCTAGGTAGCCTGGAGCTGGCCTCAAATAGTACTCCTACTTATGGCCTTTCTGCACTGCTGGCTTGACAGGTGCAGACACCATGTCTGGCTGATTGATTGAGGTATATGGGGGAGAGTGGGGGGAATGGGTGTCTGCCAACTTTTTGCCCAGGCTAGCTTCAAACTGCCATCTTCCTGATTTCAGCCTTCTCAGTAGCTGGGATTATAGATACAAGCTATCATGCCTGGTCTCAAACCAGTTTTAAGAACCTTGTGGACCAGTTAAAATACATACTATATCACATTGTTCATGAATACTCGATAACCCTTTTTAGCTAAATGACATTTCAAAGAGTTTAATAAATATGCCTTTTTTAAACATCTTGATACTTCAGCATCTATTTCTTGAGAATATCCTCTTATAACCACATTAGTTATGAAGATTTAACATTCAGTATTTTATCTATAGTTCGTGTTATCTTACTAGTGACTGAATATGTGTGTGGTAAACACGTGTGCCTGTGTGCAGGTGTGTGTACCTCTACCAGGATTTGGACTCGACCTAGTGCTTTCATTTAGCTTTTCCCTTACATCTACTGCTCAATTGCTTGAGCCATCCCTCCAGTCTGGTTTTTTGTTGATTGTGGGGCTTGAACTTAGCCTGTGCGCTGTCCCTGAGCTCTTTTGCTCAAGGCTAGCACTCTACCACTTTGAGCCACAGCTCCACTTCTGGGTTTTGAGTGGTTAATTGGAGATAAGAGTCTCATGGGGACTTTTCTGCCAGGGCTGGCTTTGAACCGTGATCCTCAGATCTCAGCCTCCTGAGTAGCTAGGAGTACAGGCATGAGCCACCGGCAGCTGGCTAGTCTTGATATTTTTGGTTGTTTACTGGAGATAGTCTTGAGACCCTCCAGGTCTCAGGCCTCTAGAGTAGCTAGGATTACAGGCATGAGTCTGGTGCCTAGCTATGTTATCACATTTTTTTTTTATTACCACCAATTAGTTGTACAAGAGAGAGTTAAATATGTCCAAACATGTATACAATGTGCCTGTTGACACTCATCCCCTCACACTTCTCCTCCTCTTGTTTTAATACCACCATTGTTTAAAAAGTAATAAAACGAGTGGGAATGTTGCTCAGTGGCCAGGAGGTAAGTCCTAGCACTGCAAAACAAAAGCTAAAAGAGCACTCAAGTCTCAGTACTAGCAAATAAAGTAACTAAAAGTAAAAACTGAAGCAAAACTGGGTTGGGGCGTGGCTCAAGTAATAGAGTGCTTACCTGGCAAGTGCAAAGACCTGAGTTCAAACACCAATACTATCAACACACACAAAAGCAGGGCCACTCTAGTAACTTGAGAAATTCTGTTGTGTGTGCTATGTGTCCGCTCTGTGAAGATGCTGGATAAATTATAAAGACTCCTAGAGAGCCATTAGAGTCCCTTTTGTTCACCCTCAACAAGCTAACTGGATATGTGAGCTGATCAGTCAAAATGTCTTAAGGACAGAAATATTAATGGGTGCCTTTGAGAAACAAGTCAAGCTATTATTTGTCCCTGACTTGGCAAGGCAAGACTTATTTTTATTTATCTTGCTGGTTCTGAGGTTTGAACATGGGGCATGGCATTCTCACTCAGCATTCTTGCCCATAGCTGGTATTCTACCACTGGAGGCAATGCCTGCAGCTTGCTTTTTGCTGAATAATTAGTCTCATAGACTTTCCTGCCTGGACTGGCTTCAAAATTTGATCCTCCAAGCCGGGCACCAGTGGCTCACGCCTGTAATCCTAGCTACTTAGGAGGCTGAGATCAGAGGATCGAGGTTCAAAGTCAGCCTGGGCAGTAAAGTCCATGAGACTCTTTTCTCCAAAAACCACTCAGAAAACCAGAAGTGGCACTGTAGTTCAAGTGGTAGAGTGCTAGCCTTGAGCTGAAGAGCTGAGGGACAGCACCCAGGCCCAGAGAGAATTCAAGCCCCACAACCAACAACAACAACAAAAAATCAATCCTCCAGATCTCAGCCTCCTTGAATAGCTAGGATTACAGGGTGAGCCATTGATGCTCACCTATTTGCTTATAGAGTAAGGAATGATTTGCATATCACTCACTGGCTTTGGAACCCAAAAAACCTGACTTTGAGTCCTAGATTTTGGCACTTAGCTTGTCAATCTAAGACACTATCCACTTCACTAAACATTTCCAGAGATTATATAACTGTTCAAGTGTCAATGACTAGTTTGCTGATGGATAGATCAAAACAGATTTCAGACTGTTAAAACTGGGCTGAGCTGAAATGAGGTCCCTGGACTTTGTGTTCACACATTCCTATTTTCTGTAAAGATTGACTAGATTTCTCCATATTTTAAGGGCAGAGCTGTCCTAGGTCTTTTTGTTTCCCTTTTCTTTTTGGGTACTGGGGTTTGAACTCAAGTCCTACTTTGTTAGGCCTGTATACCAGGCATCTTTAGATGCTAGTGGGCCCTCTTTCCACAGTTAGCATTTTTGTGGTCTAGCACCACCATGTGGTCGGCAGCATAAACTCAACCACTTCCATAGGAGCTGTGTTGGAAGTACACTATACTACAAACTTCTTATACCTTTTGTTTATTTAATCTGTATCTCGGCCCATAAATCGGTGGAAAAATTGACACCCAGAAACATGGAATAATTTACCAGTCTCTCAAGGATAGCCAGGATTGATGTTCAGATGTGAAGTTCTGCTTCCTACCATAGCTGCTCCCCACTTTCATAGCTGGAGAGGCCCATCAGATCTAGGGCCTATTACTGATAATGAAACTGAAGGCTAGGAAAGGATTTAGTCACAAGCTCATCTATTAAAAGGTCCTGAACTTGTACCCCAAATTGGCTTCCAACTCAAGTACTTGTGCTTCAGTCCCAAGTACTGAGATTACTGGTGTGCACCACCAGACTGGTTAGGATAGGGGTCTTATCTGAGTCTTGAGGTAAACCTATTATGCAAGGTCAGGGTAGGACTTCTGCAGATGGCCCTACCTAAAACAGAATTTATAGAACCCTAGAGAGAGAAACTGCACGAGTCCAGTTATTCATCCATATCCAAACAAACCAAGCTACTACCCCCATTGGCTGGTCATTTTCTATGTCCCTTGAACTGCCATCAGGCCTCATCAGGATGGGATTTGGCAGAAAGGAGTCCCAGCTGGCACTCACTCAAGTTGGCTACAAAAGAGAAGCTGGCATGAAGTTTAAATTCTACCTTGGCAGTTAGCCTTGCATCTCCAAGGCCTGTCCGAGAGACAATGCTTGGGAACTGGATCCGGAGAACAAAAGATCACAAGTGCTACAGGCCCAGACAGGCAAGTGGCTCCACCTACACATATCTGGCATTGCTATGCTGCCTTCCAGTGATTTGACTTCAACATCACCTAGGAAATGCCCTTAGGAGGAAAGTTACACCCTCAACTACACAGGATGCTTGTCCCTTTCTTGATTGGTTAATAGGGAATCTTATAGATCAGATAAAGAAATGCATAAAAGTGTGTTGAAAAAGCCAAGTGACAGAAAAACACCATTGCTAGTCAACACTTGTTCTCAAATCTGGGAAGAACAAAACATGTACCACCTTTGTTCCTCAGCTGCCCAAAAGTAGTGACTTCAAGTACCTGGACCTCTGGGGAAAGTAAAAGGAAAAAGCCTACTGTTCTTAATCTGGTTTAGAAGCCTTGCTCTACCTTGACCAGTGTGACTTTTTGGGTGTTGCTGTCACTCTTATAGCCAAGTGCCTGTATAATGCTCTTCCATCTGGGCCATTCTACTGTAGCACTCAAAGGCAAGCAGAGGTAGGGAATAAACTTTGAAATTAGACTTGGGACAAAATTTGACTTTATCCATAAAGGACAGATACTGAGGGCTGGGAATGTGGCTTAGTGGTAAAGTGCTTGCATAACATGCACAAAGCCCTGGGTTCGATTCCTCAGCACCACATAAACAGAAAAACCTGGAAGTGGTGCTGTGGCTCAAGTGGCAGAGTACTAGCCCTGAGCACTCAGGCCCTGAGTGCAAGTCCCAGGACTGGCACACACACAAAAATTAACCAACCAAAAAAACAAAAGCAACAACAAAAAAGGCACTGAACCTCTTTGTCTCTGGTAGTTTCCTTGTGGACCACTTGCTACAATGGAATGTTGGGAGACAGGAAATAACAAAGTTAAAATATCTTTTCTTTTTTTAAAGCACAAGTTTTCCCAGATAAGAATGTGGGATGGGTGAAGATAGAAACTGACTGGTCCCAGAAGCTTGATGCTCTTCCAATGTAAGCTTGGGATCATGACCTCAAGACATCCTTTATGTAGGTAATATAGTAAAAATAACTTAGGGCTGAAAATTTATTAGGTATGTCTGATCTGACAGTCTTTTGAAAACTCACCATCTCTACAGTCATAACTTTCTAGGAACAGTCCTAAAAAATCTCAAGCACACAGAAGTATATTCTTAAATATGGTTTAATACTCTTCTCCATTTCTGTACATCACAACACCAAGATTTTGCTGCTTACGATCTTTCTGCAGAGGCTAGAGAATGCAAAGGCTATGGTTTTCACCCCCTCTTATTTATGTGTTTGTATGTGTAAGTGTAATACATATCAGTATATATTGATACACACATCAATATATAATGCAATATATATCACTGAAGAGAACACATTGATTAAAGAAATACAAAAATTTGGCATCATCTCCAAACTTAAATAGTAAAAATAAAAACTACAAAAGGAGCTGCATACCCTAAATGTATCATGTGAAACAACAAGCATATTCAAAAATGTAAATTTACATCCAATTTCTCTGGTCTTGTCATATCACATTAGACCCATTTACAATGGCAAAACCCTAAGGTACTGCTGTGAAGAGAGCGTGTTGTTTACTCTTGGGTGTTCTGCAAAGAAACTGCAGAGCCCCAGACAGATGCCTGTTCCAGTGAAGCTTCCCATGTTGGTGAAAACACACACACACACACACACACACACACACACAAAAGAAAGAAAAAAACAACCAAAGCCTCTTCTTATGGGGTAGGAGTTGAACATCAGGTTATGTGACAGACAGTCGTTTGGACCTCAGAGTACAGTGTGAGAATCAGAAGCGTTACATTTAAGACATACTCCCTTCATTCAAGTGAAACAGGATTATTGGAACGATAGGTGGGTCTGTAACCTGGGAACAAGGAGCTGGTTCAGACCAATAAAGCTACAAGTGACTGAGTCAAGTCAGTGAAGAACAGCAGTCAGGCACTAAAGTGTTAAAAGTACTCAATTTGAAAACCAAATATACCCCACTACCCTAGTTGGTGTGGGATAACAATTGACTTTTAAAACCTTTGGTCCTTCAAAGTCCCTTTGATGTACTTTTTCCATTGCTACCACTGGGCACATCCTACACTTTTCTTGTAACCACCTAGAGCATACCATGACCTTGCATGTTAGCTAAATTCAAGTCTGACCTACAGCCCAACTTACGAAGCATAAGCTTCAGGTTTTTAGGCCAACTTTTAGATCCAACATGGTTTAATCCATGGTGCCAGAAGCCATATCCCATCCCTTTCCCACCCCTGCCCTTCCCACCCTCTGCCCATAATTTCTCATCTGAGAGGTGCTCATTAAGTCCCATATTTGAAACAGATGCTCCAACCCCACCAGGGGATTATAATTACATGCACGGTCAAACATGTCATCTGTCATTCCTGTGAAAAATCTTGTGGTTCATTAAAAAAAAAGAATCAAAGCATTCACATAATCTCATGCCATCCAACACAAGGAAACACCACCTCCCTTTTACCAAGATTAGACCCAAGCAAAATAAAATAACCTTTAAATATTTTTGCTTCCACTTAAATTGCAGGTTTTATTTCTCCCAATCCCAGCAATAGCACAGAAGCCCCATCATATCCATCCCCAATTGGTTTCTAGTAGGCTAAGATTATGGGGACCTTTGTCAAAGCAAGTGATACAAAGGGCTCCCAAATTTCAGGTACAAATGTGCCTGTCAAGCAGATGGAAGTAAACAGTGCACTGGCCCCAATGCTTCATCAATTTGACTTTGCAATGCAATCTGCATCCCTGAAACCAACAGTCTGGAGTGGGGAGTAGTTCTGAGGGAGTGAAGTTGAAACTGCTTCCTATTAGCTCACCCTTTCAACATTAAACAGAGACCAAGAGAGAAATGGTTCCAACATTTCACCACATATATTTCTTCTTATGCAGTCTAAGCTGAGAATGCCATGTAAATGGGTCACTGCGAAATGCAGCAATTTAATTTTTATCCGATCAAAATAACAAACCAGTATGATCTCACTTCTATTAACTTTTGAAGGTTTACAGCAGTTAAAGTATTTTTGCTTCTATGTATGAAGGTTAAAAAAATCTTTTTTTTTTTTCATAAAATACAAGAGCAACCAATTTCACCATCGAGTAAAAGTAAAAACTGGGATTCTTTTTTTTTTTTTTTTTTTAAATTAGTCCAAAGTGGAATTTAGGAACTTAGTTGTAGGCTGCTGCGCTGACACCATGACAAACCAAAGTGTAGGGTTGGGTCTGGTTTTGTTTCGGTTTTTCTTTTCAGTATCCAATGCTCATGGATTAAGTTCTGGAAATGTTCCAATTGTAAGGCAGGGATCTGTTTGGATTCCATCATGGGTATGCTCCTTGGGTTGGATGCTGGAGGGTGAGGCACATTTTGCCGGACCCATGTCGACTACCTAGTAGTCATCAAGGTCAAAAAATTCATCGTCTCCTCCTTGGTATTCCATTCCCTGGAAATCTACTCGGTACCGCAAGATACCTGGAGAAACAAAAAGGATTAAATACCTGTGTTCAAGGAATGGGAAAGGATCACTCTAAAGCAGGATGCCCAGGCTCCTGCAGAATTACAGAGGTAATGATTAAAAAATAATTTATATTAAGATGAGTGTGGTGGTACAAGTTTGTAAGCCCAACAATGAATGGGAAGACTGAGGCAGGAGGATTAAGAATTCAAGTAAGTCCCAGCCAATCTGGTCTACTAAGTGTCATAAAACCAAACAAAAAACAAAGGCTAGGTGACAATTGGTTGGGCCTATAATCCTAGCCACCCAGGAGGCTAAAATCTAGACTAGGATTCACACTTCAAGACTAGCTTTGAAGCCGGGCACTGGTGGCTCACGTCTGTAATTTTAGCTACTCAGGAGGCTGAGATCTGAGGATCGCAGTTCAAAGCCAGCCCGGGCAAGAAAGTCCGTGAGACTCTTAATCCAATAACCCACTAGAAAACCAGAAGTGGCACTGTGGCTTAAGTAGCAGAATGCTCACCTTGAGCAGAAGAGTGCAGGGACAGAGGCCATGCCTAGCTTTCAAGCCCTACAACCAACAAATCAAAAAACAACCCCCCCCCCCCCCCAAAAGCTCATGAGTGCCCAATAAAAAAACCCAGACTAGAGGCATAGCTCAAGTAGTAGAGTGTCAGCAAGCAAGCTGGTTAAACTCTAAGCTCTGAGTTCAAACCTCAGCATCAGCAAAACAGGCCCGGTCCAAATCAGTGACTTTAGTCGTCCACCATTCTAACCACTTGTCTTAAATAGATTACATAAGCATGCCTCACCTGAAATAACATTTCAGGCTAGCCAGGAGAGGCTGGCTGAGAAACTGTTTTTTGTTTTTTTTTTTTGTCGGTCGTGGGGTTTGAACTCTGTGCCTGGGCATTGTCCCTCAGCTCTTCAGCTCAAGGCGAGCACTCTACCACTTGAGCTACAGCGCCACTTCCGGTTTTCTGGTGGTTTATTGGAGATAGGAGTCTCATGGTCTCTCCTGCCCGGGCTGGCTTTGAACTGCAATCCTCAGATCTCAGCCTCTTGAGTAGCTAGGATTACAGGCGTGAGCCACCAGCGCCCGGCTGAGAAACTGTTTTTTGATTTTGTTTGATGATTTGTTACTCACCTCCAATTCCACCAAATCCTTTCACAAACTGGGATCCTTCTTGTGATTTATCTGTGACAATTTCTAATGTAGCTCCAAATTTTTTATAGTTGTTAGCAAACCATTCCAAGAGGGGCATGCTCTCAATCAGCTCATGTTCTTGTCCTGTCTACAAGGGCAACCATGAAATACAAAAGCAATGGGATTAAGATATATCAGTGCTCAGAATGCCTCTCTCAATCTCCTTGCTAACCATCATCAATAATCCTGCTGATTCTATGCACCATGTTTATGAAATGAAGTAATTTTTTTCTTTTTGGTAATGTAACAGCAGAGAAAATCTGATCATTTTTCCTCAGTCTCTAACTCTACCCTGTTATGAAATATCAACACATACTTAGTGATTTCTTAACTTATGATTCCTATTGTCGATTTTATACTGTCTCTATCAAACAATTCAACAGCCTAGAAGAAACATACCACAACTGCTTTTGGGAGCAGCCTTTCAAGGGCAAAGTCCTCCAACTCAGAATCTGAGTACACTGGCAATTATTGACATCTCAGGAAGGTAACATTTTAAACTGTGGTAATGTAATAAGACTAAACTGAGAAAGTCCCCTGCAGTGGAAGAGTTGAAAAGTGAAGGCACAGTGCTATTCAAATTAAAATTTCTGTTATTCTAAGGATGTTTTACTGATGGATTTACTACTGAAAAGCGATCTGCAATTGGGCGTGATAATGTACATAGTACCCCAGCTACTCCAGAGGCAGGACCTCCAGTCTTAAAAAAGAGTCCCAAATGAAAGAGCCAGCTGTATGGTTCCAGGGGTATATAACACTATGTCCAACTCCCAATATTACCAAAAAAAGGAAAAAGGAAGAAGAAAAAAAGAGTGGTAACATGATGTGGCTTCCTTCTTGGAATCAGTTAGTGGCAGACACGAGTTGACCAGTGACTGCAGACCACCTAATCAGTATGAGTATTAATTTCCTAAGGCTGATACTGGGTTTCCAGTGCTCTAAAATACACTCTTAACATTTCCTGCAAGGATGACCAAAGAAAACAATCATTTACCTCTTTGTCTGTGAAATGAGATTTATCCTTCTCTTGTTCTGGTGTTAAGTAGAGAATTTTCTCCTCTGTAGTATTAAAAGAAAACAAAAATACGTTAACTTGGTTCTTATATATACCTATCCTTTCCTCAGGTTTCCTGAATAAGAAACAAAGAGCCAACCCCAGTCTCTAATTCTTTTTACCTTCGGTGCCTTGGCAATGAAGAACATATCTCATTATATCCAGATTTTCATAGACTATTAGAATCTCTACAGCTCCCATTTCCAAAGCCTTTAGTGTATCTTCAACTCCAAAGCAGTACTTGCCGGTGTCCTGGCTAATTTCATCAAAGTATCGTCCTGTAAATTTGGGATAGAATAAAATATACAACTGGCTCAACATATCCATGAATTTACCCTACCATGGCTTGAAATTATTGAGGTAAGGTTATACTTTTGAGGATGTGTATTACGTAGTTAGGTCTATGATGGCTGCATCTGAACTAGACATGGGTCAGACCTTTTCTTGTCATTATAACCGGAATAACACAATATAACCATTTTTTTAAAAAGTAAGATTCACATTATGTTGGGTATTATAATCTGGAGACAATTTAAAGTACATGAGATACCACATAGTTTTGTAAATACCACATATTTTTTAAAAGGATCTTAAGCACCTGTGGATTTTGGGTATCCAAAAGATCCTGAAATCAACTCTGTGTAGATAACTGAGGGATGACTATACATTTTCATGGATATACACACTTATTAGATCTAATGTCTAATGGTTAAACATGATGTTTGTGGAGGCCGAAACTTTATTTAAATATTAAATTCTCTTCCTTTTTTCTCAGTGTCCTGTTTGAAACATATATACAAACATTTCATATAATAAGCAAAATAGTTGCATTTCAGTGATACCTATTAATTTCTTCTCTTGAATGAATTTCACGTTGGAGAGGACTTCAGTAGATAACTCAATAGCTTGGTTGAATCCATTTTCACCACCATAGGATATATCAACTAATTTTAAAACCTTTGATTGCAACCTCTGACAATTAAAAAACAAAAACATTAGACTTCAAAACACCTTTACCAACACCTACTATCTTAATGGCAGAAAAGCTCTAGCATTATCTCTGAAATCTAAATATGGGTAAGGTGCCCAACTTATTCTATGACACCTACTGTAGGGTAACTCATTAAATGCAAATAAAAATAGGCTTATGAAGGGAAAGCCACTGGCTCCTGCAAAACAGGTAATGAAAAATACTTTGGGAATGTGTTATGGCTGAGGTCATGTCATAAGCCAGAAGTTCCTCTGGATATTAAATGCGTTACTTACCTCCAGAAATAAATTAGCAAAAGACAGTACAAAAAAAACCAAAACACCCAAATAAACAAGGTAAAAATAGTTTCTAAGATTCTCTGAATCAAACCATTTTAAAGCCAATTATGGCAACAAACACTAGCATTGTACCTCCACAGGATCCATTAGAATCCCACCTAGAAATAGTTGATTTCAATAGAGAGGGAATGTTCCCTAACAAATACTCATAAACTTGATATACCATTTAACTCAGAGGTGAATTTATTGTTTTTTAGTGAGGTTTGCAACTGAAACTAGGGGATTGTGCATACTAGGCAAGTGCTCTATCATTGGGCTACAATCACCAGACCACAGAGGTATGTTTTTCTAATGATAAATAAGTTTTTCTAATGATACAGATATGGGCATATCCAGGAGCTTACATAGGGGATTTACCTACTCTTAATTCAGAGGTTCATATAATGAAAAATCTACTTCTCTCACTTACCTGATCAAACATATCAGACTGACTTAGTTCAGTTTTAAAGTCAGCTGATCCAGCTAAAACGAGACCAGCCACATTCACTTTGTCACCAGAAATAAACAGCTGCACAGCAGTCTCTGCTACTTTCCGAACATAGTTATGTCGCTTTTCCATTCTTAAACGGGCAAATCGTAAGGCTGACTGACCTCCTCTTCCTTTGACACAAAAGTGGCAAGAAAGAGATAATTACTAAAAGTACAAAATGTCTTGTGAATTTAAAATAATTAAGTCATTACTCAAAAGGACAAAAAGAAGATCATTTCTTTAATGGTTTAGCACAAACTGTAATTTGCTTACGTGAAACGGTTTTACTGCTAAATACAAAGTAAAAGGCTCACGTTTTTTCTTCCTACATTACCGTGTTTTTTGGGGAGATCCACAGTGAATTTGTGTAGGACTTCTCTTGTGTTTCCTTGGAGTGTGCCAAAAAGAGCACCACTGCCATCTATTACAATGAAGCCAAACTTGCTGTCATCTGAAAGTAATGCTGTAAGAGCCTGAAAACAAAAACAAAAACCACAAGTACCATCTAATGAGCGCCAAAGCTTTGCAAGATCAAGGCAAACAATCCTAAAGGTCATGTGTGAGCCCTTTACCCAATTCTACATAGTAAAAAACAAAACAAAACTTTACACAACATAGTCTTATAAAGTAATGGAAATGGCTGGTGGTGTTTTTGCACGTTATGAATCCACTTCTACTGATATTATAATTACTTTATATGTATTTGATAACAAAAAAAATGAATAAAAGTCCCAACCATCCAATCCCCATACCTCATGCCAGATATGGTGGTACATATCTTCAATAGACTGCAAGATTCAGTGTCAAAAAACAACCAACAGCTGGTCCTGGTGGTTCATACCTGTAGCCCTAGCTAGTCGCTATTTAGAAGGCTGAGATCTTAGGATCTCAGTTGAAAGCCAGCCTAGGCAGGAAAGTTCATGATAGAGACTCTCTATCTCTAATTAACCTCCCAAAAGCTGGATGCAGAGGTGTGGTTCAAGATACTATCCTTGAGCAAAAAGCTCAAGGACAGCTCCCAGACTCAAAGCTCAAACCCAGGACTGGCACAACAGCAACAACAAAAACCCCAAGAAGCTAACTACCACTACATACCAAATCAACACAAGTTACAGGCTCCATCTTTCCCCCCTAGTTTTCTTCATTTGATTTAGACATGTAGTTCATGAAATATAACATTCAAACTAAGGATCTAACTTCTAAAAGCTGACTTTGTTTTTTTTCAGGGCAGTGCTTGGAGAGTCTCATGAACACAAGGTAAGTGGTCTACTACCAGGACCACCATTAATATAAAAAAAAAAAATCTGCTCCCCCCCCCTTTTATGTCAGTCGTGGAGCTTGAACTCTCTCTGGGCCTGGGCACTGTTCCTCAGCTCTTCAGCTCAAGGCTAGTGCTCTACCACTTGAGCCACAGTACCACTTCCTGTTTTCTGGTGGTTTATTGGAGAAGAGTCTCTCAGACTTTCCTGCCTGAGCTGGCTTTGAACCATGATCCTCAGATCTCAGCCGCCTGAGTAGCTAGGATTACAGGCGTGAGCCACCTGTGCATAGCAAATCTGGCCTTTTATGTTACTAATAACTCAAACATCAGACAGTATAAACTCTACAGCAGAAGGAAATGAAAACTCAGAAATTTTCTACATCTCTTAAAATCATTTTCTAATCTTGAAATATTTAATCTAATTCCTGTGGTCTTGAGTAACATTAAAACTCAGTTTTAAAGATATTAGAACCAGATGCCAGTGGCTCCAGCCTATAATCCTAGCTATTCAGGAGGCTGAGATCTGAGGATTATGGTTCAAAGCCAGCCAGGCAAGAAAGTCCTTGAAACTCTTATCTCCAATAAACCACTCAGAAAACCGGAAGTGGCACTGTGGCTCAAGTGGTAAAGCGCTGGACTTGAGCTGAAGAGCCCAGGGATAGCACCCAAACACAGAGTTCAAGCCCCACGACTGATTCCACCCCCCTCAAAAAAAAAAAAAAAAAAGTCTCACAGACTTTTCTTGCCTGGGCTGGCTTTGAACTCGATCCTCAAGATCTCAGCCTCCCGAGCAGCTAGATTACAGGTGTGAGCCACCAGTGCCTGGCTCCATGAGACTCTTATCTCCAACTAACCACCAGACAAATGGAAGGAGAGGTGTGGCTCAAAAACAGAGTGCTAACCTTGAGCAAAAGAGCTCAGGGACAGTAACCAGGCCCTGAATGCAAGTCCCACGGGTGTACCCCCCAAAAAAAAATTCTATCTGGGTACAGTGACTCGTGTCTGTAGTAATCCTAGCTACTCAGGAGTCTTGAGATCTGAGGATTGCAGTTCAAAGCCAGCCAGGGAAGCATAGTCTGTGAGAGTCATATCGTATTAACTACTAAAATAAGTCACAAGTAGAGCTGTGGCTCAAGTGATAAGACTGCTAGCCCTGAGCACAAAAATTCAGGGACAGCACCCAAACCTTAAGTTCAAGCATGCAGGCATATAGGCCAGCAGACACATGAACATGCACATATACATACACAAGTAAAATTATTCTACTTTAGCTTAACAAAATAGCTTTCCTTTATCTCCAATTAACCACCAGAAAACCAGAAGTAGAGCTGTGGCTCAAAGTGGTAGACCGCTAGCCTTGAGCAGGAGAGTTCAAGGACAGTGCTCAAGCCCTGAGTTCAAGCCCCATGATAGACAAAAAACAAACAACAACAAAACTCTCCTACAAATAAGACATAAATATTACATGATAAAAATATAGCTGTAGGTTGAGGATACAGTTCAGTGACAGATGACATGCTTAGCATGTATGAAGCCATGGATTAAATTCCTAGCATCCAAAGGCTAAACTAAAACGGCATTGTATCATAATGACCTATTAAGTACTATTAAGATTTCCAACAAGTCTATCTATTAACAAAATAGTAATTATTATTTTTGTCAGGTGAACTCAGGGCCTGGGTGCTGTTCCTAAGCTTTTCTACTCAAACCTAGTGCTCTACCACTTTGAGCCACAGCTCAACTTGTGGTTTTCTGGTGGTGAATTGGAGATAAGCGTCTCTTGAACTTTCCTGCTGGAACTGGCTTTGAACTGTAATACTTAGATCTCAGTCTCCTGAATAACTAGGATTATAGGTGTGAGCCACCAGTGTTTGGCAAGATTATTATTTTTTTTTTGCAGTCGTGGGCTTGAACTCAGAGCCCGGCTTGGGTATTCTACCACTTGAGCCATAGAGTCACTTCCGGCCTTTTCTGTTTATGTGGTACTAAGGAAATGAACCCAGGGCCCCATGCATGCTAGGCAAGCACTCTACCACTAAGCCTATTCCCAGCCCAAAATTAAAAATTAATAATGAACACTTATTAGGACATAAATCATGATATACATTATAATACTGTCAATTTTCCTCTTTGTTGTCTCAGTCTCCTCACTGCTGTGAATGAGTGTGCCACTACTTCCTGACTCACTAAGTCATTTTTAGTTAAAGACATACTGGCTAAAGCCAAAATATACAATGCTACCAAAGTTAAATGGTACCTTAGAGGAAGAATTGAAGATTTAGAAAAAACTACTGTTAGCTAGCTTAATATGTGAGCTTAAATCAGACAGGTACCACTAGGTACTTCTCAAAATCATTTTTTCTACAAGTTATCTTTTTTTGTGTGTGTTTAGTACTGGAGCTAGAACTCAGGGCCTGGGTATTGTTGCTTAGCTTGCTCAAGGCTGGCACTCTTATCATTTGAGCCAGAGCTCTAGTTCCAGCTTTCTGCTGGTTAATTGGAAGTAACAATCTCAGACTTTCAATGCTTGGGCTGGCTTAGAACTGTGATCCTCAGATCTCAGCCTCCTGAGTAGCTAGAATTACAAGCGTGAGTCATAGGTGCCTAGCAAGGCTCAAACTCTTTCATCAAACCACGAACTGGCAAGTGAGACAAGAGTAGCCAATCAGGTCTCTTCTAGGAAACTGTAACAGTGAAGGGAAGGAGGCTGGCTCACCCATGCAGTTGACCAAGCGTCAACCGGAATTAGACTTCCTGCCAAGTTAGCAAAATCATCCACTGAAAACGGTGTGGACAAATGTCAGTTCTAATTCCACTGAGCCTTTTCCCTAGGTTGATGAAAGGCAAGAGACTCAACTAAGAGCAAGCTGTGAATTCCTGATTGCTTTACTGTTGACTGATTTAGGTCACTTTAATGAGGCTTCTTTCCACCACTAAAAGTTCATGTATAGCAGCTCTGCCACTCAAAAATTTCACTGGGAAAGAAAAAGGAAAGAAAAGCCTGTTACTAAAAAATGTTTACAATCATTAGCTGAAAACCCACAAATTGTTTTGTTGGAGATCAAGAAGCTCTATTTATTCTTCAAATTGTTTAAGTACTCTCTAAACATGATGATGACTAAACATTATTAGTGTATGACCTAGCAATTTTAATTCCAATTTTGTAGATATATGATCTACAAAAAGGAAAACATATCATTACAAATACGTTGTATATGAACTAGTAATATCTTTTCATAATACTTCAAACTGGAAATCCAAATGAAAATCAACTGATATTACCTAAATAAAATGTGGTACGTCTAATGCTATGGTTATTTGGTAATTTAAAGAAATTAGAGATCCAGGAAATGGAAACAAGCATTTTTTTTCTTTAAGTAAGTAAATAAACAAATAAATAAATGTATTAAAGAGTGCTGATGCATGCTATCACATGAACTCTGGGCTTGGGTGCGGTCTCTGTGCTCTTCAGCTCAAGGCAAGCACTCTACCACTTGAGCCACAGCGCCACTTTCGTTTTCTGATGGTTAATTGGAGCTCAGAGTCTCACAGATGTTCCTGCCCCAGCTAGCTTTGAACCGTGATCCTCAGATCTCAGCCTCCCGAGTAGCTAGGAGTACAGGTGTGAGCCATCGGTGTCCGGCTCACATGAACAAATCTTAACACAAAAGTAAAAGAAATAAGCTGGGCGCCGGTGGCTCATACCTGTAATTAAGCAACTTGGGAGGCTGAGATCTGGGGAGTGTGGTTTGAAGCCAGCCTGTGCAAGAAAGTCCATGAGAGGGCTGAGAAGATGGTTCAGTGGTAGAACGCTTGCCTTGCATGCTTGAGGGCCTGGGTTAAATTCCTTAGCACCACATAAGAAAAAAAGACGGAAGTGGCGCTATGGCTCAAGTGGTAGAGCACTAGCTTTGAGCTGAGAGACAGTGCTCAGGCCCAGAGCCCGGACATCACCCCGCCCCCCGAAAAAAAGAAAGTCCATGAGACTCTAACCTCCAATTAATCACAGAAAAAGCCTGAAGTAGCAGTGTGGCTCAAGTAGTGGAGTGCTAGACTTGAGCAATAGGAGCCCAGGCCCAGATTTCAAGGCCCATGACTGGCAAAAAAAAAAAAAAAAAGTGAAAGAAGCTGATCAAACAGATCACAAGTTAGGATACCGTTACATATAAATTGTACAGCATAAGCAAACTCATAGACATACATCACTGGTTGCCTAGAGCTGGGAAAGGTTGAGGAGATAAGGAGTAACTGTTGATGGATATAGCTTTCCTTTTTAGAATGAACATTTTGTGCTCAAACTTACCTCTGTATGGAATTTGTTGTCACACAAATACAATGACGTATTAATTGGTTTGAAAGGTTCAAAGTCAATGTTGACTTTCTTTTCCTTTCCTTCTTCTGTTACAATTGTTCCACAGTAAACAACCAGACCATTTGGAGGTACTGAAAAAAAAACAAACAATTTCTCCACTTTATATGTCCTAGTTATAATTTAAATAGAACAAAATTTTTAGCAATGTTTACCATAATACAAAAGGCTGTAAATTCTTGAAATGCTTTCTGAATGGTTAAAAATATGTTCAATTATGTTGAACAGACTGTTGAATTTTGTTTTTCTCCTAAGTTTTTTTACCTTTGTTATAAAGTTTGAGTCTCTGTTGTACAGATGTAATGGCTCCCAGGACTGAAAGGCGATTTACTCGTGACTTAATGTTAGATGCAGTTCCAAATTCATCTGCTAACATTTTTGCTACTCGTGAAATCTGGTCTTTGGGAGGAATGATCAATGATATCATGCTGGTGCCATTGCTGTGGAAGAGAGAGTAACTTATTAGAGGCTAAAATTTGTAAGAAATGAATTTAAATCTATGTTTATCCTAAGTAAAATGAGTTAGGGTAAGATGTTCCTTTACCTTTCTCCCCTAGTACTGAAGATTGAATGTGGCCTCCTTAGTTGTCCCTCAAATAAGAGAAACAAACCACTCTCAAGATGATCAGGAAGACTATGTTAGTATATCATACTCTAAAGTATACAGGCAGAATTCAAGATATAGTAGCTGCTCAATTATTTGAAAGAGTATTGACTTTACTCATAAGGAAGACACTTGAAGAGATGCTTAGAAAAGACCTAATATCCCAAGAAAAGAAAGGTCATGATGGAGGGTCAACAAGCTGGAAGTTGCAGAATGAAGCCTGTTTGTAACAAAAGGCTTGGAATCATGGCTCTTCAGTGGAAGACATTATACCAAGACTATTAAACAAGTCCTTCAAATCTAGATAAAATATCACTTAATATAATCTTTCTCCATTAAAAAAAATTCAAGCTTGTCATGAAAATTTACAAGCATTAATTTAGTACCCTGTTTTTTTTTTGGTCAGTCATGGGGCCTGAACTCTGGGCCTGGCCGCTGTCCCTTAGCTCTTCAGCTGAAGACTAGCGCTCTACCACTTGAGCCACAGCGCCACTTCCACTTTTTCTGCTTATGTGGTGCTGAGGAATTGAACCCGGGACTTTGTGCATGCAAGGCAAGCACTCTACCACTGAGCCACCTTCCCAGTGCGCCCCCCCCCCCAAGTGTTTTGATGACAATAAGACAAGATGATACTAGAACTAAGAAATATCCTAATCATAAGATTTCTCTCTTCCTGTACTTCTCAAAGGCAATACATTTTATGCTTCAACTGCAGTGATTTTATTTTATTTATTTATTTTGGGTCCTGTTGTGTCGTGGGGTCTGAACTCTGGGCCTGGGCGCTGTCCCTCAGCTCTTCAGCTCAAGGCTAGTGCTCTACCACTTGAGCCACAGCGCCACTTCCAGCTTTTTTCTTTTTGCTTATGTGGTGCTGAGGAATCAAACCCAGGGCCTCAGGCATGCAAGGCAAGCGCTCTACCACTGAGCCACCTTCCCAGCCCCAGTGATTTGATTTTAAAGGTTTATTAAAGCTAGGTGCTGTGGCTCATGCCTGCCATCCTAGCTACTCAAGAGGCTCAGATCTAAAGATTGTGGTTTAAAATCAGGATGGGCAGACAAATCTAAGAGAAAGATGGAAGCAGAGGTGTGGACCAAGTGGTATACTGTTAATCTTAAACAAAAAAACTAAGCTCAGAATGCAAGGCCCTTAATTCATTGGGGCTTGATTAAAGAATCAAAAATAAGACTAACGGACTTGCTGTGAGGGTGCCACTGTTCAAAAAGAAATGTACTCACTACCTGACTTATGTAACGGTAACTCCTCTGTACTTCTCTTTCACAATAACAACAATAATAAAAAGGAATACTGCAGCTGGGTGCTGGTGGCTCATGCCTGTAATCCTAAACTAATTAGGAGGCTGAGATCTGAGGATCATGGTTCAAAGAGCCAGGCTGGGCAGAATTGTCTGTGAGACTCTTCTCTCCAATGAACCACTCAGAAAACCAGAAGTGGCGCTGTGGCTCAAGTGGTAGAGCACTTGCCTTGAGCTGAAGAACTCAGGGACAGCATCCAAGCCCAGAGTTCAAGCTCCATGACTGACCCCGCCCCCCCCCAAAAAAGAACATTACATGTAATGGGTGGGAGGTGGGGAAAATCCCTTTGCATAACTAATAAAAGCTCAGCTAACCAAACTAAACCAGAAACCAAACTAGCTAGGTACTAATAGCTCATGCCTATTATACTAATACTCAGAAGGTTAAGATCTGAGCATTAAGGTTCCAAGCCAGCCAGGTCAGAAAAGTCCTGGCCCTTGGAGCTGGGAATGTGGCTTCGTGGTAGAAGCCCTGGGTTTGACTGATTCCTCAGTACCACATAAACAGAAGGCTGGAGTGGTGCTGTGGCTCAAGTTGTAGTGTGTTAGCCTTAGGCAAAAGAAGCTCAGGGACAGTGCCCAGATCCTGGTTGTTCAAGCTCCAGGATGGGGGGAGGGGGGAAAACGGGGAATCGTGGCCCTAAGTTCAAGCCCCGGTATTGGCATTCAAACAAAACAAAGAATAAAATAAACATAAAAACCTGCATGTAAAAAAACAGTGAAGTTTGTTTTCCAGATTGATGAGAATATTTACAAATTAGTGTTAAACAATTGTACAACAGTGAAAAACCACTTCAAAGGGGATAGATTTCATGGCATGTAAATTATTTCTCAATAAAGCTTCCCCCCCCCCAAGGCAGGTTCTTTACCATTTAAGGCACAGCACCACTTTTGGCTTTTTGCTGGTTGATAGATTGACAGTCTCACAAGCTTTCATTCTGGACTGGCTTTCAATCACAACACCCCTCTACCCCCCAGTCCTTTTTTGTTTTTGTCAGTTGTAGGGCTTGAACTCAGAGCCTGGGTGCTGTCTCTGAGCTTTTGCTCAAGGCTAGTACTCTACCACTCTGAGCCACAGCTCCACTTCTGGTCCAGTAGAAGTTTGCAGGAAAAAAGTTAGGAGGCTGGGATTGTCAAGTTAAATTGGCAAATGTGCCAAGTAACCTAATAAGGAAGGAAAGAAGAATTGTGAAGGGGTTAGAGGAACACCCTATTTTAATTTTATTTCTAATTTTAGTTTGAAAACTGAAAATGTTGAAGATTCAGTTCTGAGAAACAGATTTTCACATATAAAGTTAACTTCGTAAGTAAGCAATATGATGCATGTTTCCTTCAGTATTTCCATTAGAAAAGGTACATCATTTACTGGAGACCCTGTTGCCTGGATTTACTATTACTAGTAAATCCCAGAGGTCCTTAAGATAGTTTTCTTTACAAGTAGACAATCTGGCTATCTACTTATACTGTTCAAAAGTTACTCTCAGACTGTCAACCAAAGTTGTACCTCCTAAACCAGTTTTGTTGCTGTTGGTCATCTTAAAACCTAAAAGTTTAGTTCATAACCTTTGTGATCATTTCTCCTTCACTCTACAAGTTGATCAAAGACACAAAAGAGTATAGTACTTTGCTGCCACCCCTTGGATAGGAAAGTATTTTAACCATGCCAAGGAATCAAAGGTATGTATGATATGTAGCTTCACAAATACTTGCTGGATTTTTAAAACAAAATTTATAAAAATCTTTCTGTAGCTAGGCACTGGTGGCTCATGCCTATAATCCTAGTTACTACTTCAAGAGGCTGACATCTGAAGATCATGGTTTGAAGCCAGCCCAGGCAGGAAAGTATGCAAGATTCTCATCTCCAATCAACTACTCAAAAACAACAACAAAAATGACCCAGAAGTGGAGCTGTGGCTTAAATGGCAGAACGCTAGCCTTGAGCACCAAAACTCAAGGATGGCGCTTAGGCCTAGAGCTCAAGCACTAGGGACTGGCACAAACAAACAAAAAACCCACCAAAAACCTTTCTGTAGTTTTACTGAACTAAGGAGGAGAAAAGGAGTTTGTTTTGGACAGGCTGAAAATATTGGGCAAATTTAACTTCAAAAAAATGGTCTAGGGGGCTGGGAAGGTGGCTCAGTGGTAGAGCACTTGCCTTGCATGCTCGAGGCCCTGGGTTCGATTCCTCAGCACCACATAAGATAAAAGCCGGAAGTGGTGCTGTGGCTCAAGTGGTAGAGCGCCAGCCTTGAGCTGAAGAGCTGAGGGACAGCGCCCAGGCCAGAGTTCAGGCCCCACGACCGGATCCTCCCCCCCCCCCCCAAAAAAAAGGTCTAGGAGGGGCTGAGAATGTGGCTCAGTGGTAGAGTGCTTGCCTTGTATGCTTAAGGCCCTGGGTTTGATTCCTCAGTACCACATAAACAGAAAAAGGCAGAAGTGGTACTGTGGCTCAAGTAGTAGAGTGCTTGAGCTGAAGAGCTGAGGGACAGCGCCCATGCCCAGAGGTCAAACAAGCCCTATGACCAACCAAAAAAAAAAAAAAAGGCCTAGGAGAGAAAAGAAACTCAGGCAAGCCATGTGTGGTGGCACATACAATCTTAGATTTTTCATAATTCTATAGATGAAGCAGGAGATGAAGAGTTCAAGGTTAGCCTAAGCTACCTAGGGAAACTTGACATACACATAAACAGACCAACACACAAGACACACGTGACCGCACATAATGGTTGAGGCCAGGGTTCACTCTCTACTATACAAACAAAGCCATCCTAAATTATACATAAAGTCTATTTTCTGTGCAGGGGCAATTCATGCATTTGGAGAATAAGACAATGCACAAGAAGGGAAAAGGGGGGATACAAGTTTGAATACTAATTTATTAGCTTGTCCTTTTCTGCTAAACAATTCACACAAGGATAAATAGTCTTTATATTAGGAGACTTGGAATCTTTATGGCCAAAGGAATTTTCTTAAAATAGGTTAAATTAAATAAATAAATAAACCACAGGGCACTGGTGGCTCAGATTTGTAATCCTAGCTACTAAGGAGGCTGAGATCTAAGGATTGTGGTTCAGAGTCAGCTCAGGCAGGAAAGTCTGTGAAATTCTTATTTCTAATTACCCACCAGAAAACCAGAAGTAGAGCTGTAGCTCAAAGTGGTAAGGTCTAGACTTGAGCAGAAAGGTTTAGAACAGTGCCCAGGCCCTGAATTCAAGCCCCACGACCAAAAAAAAAAAACACACACACACACACAAAAAACAAAAAAACTAGCTCTGATTTAGTGGCTTCCTAAGAAATGGAACTGGTAAAAAGGTAACCAGTAGTATATAGAATGAAAATGGGCTCTGAGACTAATGGGTGAAGGCTCAGAGTTGAGGAGAGAACAGGCACTAAAATCCCAAAGGATTGGAAAATATGAGACTGAAGAGAATGTTGGTTTGAATTGAGCAACCCAAAATGCCTGGAAGCAATCCTTAAAGCAAGATAATGATGCTGGAAGTAAAGCAATGACCTTAAACAGGTATTTAGTTTCCACTGTAGATAGGTTAAGATCAACATTTGATAAAACATTTTTATTCTATTGTACAGTTAGGCAACCTTACACTTACACCCCTGTGTAATGATGAAATAGCAAACAAACCTAACAAAATCATCCTGTAGGATTGTATCTTTTACACAGTTGAAAAGTGTAGCCAGGTGGTGGCTCCCACCTGTGATCCTAGCTACTGACTGCTGTTTGAGGATTGAGGTTCAAAGCCAGCCCAGGCAGAAGTCTATCCAATTATCTCCAATTAACTAGTAACTGCTGGACTGGAGGAGTGCTGAGGTGGTAGAATGCCAGCTCTAGTGCTTAAGCAAGAATGTGGAGGGCCCTGTGTTCAAGTTCTGGTACCAAAAAAGGAAAAGAAAAAAAGTTGAAATGTGTAACTTGTCAGAACTTTTTGGTAGATTTCTACCATGTTGCTAAATCTGAAACACTACTTAAAAGTCTTGGACTCATTCGTTTTCAGTTTTAGACAGTTTCATCAGTTTTCCCGCATACCTTTTCCTATCATCTGGGGCAAACCTTAAATTTGTAAGAGGTTGAGGGCTCAAGAGGCAGAACAGGTCTAGGCCAGCCAGGGCTATATACATGAATGAGATTCTGTTTCATAAAGACATAGCTTTCATTTAGAAAATTTAAAGGCTACTTTAATAACCCCCCATGCTTGTATATTTGGTTTATTATGAGATTAAAGTTTTTTCCAGGAAAGTTTCCAAACAAGATACATTCATTACTGTCCAGGCAATACAATCAAAGTTGCTAGACCAGTTTGTAAAAACATAAAAATAAAATTAAGGAAGTTGAATATATTTAATGTTAAAAGAACAGCTAATACTTCTGAAAGGAGAATGAGAAATAAAGCTCTCATTAACAAGCAGCTGGCTATGAAGGTACAACCTCCTTTCATTTTAGTAATTTTCCTCTACTTTTGGCTATCATTATCCCATTCCAAAATCAAAAAGCTTTCAGATCCAGAGTTGTGGCTTTGGGGTACATAGTAGACCTCATCACTATAAGGAGGCCAGTAACTGAGGTACAGCATGACTCACATGCTGTCTTAGAAACTTTAACAAAGCAGTTGCCCCAGGTTTGAAAATCTGCTCGAAATCTGCAGAGACAAATCCAAGAGACTGTATGTATGTCTACTTCCAGCAAAAAGTAAAAGCCAGGTGCCAGTGGCTCACGCCTGGAATCCTAGCTACTCAGGAGGTTGAGATCTGAGGATCAAGGTTCAAAGCCAGCCCTAGCAGAAAAGTCCCCATGAGACTCCAATTAAGCACCAGGAAACAGAAGTGGTGCTGTGGCTCAAGTGGTAGAGCGCTTCCCTTGAGCTGAAGAGCTGAGGACAGCCCCTTGAGGGCAAAAACTATTATAGCACATATTGAAGATCAAACATTGAAGAATTAGAAGGTAATCCTGAAACAGAAAACAAAACCTAAAACCAAACTTAAGTGGCTTCATCCTACATTTGTAGCGCTCTACCACTTGAGCCACAGTGCCACTTCTGGCTTTTTTCTTTTTGCTTATGCGGTGCTGAGGAATTGAACCCAGGGCCTCATGCATGCAAGGCAAGAACTCTACCACTGAGCCACCTTCCCAGCCCCTGGATTCAGTATTTTTATATACCCAAGGTCACTAACTTGTATCAGTTGCTTCAAAGAGGCTTGATATCTGACTTTTGTTTTCTCTTTCATGAGGTATCAAAAAGTGAAACACTGGACTGGGAAGGTGGCTCAGTGGTAGAGTGCGTGCCTTGAGCTGAAGAGCTGAGGGACAGCGCCCAGGCCCAGAGTTTAGGTCCCACAACTGGCAAAAAAAAAAAAACAGTGAAACACATTATTTAGACTAGGTATGTATGTATGCTTTTTTTGGTGCTGGTAGTGGTGCTTATACTCAGGGCCTGGGTGCCATCCCTTAGCTTGTTCTGTTCAAGGCTGCCATTCTACCACTTGAATCACAGCTCTACTTCCTGCTTTTTACTGGTTAATGGGAGATAAGAGTCTCATAGGTTTTCTTCTCTCTAGGTTAGCTTGGAACCTACATCCTTAGAACCCAGCAAGTCTGGAGTAGCTAGGATTACAGGCATGAGCCACTGTACCTGGCCCTTGAGGGCAAAAACTATTATAGTACATATTGAAGATCAAACATTTGAAGAATTAGAAGGTAATCCTGACAACAAAAATAGATACTTCCCTATAAATACCTGTGTGTGTGTGTGTGTGTGAGAGAGAGATAGAAAGAGAGAGAGAGAGAGAAAATGTTTATATTGGGGCTTGAACTCAGGGCCTCATGCCTTCCCTTAGCTTTTTCAATTACAGCTAAACCTCTACCACTTAAGCCACACTTCCACTTCTGGTTTTTTTCTGGTTAAACGGAAATAGTCAATCTTCAGATTTCAGCCTCCTGAGCAGCTAGGATTACTGGCAAGAACCACTAGTACCTGGCTTAATAAACTGGTAATGAGCACTATACAGTATTAAAATCTTATCAAAGGCTAGCTAACTGAATTTTTTTTGGGGGGAGACAAATTTGGGGCTTGAACTTTGCTCTCACTTAGCTTTTTTACTCACTGTTGGCACTCTACTACTTGAGCCACATATATACTATATATTCTTTTTTTTCCCTTTAGCCCAGTGCTAGGTCCTGGGCATTGACCCTGAGTGTTTGTGCTCAAAGCCAGTGTTCTAGCATTTGAGCCACCAGTGCTGGCCTATAGTATATATTCTTATAAACACATGACACAGATAGCACAGGCTGGCCTTGAAGTTTTTGTTGATCCTTACCTTAATGCCACCTCATTTCCACTATTGCTAGTAGGGGAAGGCTGAGACTATTTTTCTTCTTTTTTGTTTCTGTCGGTCATGGGGCCTGAACTCTGGCCTGGGCCTGTCCCTGAGCTCTTCAGCTATAGACTAGCGCTCTACCACTTGAGCCTCAGCCCCACTTCCAGCTTTTTCTGCTTATGTGGTGCTGAGGAATCGAACCCAGGGCTTCATGCATGCAAGGCAAGCACTTTACCACTGAGCCACCTTCCCAGCCCCTGAGACTATTTTTTTTTTTTTTGTCGGTCATGGGACTTGAACTCTGGGCCTGGGCGCTGTCCCTCAGCTCTTCAGCTCAAGGCGAGCGCTCTACCACTTGAGCTACAGCGCCACTTCTGGTTTTCTGGTGGTTTATTGGAGATAGGAGTCTCACAGTCTCTCCTGCCTGGGCTGGCTTTGAACCGTGATGATCTCAGCCTCCTGAGTAGCTAGGATTACAGGCGTGAGCCACCAGCGCCCGGCTCCCTGAGACTATTTTTATTTGTTTATTTTTTTAATAAAAGCTCACGAAGAATATCCAATTAAGAGGCAAAGTTCTCTTAACTCTTCAAAGGAAATACAAGATTTGCCAAAATTGGTTTGAGTGACCTTAGGATTAGATACTACCACCAGCTAGGAGAAATATCAAGAGTCAAACAATAAAACATTAAGTAGTCTGCCCTGTACAGAAGCCAAATGTGCTTTTTCCAGCACGTTTTTCAGCAGAAACTTTGCAAAAATCTTATTCTAAAAAACACAATTACTCAGTCATCTTAAGAAAAAAAAGTACATGTAGTAGAAAGGCACTTTTCTACAATTATAGGCATCTAACTAAAAGAATTTCACATAACTACCTAGTGGAATATTCCATCAGGAAGAAGAAAGCTGGAAAATTTCTCTTATTTTTCTCACAAGAGTTCACGCCAGGAGATAATAATCACAACCTATGTTGGGGACTCACTACCTATGTCCTACACAGGACTTTATATTTTTCAAACAAAACTAAAGTCATAACCATCCTGTTAATCAACTTTTTAATACACAACTAAGCTTGTAGGAGGAATTTTGCAGTAAATCATTCCTTTCATCACCGTCAGTGCTCATTAAGAATAAACATGTTTCACACCCAAGTTCTTTGTAGGATAGATGTGCAAAAAGCATGCTTGTTTTATCTTTGCTCCTGGTCTTCACATACCTGCTCCCTCTAGAAATCTCCTTGGACAAAACCCTCCTCTAAGAAAAGAAAAGATGAGTCTACTTAGCAAAAGAAACAAAGAGCCAAGGCAGTTTGCTAATGGGCTCACAACTTTTGAGTGAGAAAAGAACCAGATACTGCCTTTTAAATGGGCTACGATTTGGGTAAATGACTTACTCCCTCTGGACTTTAATTTCTTCATTCATGAAATGATCAATAACGAGATGGCAAAAATACATGCTAGCCAGGTGAAGCAGATTGTGACTGTAATCCTAGCTATTCTGGAGGACTAAGGTTTGTGGCTCACCCAGACCAATAAATAAATAAATAAATACTTTAAAACAATAGACAAGCCCAGTGTGGTGTCATATACCTGTGATCCCAGTTATGCCAGAGGTTACCAGAGGCATGGGTAGGAGGATTTCAGTTTGAGACTGGCCCCAGCAAAAAAGTGAGCTCCTACCTGAAAAGCAAAGCAAAAAATGGGCTAGGGGGCCAGGCTCATGCTTATTATCCTAGCTACTCAAGAGGTTGAGATCTGAGGACCGTGGTTCAGAGTCAGCCCAGGCTGGAAAATCTGGGAGACCCTTATCTCCAATTAACCACCAAAAAGCCAGAAATGGAGCCATAGCTCAAGAAGTAGCACACCAGCCTTGAGCAAAAAATGCTGGGCACCAGTGGCTCATGCCTGTAATCCTAGAATCTCAGGCAGGCTGAGATCTGAGGATATCAGTTTGAAGCCAGCCCCAGCAGCAAATTCCACAAGATCCTTATCGCTAATAAACTACCACCAAAAGGCCCAGAAATGGAGCAGTGATTCAAGTGGTAGAAACACCTCAGGGACAGCTCCCAGGCTGACACACACACACACACACACACACACACACACACACACACACACACACACACACACACACACACACACACACACACACACACACACACACACACACACACACACACACACACACACACACACACACACGTGTTTCAGCTGGTAGAATGCATGCCTCAAAAGTCTAAGACCCAGGGGCTGGGAAGGTGGCTCAGTGGTAGAGTGCTTGCCTTGCATGCAAGAGGCCCTGGGTTCGATTCTTCAGCACCACATAAGCAAAAAGCCGGAAGTAGCACTGTGGCTCAAGTGGTAGAGCGCTAGCTTTGAGCTGAAGAACTGAGGGACAGCGCCCAGGCCTAGAGTTCAGGCTCCACGACCGGACCCCCCCCCCCCCAAAAGTCTAAGACCCAAGCTGGGTGCCAGTGGCTCATGCCTGTAATCCTAGCTACTCAGGAGACTGAGATTTGAGGACTGTGGTTCAAAGCCAGCCCAGGCAGGAAAGTCCATGAGACTCTTATCTCCAATAAATCACCAGAAAACTGAAGTGGTGCTGTGACTCACATGTGAGCTAAAGAGCTGAGGGACATTGCCCAGGCCCAGAGTTCAAGCCCCATGACCGACCTCCCCTGTCCAAAAAAGTCTAAGATCCTGAGTTCAATCCCCACTACCATCAGGGGTTTTAAAAAAAATGTTATTTGACCTCTAAATGTTTTTTCTTGATCGCTCTTCTCTCAAGTGGAATAAAAGAAAATAGCACCAAACTTTTCAGTGAAAAGCTAAAAATACCAGAAACATTAGTTTGAAGATCAAAATAAATATATTTTCATTTATTTTTGTTGTCTAGTGCTGGTACTGGGGGCTTGACCTCAGAGGCTTTGAACACTCACTTGGCTTTTTCCACTCACACGGACACTCCACCACTTTAGCCACACCTCCAAGCTCACACTTTTATTTCTTACTAATTTAGACTGAGAAGAAACTTGTACTGAATGGCACTGTCTTAAATTCTGTCAGGCCAACCTGACCAACAAAGAATACATGTAATTGCTCTGTACTATTTGACTATCCGGAGAACCAACAACTACCTCAACTACTTTTTATAAAGCTTCTGGATCCAACTGTAGACGGATTTTTAATCAAGAATGAATTTTGGGAGTGAAGGATGTAGCTCAGTTGTATTCTTTCTGCCCAACATTCAAGAAGCTCTAGCAACCAATTTGATTCCAACACCAACAAACTCCCCAAATAAAACAGAAGTTTGAGGGGGTGTAACTCTGTTAGAGTAAGTGCTTACCATATCCTGGATTTACTTCCTAAGACTAAATAAGAATGAAACAAATCAACACGCATGAAAGCTTTATGTTTTTTAGGCCAGCCTGTTAGCACATGTTTGATGAAGCTTGTTAGATGACTAGTTAATAGTCAAAGTGCATTCACAGGCTTACATTTTCACAGAAAAAATTTAAACTGAAGGTCATACATGGCACAGAGATTAGAGGTGTAGTTCAATGGTAGAATGCTTGCTTAGCATGGGGTAGACCATATGACTACTAATGCTGCAAACGGAAAGATATGACAGGAAAAGAACAGAAGAAATATTTACTTAAAGGAAACAATGGAAGAAATTAGAAGACTACTGTGCTAGTTGGGTAATGTGTACACGCACGCACGCACGCCCACATCCAGGTTACCTACAAGTCAAGAAGCAGTTACCATGTTTTGAATCTGGTAGGAAGGATTGTGAAAAGGACAGTAGGGAAGGGCCCAAAATGTGTTAGGGATAGGATAAAGCTATTATCAGAGGCACCTTTAACATGTTCTTTGAAGATAATGCCTCAGTGAGAAAAGGTCTCATCCTCCTAATTTTTACCCTGTTGAAAGAGAAGTGCTTGACTAGCATGCATGAAACCCTAAGTTTGATTCCTCAGTACCGCATAAACAGAAAAAGCTGGAAGTGGTGCTGTGGCTCAAGTGGTAGAATGCTAGCCTTGAACAAAAGAAGCTCAGGGACAGTGCCCAAGCCCTGAGTTCAAGCCTCAGGACTGGCAAGAGTCCAGACTTTTTTGATCTCTTCTCTCCCTCCCTAGGATAGCAAACTACTGAAGAATGAAAAGACACCTATAGAACATATTTAGGAGATTCCATTCTGTGATCTATAGACGATAGGCTAGACTCAGTAGAAATTTCTGCTGTCCAAGTTCTCAGGTCCATAGATCCAGCAATAGGAAGGAAAATTTTTCCTTCCTGCTCTTCAAACAGGATCTAAGACCATTTAACTCTGCTGTAAAGCTAACTATTTCAGGTTTTCACAACGAAACACTGTCCTAGCACAGGGGACTACAACATATCAATTCATGGATTTTCTTCTTTGGTTCTGAGGATTATAAGCCAAACACATACAACTCCAGCCCTTCAAAAATAAAGGAAAAATAAAAGTGCCTGAAAACCAATGGTTTGAGAATATTCTTTTTACAGTAAGTTAAGTGATGATCAATCAATGACTTCACTTAGGGAAGATACTCAAACACATTTATCATACTCTTACTCAAAGTATGTATAAAATTAATTTATATTTAAAATATATAAAGTTCCCTGGTGAAGGTAGGCAAAAAAATATTCGAAGACTTCCTGACACAACCAAAGTTTTCTGGTTATATTTACCATTGTCCTTGGTTAAAATAGACTATAGTTATTTTAATATCTGAAAACTAAAAAACTTCCAACACTATTTCTTGGGCTACCTTTTGCTTACTCAGGTAGGAAAAAATATTCCCACTTACTTTCTTTTAATATAACCTGCTTTCTTTATTTGAAACCACCCATGGTTCAACTCACATAGTCCTAGTTCCAGTTTTGGCTAAGTATACATTTGTCCTCCTAATCCAACTGTGGAGAATATACCAAAAACAATCACAAATAGAAATAAACTAATATCAACTTTAACTGAAGCTGATATATAGTAAAAGAACTGGTTGGTTACTTTACTAACATTAAACAACATTTAAAGGAAGTGGCGCTGTAGCTCAAGTGGTAGAGCGCTCACCTTGAGCTGAAGAGCCGAGGGACAGCGCCCAGGCCCAGAGTTCAAGCCCCACGACCGACAAAAAAAAAAAACAAACACTTAAGTGAAACCAAAATAGGTACACTTTACCCAATTAGAAAATTAACACATGGGTTCAATGACTAGACTTTGTTGTGGTTTTGCTATGTGATATTTTGGATGGTGGGTTATCTAACCTCATGGCCCCAGCTGCCTTATCTACTAAATAGTGGAATATTTATGATTGTGAAGATTGACACTGCTTTGAAGAATCTGTAATACACTAATTGCTCAATACGTTTTTCCGCTACCTCTTTCTGCTTAATTACATTTTGTGAGTGAGTCTATTTTACAGGTAGTTCTTACATTTGAGCTATATATCAAAAGATAACAATACCTTAACTAAATCACAAAATTACCCTTATTCTAGCAAACACTAAAATGTACTGTTAAAAACAAACCACTTGGAGCTGGGAAGTTGGCTCAGTGGTAGAGCGCTTGCCGTGCATGCCTGAGGCCCTGGGTTCGGATTCCTCAGCACCACATAAGAAAAAAGCCGGAAGTGGCGCTGTGGCTCAAGTGGTAGAGCGCTAGCCTTGAGCTGAAGAGCTGAGGGACAGCACCCAAGCCCAGAGTTCAGGCCCCACGACCGGACACACAAAAAAAACAAAAAACAAACAAATTAAAAAAAACCCCACTTAATTGGGTGCTGGTGGCTCACACCTGTAATCCCAGCTACTCAGGACACTGAGATCTTGAGGATGGCGATTCAAAACCAGCCCAGGTAGAAAAGTCCTTGAGACTCTCACCTCTAATTAGCCAGCAAAAAGCTGGAAGTGGAGCTAAGGCTCACAAGCCAGCCTTGAGAAAAAAAAGCTTAGGAACAGCACCCAGGCCCTGAGCTCAAGCCCCAGAACCAACACAAACAAAAAATCCAAAAAAATCCCCCAAATAATCCTTAATTCTCAAGCCCAGAATTTGAAATTGCTAGTGGAAGTATCTTTTTAATTTGCAAAATTATTTTGTGACTCCATCAGCTTTTCACTATCCTGCCTCAGTTTCTCTCCAAAACTACACAGTATACCCCCAAGCACAGATTCACTTTGCCCTTTTGTCTTTAAAGCTCATCACACCACAACTCAGCAATGAAAATAATATTCTGCTTTTCTCTAAAAGAAATTTGTCTATGCAAGGAAATGTCTAAACATTTAAGATACACTTTTGAGACTCTGGTCAAAAAGGCCAAGATTTTGCTGGGCACTTGGGGTTCATGCCTGTAGTCCTAGCAACTCAGAAGACGAGAGCAGAGGATCATGGTCCAAAGCCAGCTGGGGCAGGAAGGTCCATGAGACTCTCAATTCCAACAAACCACTCAGAAAAAGCCAGAAGTGGGACTGTGGCTCAAGTGGTAGAGTGCTTGCCTTGAGCTAAAGAGCTCAGGGACAGCGCCCAGGCCCAGAGTTCAAGCCCTATGACCAATCCCCACCCCCCTACCAAAAAAAAAACGCCAAGATTTAAAGATTTCATGGGCTCAAGACACAACCAAATTCTAACTAAAAGCAAAGCAGGACACAATTATTAACCACACTATTTGGAGGAGGAGTCCTTAGCTATTTTAGATAGCTTAATCATCTTTAAAATGCTCAAATTATCACTTGGAAGGCAGACTGTGCCGAAGAACTTAGCATTCTTCAAACTTTATTGAACTTTGCTAAATGAAGACAAAGCCTTCAAAAAGCTTAAAAAGCAGGGCTTAAAATTTTCAAGTGGTTAAATAATAATCTAAAAACAAATTTAAAGATGAATTTCATCAAATAGGAAGAAATTTACTTGTGTTATATTCAATGTACTTCAGACAACAGGCAAACTACAGTGATAAATTTGAATTTTAAGCTGCTTTAGGAGAATGTAATAAATCCAAAATCCCAGGAGGAAAAGAGCACCTAGCTATTTCTTGGTACCATCATGGCTCATGACCTATATACAATCTCTCCATAGCATTCTCACATATGGCAAGTTTTCACTATCATGTGGCAGAAGTTCTCATGATAATAAGTAGGCCTGCATATTCTATTAAATCTAAAGAAAAACCTAAGGAATAAAAATTAAGGTGCTACCTTCATATTTTTCTTCAGTACGCCAAAGGAGCGAGCAAAGGACCAAGACACTGAACAAGGGCAAATTTTCAGAAGCCTAATCCCTAACAGAAACCTTTGCTAATTTATTAGTAACAAAACACCATGGCAAAACTACCTTGCTAACCCTGTGCTTTTGGCAAAATCATGCACAATCCATTTCATTAAAGTAGCAAGGAGCTTAGATAGGTGTTCATCCCATCACTGCAAATCCACAACAACCTTATAGTGAAAATCAGAAAGTATAAATTTTGTGCTGAAATCAACTTTCCACATGGTCTGAGGGCAGTTGTTAAGAACACTCAGACATACATATATGTATGTATGGTGGCCACTTCTGGCAAGTAAAAAGTTTCTCTAAATGGGTAAGACACAAACCGAGGAAACAGGAATCCTATGGCACACCTTCCTAAAATGAGCACCATAAAAAAATAACACAAACAGCCATTCTAAATCTAGTTTACTCTTGCCAGAATGGACACACCTACAGTTTCTTATCAAAACTTACCAAGAGAAGACTGAGCGCTTACTTAATTTAGTTCTGAACTTGAACAAGTAGTACACCAGGCACCTCCACATTGATATCCCAAGAAGTTTCACAGAAAAGCCAATAGGATCCTCTATTCTGGTTCACACCTATGAGTTCATTAGGTGTATTTCTCTTGAATATACATACAACTAAGTCAACTAAAATCAATACGCGCCGCACCCCCCCTTCCCCCCAGCACACGTTGGCATTTTCAGTTTATAGGCGGGTCCTGGACCAGCTAAAACCAGGAAGCTCCGGGGTAATTAGAGGACTCAGGAAGTCATCTTGGGAGAAGTAGAAGATGCAGAGCAATCAGACAGGGGGCACCAGGAGAAGGATGTCACCTTTCCTTCCTATCCCTTCCAAACTTCACCCACAGAGGACTCAGAAGTCCCGAAGGGGGAGGCCATTTTAATGAGGCTTGGCTGAAGGTGTAGGGAGGGGAAGAAAGGAAATCAGGGAAAGAAGGGCATTCGTGAAAGAAAGCCGACTGACTACTCCCTCTTCCAAAAGCACCCGAGTCGGTGGCAGTACCAAGGGCCAGAAGGAGGAGGAGCTGGACTTAAAGACCCGAGGGAAGTACAAAAGTAGCGGCGGCTTTTCAATCACGAAGGGTGCCCGAGTAGTCTGAACCTTGGAAGAGCGGGCCCCACACCCCCAAGAGGTGTTAAGGACCCTGTTCTGGCCCGCCGTACCGACTCACACCCTCAAGTCAGAAGCTACTACCCAGAGGTCCAGAAGGCGGGAGTTGGCTAGTGCCTGGTTCTCCCAATCCCTCCATGCGGCGCGGGGGCGGCCATCCTGAGGGGTCCGGAATCCAAGAGGGCACAGGGGGGCCGGACGAGGCGCTCACCCGCGGGCCGCCTCCAAGCTCTTAATGAGCTTCTTGATCTTCCAAATTTCCACGTTCCTGTCGGCAGCACTGGGGTCGTCCGCCATCTTCTCGCCTCCTCCTCCCTAGAGCGGCCCGGCGGGGCCCGGAGACACCAAGACCACAGAGTTAGCGCCGCCGCTGGGGCAGAGCGGCCCCCTTCCTCGCCACCCCCGAGAGGCCCTCCTTTTCTGGCCAAAGCGGCAGGCCGCGTAGGCTGCTGGCCTTTCCTTGTCCTGCCTCACCTAAGGGCCCAGTCCTGGGCGGCGGCGGCTGCTTCTCCCCGGCGGCGGCTCCGCGGCGGCGGCGGCGGCTCTGACGTAGGACACCGGCTCCCTCTCTCCAGGCAGCTGCATGTGTTGCAATCCGCTCACATGGGGCCTGTGATCTCACTTCCTCAGCTAGGGGCGGAGTGGAAGGCGGCGGGCGGAAGGGAGTGGGCCGGCGCGGAGGAAGGGAAGCTCTGCGCGCGCCGCGACTTTCCATTGGTCCTCGGCGTCGCGGTCTACAACGGGCCCGCTGATTGGTCGCAGAGGGGGCCGCGCTGCCTTGTGAGGTAGGGATCGGGGGCGGGAAATTCCGCTTTCCTTCCGTCCCGGCGAGCCGAAAGGAGGAAGCGGGCGGAAGCCGGTAGCTCTCGCGAGGATTGACTTGAACTCCGCCAGGCTCTAATGGGGGGGGAGGGGGTGTTGTTCTTAAAGGGCGAGACGAGGGGGTCGGATTTTCCGTTTCTCCTCCGTGAGCAGAGTGGCCGTCTTGACACTTGGCGGTGCAAGGACTGGACATTACGGCCGCAGAGCGCGCGTTGACTGTCTCTGGAGAAGCCTCAAAGAAGCGTGTCGCGCGGAGCGACTTTGCTGACGAAGCGCTGAGGCCCGTGAGCGTCACGTTGAGTCCCGGCCAGCGGGTCGGGGTGTTGGAGCCTCCGTCGGGCTAGGCCGGGGCTCTCCCCTGCGGGGGCCGAGGAGAAAGGTTTCATATCGCTCTAGTGCTAATGTGGAGTCACTGTGGACTTGGGACTTTCCGGGGTTCAAGAAAGGAGGGGTTACCTGAGGTTGGAGCCCTGGGGTATTGGACTCTATGTGTGGTTTTGGTCTGAACTCTTATGGAGTGAAAGTGGGGAAGGCGTTGAAGCAAAATGGGCAGCTGTGTACGTTGAGACTTTTCCTTTTCGAATTAAGGTGTTTAATTAGCTTTGCTTCTCGTCTCAGTTGGGTTCATTTGCATGTTTGAAGTCCAGATTGTGTTACATCTTGTTTTCCAGGAGATAACAGAGGTGAACCGTACCGATAAAGTGCACACTCGGAGCTTACAGTCTTATTTGGGTTTAGAACCACTTGTGATTTTTTTTTAGTACTTTTGTTAAAGAATTGTACAAGTAATTCACAGTGTTCTGGGAGTGTGATAGAGGGACCCAATTAAAGTGAACCCTAAAGGGATGAATACGAGTTTGTCAGGAGGTAGCGTCGCATATTTCGAGCAACTACAAAAACAGCCCTGCTTGGGTTGTTGGGCAAAAATGGAAGCCTCTCTTATGTGAAAAAGACAATTGTATTTTAGGAGACGGTAGTGACAGTACCAATAGAAGTGAATGAATAATATATGAAGGCTAGAATGGATAGATAGCACTGGATCGATAATGGATTTATATGGCAAGAATTGCTTCGAAAGTATGAGACTACTATTACTGAGTTAGGAAATATGAGGAACAGGTTTTGTAGATGGTCATTGAGAATTTTATCTTTGGCTCTGTTAAGTTTGAAGTAACAGGGAATAGGAATGCTGGGTTCAATTTCCAACATCTAACACCTATGGCTAGTTTCAGGTTGCTCACGGAACATGTAAGTAGTTATGTCCATCATACAATTGAATTTCTTTGGATTTTGGATATACTTTGCATGTTTTCTCAACTTTGTCTACATTTTGGAGTTTTCATTCATGGGAAAACTAAAATACGAAACGATCTTGCTCAGTCACCAAATTTTTGGGTGCCTGACTCTTATGTTTCAGATTCATATCTTGTGTCTCCATAGGGTGGGGACAAAACTAATACAGAGGCCTGGGAAGGTGGCTCAGTGGTAGAGTTCTTGCCTTGCATGCATGAGGCCATGGGTTCGATTCTTCAACACTACATAAGCAGAAAGTGGTGCTGTGGCTCAGATGGTAGAGTGCTAGCCTTGAGCTGAATAGCTGAGGGACAGCTCCCTGGCCCAGAGTTCAGGCTCCAGGACTGGCAAAAACAAAAACAAAACTACTACAGGACAAGTCTTCTCTCCCCCAGAAAATGAATTTTTATGGGTCCTCTTCATCTTCTGTTTTGTAATTTTAAAAGCATGAGTTTACTCAAATATTGTGCTGCTGTGTTCTGTCATGAATACTGTTGCTTAATGACTGGGGACACTACTGTGTACCAAGTTTTTCTCTACTTCATATCTCCTGAACCATTCCTTACTGTCTCCTATTTCTATATAAAGATTGCCTTGCTCTGCCTTTCTTTCTCATTGTTGTGTTTATGTTTACGGTGTTGTTTCCTCTATGCTTTGAAGGCTCTCCATGTTTTCTAGATCTTATGACTTTTTGTATATGAGTCATGCTGATCACTTCTCAGGTGAGATTGCTGTTTCTCAACTTTAGATTTTTTTTTTTTTTTGTCGGCCGTGGGGCTTGAACTCTGGGCCTGGGCGCTGTCCCTCAGCTCTTCAGCTCAAGGCGAGCGCTCTACCACTTGAGCTACAGCGCCACTTCCGGTTTTCTAGTGGTTTATTGGAGATAGGAATCTCACGGTCTTTCCTGCCCGGGCTGGCTTAGAACCGCGATTCTCAGATCTCAGCCTCCTGAGTAGCTAGGATTACAGGCGTGAGCCACCAGTGCCCGGCTTTCAACTTTAGATTTTTGAAGCTTGTTTGTTTTTAGAATATTGCATACCCAGGCCATTTAGCTGTAGCTGCAAAAGTTGGTGTAGCTACTGTAAATTCACTACAGTCCCTTGCTATATTGTGGTTCACTCGATGTTTCATTCCCTCACCTATCTTGGAAGTTATGTTCCAGAGGCCCCCCGCAATAGGTGAAAACCCACCAAGTAGCAATAAGTGAACTGTGATATAGCCAGGATGACTATATAACACTGCTGTTTGATGGATTTTCACCTATTGTGGGGATCTCTGGAATGTAACTCCCGTGGTAAGTGAGGGATCACTGTATCTCTGCATTTAAGTGAGAAATTCAGTACATTAAAGGCAAAGGCAGAGATAGATTTCTAGACAAAAGAATTTGGGAGGAATGGAATAGATCTTCAAATAGGTAAATGCTTTCTAAGTGGGGCCATGCCCACTCCGTGTTGAGGAGGAAACTTCTGTGATACAAGGGTGATTCAGTATTTTCAAACTGCTGTAGGGTGAGAATAGAATATATAACCTGTAGGCAATGATTCTTTGAAAAAAATGAAGGAATTGTTAGTGATCTCAGAATTTCCTTCTCATTTCCTACGTTAGATAATAGTGGAATATAGATGACACTCCTATTTAATGAATGGGGATAGAGAAGAAAGAAAAGGGATGGATTATTACAAATTTTGAAGTTGAAAGCACAACTACCAACTTGAGGACACAGTGCTGTTAGGTACAGAATTAAGTAAGTGGTTTCTGAAGAAGGTGAAGGCCATTGTATGAGTAGCTAAGATGAGGAAAGCAGTGAAAGTTAAGAGCAATACTTTTGGTTCTTTTGAAAGTATGTTGTTATAGGATTGATTTCTACAATTAGTGCCCTCCCCCTTTCCCCTCGTGGGGCTCGAACTCTGGGCCTGGGCACTGTCCCTCAGCTCTTCAGCTCAAGGTGAGCACTGTACCACTTGAGCTACAACACCACTTCTAGTTTTCTGGTGGTGGTTAATTGGAGATAAGAGTCTCATGGACTTTCCTGCCTGGGCTGGCTTTTAACTGTGATCCTCAAATCTCAGCCTCCTGAGTAGCTAGGAGAATCTTGTCTTTTCTTTGTAAAATACTGCTTGCTTTAAGGGCTGATAGTTGGATTAATGATAGACTAAGTGCCTAATACTACTTTTTGTTATTAATAAATGTTAGTTTCCTTAATTTTTTGTTTTACATTTTTTTTGCAATGCTTGAGAACTAATCCAGGGCTTGTACATTCTAAGTACACAAGTGACCACTGAGCTATATCTTTAATAATTTGTTCTTTTCCACTATAATCTGTAAGTCTATTGAGACCTTGAAGTACTACTCACTATATCATTCTCCAGCAGAAATTAAAATTAAAAGAGACTAGGATGGAACAAATCTAAAGTACAATTCCTAGGAGTTTGTTTCTCTTGTTGTAAGGTTGGCATCAGTAAAATAGTAGGGATATTTTGTTCTGTTTAAGAGGCTGATATGTAACAATTAAAAACTTGAGCTTCTTAGAAGTGGTGTTTTAAGTATTATATAGTTATTATATTATATAGTTATGTATTTATTTGGTTTCTCTCAAGTTCCTGACATAGCTCCTAAACTCTTGGAATTTTAACTGGAGTGTCTTTGGTTATTTGTAATGAGCCTCTTCTGTTTACCCCTTAGTTTGTGTTAGTGAGCTTGGGGATTTAGAGTGGGAGCACTTAGATGCCTCTGAAAAGAGTTAATAACAAATAAAGACCAAGTAGTTAGAGAGTTGGAACTTTTAGTCTACCCAATGACCTCTGGGAGAATGGGGGAAGTGCTAGAGACTAAGATACACTAAATTCTAAAACACTCGTGAAAAACATGGTTTGCTGAATTTCTGAATTTTAATGCATTCATGTGCAAGTAGCGTGAAGTACTGTAATAGAAGCTCTTGTGCTCCTGGGGCTTGTTCCATGTACCTATCTATGGACTGTCCTCCTTTTATATAGTAGGCTTTACAGTGCCTGGGTAAACATTAAGTAAAGTGTTTCCCTGAATTCTGTGAGCCACTCTAGCAAATTATCAAACCCAAGGAACATGGTTTGGTTTATATCCAATTAAAAGCACAGGTCACAAGCTGGGTGCCAGTGGCTGACACCTGTAATCTTAGCAACTCAGGAGGCTGAGATCTGAGGATTGCAGTTCAAAGCCAGCCCGGGCAGGAATGTCTGTGAGACTCTTTATCTCCAATTAACCACCAGAAAACCAGAAGTGGCACTGTGGCTCAAGTGGTAGAGCACTCCCCTTGAGCTGAAGAGCTCAGAGTTCAAGCCCCATGACTGGGGGAAAAAAATAAGCACAGGTCGGGCTGGGATGTGCCTTAGTGGTAGAATGCTTGCCTTGCATGCATGAAGCTCTGGGTTCAATATCTCAGTACCCACATGAACAGAAAAAGCCAGAAGTAGTGCTGTGGCTTAAGAGGTAGAGGGCTAGCCTTGAACAAAAGAAGCTCAGGAACAGTGCCCAGGCCCAGAGTTCAAGCCCCAGGACTAACAAAAAAAAAAGAAGAAGAAGAAAGCATGGGTTACAACCTGAAATTTGTGATAGGCATCTGAAGTGGAGGTAGTCTTACAAGACTGAACCCCTCTTTTTTTTTTTTTTTTTGGGTCCGGTCATGGGGCCTGAACTCTGGGCCTGGGTGCTGTCCCTCAGCTCTTCAGCTCAAGGCGAGCGCTCTACCACTTGAGCCACAGCGCCACTTCCAGCTTTTTTCTTTATGTGGTGCTGAGGAATCGAACCCAGGCCTCAGGCATGCAAGGCAAGCACTCTACCACTGAGCCACCTTCCCAGCCCATGAGTACATTTCTTATCAAGCATTGTTGCCTCCTCGTTTCCCCTTCCCATCCCCCCCCCCCACACCCTACCCCCTGAGCCCCTAACTCTTGATGGTAATTCTAGCTAGACAGATAATGTTAGAACTGAAATTCTAGGTATATAGTGTTAGAACTGAACTGTGGAATGCCTAGCTGGTATGAAAACAATTGGGGAATTTCCCATTTATGAAAAACCCATACATCTCATCAAGAAGTGTTCTGTGTTGAGAGTGAAAAAAATGGCATAGTGGTGCACACCTGAATTCCCAGCTACACCTGAGGCTGAGACTGAGGCTAACCTGGACCACCTTTTGTATCAAACAAAACTAACAAAGACTACTGAGGTCTTGTTAAACGGATACCAGCCAATAGGAAGAGATTGCTCTAGACTGGGTGTGGTGGTCGTGGTAGTCTGAAATCTCAGTTACCTGGGAGTTGGAGGCAGGAGAATCATACTTGAGGCCTGTGCAGGCACAGGTGAGATCTTTCAAAAGCAAAATAAAGGCCTAGGAGTTTGTATCAAAAGCTAGAACCTTTGCCTAGTGAGCGGTTGGGGACAAGACTCAAATGGCAGAGCACTTGCCAGCATGCATTTAATGAAATTATATGTCTGATTGATCATCAGAACCTGCTGATATTGATAACAAGACCAAAGCAGAATTATTTACCTTCTGATAGTTGTATACAAAACAAAAAAAATACCCAATTTTAATCAGAATAAGCAGGGATGGAGAAACACATTAAATAACATTACATGGATGTAATAATCCATAAAAGAGTTGCTACAGAACCTGTGATCCAGTTTCTTGAACTGATAAATGCAAAGGTGAAAAAAGGCAAGGAATCATACATATTAAAATAAACTTAGGATTAAAATAAATGTAATGGTGCATGTCTGTAATTCTAGCAACTTTAGGAAGCTAAAGGAATATAAGTTCAAGGCCAGCTTGTCTTTAAAAAAAAAAAAAAAAGTGGCGAGCTAGTCACCAGTGGTTCACGCTTGTAATCCTAGCTAATCAGAAGGCTGAGATCTGAGGATCACAGTTCAAAGCCAGCCCAGGCAGGAAAATCCTTGAGACTCCTATCTCCAGTTAACCACCAGAAAACTGGAAGTGGCACTGTGGCTCGAGTGGTAGAGATCTATCCTTGAGCTGAAATCCTCAGGGACAGTGCTCAGGCGCAGAGTTAAGCCCCATGACTGACCGCCTCTCCTCACCCCCACCCCACCCCCCAAAAAAAGTTGGGATGGCTGGGAATGTGGCTTAGTGGTAGTGGTTGAGTGCTTGCTTAGCATGAATGAAGGCCTGGGTTCAATTCTGCAGTACCACATGAACAAAAAATGGAAGTGGTGCTGTGGCTCAAGTGATAAGAGTGTTAGCCTTGAGCAAAAGAAGCTTAGGGATAGTACCCAGGTTCTGAGTTCAAGCCCCAGGGCTGGTCAAAAAAAAAGGCAGTAGGAGGGATGGGTGGGAAAGAGAGTTGAGCGATATAGCTCAGTGTTAAAGTGTGTTACCACACTCTAGAACCTTGAATTTGGTTCCTAGTATATTAAAGGATAAAAAGGAATTGCGGAGCTGGGTGGGTCCCAGTGACTCACTCCTGTAATCTCAGCTACTCTGAGATTCTGAGATCTGAAGATCATGGTTTGAAGCTAGTCCAGGCAGGAAAGTCCATGAGACTCTTAACTTCCAGTAAACTGCCAAAAAGCTGGAAGTAGAGCTGTAGTTCAAGTGGTAGAGTGCTAGTCTTGAACCTAAAGCTCAGGGCAGTGCTCATGCCCCAGAAACACACACGAGAACTGGGAGACATGCCAACCAATCTAGATGTGATCCTTGGAACCATCTTTATTTTTTGTCAGTCATGGGGGCTGAACTCTGGGCCTCAGCGCTGTCTCTCAGCTATTCAGCTCAAGGCTAGGGCCCTACCCACTTGAGCCACAGCGCCACTTCCGGCTTTTTTCTGTTTATGTGGTGCTGAGGAATTGAACCCAGGTCCTCATGCATGCAAGGCAAGCACTCTACCACTGAGCCAACTTCCCAGCCCTTATAAAACATTTTTGAGAAGTTATAAAACTATTGGGACAAATGAAGTATTCAATATTTATTTGCTATTAAGATGGTAATTTTTGGCTGGGAATGTGGCTCAGTGGTAGACTGCTTGCCTTGCATGCATGAAGCCCTGGGTTCAGTTCCTCAGCACCACATAAACAGAAAAAGCCGGAAGTGACACTGTGTCTCAAGTGGTGGAGTGTTAGTCTTGAGCAAAAGGGAGACTGCTCAGGCCCTGAGTTCAAGCCCAGGACTGGCAAAAATGCTAAATTTTTAGGTGTAATATGCTTGCTACATTTTGTGAAATCACTGTAGATGTACATAATTAAAAGTTTGGTAAAGTATGGTTTCTGGAATTTAAGATAATCCAAGAGAAGGTAGAGAATACAATAAAAGAAATTTGCTGAGCCAGGTGCTTGTGGCTCACACTTGTAGTCCTAGCTATTCAGGAGGCCAAGATCTGAGAATTGAGATTCAAAGCTAGCCAGGTTAGGAAAGTCCATGAGCCTCTTAATTCCAATATCCACCAGAAGACCAGAAGTGGAGCTGTGGCTCAAGTGGTAGAGTGCTTGCCTTGAGCTGAAGAGCTCAGGGACAGTGCCCAAGCCAAGAGTTCAAGTCCCATAACGAACAACAAAAAAAAGTATAATACAAATGATAACTTAGTAAGTAGGAGTGGAGATGTGATTCTTAACGTACTTGCTTTGTTGACTGTAGGTTTTTGTTTGAAGTAATCATAAGCAGCTTACTTGGAAAGTATTAAAAGTCCAACAAGCTCAGTAGGAAAGTATGTGAGACTATCTCCAGCTAACCAGCAAAAAGCCAGAAGTGGAGCTGTGGCTCAAGTGGTAGAGTGCTAGCCATAAGTATAGAAGCTGAGGCCTTCAAGCCTCAGTACTGGGGGAAATGGGTAAGAGTAAGGAAAATTAGAAGGCACTTTAGAGATCTGATGGAGTATTTATCACTATTAAAAGGGAGACTTCAAAACTGGAAGAGCGGAAGGGAAGGGGTGACATTATCCAAAAAGAAATAATACTCTTTACCTATGTAATCCCTTTGTATATCACCTTTATAATAATAGTCTTTTTTAAACTAAATAAAAGGGGGACTTCAAAGTACTTTGCTCTCTACAGTGTGTATGGGTATCATCCAATGGGGTAAGGGTCCAAATATGCTTGATTCAGCTGACACTTGTCTGTCATTGAACCTTAAACCCACATCATTCATTGTTCTTGATATTTGCTTATATAATTGTGAGCAAATTCCTTACACCAAATCTGACTGAATGTATGTCTTGTGTTTTTTTGGAAAATTCTAACAAACTTTCAAAGCTGGCCAGGCAGCAGTGGCTCATGCTTGTAATCCTAGCTACTCAGAAGACTTCGATCTGAGGATTGCAATTTGAAGCCAGTCTAGGCATAAAAGTGTGAAACTCATCTCCAATCAACTGGAAGTACAGGTGTGGCTCAAATGGTGGAATACCAACCTGGAGTGGGAAAAACCAAAGGAGCAGTTGCAAGGCCTGGAGTGCAAGCCCCAGTACCAGCAACAACCCTATCTGTCCCCCAACCCCCAAGTAAATTACAAAATGTGTGTGTGTATATACACACACACATATACATATACAAAAATCTTTCAAGGCCATTTGCACTTTTATCAACTTTACAGGTAAGCAAAATGCTACATGTTCATTTCTACCTACAGGGCAGGTACTGTTGTTCCCCCTACCCAGCCAAGTAGCTCTTCCTTTCTCATAGAATCAGATTCTTTTCAGGGAATGCTTAGTTCCTTTTCCTGGTTCACAAGGATGAATCTTAACTAAGCCAGTAACTCAATTGGGGTACTTCAGAAATTCTGGGAGACATAGTACATGCATTCAGCAGGTGACAGCCAACCAGAAATACTGTCTCCCAATACTATTAAAAATTCTTCATAATTAAGAATTACTGTATAACTCTACAAGATTTCCATCAAGTGTTCTTAAGGATGAAAGCCTAAATTGATTTACATAACCCCCCCCCCTTTTTTTTTTTTGAGACAGAATCTTGCCAAGTAGCCTATCCTAGCCTAAAGTCTTACCTCCAAAGTTTGGGGAGGGGAGGTGTCACCACATAAGAGAGCCCAAGAATCTTTTATATGGGTGTTAAGTACACTGAGCTGTCACTGTATAAAACTTCATAGTAGGGGCTGGGAAGGTGGCTCAGTGGTAGAGCGCTTGCCTTGCATGCTCAAGGCCCTGGGTTCGATTCCTCAGCACCACATAAGCAAAAAGAAAAAGCCGGAAGTGGTGCTGTGGCTCAAGTGGTAGAGCGCTAGCCTTGAGCTGAAGAGCTGAGGGGCAGCGCCCAGGCCCAGAGTTCAGGCCCCACGACCGGACCCAAAAAAAACCCAAAAAACTTCATAGTAAAATATTAAACTTTTGTTTCCACTTTATTTTTAAATGCCATTTATTATCTAATACCTATACAATTATTATTGTAAGGAGGGATCTGTAAATATACAAAAATAGGACTCATTACTTCTATCTGCTGATTTAGCCTATGTAAAAGATTACTTATGTAAAAGATTATGTAAAAAGATTACTTATGTAAAAGATTACTTTTATATCACTTGTTCTTCATAAAGCCTCACTTGATGGTAGTGACAGACATGTTATTTTTCTACATGCTGAAAGATCAAATATGACAAATATGAGGATATGTTACCATATCCTCAACTCTAAGATGCCACTATTACTGCTTTTCTTCCTTCCCTCTTTATCTTTTTCCTCCTCCTGCGTGTGTTCTTTAAAAATATTCCTACTTTAAGTAGGAATTTAATGCCAAGTACATAACTATAATCCTACCACCTGGGGAAGGGAAAAGTAGGTAGGAGGATGGCAAGTTCCAGGCGAACATGTTGAGAATTTGTCACAATCATTTAAGCCAGGTGTTGGTAGCTCGTCTGTAATAATCTTAGCTATTCAGGAGGCCTAAATCTGAGGATTGTAGTTAAAAGCCAGTCCAGGAAGGAAAGTGCGACTACCAAAAAAGCTGCAAGCAGAACTGTGGCTCAAGTGGTAGCATGATCCTTGAGCTCAGTGACAGTGCCTAGGCCCGAGTTCAAGCCCTAGGACCTACATGCACACGAGAAACACTAAAAGATAGCAACACTATATAAAGGAGTGGTTTAAACCCATTCTCCATGTCTGTGACAGGGAAAGTTGTCGATGTGAGAATTCTGATCATTTGAAATGCAAAGGTGATATATAGCCACCTTTTCTGTCTGAGGTTGTTAGCATTGTAAGAGCTATATTACTGGCCTTGTGGCCCGTATCTGTAATACAGCATGAGAAGTGGAAGCCAGCCCAGGCCTGGCTTGTTAATATTTGGGACAGTCCAACACACTGGGGAATGGAAAAACACCAAAAGGAAAAAAATCCGGGCTCCTATTATTTTGCCAGCCCTGGGCTTGAACTCAGAGCCTTGGCATTGTCCCTGAGCTTCCTTTTTTTTTTTGGTTGGTCGTGGGGCTTGAACTCTGGGCCTGGGTGCTGTCCCTCAGCTCTTCAGCTCAAGGTGAGCGCTCTACCACTTGAGCTACAGCGCCACTTCCGGTTTTCTGGTGGTTTATTGGAGATAGGAGTCTCACACTTTCCTGCCCGGGCTGGCTTTGAACCGCGATCCTCAGATCTCAGCCTCCTGAGTAGCTAGGATTACAAGCCTGAGCCACCAGCGCCCAGCTCTCCCTGAGCTTCCTTTGCTCAATGCTAACTCTACCACTAAAGCCACAGTGCCACTTCTGGCTTTTTCTGTGTATGTGGTACTGAGGAATTGAACCTAGGGCTTCACACATGCTAGGCAAATACTCTACCGTTAAGCCCTCCTGTTATTTTTGACTAACTGAAATCTTACTAATCTATACTAATGAATAATATTTTGGGGGGTTTTCTTCCTTTAATCCTGGTTTGAATGTGGGGCCTCACTTGAGATTGGCTTGTGCTCTGCCACTTCCAGATCATTGTTTTGCTGGATATTTTGGAGATGGAATCTCATAGACTTCTCCAAATCCTAGCCTCCTAAGTAGGTGGGGTTACAGAAGTGAGCCATAAAGCTCCCAGCATATAAGTTTCATTAAACATTTCTGGTTGCGTCTTTTGCTTATTAAAACTAGAAATAAATTGAAAATGTCAGTCCCAAGTTTTCACATTACAGAAATCTCAAAAGAGCCTTGTAACTAACTAGGCTTGTCTATGCTGGTAACACCATTTTGCACCAATCCTTTCAACTCCTGAATTTGTTTCCATTTTAGCCAGTTAGAAAATCCTGTTTAACTTCTCCCATTGGGAAATATAGAAAGTATGACATGTCATAGTCCCAAAGTCAACCACTCACTGACAAACATCAAGATGTTTTTCAAATTTATTTATTTTAAAAAAAAAATCCAGAATGGATCAAAAAGAACAATCATCAAGGATGTAGGTGCCAGACACAGGCCAAGAAAATAGCTAGAAAAGTATGCCTTGGGAACATTCAGGACTTCATCTCTACCTTAGTTTTAAAAGCTATAACCTAACATAAATAGCTTTGTTTTCCACTGACCTAGCTTCTGCACCTACAAATGTGGCATAGCTAGCTGGCTTGCTTTGCAAAGGCCTCAGTTGAAGGACCACATTTACACACAGGTCATTCATTACAGTATCACTTTTGGCCAACTAAAAGGATCTTAACTTCCATATGGTCTCATGCTAGGTACATGGCAGACTACCTTCATTCTGTATGAAATGTTTTCATCCCTTGAAAATATGGCCACTTCAGCACAAACTGATCGTTAAGTGATCAATAAACTGTCTCCCTACCCCCTTACATGCTTAAAAGTGACAGGCTAGGGACAGAACATTGTGAACTTTCTACCGTTAGATTTATCACTCATTAATGATTGGTTAGCTAATTTACATTAAGGAAATTATATATAGAATACTGCAAAAACACAGTAAAAAGACTGACATTTGCTCATTTCTGCTCAGAAGTCCCTTCACTCCCAAGCTTCATAGTATGCTGTCCTCTCCACTCCAAAATGTACTGTAACTATTACTGTTTCTCCTCCTTTTGATCTTCCTTTTGTTCCCCAGTGCCAGAACTTCCAGAGCCTTCTCGTTCAGATGCCATCTGTTAAGAAAATATTTGAAAACCATTCAAACTTACACAGTAGGGCTGTTTTCTCTGTTGAGTACCAAAAATGAAGAAACATCCTATCCTACAATTCTAGACTCAATTGTACATTATTGGTGTTCCCTGTGATTTCTTTTGCCAGTTAGACTCACTCCAACAGTCAAGAGGGCAGGGGATTTACTAAACTATAATACTCGATTCCCTATCTGATTATGAAGGGAGACTGACAAGTTATTAAGAGCAATTCCAATTATAATCTGAATTAAGTTCTAACCAAACACTTGTTTTTGTTTTGGGTCTGGTCGTGGGGCCTGAACTCTGGGCCTGGGCGCTGTCCCTCAGCTCTTCAGCTCAAGGCTAGTGCTCTACCACTTGAGCCACCTGTTTGTCCTTTCCTCCTTAGTGCTGGGCTTGAAAGGCAAAACCTTTTAATACTCTACCACTGAGCTACTTGTACCCCAGCCCGTCCTTCCCTTTACCTTTTTGTATGCCATTTCAAAGAGCTTCAGTGATGCTTGCTGAAGGGAAGATGCTGCCTGCCTAATGTTTTCTCCTGTTTCACTGTCTTTTCGAGCCAAGAGCTCCCTCATTTTGGATATTTCTTCTTTTAGCTTGTTGCACTTAAAAAACAAAAATCAGAATATAAGTTTCCCATACCACCATCACTTGTAACCGTAATTTTCAGAAACATTAAAATGAAAACTGAAACAAGCTTTGATGCCATTGGTGATAATGCTCTTTTTTAAAAATAACCCACCTCATCAGCAGGCAGTTGGTCTTTGAATTCTTCCATCTTTGTTTCCGTGTCATGAATAATTCCTTCAGCCATGTTAACTGCTTCAACTCGTTCCTTAGAGAAAAAAGTTTTAAGCAGTTAGTACCTACTGCATACAGGTACAGTAAAAATGGAGAATTCACTGTGCTTCGAGGTAGAATGGCTTTTCAGAGATCTGAGCTAGATTCTGTAACATGGAAATTTTGATAAAACTCTAAAAGACCAAAAACAAAGTAACCACCCCTCCCCCCCCCAAAACACACACACACATACACACATATACACACACATACGACAAGGCTGGGCACTGGTGGCTCACTCTGTAATTCTAGCTATTCAAGAGTCTTGAGATCTTCTGAGAATCACAAGCCAGCCAGGGCAGTAAAGACCGTGAGTCTCTTACCTCCAATTAACCACCAAAAAAGTTGGAAGTAGAGTATGGCTCAAGCTTTGAGTAAAAAGCTCAAGGACAGTACCCAGGATAGTACCCAGGACTTACAAACTGACAAACACACAAACCACAAGCCAGACATGGTAGCTTGTCTGTAATCTCAGCTATTAATTAGGTAGGCTTAAACAAATGGGTTGAGTACAGGAGTTTGAAGCCAACTTGACCAATAAATATATCAAGACCTCAGACATTCTACAGTTATAAGGGGAAGGAATAGTAAACTGGGGTTGAGGAAAGCAAAATAAAAATCAGTGATATGGCCCAAACTCACATCTATGCCCCATGCCCAAGTCTTACTAATATTAAATTTAGAAGAAAGGCCAAAGCAATCACCTTCTTTCGACGGTCTTCCTCCGCATACTTCTCTGCATTTTTAACCATATTTTCAATATCATCTTTGCTTAACCCACCAGAAGACTGGATTACAACTGTAATTTAAAAAGAGATGGAAAAAGGGTGAAAGAAGGAAGAATCTCTTCAGCTTTTGTCCTCTACCTAGAAAGGAATTCCCTATTGCCCTATAATCAAACCAAGAGTCCAAAATATAGGAAGATCAACTGGTCTGCCTGCCTACTGAAACCTGTCTAATCTACAGACTTATTATTACTCCTTCCTCCCAAACATCACACTTCCAAAAGCAAATCTGGTACCTAAGAAAGGGCAAAGATTTCATCCTTCCCCTAGAATGAAGGGGAAAAGATAATGCTACGAGTTTGTTTACCAACAGATGTCCTCCATCTTATTCATTGTCTGATAAATGAAGACTTACTCTGCTGCTCCCGTCCTGTGCCTTTATCTTTGGCAGAAACATGTACAATTCCATTGGCATCAATGTCAAATGTAACTTCAATCTGAGGGACTCCACGAGGGGCTGGAGGAATTCCAATCTAGAATAACATCCAGAGTAAACTTCATGAAAGATTTGGTTCAGTATTACCATTTCCCTATCTATATGGTCTTAGGGTGAACAAAATAATTTGCTTTTTGGAAGGAATATCTTCACTTAATGTACAAAAGCAAGTTTGTTAACTGAGGGTTGTAGTTTCATTGCTGCTTAAAATTAACAAGATATAAAATAGCTAAAAGTTTGCTGTATTGACTACAATGGTGATGTACCTTGGGACACAGAGAATGAAAAGCAAACTCCCCACTATAGCTCACCAAAAATTGGTAAGTAATGCTGATAAGAAACTAATTATTAGGGGGGCTCATGCCTGTAATCCTACTCAGAAGGCTGAGATCTGAGGCTCATGGTTCATAGCCTGCTTGGGCAGGAAAGTCTATGAGACTCGTATCTCTAATTAACCACCAGAAGACCAGAAGGGCCCTGTGGCTCAGGTGGTAGATTGCTTGTCTCGAGCTGAAGAGCTCAGGGACAGCGCTCAGGCCCAGAGTTCAAGCCCCATAACTGACAAGAAACAAATAAACTAATAATTATTAGATGTATCTTTTTTTTTTTTTTTTTTTTGGTGCCAATCTTGGGGCTTGAGCCCAGGGCTTGGGCGCTGTCCCTGAACTTTTTTTTTTTTTTTTCGTTGGTTGTGGGGCTTGAACTCTGGGCCTGGGCCCTGTCCCTCAGCTCTTCAGCTCAAGGCTAGCGCTCTACACTTGAGCCACAGAGCCACTTCCGGTTTCCTGAATGGTTTATTGGAAATAAGAGTTTCTTGTACTTTCCTGCCCAGGCTGGTTTTTAACCACGATCCTCAGATCTCAGCCTCCTGAGTAGCTAGGATTACAGGCGTGAGCCACCAGAGCCCGGCTCCCTGAGCTTTTTTGCTCCAGGCTAGTACTCTTACCACTGGAGCCCCAGCTCCAGTTCAGGCTTTTTGGTGGTTGTTTTAGTCATGGTCTTTCCTGCCTGGGCTGGCTTTGAACTATGATCCTCAGATATGTCTCCTGAATAATTAGGATTACAGGTGTGAGCCACCAGCACCCAGCTAGAGTTATCTCTTAGGTGAAATAAGGAATTTCTCTAAGTTCATGCTGTTTCTGAACACTTCACAGAATCTTATAAACGAGACAGAAGTTCTAATGCATTAAATAAGGCATCCAGGTAATAATGGAAATCATGGACAGAATTCTTCTGCATTTCTAATTTTAATATAGTATGTATGTATTTGAGTTTATAGGAGTTGGAAACTATGGAACTTTTATAGCAAAGAAATCAAGGTGTAGAGTATTACTATCATAGTACCTACCAAAGTAAACTGACCAAGAAGTTTGTTATCTCCAGCCATCTCTCTCTCACCCTGACATACTTTAATCTCCACTTGAGTCTGTCCATCAGCAGCAGTTGAAAATACCTAGGAAGAAAATTTCTTGGGTTGTCAATCTGATTAAACTACGCTCTTTATATAGAAGACAAACCAGGGAAGTAATTACAGTCTCATTCCTACATTAACTGGGTCCTAATGTACAATATGTTTAGAACAAAGGCCTATCTAATGTCTTTACAGAGAATAAGAGTAGGATTAGTGTACTAGAAGGGCATATAACAGCTATTGTTTCAACTAAGCAATAGCAGTAGCAAAGAAAGGCATCAAAATAAGGAGATAAATACTGAAGTTTGCTAATCTGGGCAAACAAGGATCAGAGGTAGATGATTTATCATGTGCTCAGTTATAGAAAGTCACCACATACTTTTTTCAGAATGATGTGTTGACAAAACATCACTGCACAAACAGGAGCAATACAGTATTTCAGCAGTACAATATTTACTGGTTAGCAAAAGTATATACCACTACGCTGAAATAATTTTTAATCCAAGACCAAGCCATACCCATAAAACTGTTTGATAGCTCACCACCACACCATCCACCCCTATCATTCCACCCAGAAAACAAGCAGTCTCATATAGTCTAGCCACAGCAGTGTTTTTCCTGCTTTGAGAACAGAAGAGAATACAAACAATGAGATGGTTTAGAAGATGACTATCAATGTCTATTCTAAAAGCATTGCTGCCTCCTGATGTAGTAACTTTCAGGAACAAAAAAGGGAAACAAAGCTAAGAACTTGTCTGGGTTGTAAACAAAGTAAAAATAACTCCAATCATATCACTCACAGAACACTTCTGCAAGGAGGATGAAGGATGGTTCTTACCTGGCTCTTTTTGGTTGGAATGGTGGTATTCCTGTTAATAAGTTTGGTAAACACACCTCCTAGAGTCTCAATACCCAGAGACAGGGGAGTAACATCCAGAAGTAGCACATCTGTGACATCACCAGCTAACACACCTCCCTGAATGGCAGCTCCAATCGCCACAGCCTCATCAGGATTAACAGCTTTACTTGGGGCTCGGCCAAAAAGATCTTGCACAGTCTGCTGAACCTAATATAAAGAAGAATCTGTTACTCAACTCTCAGGGCAACTGGCACAGAAGAGTAAGATAGAGAATGTGTCCTAAAATATCAGCCAGATCTCAACATATTAACTCAAATGGAAGAATGCTTACTCGGAGGGATAATGGAAGGAGCAACACTGATCAAGAAGCATTGTACTAACCTGAATTATGGAACTATAACTTCTTTGTACAATTGATAATATTATTTATTCAAATTACTTCTTTCAGTTGAATTGTTAAATGTTTTGGTAATACAATTTAGTCATAGAATATTTTATTCATTGTCTATTTTAATTTGGAAAATATAGTATGTTTCTCCATATATTAAATCAAGTGAAACAGGGTACAAGACAAGGGGACTTATCAATTGAGAGGGCTATCTCTTGTTCTATACAGCATTACTAAAACCAACTTAAAACAGCATTAATAGTTAAATATGTTAAACAATGTTAAAATGGGGACATAAGACAGGTGCCAGTGGCTCTCATCTGTAATCCTAGTAGCTACTCAAGGAGGCTGAGATTTGAGGATCATGATCAAAGCCAGCCCAGGCAATTAAGTCTATGAGAGTCCTTATCTCCAATTAACCACCAGAAAACCAGAAGTGGCCCTGTGGCTCAAGTGGTGGAGCATTAGCCTTGAGCTGAAGAGCTGAGGGACAGCACCCAGGCCCAGAGTTCAGCCCCACAACAGACCGCACCCCCGCACCCCCCCAAAAAAAAGATTCTCCTTGACACTTTTCCCTCCAGGTTTCCCTCTGGGTTTACTTTCCCAAGTCAATGTATTTCAATAGAAAAACTAATAAAAAGCCAACATCATTAACCTAGGGTCAAGAAATTCAGAAAGTTTATGTTTATCTGGGCACCACTAGTCTATAATCCTAGCTAGTTAAGAAGCTGAGATATGAGGATGATTTGAAGCCAGCTTGGTCACAAAAAGTCTGAGATTCTTATCTCCAAGTAATACCCTCTTCTACTCCCAGAGCCAGAAGTGGAGCTATGGCAAGTGCTAAAGCACTAGCCTTGACAAGAAAAACTGGGCATCACCCAGGACTAGAGTTCAGGCCCCAGTATTAGCACAATTTTAAAAAGTGTGCCTATTATTTTCTGCACAGTTTTCAGAATGATGTGAATACATAAAATGCATACTATGCAGAAAAGACTTATGACCAAATACCCTCCCCTCTAGGAGTTGACTGTACAAAGTTATTTACATAATCTTTGGCCTCAAATTTTCATTCTTAAAAGCTTAAAAGATGCATGTTCAGGATGCTCCCTTTTCCCACATCTAAAGACATTCTGCTCTTACTAAACCCTTTATTTATACCCTTCAATTAAAGGATGAAGCTAAAAACTGGGACAAAAATCTCATCTCCCTTTTCTTTTCCCCAATCGTGGTGCTTGACCTATGAATTCTAGGCCTAGGCACTGACCCTCAACTCTTCAGTTCAAGGCAAGCGCTCTACCACTTGAGCCACAGCTCCACTTACGGTTTTCTAGTGGTTTATTGGAATTTATAAGGGTTCACGGACGTTCCTGTCCTGGCTGGCTTTGAACTGTGATCCTCAGATCTCAGCCTCCTGCGTAACTAGGACTACATCTTTTCAAGATGACCTGGGAAAGAGAATGGGTCCCAAGAATACATTGTGTACATTTTTTTCCTCCATGATAAGGATCCTTAGGTCCATACCTTAGGCATCCTAGTCATGCCACCAACAAGAATCACTTCTCCTATGTCACTCTTGGTGACTTCTGCATCCTGCATAGCTTTCTGGCAGGGAGCAATAGTCCTCTTGATAAGATCAGTGACGATTCCCTCAAATTGAGCCCGTGTCAGCTTCATATTCAAATGCTTAGGTCCAGAAGCATCCATAGTGAGATATGGCAAGTTGATGTCAGTCTGTCAGGAAATGTTTAATTAAATGTCAGCGGGAAGGCCAAATGGTAGTTAAGTTTCTTTAATACTCCAGTTAAAAGGCGACCATAACCTACGATGTCTTGAAAAAAAGTCTCAGGAAGGGTGAGACTTTAAGGCAATTACTCCTAAGATGCAACCTCTTACTACTCCAGATATCAACAGTATAGAATCTGCTTTAATGATGCCTACAAGTTTTTCCTGTGTAGACAAAAGAAAAAAATTCCTCAGAGATAAAGAACTATGGGTCAGTACTTGAGGGATGGGTTGGCCAGTAAGTGGGGGGAGGAGGCAAGGAAGGATGAATCTGGTATTCTTCTTGTATGAAAACAGAACAATGGCTGGACGTGGGCAGCTCATGCCTGTAATCCTAGCTACTCAGGAGGCGGAGATCTAAGTACCGTTTAAAGCCAGCCAAGGCAGGAAAGTTCATGAGACTTTTTTTTTTTTTTTGCCAGTCCTGGGCCTTGAACTCATGGCCTGGGCTCTGTCCCTAGCCTCTCTGTGCTCAAGGCTAGCATTCTACTACTTGAGCCACAGCACTACTTTCTAGTCTTTTCTGTTTCTGTGGTACTGAGGAATCAAACCCAGGGCTTGATGCATGCTAGTCAAGCACTCTACCACTAAGCCTCATTCCCAGCCCTCAGGAGACTCCAATTAACCACCAGAAAACTCAAAGTGGAGCTGTGGCTCAAAGTGGTAGAATACTAGCCTTGAGTAAAAAAGCTCAAGACAGCTCAGTCCCTGAGTTCAAGGCCCATCACACACAAAAAAGTTGAAACTGTTTTCAAGGGGAATGAATAAAGGAGACGGATGAGTAAAGGAGAGGGATGGAGGTGAGACTGATTTGAATACAAAAGAGCAGGAAGCTGGTGGCTCATGTCTGAATCAGTTCAAAGCCAGCCTGGACAAGAAGTCTGTGAGACTCTTATCTCCAATTAACCACCAGAAAACCAGAAATGGTGCTTTGGCTCAAATGGTAAAGTGGTTGCCTTGAACTGAAGAGCTCAGGGATAGCGCCCAAGCTGAGTTCAAGCCCCACTACTGACCAAAAAAAAAAAAAAAAAGTCACAAAGAACCTCCTGCTGAACAAATAATTTTTTTTTCTTTTTTGGTGCCAGATCTGGGGCAAAAAAAAAAAAAAAAAAAGCAAGGCTGGAAAGGTGGCTCAGTGGTAGTGCTTGCCTTGCATGCACTGGGTTTAATTCCTCAGCACCACATAAGCAGAAAATGCTAGAAGTGGGCTGTGGCCAAGCTGTAGAATGCTAGCTTTGAGCTGAAGAGCTGAGGGACAGCACCCAGGCCCAGAGTTCAGGCCACATGACCATAAAAAAAACAAAACAAACACATGAGATCACCAATTAATCATGAAATAACCAGAAAGAAGTATAGCTGTGGTTCAAATGGTAGAGCACCAGCAAAAGAACCCTAAAGGACAGTGGCCAGGCCTGGAGCTCAAGCCTCAGTATAAGCACCAATAAATAAATGAAGGAAAGAAATTAGGAAGAAAAGAATGAAGTAAGGAAATAAACACACGCTCAGGCTAAATGGGTACATCAAGACTAAGGGAATCTTCCATGTCTCACCTGCACAGATGAAGAGAGTTCACACTTAGCCTTCTCAGCGGCTTCCCGTACCCTCTGTAGTGCCATGTTGTCTTTGGTCAAATCAACCCCTGTCTACAAAATGAAGACACACAATACTAGCATTAGTGAACTGATAAGTACTATTTATACTTTATAACAGTCTTGTGTTTGTTGCCAACCACAAGCTACAATAATCACCACAGGGGCTGGGAAGGTGGCTCAGTGGTAGATTGTTCGCTTTGCATGCATGAGGCCCTGGGTTCTGAGGAATCAATTCCTCAGGTTCGATTCCTCAGCACCACATAAGCAAAAAGAAAAAAAGCCAGAAGTGGTGCTGTGGCTCAAGTGGTAGAGTGCTAGCCTTGAGCTGAAGAGCTGAGGGACAGTGCCCAGGTCCAGAGTTTAGACTCCACGACCTGACCCCCACCCCAAAAAAAAATAATCAGCATAGTTCAATTCACCCATGAACTTGAAATGTAATTATTTCACTACAAAAAACTGTAAGAAAGCAAAAAACAACCTGAATAGAGAAATCATCAAAGTTGCAATGCCTAGAGAAATCATCAAAGTTGCAATGCCTATGTATTGAACTGACCTCTCTCTTGAACTCCTTTACAATGTGTCGTAACAAAGCCTGGTCAAAGTCTTCACCACCTAAGAAAGTGTCCCCATTGGTGGATTTCACCTCAAATACGCCTTTCTGAATTTCCAGGACAGAAATATCAAAAGTTCCACCACCTAAATCATACACAGCAATGCTAGAAAGAAAGGGAAAAAAAACTTTAAGGAACAAAAGTTATCAGGAGGAAATGAAGCTCAACATCAAGTGAAGATAAACCTCTTTACTTCCACGAGGAATAATTATGTTAACTGCCTAAGTATTAGGCTTGAACTCAGGGCCTGAGTGCTTTTAATTTTTCACTCGCGGCTGGAACTCTACAATTGAGCTACAGCTTGGAGTTAGCTTGGAGCTAGGAGGGTCAGGAATTTTTCTGCCTTAGCTGGCTTCACACCATGGATCCTCAGATTTCAGTCTTCTCAGTAGCTAGGATTAAAGGTGTGAGCAACCAGGTTTCAGATTTTTTGTTATTGTTGTTGGTGTGGGCTTAAACTCGGGGCCTAGAAGCTGTCTCTGAGCTCTTTTGCTCAAGGCTAGCCTTTTACCACAGCTCAACTTCTGGTTTTCTGGTGGTTAACTGGCAATAAAAAGTCTCACATACTTTCCTGCCTAAGCTGGCTTTGAACCACAATTCTCAGACCTCAGCCTCCTAGTTAGGATTACAGCCGTGAGCTATCAGCACATGGGCAGGTTTCAAAATTTTCAGTCAACCAGTGTTTATGAAGGGTACTTGCCAATATGCTTACTAACAAAAAAAAAATTACCACGTTTCAACAGTAGAATGGTCTTGAAATAAGCAATGACTTAAATTAAGTCTTAGGGCTGCCTAATCTTAACTCAGGTCATAATTTACAGCATAAACTTACACTTTGTCTTCAGATTTGTCTAGACCATAGGCCAGAGCAGCAGCTGTGGGTTCATTAATCACCCGAAGCACATTTAGTCCTGATATCTGGCCAGCATCCTTAGTAGCCTAGAAAAGATAGAGATTATATACATATATATAGATTGATAAGATATATGTAGATAGGTTTTGTTTTTTTTTTAAAAAAGCACTTTCACCCTTGTGTCAGAAGTACTATTATCTTCTGTGAATAAGATAGGTAACTGGCCTTACCTGTCTCTGTGAATCATTGAAATAAGCAGGGACGGTAATCACAGCATTTTTTGCTGCATGTCCCAAGTAATTTTCTGGAAAAGAATCAAAGAATAAAGCTCACCACAGCATTATTCCAGGTAAAATAAGCAATATGTATCCTCATAACCAAGTGTTATCCTTTTTGAAACCAAAGACATCATTAATCAGTTAGAAAGTAACAGGTAGGGAGACCTTGTAGGATAACACTAACAGTAAAGATATTGTTAACATCTGAGGGGAGGAGAAAAGAGGCAAGAATAGCTTAATGGTAGAATCCTTGCCTACTGTGCATTAGGCCCAATGCTGAATCAGAGGCAGTAAAAAAGGATTTGAGCCAGGTGCCAGTGGCTCATGCCTATAATCCTAGCTACTTAGGAGGCTGAGATCTGAGGACTGTTGTTTGAACCAGACCAAGTAGAAAAGTCAGTGAGACTCTTAAATCTCCTAGTAAGCACCAAAAAAAGCCAATGTGGACAGAGTGCACAAAAAGCTCAGGCCTAATGCCCATGCTCTTAAGTTCAAGGCCAGGACTGGCACACACACACAAAAAAGCCCAGGATATCATATCAGTTAACACTCAAAAACCTCATCTTCATTTCAGTGAAGGTTCACCGTTATACAGTAACATCTAGACTGAAATAACCGCTAGTTTTTAAGGGAAAAAGGCTTAATGTATAACCTTTGGCTCTTAATATAGAACCCTCTCTTTTAATAAGAAAAAAAACATGCCAAGTATCATTGGGAAAACTTCAGTTCTTTCTGCAGGCTACATTTAAAGAGTAACAATATATATATACTTTTTTATCCCTAGGCTTTCTGTACACAAGGCACAATGATTCATCTATAAGACACTACAGAACTAGTAACGTGACAGGAACCATTCAATTCTTTGAACTTTTCCCAGGCGTGAATTAAGTCAACTCACCTGCAGTTTCTTTCATCTTCATCAACACAAATGCTCCAATTTGGCTTGGAGAATAGAGTTTTCCATGAGCCTCAACCCAGGCATCACCATTAGAGGCCCGGACAATTTTAAAAGGAACATTCTTCCTGAAAGACACAAATTATATGGAGAAAGCTAGCTACTATAATCTGTTATGACAAGCATATAATACTATGTCTATTTTCCACCCTAAAAGGAATCAAAAAGATTTTAACTACCTTGCCGGCAATTCCATTGGAAAATGAAGGCATGAGCCACTGGTGCCCAGATCAAGCATTGTTTTTGTTTTGTTTTTGTCAGTCGTGAGGCTTGAACTCTGGGCTTGGGCGCTGTCCCTACGCTCTTCAGCTCAAGGCACCGGAGCCCAGCAAGCATTGGTTGGTTTTTAAACCAAAAATTAACTTAAGTCTGGCAACCAGGGGCTCGCGCCTGTAATCCTAGCTGCTCAGGAGGCTGAGATCTGAGGATCACGGTTCAAAGCCAGACCAGGCAGGAAAGTCAGTGAAACTCTTTATCTCCAATAAACAACCAGAAAACCGAAGTGGCGTGGTAGCTCAAGTGGTAGAGCGCTAGCCTTGAGCTGAATAGCTGAGGGACAGCATTCAGGCCCACAGTGGGTGCTTGAGCATAAAGCATTAGATAATGAGTTCGAATCCCCATCGTCTCCAAGTGGGGAGCGGGGTTGGGATGGGATGGACCACAAAGTTCAGGTCAGGAATGCCTTACTACCTTCATATATCTTATCTATATGATCTATCATGTAGGTCAATATAAAGACCTAACCTGTAAAAGCAAAAAGATTTTATTAAGGAATTATCCTTTGGTAAAGATATGCAGATTCCCCAAGGACAATAAAGTGATTAAATTAAGGTGTAACAGGAACCTGTTCAAAATACTGAAATTTTGTGATTCAGCTAGTACTCACAGGTCTTTCTGTACTTCAGGATCATCATATCGTCGGCCAATGAGACGTTTGGTGGCATAGAATGTATTGTTTGGGTTGGTGACAGCTTGTCGCTTTGCTGGCATGCCAACAAGGCGTTCACCATCTGCTGTAAAGGCAACAACGGAAGGGGTGGTTCTGGCACCTTCAGCATTCTCCAGCACCTAAAATTTCCAAAGTAAGACAAAATATGCTTGCAGCTATCACTGTCATCTTTATAGCAATTGCTTAGGATACAAAGCAACAGCCACATGGAAGGTACAGAAAAGAAAATCAAAGATGGCTAAAGATGGCCAGCTCAGCTGTGCAGGAGAAAAACGTGGGAAGATCAAGTTCTGAGACTGCTCCCAGCTAAAGCTGGAGACCCGATATTTGAAAAATAACTAAAATAAAAAGGGCAGCAGTGGGGGTGGGCAGGAGGGAGGATATGGGTCTAGTGGTACAGCCCTTGTCTAACAAGCTCAAGGCCAAGTTCAAGCCCCAGTATTGCCAAAACAAAACCGTTATATAACTGGTCCTAAACCATGAAACAAATGCCTATGAATAACAGTACTAATTTGGATGTTTTGTTACTGTAAATGTAGATTCACTAAATATCCAATTTTGAAGACTATATGAATTTAATATATCTTATTGTTTTTAATCCTTTTCCCTAACTTACAAATTATAACAGAAACCAAAGGGGGGGGGGACCACAAAAGCTACCAGGTAGTAAAGCACTAGAGCTCTGAGTTTGAACCTTAGTAAAAGCCAAAAAAATCAGTGCTAGAAAAGTTCTCTTTCAATATGGATGTCACATTTTTGTGGTGGCTACAAATTTCAAGCATATAGAAAAAAATGCCAAAAAAGTATAAATTACGACTAAGGAAGGGATTATTACTCTGGCTTGGTACCCAAGTGCAGTAAGATTCCTATACACAGCTCAGATTGTCTCAGAGGAGGGCATGGTACAAACAGGAAGCATTAAACTTTCATAAACGGAAGAGGCAAGACTGCAGTCTCAGGTACTCTAAATCTTAGTAACAATCCAGAGAATAAAAGTTCCATGTACATCACTTCACCTCTATGTAGCAGGAACATGTTAGACATGGAAATCTACTTCCATTTGGTCCACACATCCAAAACTGTTCCAAGTGACCTCTAAAATTGCAAGACTTTATATAGAGAGCAAGACATTCCAGTATCTTTTCATCTCAGGAAAATACATTTAAATCCTATACCAGGAAGTAAAATGCTTCTGATTATCAGCACCACAAAGGTTTGGGAAGGAGGGTGCAATTTAGAGCAGTTGATCTAAGATGTATGAGGGCCTGAGTTCTACCTCCAGCATCTCAAAAATACTGTAAAATAAACAAAAATAAATCCAAACCCAAAGTAGCTTTTAGAGTGCCAATCAGGTCTCAGAATCCCTTATGTACAAAATGTTGGATTAAAGAAAGTGACTCAGAGTTTCTGATCATACTTACCTTTGCTTGTTTGCCCTCCATAACTGCCACACAAGAGTTGGTAGTGCCCAAATCAATACCAACCACTGCACCCTTGATTGCTTCTGACCTATAAGACATTTAAAACAGTATCATGATTGTTATATTAAAAGTTATCTCCAAAATGACTAGAGAAAATATACTGAAAATTTGATATGGGACTTGATAATGACACATTATGTAATACAAATAAATGGGTAATTGAGAGCAACAGTTACTAACAAATGCAGAGACTAGTGATGGGGGGGGGGGGAGGAGAGAGGATGTTTAATAGCTATTACTTTCCTTCAAAGAAAGTTAAGAGCTCAAGGACAGCGCCCAGACCCAGAGTTCAAGTCCCATGGTCGACAGAAAGAAAGAAAGAAAGAAAGGAAGGAAGGAAGGAAGGAAGGAAGGAAGGAAGGAAGGAAGGAAGGAAGGGAAGGAAGGAAGGAGAGAGAAAGAGAAAGAAAGGAAGGAAGGAAGGAAGGAAGGAAGGAAGGAAGGAAGGAAGGAAGGAAGAAAGGAAGGAAGAAAGGAAGGAAGGAAGGAAAGTTATGCCTGGCACCTGTGGCACATGCCTGTAATCTTAGCTACTGAGGAAGCTAAGATCTGAGGATTGCGGTTCAAAAGCCTAGCCCAGGCAGGAAAGTCTGTGAGACTATTATCACCAATTAACCACCAGAAAACTTGAAGCCAAGCTGTGGCTCCAAAGTAGTAAAGCACTACCCTAGAGCACAAAAGGTCTGGGATAGCACCATGCCCTGAGTTCAAGCCCCACAACCAACAACAAAAAGAAAAGGAAATTATACTTACGCATAATCCCTCCTGGAAACAAATCTAAAAGCCTCATGACTAAGGCCATTCCAGCTATCCTGAAAAATTAAAAAAAAAGAAAAACGTCATCATTTATCAACTACATAAGGGAAATTTGTTTTGTTTTGTTAGTCCTGGGCCTTGAAGTCAGGGCCTGGGCACTGTCTCTGAGCTTCTTTTGCTCAAGGCTAGCACTTTACCTCTTGAGCCATAGCACCACTTCAGGTGTTGAGGAATTGAACTCAGGGCTTCATGCATTGCTAGGCAAGCACTACCACTAAGCCACATTCCCAACCCTACATGAGGAAATTTTGGCTTGTTCCAATTATTATCCAGAGGAACTGAGTTCCTCAGGATTATCCTGAGTAGGCAGCCAATATAAAGCACACAGACAAAAATGCTTAGCATAGGTAAAAAGTAAATACAGTTGTCTTGAAGCACATTACAATAGGGCTTTATTCAACCTTGGTGTTATTGATCTTAAGACAAATTTTTCCTTGTTGTGGGGGCTGTTCTTGAATTTTAGGATGTTCAGAAGCAACCATGACCTCTACTCAACTAGAAGCTAGAATATATTATCCTCAAGTCACAATAACTTATCTCAAGCCCTTGCCAAAAAGCCTCTGGGGACAGAGTACTTCTGGTTAGGGACTAATGCACACATACTTCTCAGTTGTCCTTGTAGAAGTGTGTATCTTACCCTGCATGTGTGTACTCAAGTTTAGAGTAACCACGGTTACTAATTTGGTGGAGTATTTAAAAAATTCAAAAAAGATTAAGTAGTGGCCTTCCACGGAATAAAAACCCTTACTTTCACAACTTAACCTGACTGTCTCAAGCATTCCACAATGCCCACCACTGACTGGAGAGCTACAGTTCCCATTCCCCCAAGAAGCACTTTTTTTCTTTGATAACGGGTAACTCCCTTCACCCAATCTGCCATGTTCCAAATAGCCAATGGGTACTATCCCACAGAAAACGTTTTGAAAAGATGCTCCTTAGTCAAAAATCGGACTGAGACTCTATCTCCCACTTCTTGTTTAATGAGCTCCCCCCCCGCCCCCGCTCTTTTAATAGCAATAACGAGAGCATCGGGGGCGCTGCTTTACAGAAAAAGCCAACCGTACTCTCAGGTTAAAATAGAACCTATACTAGCTCTCCCACTCATCTTTGTTCTGGGGGTAAAATCCATCCAACCCTCCAGATTGGGGCTGCCAGGACCACTTATCTTCTAATTATTAGAATCTACATCAGGAGGAGTGTGACTCAGCAGGGCCCAAGGCACAGCGGTAGAACTCTGAAGAAGGCCTTGATCCGGCAGCACAAACTGTTAGGCGGTTCGTTATGTGGTTCGCTCTCTTCCTTTCCTACTCATTGACCTCGAAGGGCGTACGCGGCCTGCTCCGCTGACGGCTGAGGTTTTGAGTTCCGAAGGAATGCCCGGAAGTTCCTTACCTGGTGGCGGGCGGCCGTGGGGCCCCGGGAGGCTGCGGCGCCCACGAGCCGGGCTGCTGCGGTTCGGCTGGCGCTTATCATGGTGGCGGGACGGATGGAGCTCTAGAGGCAAGAAACCACCTCGTAGGCCCGGAGCTGCGCAGCACTGTGGAGGCAGCGCTTCTGGAAACCTCCAACCACGTGGGGTGGGGGGGCGGGGGTTGGTCACTGCGCCCCAAAGGCCCGCTTTTCCGCTAAGGTGTCCTCAGCACAGCCTGATCAAAAAAAACTACTTTACTTACGCTTCTGGTACCACAAAGTGGCAGTAATGAGCTCTAAAGCAGAAGTGTAGAAAACTGCAACCCTCTAGTTATACGTGCATAGGCTGTGGGTTCAGTAAAGAGCGCGAAGAGACGAGACCATTCAGGCAGTACTCCAGATAGTCCTGGTCCTCGGTGGCAGGAAAGACTCAAGGTCACACGGGATAAATTGCGAACGGATTACAGTCTCCTTGCGTCAGTTGCGCGAAAGGTGGAGCCTGTTGCGCCTGCGCAGGTGGTGTCCCGCTAAAGTTCTGGAGCGCATGTGCGGGGGGCGTGGCAGTCATTGGACGTTTCAGCTCACAGGCTTTGGTCGGCACGCTTCAGGGTGCGAGCCCGGGCGCGTACACGTGGCGCGCGCGCTTGGACGGTTTCCTTGGCTCCAGCTCTTCGCGGAGGGCGCCATCTTGTCCTGGGGCGTACTTAAGTGTGAGCGTTAGAACATTGGTTACTTGGTTCCACCGTTTGTTAATATACCTGGATTTGCCCACCTTGGACAAATTCGAGCTGCGTTATACCACGGAATCTCGGTTCGCCAGCCTTTTAAGGAGTGTTTCCTTTACACAGCTTTAGGTTGGTTTAAGGCTAATTACTCAACCATTAGAGGAAATCAAGTGACCTCGAGATCTGTGCTGGGCCAGGGGCTCTTTTTCTGGCCATTTTCTAACCTTACTGGTTGCAAGATTCAGTTGCCATGCAACCTGTGACCGGTGTCGGGTTTCTAGTAATTAAAATAAACTACCATGTTTTATTAATCAGGTGGGGGGGGGCAATAGGAATTCAATAAAAGCAAAACATGAGCTCACTGGTGAGAAGCCTGATATTGAATTTGGTTTTGGAGATGAAACAGATTTGTCCTCTTTCAAAATAGGAGGAAAAAAATGCTTTAGGTCTCTACCTTCTTCAGATAAATACTGTATTACTAGTGATCATCACTGTGTGGTGAATTATGAAGGAAATGAGGGAAATTGGGAGGGAAGATAACTGAGTCATTTACACTCGAGTTGGAAATTGGAATAAGAAAAAGATAGGCATTGCAATACTTGTCTGCAATCCCCAGTCCAAGCATCCGTGAAAAGCGGGAGGTACAGGCTGATTTGTGTTACATAATGAGTCAGTGGCTCTGAAAACCAGAGATGGTGATGTAATTCAGTGCTGATGTGCTTGCTTGACATTGTAAGACTCTAAAGTTTAATCTCTAGCATTACAAAAAATAAATTCAAACATAACATTGGCCATAGACTTCGAAGATTCTAAATCTGGGCACTGGTGGCTCAAGTCAGTAGTCCTAGCTACCTAGGAGTCTTGAGATCTGAGGATCACGGTTCAAAGCCAGCTTGGGCAGGAAACTCCATGAGACTCTTATCTCCAATAAGCTATTGAAAAAAAAGTCGGAAGTGGCACTGTGGCTCAAGTGGTAGAGTGCTCCCCTTGAGCAAAAGAAGCTCAGGGACAGCACGTAGGCCCAGGTTCAAGCTCCAGGACAAGCAAAAATAAAAAGGCTGAGACATGAGGATGGCAGCTGGAAACCACAAATCCTCAAGACTATAATTAACTAGCAAAATGTTGTAAGTGGAGTTGTAGCTCAAGTGGTAGTGGGCCAGTCTTGAACAGAAAAGCCAAATGTGAACATGAGGCCTGGAACTCAAGCCCCAGTACTAGCCAAAAATAATAGTACAATTCAAAATTTTGTGTTTTTTTTTTAAAATCCACTTCATCAAGTATTAACTGCTATTATCCTTACTTATTTACTTAGCATACTTTAAAAAAGAATTCCCTCAAAGATGTTTTCCTAAAGGTCATCAAAGTTAAAGTATCCATGACCCTGTTTGTGGAGATTTATATTTGTAAAGCAATATGTTGATGCAAGAGAACACAGAAACAACAAATACTACTAAATATGGAAGCAAAAGTTGAGAACATTACATCTTTATGTTGTACACAGCAGGGAGAAAGAAAAGAAAACGTGAAAAATAATTGAAGTTGTTGTATTCTCATGTCTCTTTTCTTTGAGAGTTAGGAGTTGGACTTTTGTTCTTCTTTCTAGCTAAAAAGCCAGAGTATTGGAAGTGGCTCTGTGGCTAAAGTGGTAGAGCAAAAGCCTTGAGTTGAAGAGCTGAGGGACAGCGCCCAGGCCCAGAATTCAAGCCCCATGACCTGACAAAAAAAAAAACAAACTAGAGTGTTAACACTGGAATCAAGAGTGTCTGAACCCAGTTAGTGGTGCATCTCTGTAATCTATCACACACTTGTGAAGATGCAAGACCTTGGGTTTGATCCTCAGCATCCTGATTCCCCTAAAAGAAATATGAGATTAGTATTCTATAGACTATTTATATGTATTGCTCCAGTTTCCTTGCAAATACTCTCCATGACCACAAGAGGGCTCTAATACTAGCCCCAGAAGAGGGCCTCTCCTATTTGTAAGTGTGAAGGACAGGCTTATGGGCTGCTGTGCAAATGAACATGGCCTACAGCCTGAAGGCTAGAAGAAATTAGTATGAATCTAAGAAAACATAAAGACTGAATAAAAATGACAGATTCACAGTCAAGTAGTATAATTCTTCAATATGCTGCTTTGTAGTTTCCTCTGATGGCATTTCACTGTCACTAGGAAATGGAAAGAGCTGGTACAAAATTTGTATGAGGATAAATATTCAGCAAACAGAACAGGTGATTATTCCAATATTTGTTCATACTATATTTTTAACAACATTCTGGGGGTGGGGGTGCAGCTCAGTGGTAGAGTGAATGCTTAGCATGCACAAGACTCCAGACTCACAAGACTCCAGACTTAATCTACAGTACCTCCCAAAAGAAATATAATAAGAATATAATATTCTAAGAGGCATGATTGTTATTTTAAACGTATTTTAAAACAGCTAACTGGTTTCAAGATAAAGTAGTTTGGGGCTGGGAAGGTGGCTCAGTGGTAGAGCACTTGCCTTGCATGCCAGAGGCCCTGGGTTCGATTCCTCAGCACCACATAAGCAAAAAGAAAAAAGCCGGAAGTGACGCTGTGGCTCAAGTGGTAGAGCGCTAGCCTTGAGCTGAAGAGCTGAGGGACAGCGCCGAGGCCCAGAGTTCAGGCCCCATGACCGGACCCAAAAAAACAAAGATAAAGTAATTTATTTCTGGCCATTAATAGTCATAAGAATAGTAATCACAGCCAAATGCTGTGGCTCATGCATGTAATCCTAGCTATTCAGGAGGCTGAGATGTGAAAATCAGGGTTCGAAGCCAGCTCAGGCAGGAAAGTCCATGAAAATGAGACTTTTTTCTCCCAGTCCTTGGGCTGGGTGCTGTTCCTGAGCCTCTGTGTTCTCAGGGCTATTGTTCTACCACTTGAGCCACAGTGCCACTTATTTCTGAGTAGTTTAGTGGAGATAGTCTCATAGATTTTCCAGCCAGGGCTGGCTTGGAACCTTGATCCTTAGAGCTCAGCCTCCTGAGTAGCTTGGATTATAGTGTAAGCCACAGGTTCTAGGCTCCTAAGACTCTTATCTCCAATACCACCAGACAAACAGAAGTAGACTTGTGATTCAAAAATGGTAGACTGCTAGCCTTGAGCATGAAGAAGCTCAGAGACAGCACCCAGACCCCTAGTTCAAGCCCCACACCAAAAAAAAAAAAAGTGAATAAAATGGTTTCTATGTCATCTGTTTAAAAACTTTTCTTTAAAAATATAAACAATGGGCTGGGAAGGTGGCTCAATAGTAGAGTGCCTGCCTTGCATGCATGAGGCCCTGGGTTCGATTCCTCAGCACTACATAAGTAGAAAAAGCCAGAAGTGGTGCTGTGGCTCAAATGGTAGAGCGCTAGCCTTGAGCTGAAGAGCTGAGGCACAGCGCCCAGGCCCAGAGTTCAGGCTCCACAACTGACAAAAAATATAAAACTTGATCCTATAAATTATATTACAGAATGAACTTTCAATTTTTTTTGTTCTTTTGCAGTACTCAGGACTGAACCTCAGAACCTTGAACATGCCAGGAAGGCACTCTACTATTAAACAACAGCCTGGTACTAAATTTTCTCTAAGGTTGTCCTGGAACCTAAACTATATTTAAACATTTTAAAGTATTGTAACTTTAAAAAATTCCCATTGCCTAAAAAAAATTCCCATTGCTGTTAATAATGGATTAGACCAGCATTATAAAACACAGAAGTACAACAGAAGTATATCAAAGCCTAGCAGTTAATAGTGTAAGTCCTGGAGTGGTGCACACTTGTAATCCCAGGACTTGTGAGATTGAAGCAGGAAGATTGAGAGTTTGAGGCAAGCATGAATTATATAGTGAGATCCTGTCTCAAAAACAAAAAAAGAATTCTAGTTTTACCATTCAATTGCTATGTAACCACAGATTCACATAAGCCTCACTTTCCACATTTGCAAATTGGGAATACCAGCAGTATTTACTTGAGATCATGTAGTGAGCATACTGTTAGCCCAATGAGCTTCCTTCCTTTAGCTTAGCATGCTCCTTCCCCTTTCCCCAGCTTAGCATGCTCCTTTCCTGGCAACTAGGCCCATGTAGTAAAGGCAGTAAATAATCAGCCTCTAACCACAATTTACCTTGAGATAGCACTCCTCTGGAGCAGCTACCACCATATAAGGCTAGGATTACAGGTGTGAGCCACCAGCACCCAGCTTTTATTCAATCTTTCAGAAGATTAATATCATGCTATGGCCTCTTCCATATTTATTTTTTACTAGTATATGTTAGTTATACAATGGGAGTTTCATTGTGACATTTTCATACAGATAAACAATGTATTCTAATCAAATTACCTTCTCATTCTCTCTCTCATTTCTCATCGTCCCCTTCTTATAACAATTTCGACATTTCAGGCTGAGAAGGTAGCTCAGTGGTAGAGTGCTTGCCTTGCATGCATGAGGCCCTGGGTTTGATTCCTCAGAACCACATAAGCAGAAAAAGCTGGAAGTGGCACTGTGGCTCAAGTGGTAGAGTGCTGGCCTTGAGCTGAAGATCTGAGGGACAGCACCCAGGCCCAGAGTTCAGGCCCCACAACCGACAAAATGAATAAATAAATAAAATAAAATTCAACATTTCATTCTTTATTTTCATACAGGCATAAAATTACTTTAGCTATAATCACCAACATCCACCTTCACTAGCAGCCCTTCCCTCTCTTGCTGCTTCCTGCCCTTCCTACTTAGTCTGTTCTTTCCTGTGATTCATTTTATTTTGTTTTTTTAAGTATATATTAAGCCCAGAGCTGGTGGCTCATGCCTAGCTACTCAAGAAGCTAAGATCTGAGGAGTTATAGTTGGAAGCCATCCTTAGCAAGTTTGTGAGGTGTGTGCGCTCCCCCCTGTAACCCTCTCATCCTGGGACTTGAACTCAGGGCCTGGGCACTGTCCCTGAGCTTCTTTTGCTCAAGGCTAGCACTGTACCACTTGAGCCACAGCACCACTTCTGGCTTTTTCTGTTGTGGTACTGAGGAATCGAACTCAGGGCTTCATGCATGCTGGGCAAACACTCTACCATTAAGCCACATTCCCAGCCTGTGAGACTCTTATCGCCAATTAAACACCAAAAAGCTGGAAGTGGAATTGTGGATGAAATGGTAGAATGATAAGCCTTGGCAAATAAAACCTCAGGGACAGCACCAGGCACTCTCCTCCCCCCCCCCCCATCTCTCTCTCTCTCACACATACACACACACACACACAAATATTGATTTTAAAAGGGGTTTCACTACGGTGATTTGTAAGTGCATGTTTTATAATTTTAATTTAGTCAGGTTAACTTATGTGTTGTTCTCTTTCCCCCACACTTCCCTATTGTTCAGTAGCTTTCAGTGAGTTTTCTTATGCTATCTTTGCATATAGGTATTTCAATATTATTTGTCCTCCATCATTCTCTTTTCCTCAGGGCCTTTCACGTACGGAAATAAAAATGTAGTATTCTTCAGGGCTTTGTGAATATTATGGTGAATATTACACAGAGTTGCTCTATTCAAGCCTAGTTCAACAGAGTTTGCCCCAATGAATGTATAAAGTATTATGTCTTGTGATACCTCTGTCCCCTGGGGTAGGGACAATTAGCAGGTTTTGTTCACCAGCCAGCCCTCTTCTGGTAGAAGAAAGGAGAATTCGAGAATGATCTTGAAAGAAAAGTAAGGCAGCAATAAATCAAAATAAGATGTCTCTTTGATTAGATAGGACGTTTACATTCCAGTGATAATGTAGTCACACTGCAAAGGAAGAAAGCAGTTAGTCACACTCTGGGTTTTCATTCAGATGTGGAAAACAGTTGGTTATAGGACAGACCAAGGACCACACAAGCATTAAGGATGTAGAGGCCTTGTGTGTGTGTGTGTGTGTGTGTGTGTGTGTGTGTGTGTAGTTAGTTAGTTAGTTTTAAGAGCCTATTTACTGGCCACAATGCCTAATGCCTAGAATCCCAGACCTCGGGAAATTGGGGTGAGAGAATAGTGATTTAAGGCCAGCCTAGGATATATAGCAATAACAAAACCCTGTCTCAAGAGGTAAAATAAAATATAAAACTCCAGGATTTTCATTTATTCGTGACCAGGATGGTATTGTAAAGAACTCTGTGTGTGTGTGTGTGCACATATGTTTGGGTGCTAGGGACTACCAACCCCAGGGCTTCAGGTTTGTTAGACAAGCAGTCTACCACTGAGTTGCACCCCCAGCCCCAGCTCAACTTCTTTATTTATGTCTACTTTTCTAATTCTTCTATAGCAGTGGTCTCTAAACTTCAATAGAAGTTAGAATTGCTGAGAAGTTCATTAGGAATGGAGAGCCAAAGCATCCCACTCATAGACATTCAGATGCTACAGATCTGAGGTAAGTCAATGTGCCTGAATGTTTAACAAGTTTCACAGAGGATTCTACAAGAGTGGAGATTAAGAACTATATCTTATTTAGAATCACTCCAAGGCAGGGTGCTGGTGGTTCACACTTGAATTCCTAGCTACTTAGGAGGCTGAAAAGGGGAGGGTTGTGATTCAAGGCCAGCTTGGGCAGAAAAGTTCCTGAGACCCATCTCTATAGGGAAGCTGGACTCAGTGGCACATGTCTGTGATCCCAGTGACTATGGAAAACCCAAAAGTAGGTAGATTGAGGTTCAGGTGAGGAAAAGAGACCTTATCCTAAAATAACCAGTGACAAACAGGACTGGAGGTGAGGCTTAGTAGTATCTCACCAGTCTACCAAACTCACAGGCCCTGAGTTCAAATCCCAATACCACTGTAAGAAATAATTATTGGCAATCCATTTTTTTGTCGGTCATGGGGCTTGAACTCTGGGCTTGAGTGTTCTCCCTGCGCTCTTCAGCTCAAAGTGAGCTTTCTACTACTTGAACCAGAGTGCCACTTCCGGTTTTCTAGTGGTTTATTGGAGATAAGAGTCTCTAGGACTTTCCTGCCCAGGCTGGCTTTTAACTGTGATCCTCAGATCTCAGCCTACTGAGTAGCTAGGATTACAGACATGAGCCACTAGCGCCCAGCCAGTCAGTGAGACTCTTATCTCCGATCAACTACTCAGAAAAAGCTGGAAGTGGAACTGTGGTTCAAGTGGTAGAGTTCTAGTCTTGAGCAAAATAAGCTTAGGGACAGGCCCTGAGTTCAAGTCTCAGGATTGGCAAGAGGGTGGGGGGGACAGAGGGAGGGAGGGACGGAGGGAGGAAGGATAGGAGGAAGGAAACTTTGGGGATATCCAGGAAGATTGTACACCCCATAGCCCTCAGCCAATGAGGAAATAGGGGAGGAACTTGCACACTAAGAGGATAAAATGCTTACTTAAGTGCTTTGAGTGTCTGGCAGGCAGACATCCACTCTTGCAAGACTAGCATTAATCATTAAAGTATCACTTTTTTCAGCACTTTGTATGTTTCTCACACAATGAAAAAAGCATTTTTGTACTTCTTTTGCTGGGGAGAACATTCTGGAGATGAAACATTGGCCTCATATGTGCTAGGCAGCCCCTACCTTCCATTTTTTACAAGTAATTGTTTGATCCCTACTCTAAAGACTTTTTACATTTTCAGCTTTTTTTTTCTGTGAAATTAAGTATTTTATTTATTTATTTATTTATTGGTTGGTCATGGGGCCTGAACTCTGGGCCTGGGCGTTGTCCCTCAGCTCTTCAGCTCAAGGCTAGTGCTCTACCACTTGAGCCACAGTGCCACTTCCAGCTTTTTCTGCTTATGTGGTTCTGAGGAATCAAACCCAGGGCCTCATGCATGTAAGGCAAGCACTCAACAACTGAGCCACCTTCCCAGCCTGAACTTAAGTATTTGAATAGTGATGGTTCTATATTCTTGAAGGCCAGGTAAGGAAAAACTGCAGAGCTGTTCAGGGCAGGGAGAAACAGGATGATTCTTGCATTCAGGACAGTTAGTAGCTATGTATAAGTGTCTAGTTTCTGATTGATAGGGTACTGGGAAAGCAAATTACTTAGAGTTTCATTGTTTTCGCTTAGCTTTATACTACTGAAAATCTCAGTAGTATTTTTTCTGTCACTTTGTGTTCTTTTTTTTTTCTTTCTGTCACTTTGTGAGGTTTTTTTTTCCTCCAGCATTATCTTGTTTAAAGATTTTTGCATGCCTATGTGCTTGTCATTTTAATTGCTGTCTATACAATCCTATTCATTCTTGAGATATCTGAGTTTATTACATTGACTCCCTTGTTTCTATTTTATTTTATTTTTTTTAGCAGGGTACAGGGAGAGATGTGCTGCATTTCAGGAAGTGGCGCTGTGGCTCAAGCGGTAGAGCGCTCGCCTTGAGCTGAAGAGCACAGGGACAGCGCCCAAGCCCAGAGTTCAAGCCCCATGACCGACCAAAAAATAAAAATAAAATATCTCTCAAAGCAAGCTACAGTTCAGAACTCAAATCAGCATTTGATTTTCTTGACTTTGAGGGTTTACACAGGAAGCCATTATATACAACAAGGTATCAAACTGTCTTCTCTGAGGTCTACATCTGTGGGTCTGTCTGGACCACTTGATGAGAAATCATCAAGAGACCTCAGATACCATACTGGGGGAAAAATTAAACGGACAGAGTACTTGATATACCCAAAGAGTCACTTAGGCTCTATCTATTACTGCAGCACTCAAAACATAGCCATAGTTCAGTGCTGTGATTAAAGTGACTTTTGTCATTAGCCTCTTGGTTCGTAAGACATAATGGTGGGCTATAGCCATTTAATCATTTGAGGCTTATAATGGTTAGCTGAAGTTATTTTTCTCCAAGGGGCCAGTTATTTCTTTAGTTTTTCTCCAAAACTTCAGCTTCATCAGAAAGAAGCCATAAATTTGGTGACATGGCTGCTTTCTTATCTGTCTTGGGAGTTATAGACTATATGTATAAGACAATTCATGTACCTCTGCATAATGAGGTGAGTTTTATACATCATAAATATTCACTTAACATGCAGGTGGTGTTTGGTGCCAGGTTTAGAAAAACTGATGTATTTGCCAAGTTCATTAATACATAAATCATTCATGCTAAGGTAGCCCAGAATCATGCTGTCATCTGAGAAGGGCCAATTTCAAGGTGGTTGTTAAACACAAAAAAGTGAGTCTCCACAATTGTTTTTCAGAACCAAATACACTTTTTATTAGATTAAGGCCAAATTATCTTTCTTTTTTATTTGAAGTCAGTTTTCTGGGACCCCCCTCTCACTCTTAAAGTATCTACCAGTAATAATCTTTTCTCCCTGATCTCTGGATTCTATCAGAAATAAATCACAAAATACATTACCTGTATATTTGCAATCCAGATCTTTAATGTACTGAAAATGAGATTTAGACATTTCAATAAATCTTGAAGTATATTATTAGGAAAAAACCCTCGAGTTTTGAGGGTTATTTTCTTCTTGTTCTATATTTTATACAAAGTTATTATGCATTAAAGGTATACTGTACTTAGGAGGCAAATATAACCCCCTTATGCAATACATGTATCTTCTAGGCAAAAGCAAAAAGGGAGTAGAGCCTGAAAAAAGTGATCCCGAGGATAACATACCTGAAATTGTATTCTTCTAAGTTTCAAACTTTATCCAAACTCCTAGAACATGGACATTGAACTGAATATTTTTTTTCTGAAAGTTTCTCATTTGTTAGAAGAAGAAAGCTATGAGGCTGGCTATTATTGAGGAATAAAAACCTGATTCTGCTCTTTGTAAGAAGCATTCAATGAGAAAAACAAAAAGAAAAATGATTTTGCCTGAGGTTGTTAGGTTTTCTGAGTATATTTCTTTGTGTAATCTCCATCTACAGGGCCATACAGCAGATGTCATGTAACTTCCTCCCTGTGGTGAACTTCAGAGTCCTTTTGTGGCAACTATATGAATAGCTACACCAGGCTAGTTGTGATTCTTTTAAGTGCAGAGTCCTCCACATTCTTGATTCCTGAAACTACAGGAATCTCCACAGTAAAGGCACTCATTAAGTACTGATAAATGATGTTGATGGTGATGAAGAGGAGGAAGATGATAACAACATGGCATTAGACCCTTTCTGAACTCTCCTATACAGTAAGAATCAGGAATGAATGGAAGCAGGGCGCTGGTGGCTCATGCCTGTAATCCTAGCTACTCAGGAGGCTGAGAGCTGAGGATCACGGTTCAAAGCCAGCCTGGGCAGGAAAGGCCATGAGACTCTTATCTCCAATAAACCACTCAGAAAACTGGAAGTGGCACTGTGGCTCAAGTGGTAGAGCGCTTGTCTTGAGCTAAGGAGCTGAGGGATAGCACCCAGGCCCAGAGTTCCAGTCCCACAGCCAAAAAAATAAAAAAGAATGAAAGGAGGAGGGGGCAGGGTTTCATGCCTTACACTCATGAGTATTTTACAGGTTTGTGTAACCAAGGACTAGCCTCTCTGTCCAGTTGTCAGTGTAGAAAGAAGCATTTGCCCTGATTATGTTATAGAAGTTCCCTTATCAGAGGATATGCTCTAGAGCTCCTTTGAGCATTGGTCACTCTAGCTTTGCTGTCCTTTGGCTTCTTTGCAGGTTATCTTGCCCAGTCCTCAACAATAAGTTTTTCTGTTACAAATGTAAACTAGCTAAGCCCTCTTGAGTCAATCAATCTGCCTGTGACCTTCTCAAAGTAATTATCCTCCCAAGGAGCTGAGATTAATAAATGTGAATGACAACTGTTTTTCACTTTTCAATAATCTTTGAGGGTATCCTCATGCAGATAGCCTGGCCAAAGGTGCCTGCTCCAGATTACACAGAAATAGAACTAAGAACTCTCTTGCATAAGACCTTTGCCTCCAGTGACCTCATGCCCACCCTTTCTGGCTTCCGTTTGCATTGGTCCAGTAATAGGGAGTAGGTAGAAAGGATTTAAAGTCCTTTTTAATCCTGTGCAACTTTAATTCTGTAATTTTCACTTGCTGTGTTCCTTTTGAGAGGAGGGTTGAACTCAGGGATTTGTACTTGGTAGGCAAATGCTCTTCCACTTGAACCATGCCCTCAAGCACTTTGTACTTTATTTTTCAGGTAAGGTCTCATGCTTTTCCCCAAAACAGCCCCAGACTATGATTCTTTTACCCTGATCCTCCTATCTATACTTCCTGTATAGCTAGGATTATATCGGGGTCAGCATATGCAAGTTATTTGTTTAAATACAATCTAGCTAACTGTTTGCTATGGTTCATGGCTTTGGACCATGATCCTCTTAATTTCCACCTCCCAATAGCTGGGATTACAGGTGAGAGCAACTAAACTGGCCACTTGCTGTGTTTTAAATAATTTAAAATCCTCTCAGCTTTCTACTGACCTTTCAAACTCCTCCCCTTTCCCCTTGATAGACTCACTCAAGCCAGAGCAGACCTTCTTTTAGTCCCTTGAATGTGTTATTTCTATATTCCCATGTGCCCTATTTTCTCCCCACTATTCTCATCAGTTTTTTGTCTAAGTCTATTTAGATTTTCAGATCCCAATTTATTATTATTTTATTTAATTTTTATTTTTTTGAGACCAGGTCTCCTGGTGTAATCTAGGCTAGCTGAAAGTCACTATGTAACCGAGTTAGCCTTAAACTTTTGATCCTTTGCCTTAGTTTCCTGAATGCTGGATTATAGACATATACCATCACATTTAGAAAATGCTATTTTTATATGTTTATAAATGCATACACAAATTTATATAAGTAATTTATATTTTTTGCAGTTCTGGAGATTGGGCCCAGGGGCTTCATGTATGGTAGGCAAATACTCTACCTCTGAGGAAGCCTTGATACCCACCGGTCCCAATTTAAATGTCACTTGTAGGGGTCTGGGAAGCTGGCTCAGTGGTAGAGTGCTTGCCTTGCATGCATGAGGCCCTGGGTTCAATACCTCAGCACCACATAAGCAGAAAAAAGCTGGAAGTGGAGCTGTGGCTCAAATGGTAGGGTGCTTGCCTTGAGCTGAGGAACACCGCCTGGGCCCAAAGTTCAGTCCCCATGACCAACAATAAATAAATAAATAAATAAATGTCACTTGTATAGACAAGCTTCTCTAGTTCCAAAATAGATTAGATTAGATTTCTAATGACTAGACCAGACCTGCATATTATTTTCTGCAGTACTTCTCCTCCCCCCACTTTCTCTCTTTCTCCTTGGCAGTATTGGGGTTTACATTCACTTGGCTTGCTTGCTTAGCTGGTATTCTATCCTTGAGTCCCATCTCCAATCCTGCTTTTTGCTGGTTATTTTATTTTGCACCACTACTGGGGCTTTAACTCAGGACTTCATACTCTCACTTACCTTGTTCACTCAAGACTGACATCTATCATTTGAGCCACATCTCTACTTCCAGCATTTTTCTGGTTAATTTTAGGTAAGAGTCTCTTGGATTTGTCTGCCCTAGTCTGGCTTCAAACCGTGATTCTGTAAATTTTAACCTCTAGAGTAGTTAAAAATACAAACATGAGGGGCTGGGAAGTTGGCTCAGTGGTAGAGTGCTTGCCTCGCAAGCATGAGGCCCTGGGTTCGATTCCTCAGCACCACATAAGCAGAAAAAAGGCAGAAGTAGCACTATGGCTCAAGTGGTAGAGCATTAGCCTTGAGCTGAAGAGCTGAGGGACAGCACCCAGGCCCAGAGTTCAGACCCCACGACTGGACACTCCCCCCCCCCCCAAAAAAGAAAAAAGAATACAAGCATGAGCCACCAACACCTGGCTTCCATAGTACTTTATACCCTTATATTAATTAAACTACATTTTAGTGTTTAAAAAAATATAATATGTATCTCTATGTATGCAGGGACTACACTGGTTCTATGCAAAAATTTATTGTTTAATCTTAGCACAACACCTGAGACCTATTAGCTATTCAGTAAACTATCATTGACTGGCCAACTCTGCTTCCCATTTCAATCAGGCATTTACCCTGCTGTTCATTTGTGGATTGGTTTAATGCTGCTTTGTGCTATTTATATATTTATGCTCATCTGTTTAATGTTAGCCATCTTAAGTTGTATATTCCTAGGGGGCAGAGAATTCATGTATATAATTTTCTTTGTATAGTAGTTTGTGCGTGGGTGTGTATGTATTTCATCCTGAAACTGTAGAGAAGGAATGAGGAGACAAAAATGAAAACAACAGTAAGTGCTGAAACATGGAGCAGACTGAAACTGTGAGGATGAATTCTAAGTCACTGTATCTTCCCTGAAGATGTGCAGGGGGCAAGGGTATAAGACAGGACTTTGACATCATAGAAATTCTAGAAGCAAAAGTAGCTGAACTCAGCGATTGAGTTTTTGTATTATAGGGTAACAGAGGAAAGCAAGAAAGGATGTTTCACAAGTTAAGGAGAAGAGAATAGTTGGAGAAATTGAGGTCCTCATTTTCTATCAGGTAACATTGAAATGTTATTAAGTCAAGGAGAATCATTAGCTTTGATAACAGCTACTCTTGTTATGACTCCTTAAAAGGTGGTTTTCTTTTTTTTTTTTTTTGGTCAGTTGTGGGGCTTGAACTCTGGGCCTGGGCACTGTCCCTGCGCTGCTACCACTTGAGCCACAGTGCCACTTCCGGTTTTCTGAGTGGTTAATTGCAGATAAGAATCTCATGGACTTTCCTGCCCCAGCTGGCTTTGAACAGTGATCCTCAGATCTCAGCCTCCTGAGTAGCTAGGATTACAGGCGTGAACCACCAGTGCCTGGCAATAGTGTTTTATTATTTTTAAAAATAAAATTTGGAGCTGGGTGCCAGTGGCTCACGCCTAGCTACTCAGGAGGCTGAGATCTGAGGATAGTGGTTCAAAGCCAGACCAGACAGGAAAGTCCATGAGACTCTTATTTCCAATAAACCACTCAGAAAACCGGAAGTGGCACTGTGGTTCAAATGGTAGAGCATTTGCCTTGAGCTGAAGAGCTGAGGGATAGTGCCCAGGCCCAGAGTTCAAGCCCCAGGACCAAATAAATAAATAAATAAAATTTGGCTATGTGTTAGTGGCTCAGGCTTATAATCCTAGATACTCAGGAGGCTGAGATCTGAGGACCACAGTTCAAACTCAGCCTGGGTGAGAGAGTTCTTAAGACTCTTATCTCCAGTTAACTACTGAAAAGACAGAAGTGGAGCTATGGCTTAAATGGAAGAAACCAGACTTTAGCACAAAGGCTCATAGACAGCGTTCAGGCCCAAAGTTTAAGACCCAGGACTGGAGAAAAAAAAAGTTTGAAGAACAATTGTTATAATTGTAACTAGAACAATGGCAAGTCCATCCTTCCTTCCTTCCTTCCTTCCTGTCTTCCTTCCTGTCTTTCTTCCTTCCTCCCTCCCTCCTTCCCTACCTTCCTCCACCTCCCTCCTTTCTTCTCTTCCAGTATTAGGGATTGAAACATGGTCTTGTACATGAAAGGCAAGTGCTATATCACTGAACTATACCCTTAGCCATCTATTTCTTTGAATTTGCTCAGTGGTGATGGTTCTGTAATCTTGCTCCAGGAAAATGGTTTTCTGGATGCCTATATGTGTTAGAAAGTCTTACAGTTCATTTTCAGATAAATCATTATTTGTTGAACCTTGTATTGTCAAACATTTCCATTTTATTTTATTTTAGTGTTATGTTATCATCTGCAAACTACTGAAAAATGAGAAGAGGGAGTGAGTATAGTATTTGTTTACTTAAGTTTCTAACTGAGAGTTCTCAAGGCAGGGAATATCATACTTGTCTCACAGTGTCAAAATTGGCTTGGCATTCTCAAGAAATGGTCAGTATTTAAATCTATTTTTTTGTCTTAGGGCAATTTGTGGGTTCTTCAGAGATCTGTGCTGCCTTACACATATAAACAGACAGACGGATACACACACACACACACACACACACACACACACACACACAGATTGCTTGCCTACCATGTATGAGGCCCTAGATTCAATTTGTAGCACTGAAACATTCTTTTTTTTTTTTTTTTTAAACTTACGGCCTGGACACTGTCCCTGAGTTCTTTTGCTCAAGGCTAGCTCTCTACCACTTTGAGTCACAGCTCCACTTTTGGTTTTTTAATGGTTAATTGGAGATAAGAATCTCATGGGGACTTTTCTGCCTGGGCTGGTTTTGAACTTCAATCTTCAGATCTCAGTCTCCTGAGTAACTAGGATTACAGGTACCTGGCTTGAAAACTTCTTTTTACTCTTAATATAGGTGAAAGTTTTGGAGTTCTATAACTGATTTTCAACTAGTTTCTATGAAAATCAGCATTTTTGCTGGCATATCATTTTGGATGACATGGATACTGCGTATTGAAATCTGTGCTGAAACTTCCAAATAACAATGTCGATTGTCAAACAAGGGATTTCAGGAACGAACTAACTTTTGGGTAAGGGTAGAACAAAAACAAATTTGTCAAGAAAGAAGGTAAGCCAGTGGCTTACCTCTGTAATCCTAGCTACTCAGGAGGCTGAGGGTTTTTGTTTTGTTTTATTTTTTCTCCCCAGTTCTGGGGCTTTAACTCAGGGCCTGGGCACTGTCCCTGAGCTTCTTTTACTCAAGGCTAGCACTCTACCACTTGAGCCACAGTGCTACTTCTGGCCTTTTCTGTTTATGTGGTACTGAGGAATCGAACCCAGGGCTTCAAGCATGCTAGGAAAGCATTGTACCACTAAGCCACATTCTCAGCCCAGAAGGTTGAGATTTGAGGATTGTGATTCAAAGCCAGCAAAGCAGGAAAGTCCAGGAGACTCTTATCTCCAATTAGCAACCAGAAAACTGGAAGTGGTGCTATTGCTCAAAGTGGTAGAGCACTTACTAGCCTTGCACAAAACAGCTCAGGGATAGCCAGGTGCCAGTGGCTCACGCCTGTAATCCTAGCTATTCAAGAGACTGAGATTTGAGGATTGCGGTTCAAAGCCAGCCCAGGCAGGAAAGACCGTGAGACTCCTATCTCCAATAAATCACTAGAAAACTGGAAGTGGTCGGGCTGGGAAGGTGGCTCAGTGGTAGAGCTCTTGGCTTGTAATGCATGAGGCCCTGGGTTCGATTCCTCAGCACCACATAAGAAAAAAGCCGGAAGTGGCGCTGTGGCTCAAGTGGTAGAGCGCTAGCTTTGAGCTGAAGAGCTGAGGGACAGCGCCCAGGCCCAGAGTTCAGGCCCCATGATGAACCAAAACAAAAAAAGCTCAGGGACAGCACCTGAGTTCATGTTTCACAACTGACAAAAAACAAAACAAAACAAAGCATAATTGTCTTTAAGTATGAAATGCACCCCCTCTCTTCTCTCTGCTTCAGTCAGAAAAGATAAATAAGGAGTTGTGAGCATAAAGATAACTGATGGACTATAGGCCCTCAGGAAAAGTTGAATAATCTAGGGGAAGATAAAGACAGGTCAATAAAACAGTAGAGAAGAAGGGCTCAATAATAGGAATAAAATGCTAATTTCATCAGTATTTTAAAATTCAACCTTGACCTCTCCTGTCCCTCTTAGATTAAGCTTATATTCATGTCTCTATTATGGCAATGGAGCAATGCTTGTTCCAGAGAAGGGTCTTTCCCGAAGAGACACAACTGTGTTTTTCAGCTGTATTTGTATCTCTATTTCCAGGTTTAAAGTAGGAGGGGTAGTTGTCACCATCTTTGATAAAATGGCTGTATATTTTTATCATGGAAATAGATATCTTGATCTCCTGCTTGCCTTACAAAGAATTAAAGGCTCCAATTTGGAGTTGCTGTCAAGCCAGCAGATGGAGTAGCAGTCCTTCTGTGTGTGCCTCTAGGCCCACCTGAGCTGATATGCTGAATGAAGTTGGGTCCAACTCTGTGGCCAGAGGGGACAAGGAAGTGAGTAAAAATGATTGCACCACATTGCTATAACTGTTGTCCTGTCTGCAGAGGAGTTTGGATACAATATGATCCCAAAGAGATTGTTTTTATGTGCCTCTCTGGAATTACTGCAGAAGCAATTGTAGGCAGTGAGTGGTTGTATGCCTGAGGTAACTGTAAGAGGTAAGAGAGAAGAAAATGTAGAGGTAACAGAACCAAGTTCTGGGCAGTAAAAGGGTATGGACTGATTCCCTCACATTTGGAAGATCTTGGGAAGAATTCTTGGGAAGAAACCAGTGGCCCTTTGTAGAAAAGGCAGCTGTTAAAAGAAGATTTGAACAATGAAGCTGAATTACTGTGTGTCAAACTTGTTTCTCTAAAAGCCCTCTTAATAAAACCTATTGCTAGACAGGTGCTGATAGCTCACATCTCCAATCCTAGCTCTCTAGAAGGCTGAGGCCTGGAGGATCACAGTGGAAAGCCAGCATAGGAAGAAGAAGTCTGAGAAACTCTATCTCCAATTAACCAACAAAAAGCTGGATTGAAGGTGTGACTCAATTGGTAGAGCACCAGCCATGAGCAAAAAAAAAAAAAAGGAGTAAAAGTGAAAAGTGTGAGGTCCTTGAGTTCAAGCCCCAATACTTACATTAAAAAAACAAAAACAAACAAACAAAAACAAATTTGTCAACTATGGAGCTAGTAGGATTTAAACTTTCCTGAGATTCTTCTTGTTTTCTAAGCACCCACAACCATGAAGCTGGGCAGATGGCAGCTCTTAGTAAATGCTAGAAGTTTGAACATGCTCTCACTGAAAACTCTGTCCCTATCTAGACTATAGGACATCATCTATGAAATGGAGAGTCTTCTTCCACTCTTTAATAGCTTCAGAATGGTGGAGGAGCAGTAGATGGGTTTCTACTCAGAGGGCAGGACCTGTGACTCTCCCATCTCATTTTCCTTAACAAAATGGCCCAAATCTCAAAGTAGATGTGAACTGGAAGATTCAATAGGATCACTTCTGTAACTGAAGGTCTAACTACTGCAGATTTCCCAGGAAGCCAGAGAAAAGCCTGGCCTTTTGGCTGGTCCCTGCTTAACCCTAAAGTTGTCTGTGAAGTAAGTAAGGGTGTTTGGAATTTTAGCTTGAGAGCAGGTATTTAGTCACCTTCATTGGGAATCTAGAGGTGTTGCTGAATTTCGTGGCCATAGGCCTCCCTGGAGCCCAGAACTCTTTGAAGAGAAGAAAAGGTTCCATGAACAAGAAAGCTTCTGCTCTTGATGAAAAAGTCAGGAGGGAAGAAAATGAGACTAACAAGGGCTGAAGAGAACTGTCTGTGGGCTGAAGAGAATGTTAATGGCTTGGCTTCCAAGCTTCAAAGTCTGAGCCGAGTAGGTGACGCCTCAGCTGTCACTTACAGAATACTTCCCAGGGACTGATCTTGCAAATAAAATATTCATAGCCTGATTTTCCTGGATCAAGAAATAGGATTTACAGAGATGGAGGAAAGAGAAACTATTGAGAAATCCTAGGTTTAGTCCAGCTAGTTAGGGATTATCTCCTTTCCTGTTTACCTGTCGACAAATAATATTTCCAGAAGTTAGGGAAGGGAGTGGCAAGGGAAAATGGCTGGCAGGCAAATGGCTATTATTAAGCAAATCTGGCTAACACTTGTTTTACCAGCTTATAAAGTGTGGCTGCTATGAACTGAATTGTGTTACCCCAAATTCATGTTGAATCTCTTATCCCCAATGTGATTATCTTGGCAGATGGGGCCTTTGAGATGTAATTCGATTTAGTTTAAGTGGGGGTGGGGTAGGAGTCTTATGTTTGTGTAAAGACAGCAGAGGGTGTGTCTCCCTCCACCTCTTCCTTTTGCTCTTCCTTCTCCTCCTCCCTTTCCTTTTCCTCTACCTCATTTTCCACCCACATCCCTGACTCAGACTTTCAGCCTCCTGAACTGTGAGAAACTAAACTTCTGTTGTTTAAGTTTCCCCATCTATGGTATTGTGTTTTGGCAGCTGTTGTGGGTGCTGTTAGTATCCTGTTCCAGTACCTTTTACTGCATCTGTGTATCACCAGCTGCTGTATTGATTCCAGTGGTTCACAGATGTCTCTTTCTCTGGAGCATTGTTTCCTGTGGATGGGAAACCCCTCCCTGGAACCTTTAGCTAAGGTAGTACAAAGAGTAGTCCCTTTTTCTCAAGTAAGGACAGATTCATATTTCTGAGTCCCCCATGGGATCAGGCTGGGGTCAGACACAAAGCTGCAAACCTTCTTTTCTGACCTTACCTGTTACTTTCATTCTGTTTTTTTCTTAGGTCACGCCTCAATAAATCACGTGGCTAATCCTAAGGAGTCAAGAGGCTGAGATCTGTGCATTATGATTCAAAGCCAGCTAGGGCAGAGAAGGCCACGAGAAACTCCAATTAACCATCAGAAAACTGGAAGTGGCCCTATGGTTCAAAGGCGTAAAGCTCTAGCCTTGAGCAGAAGAGCTCAGGTATAGTGCCTCACGACTGACAAAAATAAAAATTAGGGTTGGGAAGGTGGCTCAGTGGTAGAGCGCTTGCCTTGCATGCATGAGGCCCTGGGTTCGATTCCTCAGCACCACATAAGCAAAAAGAAAAAAGCCAGAAGTGGTGCTGTGGCTCAAGTGGTAGAGCGCTAGCCTTGAGCTGAAGAGCTGAGGGACAGTGCCCAGGCCCAGAGTTCAGGCCCCATGACTGGACCCAAAAAAAAATTAAAATTAAAATTAAAAATTAAGAAAATTAAAAATTAGAGCTGGGAAGGTGGCTCAGTGGTAGAGTGCTTGCCTTGCATGCATGAGGCCCTGGGTTCTATTCCTCAGCACCACATAAACAGAAAAAGCCAGAAGTGGGGCTGTGGCTCAAGAGGTAGAGCCTTGAGCTGAAGAGCGAAGAATAGCACCAAGGCCCAGAGTTCAGGCCCCACAACCGACTCAAAAAAAATAAATAAATAAAAAATTAAAATATGGGCTGGGAAGGTGGCTCAGTGGTAGAGCGCTTGCCTTGCATGCCTGAGGCCCTGGGTTCGATTCCTCAGCACCACATAAGCAAAAAGAAAAAAGCCGGAAATGGCGCTGTGGCTCAAGTGGTAGACCGCTAGCCTTGAGCTGAAGAGCTGAGGGGCAGCATCCAAGCCCAGAGTTCAGGCCCCACGACCGGACCCAAAAAAAAAAAAAAACAAAAGAAAAAAGAAAAAAAATTAAAATAAATCATGTCTGAATCCTCTCTCCAGATCCTGACCCAAGATAGCCTCTCTCCTTACTGTTCAGAGTATTGAGCAGCTCTAATGACTATGGATAATTTGTAAGTATAGTAGTAACAATGGGCATTATTATAACAGCTCCTATTTTTTTTCAAATCCTTTATTGTGATTAAGTGATTACATAATTTCCCAAATTTCACAGTATTGTGGAATAGTGATGCTTAAAGTCACAAACATATTCTAACTTTCATGGGGCAAATTGTCTATCGTGGTCTATAACATTTATGAGTTCTATGAGCTTTGACAATAGAGTTATTTCTTCCACACTGGGTGACATGTACATTTCTTTTGTTTTGCATAGCGTCAGCTGTTCCCTCTTTCCCACTTGTTCCCTCCCTCCCATTGCTGCCATTGAGTTGCTTAGTTCGTTTTGATCAATGTCCAGTGCAACAGCTCCTATTTTTATAGAGGAAAAGGAAAAACATAGAACAATAAAGGCCAACTAAGAAAGAAGATGAAGTAGTGTTTTCTAGCAATACATGGCCCTTTACATAAGCATTGGCAGACTGCTAATAAGAAAATAAAAGTATAAATGGTTTTGTTAGCATAGAGCCCACAGGTTGAGGTTCAATTTTTTTTTTTTTTTTTTTTGTCAGTTGTGGGGCTTGAACTCTGGGCCTGGGCACTGTTCTTGAGTTCTTAAGCTCAAGGTTAGTGCTCTACACTTGAGCCACAGCACCACTTCCGGTTTTTCTGGTGGTTAATTAGAGATGAGTCTCAAGGATTTTCCTGCCCAGGCTAGATTTGAACCATGATCCTCAGGTATCAGTCTCCTAAGTAGATTACAGGTGTGAGCCATCAGTGCCTGGCTCCATGGTCTTTCTTTCTTTCTTTCTTTCTTTGTCGGTTATGGAACTTGAACTCAGAGCTTGGGCGCTATCAGCTCTTCAGCTCAAGGCAAGTGCTCTACCACTTGAACCACAGTGCCACTTCTAGTTTTCTGAGTGGTTTATTGGAGATAAGGGTCTCACGGACTTTCCTGCCCAGGCTGACTTTGAACAGCAATTATCAGATCTCAGCCTCCTGAGTAGCTAGGATTACAGGGGTGAGCCACTGACTCCCTGCAAATTGGCTCCATGGTTTTAACTTATAAAGGAAACCTAGTCGGGAGCCGGTGGCTCACCCCTGTAATCCTAGCTACTCAGGATGCTGAGATCTGAGGATCGTGGTTCAAAGCCAGCCTGGGCAGGAAAGTCCCTGAGACTCTTATCTCCAATAAACCACTAGAAAACCGGAAGTGGTACTGTGACTCAAGCGGTAGTGCCCTCACCTTGAGCTGAAGACACAGGGACAGCACCCAAGCCCAGAGTTCAAGCCCCACGACTGACAAAAAGGAAACCTCAACTGCAAGAACCCGGGAGCCATGATGAGATAGTTAATTGGGAAGTTCTGAACTCTTGATTGGGAACCAGCTATGGTGGATAGTCTCCTGGGCAGGATTTAGACCTCTTTTAAAGTAAAAAAAGCTCAGAGAACCACACAGGTACCCAGGAACCCCCTGTTCTGATGAGAGTCTTCAAGTAGTTGGGTCCTATTAATATCTTGCTATCTTGCTCAGTCTAGGGCTTCTTTTTTATGATATTATTCTGTTTTAAATATTTCCTTTTCATTATTTTTATAATAATTCCCTTTGATTTTCCTCCCTTTCCCCAGTCCTCGATTTCTTCTCATGATGCCTTGTAAGATCTGGGCCTGGCTCCATCTTGGAAGGATAAAGAGGGATTCTTAGTCTTCCAAGAAAGCCTCCATAAGCCAGTCTCTTATTGTTTCTGGTCACCTCTTAGAATTTAATTTAGTACACTATTACACTGAAAGACTCCCACTAACAGTGAAGATGAAGAGGGATGGAGTAGGTAAAGGACTTGAGAAATAATTCTTTTTTGAATACTGCTTGGGATGGATCAAGATAAATTTTCATAGTGGTCCCCAAGCAGTTTTGATAGTGGTCCTTTGCTCTGCAAAGAGCACAGTAAATGCTTATCAGGATGCTCCTAAGATTTAGAGACACACCTCAAATTTTCTTAACACTTTAGCAAGTAAGTTAGTTGACTCACTACTTCTAGAATGAGGCTGGTTCCTGGTCCTCGCTTTAAAATATTTGGAGGCTATGTAGAGTAACTCACTACTAGCTACTATAATAATACCAACTAATGCCGGGTATCTGATCTGAGGATCATGGTTCAAAGCCAGCCTGGGTAGGAACATCCATAAGGCTCTTACGTCCAATTAATCACCAGGGAAGTGGTACTGTGGCTCAAGTGGTAGAGCACTAGCCTTGAGCTGAAGAGCTGAGGGACAGTGCTTGAGCCCAGAGTTCAAGAGTCATAACTGACAAAAACAAAACAACTATAACATCAACTACTCAAAAGGTGGAGATTGGGAGGATCAAGTTTTCAAGTCAACCTTAGCAAAAAGTTTAGACTGTTTCAATTAATAAATTAGAAATGGTAGCCCAGGTATGTGAATTAAGCTATGCAGAGACTAGGTTATGATAATCATGGTCTGAGGTTGGCCTAAGGTTAAAAAAAAAAAAAGACCCTTTCTGAGAAATAACTAACATAGAAAAAAGGGTTATCACTCAAGTGGTAGGACTCCTGCCTAGCAAGTACAAGATCCTGAGTTCAAGACCCCAGTAATGTTGGGGGGAGGAGAGACAGTTCTTTGAGCCAGTTGCTGTGCTCAGAAAAGTGTTGAGTAATCTGATGGTCTGGTGGGGTCATGTCATTACTCCTAAAGTTGTAATGAGGCTTGGTGCTCCAAAACCATGTAGTCTTGAAACAACTAGAGAGAATGATTCTGTAAGAAAGCATAAGTTGAAGCTGGGTGCGGATGTCTGAGTCTCACAGTTCAAAACCAGCCCAGGGAGAAAAGTCCATGAGACTCTTATCTCCAGTTAATGACCAGAGAATGGGAAGCAGAGCTGTGGCTCAGAGTGGTAGAGTACTAACTTTGAGCAGAAAAGTTTGAGGATAGAATCTAGGCCCTGAGTTCAAATCCTACAACAGACAAAAAGAAAAAAGCAAAGCATAAGTTGGTGAGGAACATTTGTCCATTATAGTATACATTGCCTATTTACTTTCTTGATTATTGCTAGTTCAAATTAAATTGCTTAAGAAACAAATTATGGGGCTGGGATGTGGCTCTGTAGCAAAGCACTTGCCTTGCAAATGCAATGTCCTGGGTTTCATCCCCAGTACCAAAAGAAAAACAGTTGAGAAAAGGAAACAAATGATGGGCTAATGAGTTACTTATGATGACTAGCCCTTTCTAAACTCAGATATGAAGAAAGGCAAGCTGAGTATAGAAAGTTTTAAATGAAACCTGCTATTTGGGGGGAAAAGTTAGTAGTGTGAGAGAATCACAGTAGGAGGCAGTTTTGCCATTAACCCAAGGGTTGTACCTAGAAGAGCAGCCTGCCATATAGTAATCAGTTAATGTTTGTGGACTGGCTTCTCAGAGAATTACAGACCAAAGAGAAGCTGGGAAAAACAGGAAAACAACAAGAACTGGAAAGCATATTTCCTTGTCAATTCAGAGTTCACTCTTTGGCCAAACTAATTTCCTAGGTTATCCAGAGCTAATATTTTCCCATACTATTAGAAAAGTTATTTTTTGCTTTTATTCTAAATAGCTAGTAAAGTATATCAATTTCTGGTAACTCACAATGGAAAACAGGGCAGGTAAATGACAGGCAGGTTCTTATCTCAGGGCCAGGAATCTTCCTTTTGAGAATGGCTTTTAGACTTTGTGACATTAAATTGTTACAATTAAAAACAGTTCTCTTAGAGAAATAGTTCACAATCAGGCTTTGTGTGTGTGTGTGTGTGTGTGTGTGTGTGTGTGTGTGCATGAGCACATGTGCGCACACATGTGCACACTAGGGATAGAATATAAGGTTTCATATATGCTAGTTAAGTGTTTCAACATTGAATAATACTCTGACCTCCCCTCTCCTTCCATTGTGTAGCCCACTCCGGCCTTAAACTCTCAATCCTCTTGCCTCAGTCTTTCAAGTGTTAGGAGTACAGGCAGGTATTACTGCCCCCCCCTGCTCCACTCCCCCCCACCCCCCGCCCAAATCAGGGCTTTTTCAGTAACATTTTCTTGAGCATGGGAAAAGTGTGTTGATTTACCCTTCCCACAAGTCTTCCTCCCAACATATAGTGAATAGGTATCATCAGTGGACTCTAAGAAAGCATGTGAGTTCTCTGACCAGGAGTTGCCATTCAATGACCTGGCCGAAAGTCAAATGTGGAAATGAAAAGATAAAAACCTGAGATATGTGATAGTGGCTGCAGTTTGAAATAACTAGGTTCGGGCCTTCTGCCCAGTCAGCCTAATGCTCTGCTGCAGCTGTATTTAATGGCCAATTCCATTAACTTTATCCCTGGACAACTCCATTAGCATGTCCCTTGAGGAGGTTACAGTGTGTTGGGAAGACTATATGTGTTGGGAGATATTAAAAATGGTTGGAGCTTTCCTCCACATCCTTTTGGAGTCTCTGTTTATAATTCTAAATCTGTTATGGGGTTGGGAATGTGGTCTAGTGGTAGAGTGCTTGCCTAGCATGAACGATACACTATATATATGCATATATATGTATATGTATATATACACACATTTTTTTCTTGTAATGAAGATATTTCTGTTCCTAAATTTCAGAAGATAAAAATCATAGGAAAGGGGTCTAGGAAGTTGGCTCAGTGGTAGAGTGCTTGCCTTGCATGCATAAGGCCCTGGGTTCGATTCCTCAGCACCACATAAGCAGAAAAAAGCCAGAAGTAGTACTGTGGCTCAAGTGGTAAGGCACTAGCCTTGAGCTGAAGAGCTGAGGGACAGTGCCCAGGCCCAGAGTTCAGCCCCCACAACTGGCAAAAAAAAAAAAATCATAGGAAGGGGTGGGGAGGTCTAGCTCAGTGGTAAAGTGCTTATTTAGCTTATTTAGTGAGGCCCTGGGTTGAGTTCCCAGCACTGCAAACACAGAGGGGTTTAGTTAGGTGCCCTCAGAGAGATTTGTATGGCGTTGTTAGTGTGTGAGAAGATGGAAAGGGAGAGGAGAGTGACCAGTCCTAGGATTTAGGAGGGTCATGAGTGACAAACTGGATGTCACTGAAAAAGGAAAACAGGTCTAAAGAGAAACAAATAAAATGGACTCAGCATCAGTCAGAAAGTACTTAGGTTTAGACCCTCTTTGGAGGCAAGAGAAGAACCAGATACCTCTTACTGTGATTAATGCATGAGACTGAAAACCTATCAGATAAATACCAGGGGCAAGTTGCTCATGTCTATAATTCTAGCTACTATAATCTGAGGATTATAGTTCAAAGGCAGCCTGGGCAGACAAATCTGAAATTCTTATCTCCAATTAACTAGCAAAAAGCTGGAATTTACTTCCAGCTGTGTAAATGAAACAATAGAGTACTAGTCTTGAGTGAAAAAGTTAAGCAAAAGCCAGTTGCTGGTGGCTCAGGCCTGTAATCCTAGTTACTCAGGAGGCTGAGATCTGAGGATCACAGTTAGAAGCCAGCCCAGGCAGTCTATGAGACTCTTTTCTCCAATATACCAGAAGTGGCTCTGTAGCTTAGGTGATAGAATGCTAGCCTTGAGCTCAAAGAGGCACAGGGGCAGTGCCCAGAGTTCAAGCCCCAGGACCAGCAAAAACTAAAAAATAAATAAAATAAATAAATAATAAATAAAAATAAAGCTAAGCAAGAGTTTGAGGCCCTAAGTTTAAACCCCAGTATTATCACAGAAAAAACTAACAAAAAAACTCCTATCAAATAAATGTGATAACTGAGAGTTCCTGAGTCCCTGGTACATAAAGAATACACAAGGAACCACATTTCCAGAGAGAGATTTTCAGTCTTAGTGTCTTCCCACTCTAGCCTTTTAGTTGCTGTCAAACCACATTAGGGCAGAACATTGAACCCAACCATATCGCAGCTGCTAGGGATTTCCCCAGAGAAGAGTGTGTGACATGAGCTGGCAGAGAATCTCTGATCCAAGACTTTGCTCCTGGCATACCTGAATGCCCTCATCAGCTTATTTCTTCTCAAAAGTCACTTCCAGAGTCTATGCTAAAGGTATTGCATACCCACAAATCCACAGAACTGAATATGATCTACTCAGAGTCAAATCCTTGGTTAGATGAAGGCTCTGATTCTTGGATATAGTTTGCTACTTATAAGTCCTGAGTTGAGGAGGAGGCCATGATGGAATATAGAGTGGACAAGGCTTTGGCTTAGAAACAAAAGTGCTGGTTTCAGGTTCTGATTTTATTTGAGGTGGCTATGTGACCTTGAGCTATTGCTAAGTTCTATAAGCTTTAAGATGTTTTATCTCAAGTCAGGTGCCAGTGACACACACCTGTAATCCTAGCTACTCAGGAAGCTGATAATCATAGTTCGAAAACATCCCTGTCAGGAAAAGTACATGACACTTATCTCCAATTAAAGTTGGAAGTGGAGCTGTGGCTCAAGTGGTAGAGTGTTATCCCTGAGCACAATAAATAGCTCAGAGGCAGTGTCCAGGTCAAGAGTTCAAGTCCCAGGACCATCAAAAAACTTTTTAAGAACTGGGAAGGTGGCTTAGTGGTAGAGAGCTTGCCTAGCATGCATGAAGCCCTGGGTTTGATTCCTCAGTACCACATTAAAAAATTTTTAAATGTGAATAATAATAATCCCTTTATTGAAGCAGATGAGGCACTATACTAAAAACACTTTGCATAATGCTATTGGAAGGAATTATTTCTTTCATTTGGAGTTAAGGAACTCCAAAGGCCTATTTTATTTTTTTGGTCGTTGCTGGTTGTGGGGCTTGAATTCAGGACCTGAGTACTGTTCCTGAGTTTTTTCACTCAAGGCTAGTGCTCTACAACTTTGAGCCACTTATGGTTTTCTGGTGGTTAACTGGAGATAAGAGTCTCACGGACTTTCCTGTCCTGAACCATGATGTTTAGATCTCAGCCTCCTGAATAGCTATGATTACAGGTATAAGCCACTAGCACCCAGCCAAAGGCCTACTTTTGGAATCTTGTGAAAACTCTTAGTTTTAGAGTAAGAATAAAAAAGGCATATATAGCAAAGGAAAGGGGAATAAACAAAATAGGGAAATGTTCCTGCAGAAATGGAAGACTCGGCATGAGCTTTTTTAATTTTTTAACAGCTCTTTTTTTTTTTTTTTTGGTCAGTCGTGGGCCTGAACTCTGGGCCTGGGTGCTGTCCCTCAGCTCTTCAGCTCAAGGCTAGCACTCTACCACTTGAGCCACAGCGCCACTTCCGGCTTTTTTCCTTATGTGGTGCTGAGGAATCGAACCCAGGGCCTCACACATGCAAGGCAAGCGCTCTACCACTGAGCCACCTCCCCAGCTTAATTTTTTAAATAACATTCTTTTTAAAAAATTTTTATTGTAAAAATGCTGTACAGAGGGGTTACAGTTACATGAGTAAGGCAATGAGTACATGACTTTTTGATCATTGTTGTCCCATTATCCCTTCTCTTCCCCAGGCATGAGCTTTTTTATACATACATTAGGATGTATAAATGCCCGTTGAGTTAGCAGCCCAGCCAGGAATCCACTAGCTTGATCTGAGGGTCTGATGCTGCTTTGATAAAGGGAAAACAAAGGGTGCTATATTTTCTATGTATTCATACAAAAAACATGTGTGAGTATTGGGAAGTAGGGCTAATGGAGTGTGATTAGATAATAAAGTCTGCAGCTTCATGATTGAATTACTATGAATTGATTATAAAAGTGAGCTTCATATTCAGTTTTCAATTTCTTATTTTCTTTTGTTTACTGTCATGTCTTTCTGCCTCCTGCTATGGCATATTCCAGAAAGAAGACCCTTATCAGAGCTGGGTATACTGTAATCCCAGTATTTGGGAGGCTGAGGCAAGAAAATTACAGGTGGAAGTGTGTGTATTAAGTGATAGAGTGCCTGACTAGCAAGCCTAGGACTCTGAGTTCAGTCCCTACTACCACCACCACTAATAATAATAACAATAATAATGATATCCTCACTGAATGTCACTTTCTTTTTTTGGGGGGGGGGGGCCAGTTGTGGGGCCTGAACTCTGGGCCTGGGCATTATCCCTCAGCTCTTCAGCTCAAGGCTAGTGCTCTACCACTTGAGCCACAATGCCACTTCTGGCTTTTTTCTTTTTGCTTATGCGGTGCTGAGGAATCAAACCCAGGGCCTCAGGCATGCAAGGCAAGCGCTCTACCACTGAGCCACCTTCCCAGCCCCTGAATGTCATTTTCTTGATCTTGGGCTTTCTAGCTTCCAGAACTATAAAAAATAAATCTCTATGGTGATTTTTTTTTTTAACAAACTAATTAGTGTCAGGTACTCTGTTATAGCAACACAAATAGCAGCACATGGGGAGAGCCAGAATATGAGACTCTGGGATAAAGACTGAGGGCAAGATTCTTGGCAAAGTTGCTTACTATGCCTCTTCATGCTTCAACTATATATTCTGGCTCATCTTTCTATGTATGTCTTTAGTTTTCACTCTCACCCACCATTAGTCATTTTACCTTAAGTTTGATTCCTATTTCTGAGGAGAATCTGAATCCCTGCACCTCTTTCTTTCTTGGTGGTACTGGAGTTTGAACTCAGGGCCTGGCACTTGCTTAGTAAGCACTCTACCACTGACCCACACCTCTAGGCTTTTTTTTCCCACTGGTTATTTTGAGATAGGGTCTCACTTTTTGCCCAGGCCAACATTTGGACTAAGATCCTCTGATTTTATACTTTCTGCTGGAGTTGGGATAACAGGTGCACCACCATACTCAGCTTCTTCTATTGAGATAAAGTCTTGGGAAGTTTTTTGGTCTGGGCTGGCCTGGAATGGTGATCCTTCTGATATGAGAGTAGTTAGGATTATGGATGTGAGCTACTGTACTTAGCCCCTGCATCTTTTTATACTAGACATGATCAGGTTGCCTTGATTCAGAGCAGTGGTTATAGGGATTGGGCTCTCAGAATATGTCTTGTATAGATTAAAATTTTTAACACATTTATTGAGGGCTCCGCACCAGGTACAGGTTATATTTTTCATGGATTAACTTCCTAATATAATCCTCCAAATAACCCTACTGAAGTGGAACTAATATTTTCCCCATTGTGTAGGTAAGGAAACTGAAATGCAGAGAGGCTAGATAAGTATGAAGTGGTAGAACTACGATGTGAATGCAGGCAGTCAGATTCTGACTTCAAGGCCAGAGCTCATAAGCACCTTCCTTATTGCTTCTGAGTTATGCTGTGGTGAAATTACTACTCTAAGCAAGGGCGAGAGGAATGCAGGCAGTGTACCTGACATATGTAGTCCAGATGCATCCCACAGGAGGCAAAGCAAACAAACTTGATTCCAGAATCTTCCAGCTGTTTTATGAGTGCTCTTTAGGAGATGCAGATGGGTGTGGCATGGAAAACATTCCATTGCATTTAAAGTTGATAGATACTGAAAAAAAGAGCTTATAGCCACCTTGACAGTCTAATAAATAAATTGGTTTTCCCTCTGTTCATTCTGGAGCAGAGAAATCTAAGCAGAGAAATCTCTGTAACCTGCCTAATAATAAACAACAGACTCACAAAACTATGGGTTTGGGAAATGCTCTCCTGGACCTCCTTCTACCCCACCCCACTTAGCCCCTAGAATAAAGGCAGCTAAAATTTCTGCAGAGCACTAAGAGCTTGGTAGCCAGGCAGCACAGGTGACAGCAATAGGGTACTAATTAACCAAGGTTAGGCAGCAGCTGACATTCGTAGGCAGAGTTGGGTGGTTTATTTCTTGCTGCTCTTGTCTAGACTCTTTACATGTCAAGTCTGTGCTGTCAAAACAATCTCCCGACTCATCTCCCTGCCTGCGGTTTTTCTTTTCCCTAGTCCATCCTCCACACCTGGCCAGATCTGTCTTCTAAAGGTGTTGCTTTGAATATGCTGTTATGCTGGCCAGATGTCTGAATTTAGCATTTGAGACTGTCCTGGGTAGCCCAGACTTGCCTCCCTGCTCCCTCTCTACACGCTATATTATAGACGAAACTAAATCATTCCTCAGCCCCTTTGTGCTCTGAACATACTGCTTCCACCAGCAGAGTTTGAAAGGCTCCCTATTTCTTTCACTGTTTCTTCTGAAAGAATGTTGTGTTCTTATTCATTCTCTTACCATTCAACAAGAATTTATTTGTACCTGGGAACCTGGCACAGAGGCACAAACTAAATTCTGTGTGTGTGTGTGTGTGTGTGTGTGTGTGTGTGTGTGTGTGTGTGTGTGTGTGTGTGTGTGTCCGTCCATCATGAGCTTGAGTACTGTCCCTCAGCTCTTTGACTCAAGGCTAGTGTTCTATCACTTGAGCCGCAGCTCCACTTCTGGCTTTTTGGTAGTTAATTGGAGATAAAAATCTCAAGGACTTTCCTGCCCAGGCTGGCTTAGAACCATGATCCTAGATTGTAGCCTCCAGAGTAGCTAGGATTACAGGATTACAGGAGGACAGACGCCTCCTCTTCTTCTTCCTCTTCCTCCTCTTCTTCTTTCTCTTTCTCCTCTTCCTCCTCCTCCTCCTCCTCCTTCTTCTCTTCCTCCTTCTCCTCTTCTTTATTCATCCCAATTCTGAGGCTTGAACTCAAGGTATGTTCTTGAGCTTCTTTTGCTCAAGGCTAGAACTCTATCACTTGAGCTTTTTCTGTTTATGTGGTACTGAGGACTCGAATCCAGGGCTTCATGCATGCTAGGCAAACACTGTACGGCTAAGTCACATTCTCATCCCCAAGGACAGAATCTTTGTAACCTTCCTGTCATCTCAGGATGATCCTGTTAACCTGTGTACAGGTGAGAGGACAACACTCACACCTATTAGGAGACTGAGGTCTGGGCTTGAAGGAGGAAAGGATGACTACTAACCTGTTTCCTATATGCATAAATTCAGGGGCTCTCCCCACTCCTCTCCAGCTGCTAGACTCCTTCCTCTAAGAAATCCAGACATTCAAGCACTTGGTTGCTAAGGGCAACCCCAGAAGGCAGACATATTCCAAAAGCAGATACTAAAACCCCCTACCATGGCCCTTGAGCCTAGCTGTGATAGATGACAGGAAGATGGCTCATCTGAGGCCAATATTCTCTGGAAAGCAACAGATAAGGCCAGGGCCAATATGTTCATGTGGTTCTGAGTGAAGGGTCCTGAGAAAAGAAAGGTGATCCACAAAACAGTAGATGACATTTTCAATCCACATGAATACTTAATATGAGAAACCAAAACCTTGTTTTTTGAAACACCAACTAATTTATTTCAGGCCTCAGGCTTAGTAACCTATCAAAGACAGCCTGTATGCAGGTATGATGCATGGGTATACAGGTCTGCAGTGCTAATGAGATTGTAGAAGTGGTGGTGGGGTTTTGCTCATAGTTTCCCTACTCAGTTGAAGTTGTCCAGCAGTAAGCTTCTCATTTTCCTGAGCTAGGACTTGTGATCTGGGAATGTGGGTACTAACTAGAGGAGAAGGCAGAATTTAGGCTCTTTTCAAAAGAGAGTACACCTGTGCCATCAGATATAATTGGGTTTACCAAGGCTCCCTACTTCTTCCTTTTGTTCCTGCTGCACTGCCTGTTTGAATTACCTGCTACTTTTCCCATTAAGTCTATCCTACGTAGAGTCAGAACAGTCTAGTATTAATCACTGTGAGCCTCAGTTTCTTCATCCGTGAAATGGAAACAATTCCTACCATCTACCCCATTTGATCACAGGGCTATTGTAAGTGTTACATGAGATGATTTTTTTTGGGGTCCGGTCGTGGGGCCTGAACTCTGGGCCTGGGCACTGTCCCTCAGCTCTTCAGCTCAAGGCTAGCGCTCCACCATTTGAGCCACAGTGCCACTTCCAGCTTTTTTCTTTTTGCTTATGTGGTGCTGAGGAATCGAACCCAGGGCCTCAGGCATGCAAGGCAAGCGCTCTACCACTGAGCCACCTTCCCAGCCCATGAGAGTTTTATAAACTGTAAGTAGCAAGAAGAAATAGAAGGAGAGGAAGAGGGAAGTGGAGGAGGAGGAGAAAAAGGAGGAGGAAAAACCCACCACTAGAGCCATTGTGACAGCCAGCTATTGAGTAATTATTGTGGACAACTGATTTACATGATCTTTTTAAAAATCAAGATGTTATTATTTTCATTCAGATCTGCATTGTCCTTTAAGACAATCTTTCCATGAACTCCTCTTTGACTACTCTTGATCTTGTGGGTTTCTAGCTTCTCTGACTCAGTCAGCACTACTTAGATTAACTCACCATTATTTTTACAAGTTCTCTTTCTCTTTCTATCTTCAGGATAGAAGCTAGGTGTTCTATATCATTTACCTTCCCCAAGATACTAGACACGTATAAGTGTTAATAGAAAACTTGAGGTTGGCAAGACATGATGGTAAACACCTATAAGCTCAGCACTCAGGAAGTAGAGGTGGAGGATGGCCAATTTGAGACCAGCCTGGGGTACATAGTAAGACTCTAAAACTAAGTAAAACCAAAACAAAATGCCTTAAATTGAAAATATCCAGCTCCATAGGTATTATTAAAGTTGAGAATACCCTACATTTTCAAAGTAAAGTATTGAGTGAAAAGCCACTTATTTCTCTTGGTTTTTGCTATAAGGCAAAAATCCATCTGCTCAATTCATTGATAATCATCATCTTTACAAAGCCTTTACCAAGCTTCCTGATTGAGGATTCTAATTGTAGGACCTGCCTTCAGAAGTACTAATCATCTTACCCTATATCCCCTTCTTGTCTTGCTACATATGTGATTTGATTGCACATGAATCATCATTAAGAAATAGAATGACTCCTCTTTAAAGAGAATAGCAAGGAGCCAGGTGCTGGTGGCTCATGCCTGTAATCCTAGTTACTCAGGAGGCTAAGATCAGAGGATCACGTTTTGAAGCCAGCTGGGCAGGAAAGTCTGTGAGACTCTAATCTCCAATTAATCACAGAAAAGCTGGAAGTGGAGGTGTGGCTCAAGTTGTAGAGCACTAGCTTTGAGCAAAAGAAGCTCATGCCCAGGCCCAGAGTTTAAGCCCCAGGACCAGAAAAAAAAAAAAAGAGGATAGCAAGGAAAACTAGAGTTAGATATCAGGAATGGCTTTTCTTCCACTCCAGAGTGGAATTTATGATCTGGAATAGACACAATTGTGCCTTTAAGGGGAAAACATTCCTGCTTCCTATTTTCTTTACAATTTATCTCAAATCATTGCCCTTTGTTCAATGTGCCAAAAATGTGTGTTGCCTTTCTCATCTTAGGGTCTGCCATGTCAGCTTAAGGCTTTTGCACTAGTTGTTTCCATAGCCTGGAAACTACATACACCACAACACCTGCTGTCCTTTTCTATTTTTGTTAACAATATAGACTCATTAAATACACTACCTACTCAAAAATTAATTTAAAATCCAGATAAAAAGAAAAAAATAAAGTAGAGCCCTTCTAAGAATTTATTATTTGCTTTATAAATTTTACTTACAAAGCAGGCTCTTGGCAGACTTGGAACCCAAGTTATAGCTTGCCGATCAAATCTCTGCTCTATCATATCATGTTGAGATTCATTCTGGCACTTTTGTTTTGTTTCTTATCTGCCTTTCCCCACTAGCATGCAAACTGCATGAGAGCAGGGTGCTCTTCAGTCTTGTTATAATCATATCCCTGCACCTGGAGTTGGAACAGTTTCTGGCTCATAGGGACTCAGTAAATCAATCATTGTTAAATGTTTGGGATGCTGGGAAGAACAGTCATATATAAAGGGAGGTAAACTGATCCAAAAGCTTGAACTCAGGGCTTGGGTGCTGTTCTTGAGATTTTTTTTTTCCTACCATTTACTTGAGCCACAGCTCCATTTCCAGCTTTTTTGGGTGGTTAATTGGAAATAAGAGTCTCAAAGACTTTCCTGCCCAAGCTGGCTTCAAACAGTGATCCTTGTAACTCAGCCTGTTGGTAACTATGATTACAGGGGTAAACCAGCATACAAAATAAACTTTTCTTTCTTTTTTCTTTTTTTTTTTTTCTTATGTGGTGCTGAGGAATCGAACCCAGGGCCTTGAGCATGCAAGGCAAGTGCTCTACCACTGAGCCACCTTCCCAGCCCCAAAATAAACTTTTAATGGCAGCCCCTATGGGAAGAATTATCTCTCTTAGTCATACTTAAGAAAGCCTAATTCTTATTCTTGCTCAAGGAGTTGCTGCTTGGGGACAGAATCCAGGGCCTCACACATACTAGGCTGGGAAGACTAACTGTACCCCTGGCTCTGTTTTTAGTTGAAGAAGAAAAAGATCTGGTGCTGGTGGCTCAAGCCTGTAATCTTAGCTTTTCAGGAGGTTGAAATCTAAGGATCCTGATTTGAAGCCAGTCTGGGCAGGAAAGCCCATGAGACTGTTAACCAGCAAAAAGCTAGAAGTGGAGGTATGGTTCAAGTGGTAGAGCACCAGTCTTGAATGAAAAAGCCAAGGGACTCACCCAGGCCCTGAGTTCAAGCTCCAGTACTGACACACACACACATGCGCGCAAGCACACAGACACACACACACTCACAGAGAAAATAACACATTCTCCTCTACACTTCACACACTACATATGACACCTCTCCCTCTCTCTCCCTCTTTCTCTCTCCCTCTTTCTCTCTCCCTCTCTCTCTCTCTCTCTCTCTCTCTCTCTCTCTCTCTCACACACACACACACACACACACACACACACACTGGGCTCAGGAGAGAGCTCTGGGCTTAAGCAGCAGCTTGGCAAGGTAAGCGGTGCAGACTAATAGTCACCCAGCCTGAGGGAACAAGGGAACTCTTCCTGCCAGAATGACATGGGTAACAGCCAAGACCTGGGAAGGGGGAGGAGCTGGGGAAGTGGGAAGAGGGAGTTTGGCACATTTCAGTTTTGGCAGCACATTGCCCTGAACAAACAGCCTGCATCACCATGTGCTTATTAATTTAAAAAATGTTTCTGAATCAACACAGTGTTTGTATGTCCTGAGCTAGGCTTTTTGCAGTCATGACGCACCCTGGCCAAGAAAGTGTTGGGGTCCTGAAGGAGAAACAGCTCTAGATGAATCATCCATGCAACTGGGCACTTCCTGTCCATCCCACACAGTGCGAAAGATGATCAGAGGGGTTCAGAAACCTAATTTTCACCAACATTTTCTCCTTAAAATGGATAGGTGCTACCTCTTCTACCTCAACAGATAGGTGCCATCTCTTCTACCTTGTACATACCAGTATCTTCACCACTAAACACACATTTCTGCTCAGCCAGAGGAAGACGCTGAGAAGGTTCTCATTGGTGTAGGGACAGTGGGTGTTCCATGTTACCCAGGCACACAGGTGAATCCCAGCTTCTTTACTTGCTAGTCACGTAATCTTGATCAAAGTAAGTAAAATCCTGAAGCCATAAGCATTCTCTTCAGTACCATATTGTGGAGCGATTTAAATTAAAATAATGTGCAAAAAGTGCTGTCCAGAATGTGCTGCTGGAATCTTCTGAGGGAGCTCCAGGGCTGTCAGGCACAACCTACTGAAGAGGTTGGGCAGTGTGCTAGTGCTGCCTCTGGTGGTTGCTCTGCTTCTGGAGTCAGATAATGGAATCTAGAAACTCTTCATTCTATTTACCCTGTAAGAATGCCAGGATCTGCTGGGCACTGGTGGCTTGCACCTGCAATTCTACCTACTCATGAGGCAGAGATCTGAGGATTGTGGTTAGAAGCCAGCCTAGGCAGAAAAGTCCATGAGACTCTTATCTCCAATTAAAAAAAAAATTAGGAGTTGGAAGTGTAGCTCAAGTGGTAGTATCAGCCTTGAGCAAAAAAGCCAAGTAAGAGCAGAGGGCCCATATACTGGTGCAAGAGAAGGGGAGGGGGAAGGGGAAAGGAAAGAAGGAAGGAAGGGAGGGAGGAAGGGAAGGAAGAAAAGAAATACCAGCATCTCTCCCATCAGAAGGGAAAGAATCCAGGTATGTATTGCTTTGTGTAGATCCATGCCACTGTGACAGGATTTCCTGCCTGAGTACTGCTGAATTGTGCTGACCAGCCCCATTCCTGAGTGTGTGGAAGACTGTTCAAATGGGCAGATGTGGTGTGGTGCCTAGCTCTGTGGATGTGTAGGAAGGTCAGCAGGAGGGGCGCTTCTAGGATTTGTAGGTAGCTTGATATCCGCTCTCTGCTCCTGGAGGGGGAGCTGTAATTCATCCCTAAGGCTACCTAGTTGCATTCCCCAACCCCCAACCCCCAGCATCTCACTCTGTCACAACAAGGAGCTTTGGCAGTAAGGAGGGAGCGTGGGTGCTGCAGAGAGAAAAACACCCCAAAATTTCAGTAAAATGGCAGGAGAGATGCCAACACACAGGGAACAGGAGCCTTCTGCTTCTCACAGACTGCACTGCTGGGCCACGGGTATATAAACCATGAGTTCCTTTTCTTCCTTCCTTCCTTCCTTCTCTCCCTCTGCCACACCCTGTGTGATATTCAGGAGCAGAAAATCTATAGTGAGGAGAGAAAGGAAGCAAAGATACATCTTTCTGATGCATCACTAGATTTTTTTTCTATAACCACCAGAATAGGCAGTTCTAATCTCTGCTTGCTTTAGGCAAAGTAGTGTGTGTGTGTGTGTGTGTGTGTGTGTGTGTGAGGAGAGGGAAAGTGTGAGTGGGTTATAAATGAGTAATATGTTAATGTGTGAATATGTGTATGTGTGAGAACACATGTGAGTGTGTTAGAGTGAGTATGTGTTGAGCTAGTAAAGATAAGGAGGGGGTTGGATGCTAAACATAGGGGCTCGAGCCTATAATCTCTAGCTACTCAGGACCTGAGATGTGAAGATCTCCATTCAAAGCCAGTCTGGGCAGAAAAATTCCAGGGGAGGCTCCATCTAAAATTAACCAACAAAGTGCCTGGTTGTGTATGGCTCAAGTGATTGAGTGCAAGCAGAAAAAGTATGAGGCCATGAGTTTAAACTTTGCTACTAGGGAAAAAAAGGCAGATAGAATAGAAAGAAACACAGGATTAGTTAATTATCTTCCTGGATAATTCACATATAGATAATTAAAATTTCACAGTATGTGTGGAAAAGGTTGGGCTTTACCTAATGTTTGCAGCATTGAACTAAAGGTGTGTTGCCGTACACCAGTGGTTCATGCCTGTAATCTTAGCTATTCAGGAGGCTGAGATTTGAGGACTGAGATTCAAAGCCAGTCCAAGGAAAAAAATCCACGAGACTCTTTTTTTTTTTTTTTTTTTGGGTCCGGTTCTGGGGCCTGAACTCTGGGCCTGGCGCTGTCCCTCAGCTCTTCAGCTCAAGGCTAGCGCTCTACCACTTGAGCCACAGCGCCACTTCCAGCTTTTTTCTTTTTGCTTATGTGGTGCTGAGGAATCGAACCCAGGGCCTCAGGCATGCAAGGCAAGCGCTCTACCACTGAGCCACCTTCCCAGCCCTCCACGAGACTCTTATCTCCAATTAACCACTAAAAAGATGGAAGTGGAGATGTGGCTCAAATGGTAGAACAAAAAAAAAATTGGTAGAACATTAGTCTTGAACAAAAAAGCTCAAGGACAGCACCCAGGCCCTGAGTTCAAACCCCAGGACCAACACACACACACACACACACACACACACACACACACACACACACACACACACACACACACACACACACACACACAAATGTGTAAAATGAAATATGTCAAGATTTGACACACACAAAACAGGTGAAATGCCTCAAGATGTGATATTTTTTTCCTGGTGCTTCTGAAATAAGGGAATTTCATTGGACAATGATTCCTTATCATTACAGGGTAAAAATTTTAATTACTCAAAGCTCAGAATACAGTGTTGTGATCATTTTACTTAAATAAGGACTTGAATTTTTCTTAATTCTATTTGCTCACAAAATATTTGAGGAGGTAAACAAAACCTCAAGGAGAATATTTATCCCAGTCCAGAAAACAAGTTACATTTCACCTTTTTGAAGTATCTATTTGCATTTCAACAATATGGTAATTCCAAATAGCTTTTTTCTAGTAATTCATTAAAGCAACTCCTAGAGGCAATACTTTTAGAAAATAGTAAATCTGTTTTTCTTTATTTAAAAGCCTATAATGAGGTTTAATAGCAAATCTGATGCACTGGAGTCTCTTCCTATATTATAATAACATCTAACATTTATTGACTATTTATTGTGTACCAACATTAAATTAATTAAATGCTTTGTATATATGCTCTCACTTTGGTCCCTCCAATCAGGGTGGTATTGTTATTTTATAGTTAAGGAGTAGAGAAGTTAAGTAGCATAACCAAAGTTATGAAAGTAAATAGTGTCAGAGCAGAACTTAAATTCTGATTTTAACACCAAAGTCTTACCCCATATTCTCACCCATGTTCCTTTACATTTTACTGACCAAGGATGTCAAAATATTAGACAAGAGAAACCAAAATACAGATGCCTATAGATGCTATCCTAAGAAAAAATTGGCTCCTTATCCAGACTGGGAGCCAAAGCTAGTGTCATTATGGGTCAATTCAATACTGATTCTTATAGTTGGAAAAAGAGAGAAAAAAATCCAGCTATGTTTTGGCAACTTAATCTCCTTGGGATTTTCAGATTCTCTTGGAGATTGGGGATTTTTGTTATCAGGATCATCCCTAACAGAAATATACTTGTGACACTGCCATGAGGAAACCAGTGACTTCAAGAACGTCATGAAGTATATGTTTGTTTGTTTATGTGCCAGTATTGTAGCTTAAACTCAGGACCTGGGCACTGTCCCTTAGCTTTTCCCACTACAGGCTGGTGCTCTACCACTTGAGCCAACCTCAATTTCTGGCTTTTTGGTAGTTAGTTGTAGGTAAGAATCTCATGGGCTTTCCTGCCTGGGCTGCCTTTGAGCCTCAGTCCCCAAATCTTAGCATCCTGAGTAGCTAGGGTTACAGGTGTGGGTAACCAACACCTGCCCTCAATCCAGTTGGTTTTAGGAAGACTTGAGAAAGTAGGATGTACCTTTGGAAGGGGTGAAAGAGAGGAAGCAGAAGGAGAAAAGAAAGCCAATAGGCAGAAGTTGAAGAGAGTGCATGTAGGTCATGTGTGACTGGGAGAAAGCATGCAACTGGATGAATAATGGAGAAGAGCTTTATTACTTTGACTATTTGAAATAAGAACTAGTTTATAAGGTGGGGAGGGAGTAGCCTGGGAATAAATTAACTGAGAAAGGAAATTGAAGCCATTATTTCTGACCTGCTGATGAGCAGATGTTAGCATACGTTAGCTTCTTGCTGAATTCAGTGCCTTTCCAAAGATAAATGGTGGACCTCAAAGAGGATCCAGCAGAACATGTGCTGAAAACTTGATGGCCCTAGGGTATTTTAGTCACAAAAAAAGAGGGCTGGCTGCGCACAGGTGGCTCACGCCTGTAATCCTAGCTATTCAGGAGGCTGAGATCTGAGGACCATGATTCAAAGCCAGCCGGGCAGGAAAGTCCACGAGACTCTTATCTCCAATAAACCACTGGAAAACCGGAAGTGGCACGATGGCTCAAGTGGTAGAGCACTTGAGTTTGAGCTGAAGAGCACAGGGACAGCGCCCAAGCCCAGAGTTCAAGCCCCACAACCAAAAAAAAAAAAAAAAAAGAGGGCTGGACTAGGCTTCTAGGCTCTGAATTATTTTTTAAACGAGCTATTTCAACTCTGATCATTGGATTTAACTACAAAAGATAGAGCTAGGTCTGGTGGCACACACCTGAATACTAGCATTTAGGAGGATGAGGCAGGAGGAACACAAGTTCAAGGCCAGCTTGGGCTACCTAAAAAGATAAAAAAAAAAAAAAAAAAAAAAAAAAAAGGGCCAAACAAGTCAAACAAACAAATCAGACGGGTGATCAGATAAGAATTTATATACATTGAAGTAGTGTCTCGTTATGTTCCCCCCGGGATCGTCTTGAACTCTTGGACTGGAATGATTCTTCCATCTCAGCCTCCCAAGTAGTTGGCACTATAGGCACATATCACAAGAATTTATAAAGGAGAAGGTTATAAATGCTGAGATATCTACCAAGATAACTCTAGGATAGATTTGTTGGGATCTAGAAGAAAAACACCTTTACCAAGCCATTGAGAAGCCTAGCAGAGAAGAGTCATTGAAGAAATCCTACCTTAACGCCCTTCCTAGAAGCCAGCCCAAGCAAGAGATGGGACACAAGGAGTCCGGTCCAAAGCTGATTGAAAAGCAAAGGCTCAGGAAAGCAGGCCTGTGCTTAGATGGAGCCAAGCTTTTTATGAAAACTTATTTTCCAGGCCAGGCATGGTACCTTGCCTATAATTCTAGTACTAAGGGAGTCTAGGCAGGAAAAGCAAAAATTAAAGTTCATCCTGGAATACATAATGAGACCCTATCTCAGAAACAAAAAGGGATTACCACAACAAGGGAAGGGGTAACAATGATCAACAAGTAATGGACTCATTGCCTTACTCAGATAACTGTAACCCCTCTGTACAGCATTTTTACAATAAAGTAAAATTAAAAAAAACAAAAAAGGAAAAAACAAAAAAAGCCACAAAAAACTTCCCATTCTCATCTTTCTGCACATAGTTATGGTGCTCTTTTTCTCTACCATTGAACACCACATGACCCTCACTAGAAGCTGAGCAGATGCTGATGCCACACTTGTGCCTACTCTTTTCTTAATATGTTACCCAGCCTCTGCTATTTTGTTATAACAGCAGAAAACTAAGCCCAATAACATTTCTGGAAATCCTTCAGAGATAGACTGTCAGAGTAGGTAAAGGCTAGGTCAGAGGAGTCTTAGCCATGCCTACATTGTAATAAACTCATGAGTAGAGAAAGTTATCATGCCCCACTATTTTAGTATAATATCTCAAATATATGGAACAAATTAATGTGGAATTGATAGGGATGACTCATTAAAATTATAATAATAGGGGCTGGAAAGGTGGCTCAGTGGTAGAGTGCTTGCCTTGCATGCATGAGGTCCTGGGTTCAATTCCTCAGCACCACATAAGCAGTAAAAGCCAGAAGTGGCGCTGTGGCTCAAGTGGTAAAGCACTAGCTTTGAGCTGAAGAGCTGAGGGACAGCTCCCAGGCCCAGAGTTCAGGCCCCACGACCGACAATAATAATAATAATAATAATAATACTAATAATAATAATAAGAAGAAGAAGAAGAAGAAGAAGGAAGCAAAGAAAGATAATAGGAAAGGGTAGTTTCATGGGCAAGATGTTATGTTTTCCCACCTTTTACATTTGGTGAGTATGTAGGAGTGATTAACGCACCCACACTCCACTCACTCCAGCCACAATTTCGATTTCAACCAAAAGCTACATTCAAAGCCCTGAACCTAAACTTTGCCTTTATTGGGTAACAAGTCTTCTATTGGAACTCTTGGCATTAGTGGCTTCAAGGCAATGGTGAATGGAATTATAGCAGTGACTTTATGGATGAATTGGCTGAATTTTTCTTGCCCAGCCTTAGCATTGCTTCAGGAATCAAAGGTAATGACAGCTAGGTACTTGGGGCTTATACTAGTCATCATAGCTGCTCAGGGGACTGAGATCTGAAGAGCATGATTTGAAGTGAGCATGGGCAGGAACGTCTTTGTGATTCTTATTTCCAATTAAACACCAGATGTGGATCCATGGCTCAAGTGGTAGAGTACTAGCCTTGAGCATAAAAATAGGGCCTTGAATTTAAACTACACACACACACACACACACACACACACACACACACACACACACACACACACACACACACACGGTAATGACAGATGCCATGGGGGCTTTGGTCAGGAAATGGAGCTGTCTCAGACTTTTTTTAATACCCTAGGGGAGAGGAATCCTAATTTTATTTCTCCAATTGACAGTTGCCTGTAACTCTAGACTGCCCAGAAAGAAATGAGGTTAGTTGGTTGATTGGTTAATTGTCTTATTTGTTTGTGCCATACTGAGGCTTGAAATCAGGGCAATGTGCTGCCTTTTAGCTTTTTTGCTCAAGGTTGGTGCTTTACCACATGAGCTACAGCTCCACTTCCAGCTTAGAAGTAAGAGTTTTACAGAGAGTCTCACAGACTTTTCTGCCTGGGCTGACTCCAAACCTCAATCCTCAGATCTCAGCCTCTTGAATAGTTAGGATTACAGGTATAAGACACAGGCACCCGGGCTTGATTAATTGTTTTTTGACTGTTGTTTTTTAGTCATTTATTCACAAACAGTTCCATGTTCTGATTTGAGAATGGAAAAAATCATAATAACTGTCCTTCAAAGTCCACAGTCTCATAGGGGACACAGGAATAGAAATGATAAAACAGACTGATAATTGATATTGTACAGGTCTCTGTGATCTCAGAGGAGGGACAAGATACCATTAAGGAGGAACATTAACAAGGTGTGTGTGTGTGTGTGTGTGTGTGTGTGTGTGTGTGTGTGTGTGTGTGTTACTGAGATCAAACCCACAGCTAGACAGCCTACACAGCCCTTAAAATTTTTTACTTTGAGACAAATATTGATATTTCCAGCTAATCTGGCCTCCCTACTACTTGAGATTACAGATGTGCACCACCACACCTGTCTTTAAATTTTTTTTTCTCTGTTTTTGTTTTTTAAGATAAGGTCTTACCATATAGCCCAGGCTGGCCATGAACTCTCTATGTAGCTTAGGCTACCTTCAAATTCAGGATCCTCTTGTCTTTGCCTCCCTAATGGCTGGGATTATTATCAGGTGCCACCACATCCAGCCTTAGATTATTTTATTTTAATTTGTGATGATCCTAGCGAGGGCTGGCTCTAAAATGCAGTCCTCAGATCTCAGCTTCCTGTGTAGCTAGGATTATAGGTGTCAGTTCCTGGTGCCTAGCCCAGCCTTATTATTTAAAAACAAATTTATTGTTATTATATGGTGATGTCTTAGATATTCTTGGGTTTTTTTGTTTGTTTGTTTGTTTTTGCCAGTCCTGGGGCTTGAACTTATGGTCTGGGTACTGTTCCTGAGCTTCATTTGCTCAAGGCTAGCACTCTACCCCCTGAGCCACAGCACCACTTGTGGCTTTTTCTGTTTATGTGGTACTGAGGAATCAAACCCAGGGCCTCAGGCATGCAAGGCAAGCGCTTTACCACTGAGCCAACTTCCCAGCCCCTGCCTTAGATATTCTTTTTTTTTTTTTTTTGTCGGTCGGGGGGCTTGAACTCTGGGCCTGGGCGCTGTCCCTCAGCTCTTCAGCTCAAGGCGAGCGCTCTACCACTTGAGCTACAGCGCCACTTCTGGTTTTCTGGTGGTTTTTATTGGAGATAGGAGTCTCACGGTCTCTCCTGCCCGGGCTGGCTTTGAACCACGATCCTCAGATCTCAGCCTCCTGAGTAGCTAGGATTACAGGCGTGAGCCACCAGCGCCCGGCTGCCTTAGATATTCTTAAGGATGAATTGGCAGAGTATGATAAAGCATAACTGAACTCTAGTCCTGGGGAGGCTGAAGGCAGGAGGATCAAAACTGTGGAATCAGCCAAGATGCCCAGTAACAGATGAACAGATAAAGAAAATATGGCACATACATACCATGGAATATTACTCAGCCATAAGAAAAATGAAATCATAATTTTCAGGAAAGGTGATAGAATTGGAGATCATCATGTTCTCAAAAGTCAAATATCATACTTTTGCTTATTTGAACCATCTAAATGTAAAGACACACATATTCATGGTTCTTAGTGTGAGACTTTTCTTTTGTACTGGCATTGGGCTTGAACTCAGGGATATTTACTCAGCTTCTCCTCCCCACCCCCAATCCTGGGGCTTAAACTCAGGGCTTAGGTGCTGTCCCTGAGCTTCTTTTGCTGTATCACTCAAGCCACAATACTACTTGTGGCTTTTTCTTGGAGATAAGTCTCATGGACTTTTCTGCCTAGGCTGGCTTTGAATTATGATCTTCAGATCTCAGCCTTTTGAGTAGCTAGTATTACAGATGTGAGCCACCAGCGCCTAGCTCAGTCAACCTTTTTGCTCATGGATGGTGCCCTATCACTTGATCCATGCCCTTACTCCTGGCTTTTTGCTAGTTAATTGTGTTAATTGGAGATAAGAGTCTCTTAGATCTGTCTGTCTGGGTTCCTAAATAGCTAGGATTATAGGCATGAGCTACCAGTGCCCAAAACTATGGTATTGTTTGGGTATGAGGGTAAGGAGAATAAAGAGAGTGAATAATTTAAAAATATAGTACATCCGTATTGAAGATGACAAAAAGAATCTCAGTGAAAGCTGTTGAACAATAGAGAGCTCAGGGATAGAGAAAGAGAAAGCCACAAAGAGGGTTATTCTCAGTAAAATACAGTATTTGTGTATCAGAATATAACAATGAAACTCCTTGGTACAATTAATACACACTAAATAATTGAATGTCAGGAAAGTAAAATAGCCTCTGTTGGGGAGGGAGTTACCAGTAGAAGGGGATCGGCCTAACAAGGGGATAAATGAAGATGAATATGGTCTAAGTACTTTATTGCATTATGAAAACAAAACAATGAAACCTGTTGTAGAAGGGGGGAAGAGGTAAGGGAGAATGATATAGGGGGTGAATTTGATGGGGAAATATTATATCCTAATGTATTTCCATGCATCTGTGGAAAAAAATATACCTTTTTTTAAAGAATACAATTAATATATTTTATTTTATTTTTGCCAGTTCTGGGGCTTGAATTTAGGACCTGGGTACTATCCCTGAGCTTTCTTGCTCAAGGCTACTCCTCTCCTACTTGAGCCACAGCTCCACTTCTATATTTTCTCTCCCCTTCCCTTCCTTCCTTCCTTTTTTCTTTCTTTCTCTCTTTTTTTTCTCCCCTTCTTTCTCTTTTTTCTCCCCCCTCTTTTCTTTTCTTTCTTTTTTTTGAGGTAAGAGTATAGCCCAGGTTGCCTTTGAACTACCATCCTTTGATCTCAGCCTCCTGAGTTGCTAAGATTACAGAAGTGAACCACTGGTGCCCACAACAGCTAATGTATTTTGGTAAATATTTTATTTTATTTTATTTTATTTTGCCAGTCATGGCGCCTGAACTCTGGGCTTGGGTGCTGTCCCTCAATTCTTCAACTCAAGGCTAGCGCTCTACCACTTGAGCCACAGTGCCACTTTTTCTGCTTATGTGGTGTTGAGGAATCGAACTCAGGGCCTCATGCATGCAAGGCAAACACTCTACCACTGAGTAAAAAATCATTTTAAAAGAAAGATAAAGGAAGATGATGAGTTGGAAGTTTGTCAACTCAAAGGAGGGATAACAGTTTCTAGGTAGAAGGAAAACCACAGCAGGAAGTGGTTATGCCAGCCTGTAATCCCAGCTACTAGGGAGGCTGAGGCAGATCTCTAGGAAGAGAAGAGACAGAGCCAGAGTGAAAACCACAAAGGACTTAAGTGAATAGGGATACTATAAAGTTTTATTCTTTTTTTTTTTTTTTTGGTCTGTCATGGGTCTTGAAATCTGGACCTGGGTGCTGTCCCTCAGCTCTTCAGCCCAAGGCAACCGCTCCAGATTTCTGATAGGTTATTGGAGATAAGAGTCTCTGGGAGTTTCCCGCCTGGGCTGGCTCTGAATGGTGATCCTCAAATTTCAGCCTCCTGAGTAGCTAGGATTACAGGCGTGAGCCACTGGGCACGTGGCTTAGAAAGTTTTATTCTGAGAGAAAGTAAAAGGCATCCTTTAGGGGATCTGAAAAGATTAGAAAGGGAAGCTAGAGACCAATTGTTGATTAATTGCTATATTTTGCTAAGAAGTTTGAGCTGTGGTTATAAGAGCTCTTGTCTTGTATATTCAAGGTCCTAGGTTCTACCACCACTACCATGAAAACAAACTAGTTCAGATTTTATTGTGTAGGTGATAGGGACATATTAAAGATTTTTAAGCAAGGATAATGAGATCTTTGCTTTGTAAGAGATTACAGAGTAGAATTCAGTGAAGACAATTTGTTTCAGGATTCCAAGAACAACATGGCTTGATCCGTCTCCTGATAGGAGACAGATCAATTCTCAAACAGAGAATTCCTTTCTTCCTTACTTCTCCTCCTACTTTTCATAAACATAGTAAGCACTTATGTAGGCTTTGAGGTCCAAGGAATAAAAAATTGAATAAATATTGCTCACAGTCTAGTTCTGTTTACTAGTTTTTCATTATCAAATGAGAAAAGTCAAGGACATCACTGATATAGGTGGCTCATGCCTGTATTTCTAGCTTTTTTGGAGGCTGAGATGTGATGATTACAACTCAATGCCAGCCTGGGCAGGAAAGCCTTTAAGATTTTGTTGTTGTTGTTGTTTTGCCAGTCGGTCATGTGGCCTGAACTCTGGGCCTGGGGCACTGTCCCTCAGCTTTTCAGCTTAAGGCTTTTTTCTTTTTGCTTATGTGGTGCTGAGGAATCGAACCCAGGACCTCATGTATGCAAGGCAAGCGCTCTACCACTGAGCCACCTTCCCAGCCCCGTCTTTAAGACTCTTATCTCCAATTAATTACCAAAAAAGCCAAAAATGGCTCTGTGATTCAAAGTAGAAGAACACTAGCCTTGAGCACAAAAGCTCAGGGACAATCCCAAGGCCCTCAGTTCTAGCTCTAGAACCGGCACAAACTTAAACAAAAACAAAACAAAACAAAATCCCCCAAAACAAAACCAGATATAACCTTTCCTCTTTATATTTTTCTACTGTACTTTTTTTGCTCAGAAATTTGATTAAAAACTGGTAGAACACATTCAATTATTCTGTTATACCTGCTTGGATCCTTTTGTGTCTGTGTGTATTTGTCTGTGTATGTGTATGTATATGTGTACTGGGGGTTCTTACTGTCTGAAGATTCATTTCTTCATTACGAAGTTGACTAAGAACAGGTCTTCTCATGTAATTGAGGAGATTTTCTTCATGGAACATGAACTTACCAGCCATGACAGAAAAATGCAAGTTCTCATTCTCATGCCATGTCCCACCTACCCTATATTCAGAAGTGGGAAGGAGATTTCTAGGCCTCAAGAGATTTAGAACTGAATTGGGGGCATGAATCAAGTGATAAGTACCTGCCTAACAAGTGTCAGGCCCTGAGTTGAAGCCCCAGTACAGAGAGCAAGTGAGAGAGACAGACAGACAGACAGATAGACAGACTGATTCAAGATTCACCAATTCCCTTAGACAAAGACTGTTCTTCTTGCCAGCACAGAGGAAATGGCTGATATTCCAGAGTCTCATCCAGTTGGGGAAGGACAGTTCTACAGAGGGATCCAACACAGATAACAGGAAAATCTGGTGAAACAGGAACAGGTTGCTCTACACAGAGAACTCTCAGGCTCTGTCTTTTATGGGATAATTGAATGTGGCCACTAATTTCTATCAAAATTAATCTTGCGTTCAGTGTTTCCAGGGTGTAGTCACAAATAAACTATCCACTAATACTTTCAAATTAAATTCCTTAAACCAGACATAGCATTAACACCTAAACACAAACTATGACATTCTACTTACAACTTAAGACTTGTGGACTTAAATTAATTTAGGTGTCAACATAGGGACCAAAGAAAAATCAACTTATTATGAGGTGACAACTTGCTTAAAGCATAGATAGTAAATGAAATCTAGAAGATGAGGAAGCAGAACAGTTAAAGACTGATATAATTATTTCAATACAAGCCAGGCACCGGTGGCTCACAACTGTAACTCTAGCTACTCAGGAGGCTGAGATCTGAGGATCATGGTTCAAAGCCAGCCTGGAAAGTTCATGAGACTCTTATCTCCAATAAACTACTAGAAAAATGGAAGTGCGCTGTGGCTTAAATGGTAGAGCACTAGCCTTGAGCTGAAGAGCTGAGGGACTGCCCAAGCCCAGAGTTCAAGACCCACAACTCATCAAAAAAAAAAAAAAAGAATTATTTCAATACAGTATAATCAATGCTGTTACAAAGTCATAAAGAACCATAGCTTAGAGAAAGAATAGTGAGTTCAGAATAGAGGTGAGGAACATCTGAGTAATGTCTGAAGAGAGGATTACCAAGGGAGACTGGAGCCTAATTGGGAAAGCCAGGACAGGAGTACATTTTTAGGAAGCCTGAAGCAGAGCTGATCAATGATTAGACTAGGGAAGTTGGAAGATCATAGGGCCCTGACACCTGAGGTGTGTTTCCCACCTGTGCCTCTGTTTTATGGCTCTCTCCTCTCCTTTCTTCTCCCCTGCCCTACATTTTCTTTGCATGCTGGTCCAGAACATCTTCACAGGCTGCTGCTCTAATTACTTCATCCCATTTTAATTCTGCTGAGTTAGGAGCCTGTGAACTCAAGAGGAAATTCATGCAAAATACCCAAATTGAATGTGCTATCATTTTAGAAGCAAGTTTGACCCTATCTACCCCCTTCATCCTCCCTTTCCTCCCAGCTTGAAAACTCTAGAGGTGAAAGAGCTGTTGGGAAGGAGAGATTGCATTAATGGAGAAAGATGATGGGTTTGATTATATCAGTTGAGCCATTTTTTTTTTGGGAGGGGGTGGAGGGAAGGGAGAAAGACAAGGTGGGACTGTCAGTTGGGACCTTTTTTGGAGCTAATGGAGTTTGTTTCTACAACTCTGAAGTATTGCACTCACAAATCAAACTTCTCCCTCATCTTTCAAGATATTAACAAAATATAGCCGGGCGCTGGTGGCTCACGCCTGTAATTCTAGCTACTCAGGAGGCTGAGATCTGAGGATCGAGGTTCAAAGCCAGCCTGGGCAGGAGAGACTGTGAGACTCCTATCTCCAATAACCACCAGAAAAACCGGAAGTGGCGCTGTAACTCAAGTGGTAGAGCGCTCGCCTTGAGCTGAAGAGCTGAGGGACAGCGCCCAGGCCCAGAGTTCAAGCCCCACGGCCGACCAAAAAAAAAGAAAAAAAGATATTTACAAAATAGGACAGATTCTTTGTTCCAAGCTATTCATGGGAATGAGTAGTAACCTCAGAAGAAAGGATTGACAATTTTTAAATCAGTTTTTCTCAAATTTTTTGGTTTCAGGATTCCATTACACTCTTAATAATTATTAAAGGCCTCCAAGAGCTTATTTATTTATTTATTTTTATTTAATTTTATAGGTCATGGGGGCTGAACTCTGGGCCTGGGCGTTGTCCCTCAGCTCTTCAGCTCAAGGCCAGCGCTCTACCACTTGACCACAGTGCCACTTCTGGCTTTTTTCTGCTTATGTGGTGCTGAGGAATTGAACCCAGGGCCTCATGCATGCGAGGCAAGCACTCTACCACTGAGCCACCTTCCCAGCCCATCCAAGAGCTTTTTTATACAGTTATGTCTATTGATATTTACAGTATTTGGAATGAAAATTGAGAGTTATAAAAGCATGTATTAATCTGTTTAAAATAACAATAGTATTCTAATTTAGCATATAATAACAATAACACATTTTTGTGAAAAAACTTTATATGAAACTGTTTATAAAAACCTTCTATAAGGGCTGGGAAGGTGGCTCAGTGGTAGAGCACTTGCCTTGCTTGCCTAAGGCCCTGGGTTCAATTCCTCAGCACCACATAAGCAAAAAGAAAAAAGCCAGCAGTGGCTTTGTGGCTCAAGTGGTAGAGCGCTAGCCTTGAGCTGAATTGCTGAGGGACAGCGCCCAGGCCCAGAGTTCAGGCCCCACTACCGGAACCCCCCCCAAAAAACCCAAAACCTTCTATAAAAACTTTATGTCAGGTGCTGGTAATCCTAGATACTTAGGAGGCTGAGATCTGAGGATTGTGGTTCTAAAGTCAGCCCAGGCAGAAAAGGCCATGAGACTCTTATCTCCAATAAACCACTTAGAAAACCAGAAGTGGCACTGTGGCTCAAGTGGTAGAGTGCTTGCCTTGAGCTGACAAGCTGAGGGACAGTGCCCAGGTCCAGAGTTCAAGCCCCAGGACTGACAAAAAAAAACAAAAAACCCTTTATATATGTTTTTTTGTTGTTTTTTTTTTGTCGGTCGTGGGGCTTGAACTCTGGGCCTGGGCGCTGTCCCTCAGCTCTTCAGCTCAAGGCGAGCGCTCTACCACTTGAGCTACAACACCACTTCCGGTTTTCTCGTGGTTTATTGGAGATAGGAGTCTCACGGTCTTTCCTGCCCGGGCTGGCTTTGAACCGCGATCCTCAGATCTCAGCCTCCTGAGTAGCTAGGATTACAGGCGTGAGCCACCAGCGCCCGGCTTATATGTTTTGTAGTTTATATCTTTTTAATATCTGACTTGATGGAAGATATGTGAATTCTCATATTGGTTTCTACAGTCAATCAATTTTACTATATTGTTTTGATTTAAGTATATGAAGAAAATTTGGTCTGACAGAGTTGGAAAAAGAGAGGAGTATTTTAGTTTTCAGATAATTGTGGATATTTTTCTTTGATCTTACACCAAAAGTCAACACATAGTAATTTCTTTTTTTTTAATTGTGAAAATACCGTACAGAGGGGTTACAATTACATGGGCAAGATAATGAGTACATTTCTTATCAAGCTTGTTACCTCCTCCTGTTTCCCCTTCCCATCCCTTCCCATCTCCCCCTCCCCCCATAGTAATTTCTTAAAGGTTAGTTACAATGTGGAATTTAAAACAATATCATTGATTAAAGTTTATTGGTTTACATAAACTTTGAAGAGAGATTGTAACATTGTACATTTGCCTTTTAGAAAATATAAGCCCACTGAACAATATAGATATTCTGAATGTTCATACAGTTTACTATAAAATTATTTTAAAGATCACATTGGTTGTGTCACATCAGTCTCAAAAGAGAAGTCTTTAAGTATTGGGAAGCTTTTAAGTTCATAGTTGCAGATACAAGTGCTCCAAATTCTAATTTTTTACTTGAAAGCTTGAATTTTATCATTGGCAACAAATACTCTCGGTTGTTTTCCTTGAAATGACAGGCTCACTTTGTTCATTTTTTGGGAAACTATCTGCCAAACACTCAAATATGAATAATCAAAGTTTGTCTCCCAGTCATTCTTTCAAGAAAAAAAAAATGGTACTCCATGAAAAAGAGGCTAATTCAGCTTGAAATTCTAACAAGTACAGAGAGTTTTTCTTGAAAACAATCATTGTATTTGGGATACAGCAGAAGTGCTTTATGTTTATTCCCTAATTTGTCAGACAGAATGTTAAAAAAAGATGCTATCAAGTGTTGAAATTTAGTAGAAATTAATTTTTACCATTTTGATCAAAGACATTTGTAAGTGAACATGATAAAAAAAAAAAAAAGTACTAGGGATTGTTTTATAGGGCCTTGAACTCTGGATTGGCTTTTTTGCTTAGGGAGCCACACCTCTACTTCTGGCTTTTTGCTGGTTAATTGGAGATAAGTCTTGAGGATTTTCTTGAGCAAACCACAAAAGATCCTTACATCACAGCTTCTGAGATAGGCTTCAGCTCCATAAGATTTTTTTTTTTTTTTGCTTGCCTGTGGCTTGAACTCAGGACCAGGGCATGCTCCCTTATCTTTTTCACTCAAGATTGGCACTCTACCACTTGAACCATACTGCTACTTCTGGTTTTTTTTTTAAATTGAAGATCAGAGTGTCACGGACTTTTCTGCCTGCTTGGCTTTGAATCATAATCCTCAGATCTCAGCCTCCTGAGTAGCTAGGCTTATAGGTGTGAGTCACCAGGGCCCAGTAATTTTTTTTTTAAATGCGTGTGTAATGATGGTGAAGAATCTGATGACTACTAGGATAGTTTAGAACTATTGCTTTGATTTGTACTTAGGTGATGGTTCTTTTTATCTGCAGTTGCTTTTACACCATCAGTGCAAATGTCAACACAATGAAAGAAGTGAAATTAGAGTAGTATGGAAGTATTTTTAAACTCATGGGCTTTTCAGGAGGGAAGGTCTTGGTGATCCTATAGAGGGTCACAGATCATATTCTCAAAGCCACTGCTCTAAACGATACATCTGAATTCCTCAGTGTTAGGCCCTAGGTCCTCTTCTCAGTCTTTGCTGTCTCTTTAAACTTCTCTACTGCCTTTAAACTAGTTACCAACAAATAACCCACACCTTTATCATCTATAGCTCTGGTTTCTCTGTGGAGTGCCAGACCATGAATCAGTTTTATGCCAACTCAATTTTGGCACTTGGATATCACAGAGGCACTTCAAGGGCAGCATGTGAAAGACCTCACCAATGATTGTCCATCTAGTTACCCAAACCAGAGTTGTTGTCCTCAATGATTCCTCCTCACCTTAGGTCCAATCACTCAAGCTCTGACAATATTATTTTGTTAAATATCTTATCTCTACCCCATTAGCACCACCAAATCCAAACACTATTACCTCTTACTGAATTACCACAATATTCCCTCCAATGTTCTCATTGTAGCAAGAGTAATCTTTTAAAAATGCAACTTATTATGCCAAAACATTGTTTAAATCCTTCAGTAACTTCCCATTGCTTTCAAGATGAAGGTCAAAAACATTTGACATCTTCCCCTTCCCAATTTAGTTCAGATTCTTTGTTGAAAGTTCTGAGGTCAAGGGGTTGAGATGTAGCTCAGTGGTAAGCTTGCCTAGCATGTGTAAGGCTCTGGGTTAAATCCCCAATGCCACAAAAAGAAAAAAAAAAGTTCTAATTAGGATCATGACCCTTTCTTTCATAAGAATTAAATGCTTCATAAGCATGTACTTCTATTGATTAATAGAATTGTTTGATTAATGTCTCTTCCTGATAAGATTATAAATTCAATGAGAGCAAAGAGAGCTACATAGTAGACACTTTCGAAATAGCTGTTGAGTCAGTGATTGAATGAGGCCTAGGACAACCCTGAGCATGGATTAATGGTTGAATATAAGTCTTCTGCCCCAAGGCTCTTGACTTTGGGGAAGACCTATTTTTATTTTTATTGTCATAGCATTTCAAAGAAAAATATTGTCTTGTCCTAGGCATTCCATCAAAGTGTCCTCCTAAGCAAAGGAGCACATTTGTCTTCCATTTGACATAGGAGCCCTCTTTGCTCCCCATCATTCATTCTTCAATTGCTCTTCAAGAGTGTTAGCTTGCAATACTGTCCCTTTAGGATTAGAAGAGAGGATCTCATCCTTCTCCCTCACTAAGTACTTGGTTAGGAGGCCCATTTCAGTAAGAGAGAACAAAATATATCAAGAGAGAACAAGAACAAGAAAGAGTAAAATGAATTTGGTCTTTTTCACGACAGGAAGGAAAGGAATATCCAGCATTTATTAGCATCTACTTATGCAAGGCACTTTGACTTTTGTTCTTAGTCTTTTTTTTTTTTCTTTAGACAGGGTCTTGCCATGTAGCCCATGTTGGCCTTGAAGTTGCAATCATCCTGCCATAGCCAACAAAGTGCTATATCACCACCACCGCACTTTCTCATTTAGTCTTTACAACAACCCTGTAAAATAGGAATTATTGACAAATAACTGCCTAACGCAACATATTATAGTATCTTAGAGTTGTTTACCTACCCACTTCATAGTCCTGTCCAAAGGACTTGATATTAAACAAAACTTTGCAGCAGGTTATATTCTGTACCACATGACAGTATGCTTATCCCAATTTTTTAAACAACCACCTATGTATTCCTACTCTCTGGTTTTAGATATTAGAAGCTCTCACTTAAGGCCTATCAGTCCATGAGCTGGCCAGTCACATTTGACTTACAGCCCAGTGCAAAAAGATGAATTGGGCCTAGTGCTGGTGGCTCATGCCTGTCATCCTAACTACTTAGGAGGCTGAGATCTGAGGATTGTGGTTCAAAGCCACAATCCGGTCAGGTCGTGGGGCCTGAATTCTGGGCCTAGGCACTGTCCCTCAGCTCTTCAGTTCAAGGCTAGTGCTCTACCACTTGAGCCATAGCGCTACTTCCGGCTTTTTTCTTTTTGCTTATGTGGTGCTAAGGAATTGAACCCAGGGCATCAGGCATGCAAGGCAAGCGCTCTACCACTGAGCCACCTTCCCAGCCCCTAGACGGTGAAACTCTTATCTCCAATAAACCACCAGAAAACCAGAAGTGGCACTGGGCTCAAGTGGTACAGCACTAGCCTTGAGCTGAAGAGCTGAGGGACAGCGCCTAGACCCAGAGTTCAAGCCCCACAACCAACCAAAAAAAAAAAAAAAAAGAATTGGGACAGGCACCAGTGGCTCATACCTGTAATCCTAGCTACTCAAGAGACTAAGATCTGAGAATTGCAGTCCCAGCAAAGTTCAAGAAACTCTTCTCTCCAATAAACTACTCAGAAAAAGCAAGAAGTAGTGCTGTGGTAAAGCACTGTCCTTCAACAAAAGAAGCTCAAGGACAGCGCTGAGGCCTAGAGTTCAAGCCCAGGACTGGGAGGGTGAGGGAGAAGGAGGGAAGAAAGATGAAATGATAATTTTTTTTTCTAGAGACAGCTTCTTGTTCCATGATAGCCTAGAACTTGCTATGTAGTCCATTCTGGCCTCAAATTCTCAGTCTTCTTGCCTTAGGTTCCCAAATGCTGGGATTACAGCTATGTGCCACTATGCCTGGCTAAATTTATAATATATATATATATATATATATATATATATATATATATATATATATATATTACAGCAACATCAACAACCAAAATATCTTACCTTGGGCATCCACTGTAGCAGAAGTTTTTTTTGTTTTTTTGTTTTTTTTTTGGGGTCCGGTTGTGGAGCCTGAACTCTGGGCCTGGGCGCTGTCCTTCAGCTCTTCAGCTCAAGGCTAGTGCTCTACCACTTGAGCCACAGCGCCACTTCCGGCTTTTTTCGTTTTGCTTATGTGGTGCTGAGGAATCGAACCCAGGGCCTCTGGCATGCAAGGCAAGCGCTCTACCACTGAGCCACCTTCCCAGCCCTGTAGCAGAAGTTTTATGAGGATTTTTCTTCTTTATCCCCTGAGGCAGAAGTCAAGGTCAAATCAGTCTTGGTTCCTTTAACTCAATGCAACCAAGAGACCATATGATCTCTCCTCTAAGACCTTTATGCACAGGGCCCACTATAGTTTCTTGCCTCAGAGAGTTGGACACACATTTGGAATAATAAGATAAAGTCCCCTGGTCTAGGAAAGGAACTTTGGAGCTGAGAGATTTTTAGGTAAGAGCCATAGGACTTGAAGAGCTGGGCCCAAAATTTGACATCAGGCTGCAGGATAATTTCCCTAGTAATTTCCAGGACATAGGCTGCTCTCTCTCTCTCTAGACTCTCTTCCCTGGAGGCAGGAGGACTTGTAAAGGTTCCTCATCTGGGGATGACTGAGCTACATCATTACAGGAAATTCCAGGGCTCATCTGGGAGGACTCTTCTCTCTAGTCATCAACTTTCTGATTATACAACTGGCCATGCTTTTTATGTACAATGTGGAGCTGGCGTGGTTTCCCTATCCCTTCCTCATCCTGTCTCCCTCAAAGCCAGTGTCTGTGTTAGTATGATAATGCCATGATAATGGCCGGAAGATACCCTCTGCTAACTAATCAGACCCTCTGGAGTGGCATCCCAGCCTAGGCTTAATTCTCCCTGACAAGGAAGCAGCCAATACCCAAAGCTGGAACACAAGGTGCTGGCTGGGAAATTGCATCTGGGAAAGCACTGAGGGGGAAAATTGGAAGTATCAGAATTTCCCAGGTTGCTATTCCACAGGGGCTGAACATCGTTAGCAACAGCACTAATTATGATCCAGGAGAGTCAGGCCTGGCTGCCTAGTCTGCCAAGGCAGTCCTTGAGAGCGGCCTTGGGAGGTAATAGGGCAGAGGCAAAGCTTGGGTTTCTCAGCAGAGAGAATTTAGGAGAGGGGAGACTGCAGGGCCATTCAGACCATGGGGAAGGGAAGATGGATGGGTTTACTTGCTGACTGTCCTCATGCTCTTTAGAACTGTAATAGAAAGGGAGAGTTAGATTTCTTTAATGATATCTACCTGCCAGGAATTCAGAATTGTCTGCCTACCTCCTCTCTTCCCATTCTCTATTGTCTTCAGTGTACCATGAGGAATTCTTTATTTTATTTTATTTTATTATTTTTATTTTTTATTGTGAAAATACTGTACAGAGGGGTTACAATTACATGGGCAAGATAATGAGTACATTTCTTATCAAGCATTGTCACCTCCTCCTTTGTTTACCCTTCCCATCCCTTCCCATCCTCCCCCCCTCCCCCTTCCACCTAGCCCTCCCCCCCCCACCACCAAAGTTGTAAAGTTCGTTTTCGACATAACCACTTGTACGTCTCATTGTTGCAATGGGTCCACCTGTATCCCTATTTAAATGATTTGTTTTTTCCCTTCCTATCCACAAATTATAACAACATCAAATACAGTGAAAGTAGGGGTCATACAAAGCAACAAAGAAATAATCTTATAAATGTGTTAGAAAGAATCACATGAAAACATTTGAATACATATCTTAGGGTTCATTTCCCTAACATCAACTTATCTGACCTTTTCTGCTTCACTCAGACATATACTAGTTATTGCAAATAAGGGAAACCATGGGACCTATGTTTCTTTGGGCCTGGCTTACTTCACTTAATATAATTTTTTCCAAGTCTTTCCATTTCCTAACAAATGGGGCAGTGTCATTCTTTCTGATGGAAGCATAGAATTCCATTGTGTATATATACCACATTTTCTTGATCCATTCATCTACTGAGGGGTATCTGGGTTGGTTCCATAACTTAACTATGGTAAATAATGCTGCAGTAAACATAGTCGTGCTGGTAGCTTTAGTATGGTCTTATTTGTAAACATTTGGGTAAATGCCCAAAAGTGGGATTGCTGGGTCAAAGGGGAGCTCTATGTGGAGTCTTTTGAGGAACCTCCATACTGCTTTCCAAAGTGGTTGAACAAGTTTACACTCCCACCAACAGTGCAGTAAGGTTCCCTTCTGGCCACATCCCCTCCAGCATCTGTTGTTATTAGACCATGAGGAATTCTTATGCCAATGTCACCAGTGACATCAATGTCATGTTATTTATGTTATGTTATCTCTCTCTCTCTCTCTTTTTTTTTTTTTTTGGTCATGGGACTTGAACTGTGGGCCTGGGCGCTGTCCCTCAGCTCTTCAGCTCAAGGCTAATGCTCTACCACTTGATTCACAGCACCACTTCCGGTTTTCTGGTGGTTAATTGGAGATAAGAATTACAGACTTTCCTGCCTGGGCTGGCTTCAAACCATAATCCTCAGATCTCGGCCTCCTGAGTAGCTAGGATTACAGGTGTGAGCCACCGGTACCCAGCTACTTGTTCCTTTTGGCCTCTGTATACTCCATTCTGTGTTCTCATTAACTAGCTCCTTGTTTTCCTCACCTCTGACATCCCTCAAAACTGATCTCACAGGGCTGGGAAGGTGGCTCAGTGGTAGAGTGCTTGTCTTGCATACATGAGGCCCTAGGTTTGATTCCTCAGCACCACATAAGCAGAAAAAGCCAGAAGTGGTGCTGTGGCTCAAGTGGTAGATCACTAGCCTTGAGCTGAAGAGCTGAGGGAAAGCGCCCAAGCCCAGAGTTCAGGCCCCACGACTGACAAAAACAAAAACAAAAGCAAAAACTGATCTCATATCTCTATTTTTCTTTATCCGTTTCATTCCTTAGTAATTCAATTTATCTCATGAACGTAAAGCCAGCTATGAGGTTGGGGATATAGCTCAATGGTAGAAAACCTGTTTAATATGTACAGGAGTCCAGTCTCCAGCACCTGATGATGATAATGGCTATAAATTAAAAATAAGGCAACCTATGTGACTACACCCTACCCATACCCAGTTGCTACTTGCCATATCCATAGAAATATCTTTATTTTACTAGAGCCCTTCCTGACTCTTCTCGTTCTTTCATGCCCAGTGTTCCATCTCTCAGAAAACATTGCTAGTTCTACACTTACATTATGTTCAGAATCTGGCCTCAGAGTCACCTGCCATCATTGCCATCGACAGAGGCCTAAGAATTAATTCAAATATATGTTAGGCTGTGATATTAGTGTTTGTTTTGTGTCATGAAGAAGAAAAAGATTCCTTCCTTGTCATGTGTGAGCCTAGACAGAAGTAGCCAGAATTTATACAGTCACTCTACAATTCTAAGGATTCTGGTTTCTCATGGCTTGCTGTTCTGTCATCTTCAATATACAGCTGTCATATTGTGGCCCAAGATGGCTGTTCCAGTTATTCCCATTATGCCATGAGACTAAGATTCCAGCCTGAGGAAAGAAAGAACAAGTGGAAAGAAGCATCTCCTGCTCCTGCTCCTGCTCCTGCTCCTGCTCCTCCTCCTCTTCTTCCTCCTCCTCCTCCTGCTTTTCCTCCTCTTCCTCCTCCTCCTCCACCACTACTACTTCTTCTTCTTCTTTCTTTCTTCTTCTTCTTCTTTCTTTCTTTCTTCTTCTTCTTCTTTCTTTCTTTCTTTCTTTCTTTCTTCTTCTTCTTCTTCTTCTTCTTCTTCTTCTTCTTCTTCTTCTTCTTCTTCTTCTTCTTCTTCTTCTTCTTCTTCTTCTTCTTCTTCTTCTTCTCCTTCTCCTTCTCCTTCTCCTTCTCCTTCTCCTTCTCCTTCTCCTTCTCCTTCTCCTTCTCCTTCTTCTCCTCCTTCTCCTCCTTCTCCTCTTCCTCCTCCTCCTCCTCCTCCTCCTCCTCCTCCTCCTCCTCCTCCTCCTCCTCCTCCTCCTCCTCCTTCTTCATTCTTCATTCTTATTCTAATTCTAATTCTTCACCTGGAAAAGACAACTATGTGATATGATGGATATGTTCATTAATTTGACTGTGGTAATCATTTCATGGTGTATATGAATAGCAAAACATCACATTGTATACCTTAAATATGAACCAGTTTTATTAGTTAATTATACCTCAACAAAGTTGGGGGAGAAAAACCAGTATAGTGCCTACTTGTCCTTAGCATCAAGAATATGACCTGAAAATTGCTTACATCCCATCAGCTGACGTTTCGTTGCATGGCTGCACTTACCTGAAGGATCCTGGGAAATGTAGTCCTTTTTATGAACTCCCTTGTGTCCAGCTAAAATGTGGAAGAGAATGAGTTTGAGGAGAAAATCCTTGCTCTGTTCTAGTCTCCTAAGTGGTTTCCCTGCCTTTGTTTTATCATCTATGTTCTGTCTTCAACACAGTGGGCAAAGTAGGTTTGGGGCTTTTGTTTTCTTTTTCTTTTTCTTTTCTTTCTTTTTTCTTTTTGGGGGGGGGGGGGGCGGATCCAGTCGTGGGGCCTGAACTCTGGGCCTGGGCGCTGTCCCTCAGCTCTTCAGCTCAAGGCTAGCGCTCTACCACTTGAGCTACAGTGCCACTTCTGGCTTTTTTCTTTTTGCTTATGTGGTGCTGAGGAATCGGACCCAGGGACTCAGGCATGCAAGGCAAGCGCTCTACCACTGAGCCACCTTCCCAGCCCCTTTTTTTCCTTTTTTGTATGCTGGTCCTTGGGATTGAAATCAGGGCCTGGACGCTGTCCCTCAGCTATTTTGCTCAAGGTTTTTTGTTTGTTTGTTTTTGTTTTTTGGTGGTTGATTGGAGGTTAAGTGTCTTATAGACTTTCCTGCCCAGGCTGGCTTCAAATAGCAATGATCAGATCTCAGCTTCCTGAGTAGCTAGGATTATAGGTCTGAGCCACTGGTGCCTGGCTCAGAGTAGTTGTTTGAAAGCAGAACCTATCTTGTGCAGAACCTTCTACTCAGAAAAAAATCTAAAGTCTTTGCCAGGCTATGCACCAGTTTCTCTCTGATTTCTTATGTATATCCTATTTCTCTCTGCCTTACTCTAGTCTTGCTTGACTCATTTGCAAAATGCTTAAAGGAACCTCAGTTTTCAACCTTTACACCATGTATAGTTGTATTCATCTGTTCATTGCTGCTTCTGGTGCCTGGAATTCTATTCTCCCAGATAGCTCCAAGTCTTGCTACTTTACTTCCTAAGGCATTATTCAAATGCCCTTGCCTCAGAGAGGCTTTCCTTAAGGCCCCTAGTTGCATAATTCTTAGCCCCTTTACTGCACTTCATTTTTTCTGAGGCATTTAAATAACCTAAAACATATTTGCTTACTTTTTTGTTGTTGTTCTGTTACAAGGGTTTGAACTCAGAACGTGGTTGCTGTCTCTGAGCTTTTTAGCTGAAAGTTACTACTTGAGCCACAGCTCCAGTTCTGGCTTTTCAATAGTTTATTAGAGCTAAAAGTGTGCTATAAGTGCTTGTTGAATGAATGAATAGGTTAAGATGGCAGTAACACCTGCAAAGGCAGAAGAACTGGGATTCTTTGATCTCTGTTGTAGTTCAGGCTTGGAAATAGAGACTCCTTAGTGTCTTGCTTCTCGAAGTTTCCTTTTGTTCAATTTACCAAATATTTATTAGGCTTCTAATTCTTTAGATATCTAATATGATGGACATAAAGGAAAATCAGCTATAGATTGGAACTTTCTCAGGAAAACTTGCAAATTGGTTAGGATCCTACATTATGTCCTCTTTTTTTTTTCTTTTCAAGTGTAATCATTCAAGGATGGCATAATCTGATAACCCAAGCTCTTGAATTATTAAACCCAGGGATTCCCTGCATAGGAAGAGAAATGTGTGGTGAGGATTCATTCAGACTCTTTCAAGTTAAATGTCAAGGACTTCCTGACTACCAATGTTGTTGGCCAAAGCAATCTCAATAAACTGGTGTGGCCTGTGTGGAAGAAGTAGAGAGGATATAAAGAAAGGTTATCCCATTGAAGATTTTATTTCTGTGTTATAGCTTCTTTTTCTTACTCTCAGTAGGACCTCACTTACTGCTGGTCTGCTTAAGAAACTGTTTGAACATTTCTCATTCTGTGGATGAGGGGAGATGAGTAGGAGGGGTGGCATGGCCAGAGGGCTCTGAGGGAGACGGAAGGGAGGGCTTGGAGTTGTCAGGGGACCCCAGCTGGAGTGAAAGGTGGTAGCAGAGAAAAACTGGGCCTCAAATAGGAGATAAATTTCCTGAAAGATTGCTAGATTATCTCTTCTTGCTGTGGGCAAATGCAAAAGGTCACAGTTGTTGTTCTCCCCAGACTGCTCCTCATAGGGCCACTTAGACACTGCTCTGACATTTACTGCCTGAGAAGATCAAAGACCTCCTCCAAGCCTGGCTCTGGATTTCCACACTGAGAAGGTTCTATTTTCCCCCCACTTTGATGAAGGCATCCTTTCCTAATTCTACTTTCTTTTGATAGCCCCCTTCTATGAAGGTGGGTGCTAGGGCCTCCTTGGCTCCATACTTGAAGGTGTATTAGGAACTACAGGATTACCTATTATCATACCCAGTTCTGATTCAACAGATCTAGGTGGGACCTAAGAATTTATGTTTCTAGAAAGTTCTGCCACTCTGTGATCTTCCTCCTTGCTCCAAATGAAGTGAAGTGAGCTTAGATGAACACAGATTCATTCGAATAAAATGTCAAGGACTCCTTGTACCTATCTGAACTGTTGGTCAAGACCCAGAATCACCCTTACTTGTAATTCTTTGAGAGTCTCTCCACTTCTCATGTGTCTGGGTGAGTGAAGACCTATCCTAACTTCCTGCCTAACTTGGTGGTACTGCTGTCCCTGGGCATGGAATTCCTAGACTTGAGAATTGCAGAAACTGTTATAGATGGAAGAGGATAGAACAGTAGATGTAGTGTATGCAGAAGGAACCCTCTCCGTTCCTATACTTCTATTTCTTTGAAATTAAAATATTTGTTTCTTCCTGAGCTCTGTTCAAGATCAAGCTGATGATTGAGAAATCATGTATGCTTAATGTCTCTAACCCATTAGCAGCCTGGCATGGGGCTCTGCTAATCAGGCTCCTTAGTGGAAGTACTGTGAAGAGTATGGTTGTGAATGTCTTTACCACCTCCCCAGCCTCAGCTGGAGAGGAAGTGTCTAGACATAGATCAGGGCCTAGATGGGCTCAGAGGTGGCTTGACAATGATTCATACTGCCCGAGAAGGATGACCTAATGATAACAGGTCCTCTACCTTGATTTTGGTAGGGATACAAAGTAGGCTTCCAGGTTACTTCGTTTTAAGTAGCAAGACACTACACATACACTCCAGCTGTCTTTATTCTCCTTAATTAGCAACAGTAGCTTTCTTTGGAGCATATCCCTGTCTCTGTGGTCCTCATTCAGCATTTATTTAGCACTTCCATAATATGGAGTAGGCTCTACCATATCATCAGCTAACCCTTTCAAAATCCAAAAGCCTATACTGTCTCTTTTTTTTTTTCTTTTTCTATGGTGCTAGGGATAGAAGCTGTGGAGTCCCATATGTATTAAGCAAACACTCTACCACTGAGCTAAATCCCCTCTATGAATTCATATTTTAGTCTGTCATCAAATAAGTGGTAAAAACCTTTTGTCTGGAATCTAAGGGATCCCAGAGGATCCCTTTAGCAGCTCTAAGACCCTGTTATTCTATGCCAGTTATTACTCTCATAGCCACTCTTCAATAGTATGGGTTTTGTGATCCAGGCATCAGTGGCTCCTAGCTACTTGGGAGGTGCAGAATGGGAGGATCACAGTTTGAGGCCAGTAATGGCAAAAAAATGTCTGTGAGATTACCTCTGAATGGAAATATGCTGTGTGCAACTGCATGTAGCTGTCATCCCATCTAGACATACATCTGAGCAGGAAGTGAGACTTTATCTAAAAAGTAACTAGTACAAGAAAGGGCTGAAGACTTGGCACAAAGATAGAATTCCTGTCTGCCAAATGTGAAGCCCTGAGATCAAACCCAAGTACCACCAAATCAAATCAACAAAACAACACTGAAATCACAGTGTGACCTCTGTGGATATGATCTCACAGAGGGAGAATTCGGGGTGATCCAACAAGAGCAGTCTTGAAGTATTTCAAGAACCACTACAGTTTGTGTCTTCCTCAAAACTCATAGGTTGCAACTGTATCTCCTCCTCTCCAGTGTAATAAGATTAAGAAAGCCTGTAAAGGACAAAGTGAGCCAGGTTTGGTGGTTCAAGTCTGTAATCTTAGTTACTTGGGGAGATTTACCAGAGCATAAAAGTTTTCAAGATTCCATCTCAATCAGGGCTGGGAAAGGCTGTGCATATCTGTAATCCCAGTGACAAATGAAACACAATGGTAGCTGTCCAGGCACATGTCTGTCTTCCTTAACAACATGGAGAAGCACAACCCAGGCAAGTCCAGGGAATAAATGAAACCCTATCTTGAAAGAAACCAGGCAGCTAGACACTAGTGGCTCATACCTAAAATCCTAGCTACTCAGGAGGCTAAGATCTAAGGACCACGGTTCAAAACCAGCCCAGGCAGAAAAGTCTTTGAGACTCTTATTTCTAACTAACCAGCAAAAAGCCAGAAGTGGCAATGTGGCTCAAATGGTAGAATTCCAACCTTGAGTGAAACAGTTAAGGGAGAATGAGGCCCTGAGTTCATGCCCAGTACTAAAATACCTACACATAAAAATAACCAAGACAATGGGCTGGGAAGGTGGCTCAATGGTAGAGCGCTTGCCTTGCATGCATGAGGCCCTGGGTTCGATTCCTCAGCACCACATAAGCAAAAAGAAAAAAGCCGGAAGTGGCGCTGTGGCTCAAGTGGTAGAGCGCTAGCCTTGAGCTGAAGAGCTGAGAGACAGCGCCCAGGCCCAGAGTTCAGGCCCCAGGACCCAATGCAAAACAAAACAAAATAAGCAAGACAAAAGAGGGGCTGGAGGCCTGACTCAAGTGGTCAAGCACTTGCCTTACATGCATGAGACCCTGAATTCAATCCCTACTATCACAAAAAAATAAAAAATAAAAATAAAAAGAGCCCATATGGTAGTACACACCCTGTGACCCCAGCTATAAGGCTGGCCCTCGGCAAAAAGCCAGGCCCTATCTGAAAATAAAGCAAAAAGGGCTGATGTAACTCAAGTGGTAGCACCTGTCAAGCAAGTTTGAGACCCTGGGTTCAAACTCTAGTACTGCCAAGAAAAAAGATGATAAATTTTAAAGATTTTAATTAGATTTTGTTTCAGATTCCAGAATCAAGCAATACTTCATTCCATAAAACAGAATGAGTGTTCTGATGAGCTGAGCAGAGAAGGTCGGTTTTATAGACAGAGAAAGCTGAGGAAAGCAAAAAGAGAAAACAAAAAGCAAATTGGTTGTTTTCAAGTTTCTTTCTTTTTAAAGGTTAAAGCAGAGAAACTTTTCATATCATGCCAAGCATAAAACTGGCTTGTCTAGAGACTTGGCTATTATCTCTCACTTTCTTGATTTCCTGGATGGGCAGCTAGACAACTTGGTTTTAGCCTAGTAATTGTAACTTAGCATGAGTGACTCTGTTTTGGTTTGGCCAGTTGAGCCTAGTACCAGAAATCATTAAACCAATGGCTTCCTATAAATTTTCCTTAACAGGCTGGTGGGAGGTAATGAGGATTAGATGACATCATAACAGGAGAATCCTCATAAATGGGATTTGTGCCTTTTGTGGGTCATGAGGGCTTGCTTCCTCTCTATACTCAGCTATTTGAGGATACAACACTTCTGTACCCCTCAGCAGAACTCAACCAAGATGGAATTCTCATGTTGGACTATCAATCTTCAGAATTGTGAGAAGTAAAGACAGGTGCATGTGGTTCATGCCTGTAATTATAGCTACTCAGGAGGCTGAGGTCTGAGGTTGGTAGTTCAAAGCCAGCTCAGACAGGAAAATCTGTGAGACTCTTATATCCAGTAATTACCAAAAAAACTAGAAGTGTGGTCCAAGTGGTGGAGTGCCTGCCCTGAGTGAAAAAGCTAAGGGACAGTGCTCAGGCCCTTAGTTCAATCCCTAGTACTAGCAATGTGCGTGCCCAAACACAGAGAATTGTGTAAAATAGCTGGGCACTGGTGGCTCACACCTATAATCCTAGCTACTCAGAAGGCTGAGATCTGAGGATTGTGGTTCAAAGCCAGCCTGGGCAGGAAAGTTTGGGAGACTCTTATCTCCAATTAACCAGCAGAAAAACTGAACTGACACTGTGGTTCAAAGTAGTAGAGGAACTAGCCTTGAGCAGAATAGCTTGGGGACAGTGCCTAGGCCTTGAGTTCAAGCCCCATGACCAACAACAACAAAAATTATGCAAAATAAATTTCTGTTGTTTGTAAACTACTCAAGACTGGGAAGGTGGCTTAGTGGTAGAATGCTTGCCTAACATTCATGAAACCCTGGGTTCAATTCCTCAGTACCACATAAACTGAAAAAGCTGGAAGTGGCACTGTGACTCAAGTGGTAGAGTGCTAGCCTTGAGCAAAAGACGCTCAGGGACAGTTCCCAGGCCCTGAGTTCAAGCCCCAGAACTGGCAAAAAGAAAATAACAACTACTACTCAGTTTATTTGTTATAACAGCCTGAAGTTTCTAAGACAGTCCCACTGGACAATTTCAACCATCAGCAAATATGTATTAGGAGGGGAAAATACTCTGCTCCCAACTTAATGAAACATTTGAGAGGGAAAGTAAATTTCTACTTTAGGGAGGGCCTGAAAGAGGCAGAACTTCACAGCCATCAGAATCACACAGCAAGATAATGCTGACTTTTCTCCTTCTAGAGAGGGAGAGTTATATATGGGTACCTGTATTCTAGCCTACCAACAAGCCAATGGATTGGCCAAGACCCTCCTGTTTAAGGCCTTTTTCATCCTGGCTCCTCAGCCTGAGGTCTGAGCCATGGAAAACCCTGTCCAATCTGTTGGAACAGAACATCACAAACTGCTCCTGTTGGTCTGAGCTGCCAACTCCCCAGCCTGCTGCTGCTTAGAAAAAGGCTACAATGCGTGTAATCAGTCCACAGCATCCCTCTGCATCCCAGTCCCCTTTGTGAGAGAAGAGTCTATTTGGAAAGAATCACATCTGAAGCAGGCAATTTGAGGAGAGATAGGCAGAACGGAGGAAGCCAGAAAGGCTCAGATGATCAGTTGGGCAAAATCAGACTGCATTATACCTTATACTTTTCCTGCTACTCAAGCTTTCCCACATTTTGCCAGTTCAGACCCATCTGCCCAGCTTTCTTCCACTGCTCCCAGGCTTGGCATAATAGACAGCTTTTCCATTCTCTGTCCCTTCTGTTTTCCAGGCCCAACCTGGCCCATACCCAACATGTACAAACCTCCCAATTGGAGCCTTCCTGGGTGGCAGGCAGTGTGTATAGGGCGAAGGCTAGAATTATAAAGTTGAGCTGATGAGCCCCTGCCCTAGAGTCAAGGGTAAATGGGCACACTTAGCAATTGAAATGTCACCTGCCTCCTGGCCAGCTTTTCTGCTAAGGATGTGATCATCCAGAAATCAGACTTTGAAAGTAGAGGATCTGTGCTTGTCTCTGATCTGCACCTTTCCAGCTGGTAGCTTTGACTCTCTGTTGCCTGATCTGTAAAAAAAAAAAAAATGAAGGCAGAAATTAGGGTAACTTGAGAAGGAATGAGTAAACTGAAATTGCCTGGCCATCTCCGTTATCTATCTCTTGCCTGATCCTAGGTCCCCTTGGGTTCTAGTCCCACAGGAGAAGCTTTCTTGGATGCTAGGAGGTAGGAATGCTCCCAGAAGACAGCCCCACCAGCCTAGCAGCAACCAGAGCCCTGAAACCTCCTGGAGAGGGTGGATGAGTCCATATCTATGTTGTTTTATAACTCAAGGGAAGTTGTTCCAAAGGAGCTCTTAGTGTGCCGAGTATTCCTCCTGTCTGCACTGGCCAGGTTTGAAGGAGGAATCCCCATTAGAGATTGATGTCACAGATTTTCTTCCCTCTCCCCAGCCTTATCCTTGGTGATTTATAGGAATTATTTGGACATAGTAGTTAATAGAAGTAGGTTGCTAGTGTGTGGGCGAATTTATCACTGTCTCCTTGCATTCCAGGAGTGGATCTATCTTTCAGGGTGAGATATCCTGTAGCTATTTCCCAAGGTCTGAGAAATATGGGCTACTATGAGAGAGCAGGGATTTTGGAAAGCTTGGGCTGAATGCAAAGTGGCTGTGGAGATTGGCTTAGAAGGGCTTTCCCCCACTCCCCCCCCCCCCCCACTTTTCCCCCTTTAACTATGGAGTAAGGAAGGCAGAGGTGTTGGCCTTCATGGTAAGGCTGCTGTCCATGATGCCTCTTCCCTTGCTGCCTCTAATCCATCTCTTGGTTTGGAAAATAGGTGTTTCCCCTGAAGCTCAGAGTAAAGAGGGCTGCTTTTAGCAGTGATGAAAGAAAGAGATAGAGATAAAGGGGCCTATTTGATGAAGGCAGTGCTCCAGGTTGAAAAAGACTAGCTTCTTTTCCACTCCAGCCCCCAGTATGTCAGCTCAGCATGTCCTATTTTGACCTAGGGCTTGAAGTTTTAGAGGCAGGAGAGAGGAGATGCGAGGAGGGGAAGATAATTTTGCATGCAGGAACAAAGTGAGAAAAGTTGCTTCTTCTAGCCCCACTCATGCCAGACCTTTTTCCCCACAGACAAAGTGTGGGTGGTATGTGCGTGCATGCCCGTGCCTACATTTAGTGTGAGCGCAGACATGCTACTGCAAATTGCTGTGGGAGAATGACTAGTGAAAATTCTGAAGTCTACTCCCCATTTTTTTCTAGCCAGCCAGAGGGCTTCTCTTCGATATTTACTTGGGTCTTATTTCTCTAATCCTTATTTTGGCTTCTTTCTCCGACCTCGGTATCTCAGCATCAGTTTCTCAGCATGCTTCTGACTCCCCACACCCCCATCTTGGAAAAGGAGAATGTTGGAACTGTTCCCCACTAGCTGCCATTACTTAAGATACAGCAAAACAGATTTAAATCAGACTCAAGGAGAGAAGACAGCCCTGGGTACGGGCTGTGGAATCCTATAAGCTCATAGACTATAAGAACTAAAGACCAAGGAAACTGCTAATCTCTCTTGTGTTTAAATGCAGAGTAGGAGGTCCTCCTGGAAATGGCTATTATCTTCCTGTAGTAAATATAGACATGTCGCACTGGCCCCTGAGCACTTTCTGGGAAGAAGTAAAGCCACCCCTCCTGAGCTTCTTGATGCATATTCATAGTCATAGTCCTGAGATGATTCACTGTGTGTGTTTCAGTTTCTGCTTTCTTAGGCTCACAGGAAGAAGATTGTTTTTCTACATGGACTATGACTTTTCACCTGAAGCTGGAAATATCTGCAAGCTAGATAGCCCCTCCCAGAACTCTGGGTCTGTGCCTAGGAGCAGGCTGCAGACTAGGGGTTTGGCAGCCTAGGCATCCTCTTCTCAGGTCCGCTGCCTTGTACATAGCATCTCCCAGGTCTATATGCGGCCTGGGAAAGTCTAGCTTGGATTCAGGCTCTGGGAAACTAAAGCCAAGGCCTTCCCGTAAGGCCTCGAAGTGCCTTGCAGCTAGAAAGCATGTATTTTAACAATTCATCCTTCCCCACCCCAACTGGCTTCAGTCAAGCCAGCAGGGGGCGCTCCTGGGTCACCCCAGGAAGGGAAACTGGGTTGTCTACGTTGGCTCAGAACTTTGGAAATTTTGTCTATCCATCTGTCAACCTGAAGGTGAGCAGGGCAAACTGTTCAAGTGCTGGAAGCAAACATTTTGGGGCAGACAGAAACAGACTTCAGAGGAAACTAGCTTTTCTAACTTACCCATATACTCGGATGGGCTGGAGGAAATCTGATCTCTGCCTCTGGGAGATTAGTTTTGGGGACAAGTTTCCATATGGAAGTCATGGCAAAGCTTGCTCCGTTCTACTTCATGAATCCTGACCCTTTGCCAGTCCTCAGAAACTGACTTTAGTTTGGCCATCTTAGGGCAGCTGAATATCTCAATCTTCTTCAGAGCAATCTGTGTTGCTAATTACCCATGCCATCCACTAGGTTCTTCATCGTGTGTGTGTGTGTGTGTGTGTGTGTGTGTGTGTGTGTGTGTGTGTGTGTGTGAGAGTGTAGGGTGGGGTCTTTCTCCCAGATGTAACACAGTCCTGTAGTCTTATCTGGGAGTTGGATAGGAATGGACAGAGGCTGGGATTATCAAATAGATACAAGGGGGTGGCACATATCTGAGGCTTTCTGGACAGCAGTGAAGAAAAGCTCAGAAAGGAGAAACTTCCCAACGTCCTCCTGTTGTCTTTTCAGTTGTCTTCCTCAGTCTTCCTTATCATAGTTTGGAAGCTCTTACCCTATGAGTCCCTAAACAACCTGATCCTTAGAAATCCCTCCTTTCCAGCAAAAGGCCTTGTGTGAGCATTAGTTTATGGGTATAGGGAGGGTAGGCTCCTTGTCAGGTTGCCCAGTCCAGCTTGGACTTTTGGCTCTTGGCACAGGAACCCCAGGGAATGGCAGCTGTGTGGAGAATGGGATGACTGGCGGAAGTCAAGGGCTTTGTTGCCCAAAAGGTTGAGGACATGTCTTTAATTTTGTTTTTGTTATTATTATCATTACTGTTTATGTAGTATTGAAGTTAGAACTCAGGGTCTTGGATTTGCTAAGCAAACTCTCTAGTACTTGAGAGACACCTTCCATGGTATAGTTGTTCTAGGAGAGTCATTCTCACATCTAGCACCTTCCATCCAATCTTACAGTACTTATTCTCCCTAGAGTCTGGCTCTGCAGGAACTCCTAGGCTTTCAGGAGCCTAACACCTCATCCAAAAAGGCCCATCCTTTCAAATGCCAGAGTCCCAACAGGTGTGGCTGATTACTCAACTCTACCAAAGCTTTAGCTCTCTAGCTATTTAGGACAGTAGAGGGTAGGAGTGAGAATTTATCTGGTAGAAAATCTGAAGAGAGGGGCTGGGAAGGTGATTCAGTGGTAGAGTGCTTGCCTTGCATGCAGGAGGTCCTGGGTTCGATTCCTCATCACCATATAAGCAGAAAAAGCCGGAAGTGGCCCTGTGGCTCAAGTGGTAGAGTGCTAGCCTTCAGTTGAAGAGCTGAGGGACAGCGCCCAGGCCCAGAGTTCAGACTCCATGACCGATTAAAAAAAAAAAAAAATCTGAAGAGAAGCAAATTCCTTAGGCCGCTAGGCCTTTAGGCTTTTACTACGGTGATCATGTCTTTCAACCAGGATATTTTCCTAGAGTGAAACCTCCATTCTTCCAGCCACAGGTTTCACCTGTCTTTTTTTTTTTTTTTTTGGTCGGTCATGGGGCTTGAACTCTGGGCTTGGGCGCTGTCCCTGCACTCTTCAGCTCAAAGCAAGTGCTCTACCACTTGAGCCACAGCGCCACTTCTGGTTTTCCAGTGGTTTATTGGAGATAAGAGTTCATGAACTTTCCTGCCCGGGCTGGCTTTGAACCTCAATCCTCAGATCTCAGCCTCCTGAGTAGCTAGGATTGTAGACGTGAGCCACCGGCGCCCAGCTCACCTTTCTTTTAACATGCAGTATACACTGTAAACCCCTGGCCACTCACTTGTGTAGTTAGACTAGTGAGGCATGGAACTGTGGAAAGATCCAGGGATGAGGAAGATTACCTTAGTTCCAAAGCCCATTAACTAGTCTCATCCTTGTTCCCCCAAATCAAAACATATCACTAGGCCTGGAGGAGTGTTGTTGTTTTCAGGAAGAAAAACTCTAAGGATTTGGGAGCAGTCTCCCTTGCTCAGCCAAGTATAATATGAGGCCTCAACTGGGCCATCAAAAAGCCTTAACCTACCTTTAAGAGGTGATACAGAGCCAAGTGTGGTGGTACTTGAGATGCTAAGACAGGAGAATCATGAGTTTGAGGCCAACAGAGTCTAGCTACATAGTAAGACTTGTTTCAAAACAATGCAAAGAAAAAAGAGCGGCTAGACTTTATTCATTCCTGTGTCCCCTTCCCTACCTTGACACTTTGTCTACATATAAACCTTTTTTCTGTCCTAAATGGCTATCTACTCTTTTTTCTGAGGGTTGCTGACCCTCAGATAAGCATTAGCCAAAATTGCAATCTTCAGCCAGGCACCGGTGGCTCACACCTGTAATCCTAGCTACTCAGGAGGCTGAGACCTGAGGATTGTGATTCAAAGCCAGCCTGGGCAGGAAAGTCCATGAGACTCTTATCTCCAATAAACGACTAGAAAACCGGAAGTGGTGCCATGGCTCAAGCGGTAGAGCACTCGCCTTGAGCTGAAGAGCACAAGGACAGCGCCCAAGCCCAGAGTTCAAGCCCCATGATGGACCAAAAAAAAAAAAAATTGCAATCTTCCTGCTTCCACCTCTTCAGTGCTAGATTATAGGGGTATACTACCATACTCTGTTCTTCTCAGTACATAATTTGAAGGCTTGGGGATAGAATCAGGGAGAAAGGAGCAATAGGACTATCTCCTAGTCATTGAACACTTTTCATAGCTAAAGGTATTGGTTTAAACATGATTTCTCATATAACCTGCAAACCACATAGAACTAGGTCAAATGTTTTTTGTTGTTGTTTATGTGGTGCTGAGGAATTGTACCCAGGGCCTCATGCATGCTAGGCAAGCACTCTACTACTAAGCCACATTCCTAGCCCTAGTCAAATCTTGATTACTGTTTTGTAAGGAAATTACTTGTTTCCTTACAAATGAGTAAGCAGAGGTACACCCTGATAATAGTAAAAATCCACATAGAAATAAGGATGATGAAATTTTAGCAGCTTAAAAGCCAACAAACTGACCCAGTGACAGGCCTTGTGCAAACATCTACCATGTATGGTATTATTAGACTTTCTGTTGTTGTTGTTGGTGGTGGTGGTGGTGGTGGTCATAGGGCCTGAATTCTGGGCCTGGGCACTGTCCCTCAGCTCTTCAGCTCAAGGCTAGTGCTCTACCACCTGAGCCACAGCACTACCTCCAGCTTTTTCTGCTTATGTGGTGCTGAGGAATCAAACCCAGGGCCTCATGCATGCAAGGCAAGCACTCTACCACTGAGCCACCTTCCAGCCCCCTTAAATTCTTGAAGTATATCCTATTATCCCCTTTCCAGATAAGAAAACAGACTGAGAGAGGTGACTTCCCCAAAGTCATAGAGTTCTAGAAAGGAACCAAGCTTAGAGCCAAGCCTGTTTCTGTTAGATTTCACTTTATACACCCTGTACTCTAATTACTTAGCAATACCACCTCCCCAGGGGGCATCATGAAGAGCAGACCATCTGAAAGATAATCCCACGGCCTTTAAGAGCAGGAGAACCCTGACCCATGGCTAGACCAGGAACTGAACGTCTGTCAGGCTGGGAACCTTCTCTTGCCCCAAACCCATCCCTATTTGACAGGCAGGAATGCTTTGTTGCTGTTTTCTTACCCACATGGGACTGGGCATGTGAAACAAACCCACAGCTTGTAGGAAAACCAGCCTGGAACAGGCTGATGGGGAGGGGGGGAAGGGTAGGATGGTATCTGCTCATTTGGTCTGAAGTCCCTGCCTCCCTGTTCACCTTCAAATGTGTGCCCCAGCCCTGGCATTTTATCTGGGGCTCCTGTCAGTCTCTGCTCTCTCTCCAACATCACTGCAAATCTTACAGGGCTGCGGTTGCCTTGGTAACTTGATGAGAAGCTTCTGGTTTTCTGGAACCAGAGAAGACTGAGGACAGGGAAAAAGGAGTGGGGGAGGAACCCGGCTCTGATTAGCTGCTAGTCACAAAAGGGAATGAACCACTCCAGTTCTCACTGTCCTTATTAGCCAGCCAGTCTCCCTGGGTCTGACCTCAGCCTCTTCGGTTGTATCTGCAGTACTTTTGTTTAGGGATCTTGGTAGCTGGGCCTAGGAGGAGGGAGTTGTCAGGTACAACTCTGTCCTTGGATTTGGCTACCACTGTAACTAGAGCTGCTGGACTCCAGCTTGCTCCTGTGACTTGGCCCTGGAGTCTTAATTGGTTTTATGAAGTTCAATGCTGTTTTTTTGTGAGACAGATAATTATGGTGGGCGAAGGTCAGGCCCTCCTCTGTTGGGCTTAGAATTGCTGACTTCCCAGTCAGCACCAAACAGGCTGATGGGATCAGGGTAGAAAGGCAGCAGCCTGGTCTGTGGGACACCCACATGGGAGAAAGGCCAGTGTTGTCTCTCTGATGAGATCAGGGAAGAGGTGTGCCACCCTCGCCTTGAATGAGCCCATATCTATGAGACAAACAACCTCTGGGAATGTAAGAGAGGCAGCATGGGTGGGAGGTGTGACTCTCTTTCTGGGCCTGGGCAGCTCTCTCAGCCCCCCTCCTAGAGAGAATCCTCTGTGAAGCTGCCTTGCTCTGCCTATTGCTGTGCCTTGGGAAGAAAGCCTTAATCGTTCACAATGCTGACACCCTAGTGCTATTTTTTTCTCTCCCTCTTTCCCAATCTTCCTCCTTTCCTTTCTCCCACAATCTCTGCAAAATATGTTTTATTTTTTCCCTATATCAATCTCCATAAGCAATCTGTTTCTCTCTTGGGTGTTTCCCTCGATTCTAGTCCTGGAAGTATCTTTGCATCTCTCTTTTCCGCTGTCCTCCCCAGGTGGGAATTGACTTGCCTGCTGGAGTGTAGTTCTACCCACTGCCTCACCAGGTATAAGGATGAAGGGGCTAGACCTGGGGGTGAACACAAGACATTTCATGGACCCTATGATGGCTTCCCTCCAACCCTCTCAAGAGCTTAGAGGATAAAGGATTATATGTCTTTCTCCAGGCTGGCAGTTACTGCCCAAGATTGTAACTCCCAGTCCAGGTGAGAGGTTGGCCCTGGTCCCTAGACCAGGCTGAACATCTGTGTGCCCTGCTTCCTGTAGCTCTGGGAGGGAGCTGTGGCAACTGCTCTGGCTCTAGTTACTCTTTGTTCTCGTCTCTTTCTTCAAAGGTGGTGAAAGTAGCTGAGACATTAAACATTTCCAAGTTCCTTCTTGCTCCTGCTTTCTGACTCAGTAGCCAACTCCCAGGAGTTCTTTCCTTTTTAAGGCCTTGCAGGAAAGAAGGTAGCAGTGAGGAATGCCCTGGTCAGTAGCCCGGAGTCTCCCCACTGCACTAGAAAAGTCCTTTTCCTCCTCTTCTGCCCCACCTCATTTAATTAGCTAATGTCTGTAAAGGATTGGGTGGTGGAAAAGCCCTATATAAATGTTGAGCACAGTTTCATTTCAGAGACTAGCTAAGAATATATTTGCAGACTTGAGCAAAAGGTCACTAGACCTTCCTGGGACAGAGGGAAGATTTCCCTCTTTTCAGGGCCCAGAGAGAAAACACCTCTGGGAGGTTGGAGTAGGGAAGGAAAGGCCAGGTAGAGGTTACAATGGGGGCCCAGGGGCCTACCTCTTTGGTCCTTGAGCTGAACATTTTGACACTATGCCTGGTTTTTATATTGCTTCTCCCACATCCCTGATCCCAGAGTGCTAGAAGCTAAGCCCTCCCTGCAGAGATACCCTCAGAGCTTTTCCACCAAGGATTATGCTAGTACAGTATTCACAACTAATATTTCTTGAACATTTGTGTGTCTGGCTATGCTGAAGGGCCTGAGCTCTCAACTTGGGGAAAGGACACTGCTTCTGTACTAGTGTGCAGGAGCTTTTCCTTTGTAAGAATTCTCCCTGAATCCTTGTAGAGGAGATTATCCCTAATCTTCTGGGACTGGTGACAGGAGTTCCTGTTTTGTTATCATCTAAGTCCCTCTAGTATGGATGGCTCCTGAACTTCTGAATTGGCTTCTTTCCCCAGTGACAATTTACATAAATCCATTATGAAGAAAACATTGAGGCTCAGCTGGAGGTGTAGCTCCTTGGTACAGCCATTGCCTGGTGTGCAAGAGGCCGTGGGTTTCATCCCATGAACCAGAAGAAAAGCAAAAACAAAATAAAACAATATTGAGGTCAATTAGCCTTGACAAGGGTCCATGCCCAAGGGGCAGCTTTTCAATTTCTGTTGCTCCCATGTCTGTTTCAGTCGCTTGTATGTCTCTGCCAACTCCAAATTCTGTTACCCAACACCTAGTAGCAATCCTGCCTCTATCTCTGGGCAGGATCTGTTTGGGTCAGGGCCAGGGTAGAGGAAGCTGGGAAAGTGGAATAGCCAGTCTTTACCTTCACAGCTCCTAAGGAGTGGGGAGCGATGGGAAGGGCCAGAGAGGCAGCACACAAGCTAGGGAATGGAGGTTTCAGGAAGAGGCAGACCAGATAGACCCAGGAGATGGAGAATGTATTTCTAGCATTTCCTGGGTCTTCTTTGTCTCTATCCCCTTAACTTGCTGAGAGCTGAAAGAACTGCAATGGATTTCTGGAATATGTAGGCCTTGAGACCTTGTGCTCTATCAGCCTCCTCTCTGTCCCCAATCACTACTTTTTGGCTTCCGTCCAAGGTCCAGGGGCCTCATTGTGTCATCAGTTCATTATTATTCTGATAAAAGTCATCTGTCCTTGAAAAGCATGGCTCCCCAGCTGAAGCCAGCCCCTACCCCCCACCTCCCTTCCTACATACACCTGAAAGGAATACAAATGGATAGAGACATAGGGTGGACATAGCCACACAGAGCATTGTGGTGCTTGTTCCCAGAGTGTGCACAAAATGGATATAACCCACCCAGCACACATAACCTGTTGCACACAGGCACAGGGATGTTTTCACATAGTCAGGGACCCCACATTGCTGCATAACTGCAAGCACAGTTGCTTAGTTGCTTACAATATTGAATCTCAGAGATTCATTCAGAGTTGAGCTACACATTGCTGCCTCCAGGACGGTCAGCCTCCAGCAAACACAGAGGCCAGGCTCTCCCAGGCTGTGAGGGTGGGGGTGGTGGATAAGGAGTGGAAGGAATATGGAGGCCAAGGTTAGGGAATCTCTGAATCCCATTAGCTACAAGAAGTATGTCCTGAATCTAAAAGCGCTGGGGCAAGGGCGCTGCTGAGTTAGTTCCTGACAAATGTGTCCCCACTTCGTACCTCTTCTCCCCCACCAGGAAGTTTCTTGCTGTCAGCAAAGCCATTTAGTGATTAGAGCTCCCTCAATAAAGACTGCTTGTTCAAAAGGTGTTTTCAGTTCATTTATATTTACTGCATGGATATTACAATGTATAGAGGAGGAACTTCTGCTTCAATTCCCCCTTATTGTCCTCAATTTGAGTACCCAGCCCAATCTGGGCTGGGCCAAGCTTTCTGGAAACTCAAGGACTTCAATAAGAAGTGGGAGGAAGTAAAGTTTGGCCTCTTTTCTCCGTCCCCAAGAAGACAGCTCCAGGGATGCCCATAAAAGGTCCAAAGGAAAAGAAGAGGAGCTTCATAATTCCTCCAGGAGTGTTGAAACCTAATGTCCTGGAGGAGGTTGGATCTGCCTGGCTGTTTGCACGTGAGCTTGCAGTAGGGGATTAGGTAGAACCAGCTTCTAAGACTTCTTAGCAACCACTCCCATGAATCCAGTTCATTCAGACTTTTGAATTAAAACAGTAATTTAGGGGCTATGTATTTGGAATACAGCAATGAATAAGCTAATGTGGTCTTTGCCCCATGGAGATGCCAGTCTAGGGGTAAAGACCCACAAAAATGTTACAGAAAACAATATAAGACTATAAATGATAACAAGTAGTATAAGGTGCTAAGATATAAAGCAGTTGGGCTGGGTATGGTAATCTGGGAAGGCTGGTGACATATGTGTAGATCTCAAAAAGCAAGAGTTAGGGAAAGAGCCTGTGGGAACTGCCATTGCAAAGGTCCTGTGGCAGAGTGTTAGAGAAAGAGAAAGTAAATGAAATGGGTAAGATGGGGCTGGGAAGGTGGCTCAGTGGTAGAGCACTTGCCTTGCATGCCTGAGGCCCTGGGTTCGATTCCTCAGCACCACATAAGCAAAAAGAAAAAAGCCAGGGAGGGAGGAGGGAGAGGGGGGAGGATTGGGTGGGGGGGTAAGGGGGAGGCTGGGAAGAGATGTGAAGGGTAAACAAAGGAGGAGGCTGCAATGCTTGATAAGAAATGTATGCATTATCCTACCCATGTAATTGTAACCCCTCTGTACAGTATGTTCACAAAAAAAATAAAATAAAATAAAATTGAAAAAAAAAAGAAAAAAGCCAGAAGTGGCTCTGTGGCTCAAGTGGTAGAGCACTAGCCTTGAGCTGAAGAGCTGAGGGACAGCGCCCAGGCCCAGAGTTAAGGCCCACAACTGGACCACCCCCCCCAAAAAAAAAAAGAAAAAGAAAAAGAAATGGGTAAGATGGGCAGGGTCACACCTTGTAAGCCATGGTAAAGAATCTGGTGTTAGCCTAAGAGAGAAGGCAAAGTCACGAAGAGGTTTAATCAGGAGAGGGAGAAGCATGACCTGACTTCTGTTCAGCAGGAGGATGGATCGGATACAAGTTGATGCAGAGAGATTACTGAGGAAGCTTGAGTTATTCTAGCAAAGAAGGGACAGGAAGAGAAGGAAACTATTAACTTTTTCTTTGAAAGAGTATTCTCCAATGGGCACCAGTGCCTCACGCCTATAATCCTAGCTACTCAGGAGGCTGAGATTTGTGGATCGTGGCTCAAAGCCAGCCCAGGCAGGAAAGGCTGTGCAACTCTTATCTCCAATAAACCACCAGAAAACTAGAAGTGGTGCTGTGGCTCAAGTGGTAGAGAGTTCTCCTTGAGCTGAAGAGCTGAGGGACAGCGCCCAGGCCCAGATGTCAAGCCAGATGTCAAGCCCCATGACCAAACCCCCCCCCTTAAAAAAAAAAAGTTTTCTCAAGGTGTGTTTGATACAAACCAAAATTTCCTTTTTTTTTTTTTTTTTTTTAACCAGTCCTGGGGATTGAATTCAGGGTCTGGATAGTGTCCCTGAGCGTTTTTTGTTCAAGGCTAGCACCCTCTCACTTGAGCCACAGCTCCAATATCAACTTTTTTGGTGTTTAATTGAAGATATGAGTCTCATGGGCTTTCTTACCCAGTCTGGCTTTGAACCATGTCCTCAGATCTTAGCCTTCTGAGTAGCTAGAATTATAGGCATGAGCCACCAGTGCCTGGCAAGAATTCCTATCTTTTTTTTTGGGTCCGGTCCTGGGGCCTGAACTCTGGGTCTGGGCGCTGTCCCTCAGCTCTTCAGCTCAAGGCTAGCGCTCTACCACTTGAGCCACAGCACCACTTCCGGCTTTTTTCTTTTTGCTTATGTGGTGCTGAGGAATCGAACCCAGGGCCTCAGGCATGCAAGGCAAGTACTCTACCACTGAGCCACCTTCCCAGCCCAAGAATTCCTATCTTGATTTGTTTTTTTATTCCCTCCAAGCTATACCATTGGTGTTCCCATGCTAATTAAGGGGAGAGCCATGGCTTGCAGCCTCTCATCCCTAGATCAGCATATAGAGATGGCACTGTCTTTTATGGATTCTTCAGGGAAGATGCCTCCTTGCCTCTTTCTGGCATATCCAGAATGGCTGGGCAATGGTCAGTTTCGGTGCCTTCCAAATCATATCCACAGAGTTCATGCTGGGCAGTTCAGGCCTGACCAGGCTAGGTAGACCCAGAGCTGCCTACCCCTACTGCCTTGAGGAGGGCCACTTTAAGCTTCCCAGTGTCCTTTCCACCATCTGTTAGTCAGGACTGGGGATGTGGGGACCACTCAGAGCCTAAACCACCCTCCTGGGAGACTAGAATATGAGGCGAGGATCTTAAGCTCAAACATTTACAGGTTGCACTCAGGATTGAAAACTGATTTATAGTCTGAAGGCAGACAGGAGAGAGTGGGGAGGAAGGTGGGGAGCTCTGTGTACACTGCAGCCTTGTGGGGCGGTGGTAATTATATATTACATTGAACTGTCCTTGCAGCACAGTGAAGGGCAGTGGAAATGAGACTTTAAATCACACTTCCCTGATGCTCCCCATAGTTCACCTACTTGTGATGTGGCCCCAGAGCCCAGGGCTGACACTTCTCTTGGACACACACACACACACATACACACACACAGCCTGTGGAGGATGAGAGGGGGTGAAAGGATGCAGCATTGACTGCATGATTAACTAGGGACCCAAGAAGCAGGAAGAGGGAATATTGCTATTTTTGGCAGTTCCTAGACTCATTGTTTGTCCCTCTCCCACCCCACCTCTACATTGCTCACTTTTACCTCCTTTCTTCTACTGGGGTCTGAATTAAGGCCACGCCATTTGCAAAAGATGTTCCTGTCCTCTAATCCTTGGTCTTGCAGCATAGCATTATCTTTCTTCCTCTCCACACTACAGCCACTGCCTATGTTTGTCAGGGGCATAAACACTTTCTTTTCCTTTTCCTTTTCCTTCTTCCCTCCCCTCCCCTCCCCTCCCCTCCCTTCCCCTCCCTTCCTTTCCCTTCCCTTCCCTTCCCTTCCCTTCCCTTCCCTTCCCTTCCCTTCCCTTCCCTTTCCTTTTTTCTTTTCTCTTGTGTTGCTGGGGATTGGATTCAGGACCTCATATATGACAGGGAAGCAAGCATTCTACTACTGAGCTATACCTCAAGCCAGCCTCACCAATTTTCACCTGCATTTTGTCACCATTTTCTAGTTGGCCCCTCTACTTCACTCTTTCCCCTAATCCATTATCCTTTAAGATGTTGCCATAGTCTTATTGCTAAATAACCTCTGACCATAATTTTAATCTTATTTGGGAATCCCAGAGTAGAGTCAAATGTTTAGTTCTTGAGGAGGTAATTAAACTCTTACCTTGGCTCAGAGGTCTTCCCAAACACTGCAGGTTGGTGATTGCTGTTTTACCTCCTGCTGTAAGCTACCATCCTAGGAGGAACACTGATATTTACCTTTCCCAAGTGGTCCTTTCTTACCATGGCTAACTGGTCTTTAGGGCCAATCCCCTGGACTTCCCACAATCTCCTGTCCCTCCCTCCAGGTCTTGTACTTCCTGGCTCAGAAGGAGGCAATAATGTTTAGTGATAATGAGAAAAGGTTCTGGGGCTGGACAGATAGATTTAAAGATGGGCCCATAACCATGCACAAACTATTTGAGTAGTATATTGATTGAGAGCCTGCAGCCTGACTGCCTGAATTCAGATCCTGACTCTGCTGCTCTTTAGTTTGATTAGGCACATGACTTAACTAACCTTTATGCAGTTTCATTATTTCTAAAATGAGGCAAATCATCATACCTACCTTCTAGAATTGTAGAACAGATCCAATGAGTGAATACAGACAATTATCTCTGCTAATAAAACAGCATTGTGCTTCTGAGATATTAATATTGTAATTCAGTCTCTCTGAGCCTCAGTTTCCTTGTCTATAATAAACCTCCATAATATGTGTCTCCATAAATGCTGCTTCTGAATTGTGAAGATCAAATGATACAACCTCTTTGGTAAAGCCTCAAAATATTTGCTTTTTTAGCCAGATGCTGGTGGCTCACGCCTGTAATTCTAACTATTCAGGAGGATCAGGTTCAAAGCCAGCCCAGGCAAGAAGTCGGTGAGACTCTTATCTCCAATAAGCTACTCAGAAAAAGCTGGGAGTGGCACTCTGGCTCAACTGGTAGAGTACTAGTGTTGAGTATAAAGAGGCTCAGGGACAGTGCACAGGCCCTAAGTTCAAACCTCAGGGCTTAGAGATTGCTAGATAGATTTGTTTTTGTTTTTGCTGGGGATGAACCCAGAGCCTCTTGTACTGTGGCTAATTGCTTTATCACTGAATTATACTCCATCTCTTAAGGCTTTACAAATATGTTATTGTTGTTGTTGTTGTTATTGTGCTGGGAATCTAGCCCAGGGCCTTGAGCACGCTAGACAAACTCTGTCCTCAGCTCTATTATTCACTCTAGTTCTTGCTCTCCTGGTATGTGGCAAGAAGCTGCAGTCCCTTTAATAACACAGCAGCTACTTTTATCCTCCTTCAACACTAGCTTCAGAGCAGGAAATTATGGCGTCCCAGAGGCAGGAACAACCTTGGAGGTTCTGGGGTGCTTCTCCACCCAGAATGAAGGGTATATTAGCTATGCACACAGATACATCTCTGATAAGAGTTGATTTCAAAGGTGGCTGCTAGTTTAAGAATAGAGAGCTTGTCAGCATCTTAAACAATTATGACTTTCATTACAGAGGTAGGCTCAGGTTTTGTGGGGCTCAAAACTTATATAATTTGGGGAATACTTTTTAAGGAAAAAATATTACGAACATGAAATTAAGTGCAGGCTTTGTACAAATGAGGAGTGCTGTGCCATCGAAGCTTCATTTGCTTCATGGAAAATGCACCTCAGTCACCATGTCAGGCAGGCATTCGATGAAGACTTCAGTTAGTTGCTTATGGCCAAAACAAGACATTTCCATCAGCCAAAGACAGGCCAATATTTCCAAAAGACTAGGGTGGGCTACGTTTTCTAACCCAGGCTCAGGAAGTCACCTGACTGTGGCTTTTTCCAGTGGCTTCACCTCAGACTAATTGTTCATTTTCAACACTCACAGCTATTTATTTTTGCTTTCAACAAATTTGCATATGATTTACATTATATTAATATTCACACTCATGTTTGAAAACTCTTTATTTGTTCCAGCTTAAGCTGGATTCCTAGGATTTAGTTATCAGTTGAGTTCCAACTTTCTTCCCAAAACGTAGAGGAATTGAGAGGTGATGGTGATGCTTTTCTTTTTTGTAGGTCATGGGGCTTGAACTCTGGGCCTAAGTGCTGTCCCTCAGCTCTTTAGCTCAAGGCAAGCACTCTACCACTTGAGTCACAGCGTGGAGATCAGAGTCTCATGGACTTTCCTGCCTGGGCTGGCTTTGAACCGTGATCCTCAAATCTCAGCCTCTTGAGTAGCTAGGATTACTGGCGTGAGCCCGGTCTGGTGATGCTTTTCTACAAGTCAGTTTGTAAAGTCTCTGGCTTCTCTCAAATTGTCTTTCTTTGCATACCCTTCTGTCTCATCCCTAACCACATCCCATCCCAGCTTCCTCTAATGAAACTGGTAAGTCATATTCTTTTTTTTTCTTCCGTCAATCATAGGGCTTGAACTCTGGGCCTGGGCACTGTCCCTTAGCTGTTTAGCTCAAGACTAGTGCTCTACTACTTGAGCCACAACACCACTTCTGGTTTTCTGGTGGTTTGTTGGAGATAAGAGTCTCACGGAGGGGCTGGGAAGGTGGCTCAATGGTAGAGTGCTTGCCTTGCATGCATGGGTTCGATTCCTCAGCAGCACATAAGCAGAAAAAGCTGGAAGTGGCACTGTGGCTCAAGTGGTAGAGCACTAGCCTTGAGCTGAAGAGCTGAGGGACAGTGCTCAGGCCCAGAGTTCAGGTCCCACAACTGGCACAAAAAAAAAAAAAAGAGTCTCACGGACTTTCCTGCCTGGACTGGCTTTGAACGGTGATCCTCAGGTCTCAGCCTCCTGAGTAGCTAGGATTACAGGTGTGAGCCACTAGTGCCCAGCTGGTAATTCATGTATTAAGGACACTTATGCCTACCAAAAACTAGGCTTAGTAGGGCTCAAAGGGAATGGCTTCTGAAATCAGGAGGCACTAAGCACCAAGTATCAGTAGACAAGAGCATGGGACAGTTCACCCTCGTATCACCTCCAGCAAGAAACAGTCTCCTTTCCTCTGAATTCCTTACCAATGTTTGGATGCTACATTTGTATGATTTCCCTCACTCAGAGAAACAGATGGTATGTGTGTGTGCGTGTGCACATGCACACACACACACACACACAAGCTACTGCAGGCACTGGAGCTAGACACATATATAAGAAGTGAACACACATGTGTGAGACTATGAATGCCCAAGCTAGGCAAAGGAGGTAGAGGTGAGGATGTGGGAAGAAATGATTCCACATTGTGGTTCCAAATGTCCCCAAAGGTGAAACTTGTTTTCCCAGCCCTACCCTGTAATAGAGAGGCAAAAATCAGCTAGCAAGGAAAGAAAGATCTCAGAGCAGGCAGGGTTCAGCTACCAGTGTCACCCCCAGCTCCAACAATGACATCACTCAGATCTCTCCTCTGAGTTGATGAGTCACCAGAGCCAAATCAATACTGCATTCCATTTGTCTGTGCCATCTTTATGCTCTCATGAGCCAGTTCATGCCTTCCTCCCCCATATGGCCTGGCCCTTGCCCCATATCCCTAAGGAAGCTGATCCACTCCTGTCCTTGGGCTTACCTCTCCTTTAAGTTTCTACTAGAGAGGTTAGGAAGCCCTGCTTCGGATATAAAAGAGAAGACGAAGACAAACAAAGAGACTCCTATATGTAAAGAGGAACTAGAAAGAGAAGTTGAAAATATGCAAAGACAGACTGAGAAAGAGACATTAAAAAAAAAAAAAAGAGCCTGGCACTGGTGGCTCATGCCTGTAATCCTAGCTATTGAGGAGGCTGAGATCTGAGTATCACGGTTCAAAGCCAGCCTGGGCAGGAAACTCTGTGAGACTCTTATCTCCAATAAACCACTAGAAACCTGGAAGTGGTGCTGTGGCTCAAGTAGCAGAGCACTTGCCTTGAGCTGAAGAGCGCAGGGACAGCGCCCAGGCCCAGAAAGAGAGTAGGGAGAGAGAAATAGTGAGCAGAACAGCAGAACAGAAAGGTGGGTGAGGTGAAGGTAGTGACTAGTCTCCTTTCTCAGGGTTTTAAAATTGCCTCTTTATTTTTCTGACCCTCCAAACTTATTTGGCTTTTCCAAAAGTAGTGATGTAGGAGGAGGCCTAACACCCCAAACACACTACCTCAGAAAAAGACCCTACATGTTTGTGCTACCTACCCTACAATGTCTCACCTTGGTCTTTATAGGAGATGAGGATTGGAGGAATTGGAAGAGGGTGGAAGCACAGAGGAGAAGGAAGACTGCATCCACTGGGCCTGTTCTGTCCTTTTCTTTCTTGGGACCCCATTTTTTTTCTCCTTAAGACCTTGGCACCTGCCCAATCATTGTTGCTTCTGGCCTGGTCCTTGTGCTCAATGGCAGCCTAAGCGTCACGTCCTGCCACTTACGGAATTAGAACAGGGGCCCCTTTATCTGCCAGGGAGAAGGACTTTGCTCAGTCTTTCTGGTTTTATTTTCCTAGGATGCTGGGATTTTTTTTCAGCATAAATAAGTGGCATAAAGGAAATCACAGTCTTTATTTCTGTGTTTGAGTCAATAATATGGCCTCAGAGTGGGAAGGAAAGGACCTTAAGAGATCACCACAGTTTTTGGTGGAGACTCCATCCAGGGATTTCCTTCTCTCTTCACTGGAACTAAAATGCTTCTGCAAGCAGGACAATCTACTCTCCAATCCCCACTTCATAATTCTCTATATCATTATCATCATCAATAGCAATACTGATAATAACAATAATAATAACAACGATTTACAGAGTGCCTAATACACTCTGTAGATCTTTGTAAGTGTCTCACATATATTAATTTTATTTAATTCTGTAACACAATGTGTTAGTCACTATTTTGGAAAGTGGAGAAGAAACTGAGGATTCTAGAAGTTGCCCAAGATTTCAGTCTTTTGTTTTTGGGATTTTTTTGGTCCGTCGTGGTGCTTGAACTCTGGGCCTGGGCTCTGTCCCTGTGCTCTTCAGCTCAAGGCTAGCACTCTACTGCTTGAGCCACAGCGCCACTTCCAGTTTTCTAGTGGTTTATTGGAGATAAGAGTCTTAACAGACTTTCCTACCTGGGCTGGCTTTAAACTGGGATCCTCAGATCTCAGCCTCCTGAGTAGCTAGGATTACAGGTGTGAGCCACTGGCACCTGGCAAGATTTCAGTTTTTGTTTGTTTGTTTGTTTTTGGGTCTGGTCATGGGGCTTGAACTCTGGGCCTGGGCGCTGTTCCTCAGCTCTTCAGTTCAAGGCTAGCGCTCTACCACTTGAGCCACAGCACCACTTATGGCTTTTTTCTTTTTGCTTATGTGGTGCTGGGGAATCGAACCCAGGGCCTCAGGCATGCAAGGCAAGCACTCTACCACTGAGCCACCTTCCCAGCCCAAGATTTCAGTTTTTGATGTAGCTGAAATTTGAATCCTTAATCTGTTTCCAAATCCTGTTTTCCACTTAGCTTATTTTTCTTTCTTTTTTTTTTTGGTCCAGTCGTGGGGCCTGAACTCTGGGCCTGGGTGCTGTCCCTCAGCTCTTCAGCTCAAGGCTAGTGCTCTACCACTTGAGCCACAGGGCCACTTCCCGCTTTTTTCTTATGTGGGGCTGATGAATTGAACCCAGGGCCTCAGGCATGCAAGGCAAGTGCTCTACCACTGAGCCACCTTCCCAGCCCCATCTTATTTTTCTTTTCCCTGACTCAACAATGCATCTTTTGATATTTGAGTTGCCACCCAAAGTGGCCTTTAGCTCCAGGAAGCATTCATTCATCTCTTCCTTCCTCTGCTCTTCCTCTGTGTTCTCTAAGAAGCCTCTGATTACACAGTCTCTCCTGGTGGCTCAGGTTAGGTTTGGATGGAAAGAACTGTGGTTCTTGGGGTTGAGATTATGGTACAAAGAACAGCTTGAGCCTCAGCTCCCACTATCTATGAGGAGAAGAAGGAAGTGGGAATGGGTGGCATTTTCACCAGGATCCACAGCATGAGATTGTTAGACCTAGGGTCAGGTAGTATGGGATATTCAGTTCTCCAGGAGACACATGGGACTCAGGAGCTACCCCCAAAGGGAGTAAAACAACATGGAAAACTGTAGCTACCTGAGGATGCAAAGTAGAACAGACTCTTTTCCACCATATCCTGAACCCCTAGAGGGCTGGTTTTGTTTGCCCACAGGGTAGTTATAACATTTATTCTTGAGGTAGACACAGTCTTTATTTCTGGATCCTGTGTCTCCTCGCAAAGAACCTATTCCAGATCCTGGAGCTTCCTGTGTGCCTCTCAAGAAGCTCAGTAAAAATGTCATGTTGACCAGGTGTGGTGGTATTATGCCTGCATTCCCAGGCAGACTGAGGAAGGAGGATCAGCTTTGGCTATACAGCCAGACCCTGACCAAAAAAAAAAGTCTCCCTGTGGTGGCTTTAAGGCCCTCCCAGGCCCTCCCAGAGCTGTTGCCACCAGATTGCCATCCCAGGCTTCTCTGTAAGCACTTGTTCTAAAACTCCACTGGGAAACATCATGTGGACTAGATATTCCTCTGAATTGCTCAGAGAGTCTGTAAGCAAATTGGGCAGAGATCTGCATAGAGAAAAAAGCAGGGCAAGGACAGCTGGATGTGTTTACATCGGGAAGAACAGTGGCCATCCAAGGACAGTGAGCCAGAAACACAGATAGAGACAAAGAAACAGAGAACAGTCTCTTGTCCCCTGGAGTCTGGGCACAAGTGCAGCAAGGTGGATTTAGCTTTAGGCATAATTCACAGTAACCTTTGTATTAAATATGAAGAATTTGAGGCTCCAAGGCAGGAAAGAACTGGGGCTGAGATTACACTGGAGTGGCACCCCATCCAGTGTCTGGGAACAATAAAAAGACACCCTACCCCAAGCTGCCTTCTTGGTAACAAGGGGATTTGAAGGGGTCGTGGGTCCCCACTTTTATAATCCTTACCCACTGTCCCCTAGGGATCTTGGGAAGGGGGCCTTCTATTACGCATCTATGTAATGTACAGAGCTTTCTGTTCCCTTGTTTATAAAACAAGGAGGCGAATACCTGCTTTGTTTTTGTGCAGAGCTGTTGTGAGGATCAGCTGGAAATGCTGTATAGGGGAAGTCTTTACAAGCACAGAGAGTTATTAAGTTTGTGATTAGGCTCGGTCAGTGAGGGCTGCAGGAATAATAGGCGGATTAATGCGCTCAACATGGGAACGAGGGTGGCTAAAGTCTGTCGTGTCCTCTCTCAGTCACCTGCCCTTAGAGAAAGCATCAGTGTTTCCAAATTGACTTAAATAAGAAATGTGTGACGGCAGCCCTGTTCCTCGCTCAGCCTTCACTGGCCCAAGGCAGAGAGATTTCAATTTTCGAACATTAATGAGAAAAAGAAACTCAGAATTAAAGAATATTCTAGTGAAGCTGTCAAAATAGCTGCTCAGACTCTGAATCAAGGAGAAAAATATAAATTAAAACTTCCATTTCAGCCAGGCACTGGTGGCTTTTGCCTGTAATCCTAGCTACTCAGAAGGCTAAGATCTGAGAATCAGGGTTTGCAAAGCCAGTCGAGGCAGGAAAGTCCATGAAACTCTAATCCAGTTAACCACCAAAAAGCTGAAGTGGATCTTGTGTCTCAAGTGGTAGAGTGCTAGCCTTGAGTGAGAAAGCTAAAGCACAGTGTCCAGAGTTGGAGTTCAAGCTCCAGTACTAGCACCAAAAATGAACAAACGAAAACTTCCACCTTATACTCTAGCACCAGTGGGCTTGAGGAAGTAGGACTGTGTAGCTGACAAATGACACTGTTACTCTGGCTCTGAGGGATGGGCTGAACTCGCACTGTCACCCCAGGATCTCATGGAACAAGCAGGAACAGAAACTGACTCAAAGGAGATATTTACCTCCATCAGGATGGGCTTCCCTTGGCTCCTACCCTCCTGAATGAAGTCAGGCCTTAAATGGTAAGATCGGGAGTTGGGTGACTCCCTGGCTCCCTCTGTCTAGTCTCCTGAAGCACAGAGGTGCTGTTACCTGTTTTTGTTTGCTTTCTGCTGTACTGTAAGTCTCCCTCTGTCACTCCAACTCAGGCCAGGGGAACTTCAAAGTAGGAAGGAGCTGCCTGAGAAAGAGGGGAACCTGAGATTTCAGCTCATATTCCTCTGAATTTATCTGTCCCTGAAGGAACGTTTTCAAATACAGTTGCACTTTGAGGTGTTGAGAATGGCCAGGAGCTTGTGAGAAAGGTGTGTGAGTCTGAGTCAGGATACAGACCTCTTCCCTGCCCACTTCTGGCCTGACTTCCCAGAATCTCCAAGAGATTTATTTACTAATCCCAGCCCTACTATCTACCATTGATTGACCTCCTTTCTCCCTCTCCTTTCCCTCGTTTACTTCACTGTGGAGCCTACTGTATGCCAGGATCTGTGTGGGGATTAGGGAATAAAGATATAAACTGACTCCGATTCCTATTGCTAGGGATAAGAGAAAAACATGTGGTCTAAGAATTATGATACAAAATAAACCATGGTAGGCTGTTGAGAATGGCTGGTAACAAATTTGTTAGGGTGCTCAGTAAAAAATTGTCTATTCTTTCCTTTCAGTGCAACAAGCAAGTTGTCTAACTTCATTAAGCTTCAGTTTACTCATCAGAAAAATGGGAGTGATAAGACGTTCTTTATACAATCGATATAAAGATTAAGTGAAATAATCTTGGTTAACTGCTTGGAACAGTGTCTGACATATGGCAAACACTCATTAAAAACCAGTTTGTATTATTTGAAGAGGCCTAACTATAATTTGACATTTATTACACCGTTTGGATGCTTACCCTGAACTAGCCAAGATCACACACACACACACACACACACACACACACACACACACTCCAGTGATTCAACTGTGGCCCTTGTCTTTAGGAATCTACAAGTTATTAGAGGTGACAGATGTGTAAACAGGCCTCTGAAAAAGTGTGATCTCTACCATCATCACTCCAAGAGCTGTCATTTTTCTGAACTTCAAACATGTGCTAGTTATAAAGGAAGGTTTTAAAGGTTTAGTAGCTCTAATTCCTCACTAAACCTTTAGGAGGGGAATGCATTACCCCCATTTTACAGAAATTCTATAATAACTGGTTTCTTGTTTAAGATGAGGATGTTTGCAGAATGGAGAATTGTGCTAGTATTGAAGGAGAGTGATCAGCTAGGCCTAAAAAGGGAAGGCTTTAGAGAAGAGATAGTCTTTGCTCAGGAGCTAAGACTGAAGAGGAATGACATGGCATAGCATTTCTACGGGTTGTGAGTAGTATCCACAGGAATTCCTTAGGCCTAGACCTTCCTAAATAGAGGTGATTCCCTGCTTCTACCCTAACAGCCTGTTTTTTGTGTTCCTCAACACCATAGCATAATCTGCATGGAGAGTGATCATTTTATAGAGAAGATTATAACCTAGGGGAGGGATGATTATTTGAGGGAGAATATAGTTAACAGGCCTATAATTCCTGAGAATTTCAGCTGAATCACAGAGCTGAAATAATTGGATGAGGAAAGATCTCCTTTTTCCCTCCATATCCACTGACGTAGGCAAAGGCACAGGTATCCAGTAAGTCAGGGGTGTGGGAGGAGAACCCCAAAGAGGCTAGAAGGCATTGGCTGGCATAGAGTCAAATAGTTTCAGTGACCTTGGGAAGACCCAATCAGATGAGGGCAGATAAAAATGAAACCTCTCCATTGGTTTTAGTCACTTCCCTTCTGTTCTTTCTGTCTGCCTGCGCACTCCCCCACAACAGTCCAAGAGAAGGTGCCCATGTTGGTGCAGTCACATACTGGCCGGTGGACAGAGCCAGAATGAAGCATTAGGATCCATCTGGCTGGCTCCATAGCTGGGAAAATCTGTACTCATCATCATTAGCATTCTGTTTCTCTACCAGGAGCAAGGAGAGGCAGGCATCCTGCGTTAAGGACAGCAACAAGGGAAGGTTTCTACAGCAAAGCTGTTTTCAATGTTCTCCTCTCAGCTAGTGCAGTGAGGTCCTGCCAGCTCAGTTTGAGGTTTGAGATAGGCCTTAGGGAAAACTTTATGAGCACAAGATGGTAAAGCTTTGGTACTCTGAATAACATGGTTTGGAAGGACTGGATATGGTACCTGAAGCCCTCTTTCCACCCTCCCTTTGAATCTGCCCCCACCGTCCTCACAGGCCTAATTCATTCCTCACGAGGAGAAACTGGCCCTGGGAGGGAACAACCCCCACAGAGGCAGGAAGCACGTGCACATTCCAATAAAGTGCTCAAAGAGGCAATTATTTCTGAGCTGCCTATCCTAGCACAAAGTACAGGCAGCCAGATTTCCAGAGCTGCTGTCATTGCCTCTGGCTGTTGGCAAAATTAAACTTGAGAAATCAGAATGAGCTGGCCCTCAGCACAAGGGGGTTAGAATTGTTCATCTGCCTGGGGCTATCAGTGTGGAGCTGCATGAGGGAAAAGGATAGGGACCAAGCGAGGCCATGGGGAAAGCAGAGTGGCTTTATAAGACCCCACAAGGTAGCACATGCCTGTTCTCTGTACACACTGAAACATGTGGAGTTTATACTGTCTGCCTGTTACCCACTGAGTGCAAGCTTGGTGAGGCCAGAGGCCATATTGTCCTTGTTCATTGCTTTACCCTGGGACATTTCCTGGCACCTATTAGATGTTCAGCAAATAGATATTGATTGCTGAATAAGTGTGCACTTTGGCATCTTGCCAGAGTCCCCTAATAAACACAGTAAGAACCTCCTCGCAACCTTTCATCCAACACAGGTCACAGGCAGATACCTTGAGAAACATCAATACTTGGCTTCCCCTTTCCATAGAATGATGCTATGAAATATCTGGTAAATTCTCTCCAGTGTGAGAAATAGTCTTCTTGGGGCATGAAGGAGTGGGCAATGGCCAGGTTGGCCACCCTATAAAGGGAAGGTGCTGCCCCAGGCCTCAGATTACAATTCCCCTTCAACCCATTTGCCTGCCCTGCTTCCACTCTCCAATCTCCAGGTTGCCTCTCTAGCCTCACTCTGCTAGAATAAACCTGGTACATTGCTTTAAATTCCACCTACTGTGAGACAACTAGCTCCATCCTGACTTCATATTCTTCAAGCGGTGTAACCTGCTAGCACTGCACCCTTAGGCTGTTCATCTTACTCTCTTGCTTTTGCCTAGGGGCTTTTCTGTAGCCTGGGAACTGCTGGCTCTCTAGCCTGGGCAGACCAAAAAGGCAGGGTGTTTAATACCCTGTAAGCATCTTTTGGCAATGGGAATGGAAAGGAACCTATGGATAAATGCTTCCCTTTCCTTGCCCTTGGTGGATAGTTCTGAGATCTGTCATAAAGCTTTTTTTTTTTAATTTTCCCCAGGGTACTTGAAGCGGTGACATTCTCCCATGGATTTTTCTTTCCAGTCTCACTCCTCTGTCTTTGCTCCTGTCGCTGGACCCCAGCCTTGGTGCCAAGCTTATTTTTCAGAGTAACTCAGGCTAAATCACTTTCTATTTACCTTCTTTCCCCAACATCACTGGTTTCCTTTCAGTTTCTCTACTTTTTCTCACAATAGGACTTTCCATTTACCTGGAGTATTTCCATTGGGTTCAGGAAGTACCTTGGCCAAGGTCTGAATGACTAAAAAGAAGTAGATGAGATCTGGGAGAAAAATGCTCCAAGCAGAGTGAATAGACAATTCTAGAGCCCTGAGGTAGGAATGAAAAGGCATACTCTAAATAAAGCAAAAAGAGCTTTTGTAAGCTGTGGCTGTGGCTCAGTGGTAGAATACTTAGCATGTACAATATTTTTTAGCAAACTAAAAATAAATTATTAAAATTATTTATTTTTTAAAAAAAGATTATTAAAAATAAATGAGCTACTGGGTGCTGATGGCTCATGTTTGTAATCCTAACTACTCAGGAGGCTGAGATCTGAGAATCACAGTTCAAAGCCATCCTGGGCAGGAGAAAGTCCAGAAGACTTTTATGTCCAATAAACTACTCAGAAAAAGCCAGAAGTGGCATGTGGCTCAAGTGGTAGAGTGCTAGCCTTGAGCACAGAGAGGCTCAGGAACAGAGCCTAGATCCTGAGTTCAAGCCCCAGAGCCGAAAAAAAAAAAAGCCTTGGTGGCTACAGCAGTGTGAGAAAATAAAGAGGGGCACAAAATGTAGTTGGAGACAGGGACCAGATCCAGCTCATGTGTACTTTCACAGACTTTCAAGGCATCCTGAAGTAAGCTCCATGAGGTCAGGATTATGTCTGTCCAGTTAGTTCGCTGCTGGGACCTTGTATATATTAGGCCCTTAATTTATGTCTGTGAAATAAATGAATAACATCCTTGGCTGTATCTATTCCAGGCACTCCTTTCTACATAAGGTGATAGAATAGTTCTTTCTTCTAAGATGACAGCTCCTGGAAGGGAGAAGATCAGTCTGTGTGATGAATCTGGTTTAGCTTTATCCTAAGAGAATCCTTGGGGAGTGAGAGCCCTGCCTGCTGTGGGCACTGACTTCTCTCTCCTCTTTTTCTCCCATGGTGAATTCTGATCTTGTGGCTCACTTCTCTGCTCGGCTGAGCTCTGCTCCTGACACCATTAGTCATCTCCCTTGGCTCTCAGCTTCCTTAATAAGCAGCTGTCTTTTCAGTCTGAGATAGGCCTGCTTCTGTCTGCTGCTTCACAGAGAAGCCAGGGTTCAGGGTGGGAGTGCAGGGTTCAGGAAAGGTTCCTAGTCTTTCTCTCTGCTCCCATTGTGCTCTGAAGGAAGGGGGAGGCAAGGGAGAGGGGAACATAGGGAGAGTCTTGCTGAGTAAAGGAAGAAGTGGAAAACTGCTCAATTTTAGGGCAGGTTATAAGGGGCCCTCAGCTTTCCTGCTGGAAAGAGCATATGAAGACCAAAGCTGCACATTTCCACAGAGGGGACAAAGAACAGGCTGAGATAGGGGCCAAAGAAGCTGGGTCAGGGTGAAGGGGAAAGAAATCCATTGTGGACAACTGAGCACACAGGCTGAATGTCTTTCCTGGGCTGTCCAGTCTTTATTCTTCTCCATGTGTGGAGACAGGGCAGTGACAGAATAAGCTCTTGAGGAGAACACTGCATTAAGATCCCTTGATTGTTCTTTGGTCACTCTGAGCAGCCCTGGCCAGGGACATCCAATAAGGCGCCAAGGTAAGGGGAGGAAGAATAGGTCCCAGGCCACCATGTCACAGAAAACAGGTTGTACTCAGCAGGCCCTGTGGAGAAGAGATGGTACCCTCAGAGGGTAAGCTGAAGGAGCTAATAAAGATTAGTTACAGGTGGAAAGGTTACATGCATTAACAAAGGGCATTGAGGCATCCAAGCCCTTGCTACAGAAGAAAGCCTTTATCACAGCTAGCCAGGAAGAAGAGCAGGACTGATGCCAAAACCTGGTGAGTTATAGCTGTCAAGGGAATCATTGTGCCACTGGAGCTGGCACCTCTACACAGGAATGCAGCTGCTACCAACCCTGAGGTCCAGCAATGGGATTGCCCCAACTTCTCTTTCATTCCATTGGCTTGTCTTCAGCTATTGTTTCCCATTGGCCAACTCAAACAGGAAATTGGAGTTAAGGAGCCAGGATGATATCATCCTCAGAGGTCAACTTCTTAGGTACTGAGAAGAACAGAGAGGAATGGAGAGGGAGTATAGAATCTTCTTACCCCTTCTTAATGTCACATATCACCAAGCCCACTTTCTCCCTGGTTTCTAAAAAGCTTTCAAGTACTACTTGTACTCAGAATCTATTGCATTTCTCAGACTAAGGTGGCATGCCTGGGCCAGGCTCAAGGCATGCCCCAACAGTGTGGAGACAATTTCATTTGCTAAGCTACATCTACCCCAGGCCATTCACTATTAGGATTCATAGATGGCCCCATTCTCCTTGCATCAAGCTTTAGGAATGAGCAGGCTGGGTAATTATTCTTTCCTAACAAACCTTTGCTCCACTTGATTTTAGTTCAACTGAGTGTGTGTGTGTGGGGGGGGGGGGGGTCCTCCCTATTTCTTCCTTTGTGTCCAATGACTAATGTCCCTCATTGTCTGAAGTTCCTCTTTGCCCCCAGGGGCTAAAGCTGGGAAAGGCTTATTCTCTTTGTAACTCTTATACTGAGGAAGAGCTTGTCAGGTCTGCTGGACATATCACTAGAAGTATCGAATCCTTCCCTTTCCCTCCTTGGAACTACAAAATTATTAAGTTCCATGAGTTCACTTCTGAACATTATCCTAGGGTTCCTACCTTGGACCTTATTAAAAGCTTTCTTCCATGCCAGCTCAATTCTCATCCTAGTTACCTTGGCCATTGAGGAAGTAGATTTTGAACTCTTAAGGCCTGGAAGTCCTGTCATAAATGTATACCTGTCAGATCAGGTGACTGCTCCACGCTTCTGTACTCCTCAACCTCTCAGACCAACTGGGGTCTTAGGTTTTCTCAGCACATATACCCTGTAGTGGAGAATTGCTATTTTGGCCTGGTTACTATCTACTTCTCTTGGCATTAGCTTGGAGGATTTGGCTTGGGTAAATTGTTACATCACTCAGAATTTTCGTTGGTGGTGGTGTTGTAGGGGTTGAACCCAGGGACTCATAAGTGCTAAGCATATGCTCTTATGACAGTAGCCCCAGCAATCATAACGTTAGTGGACTTTCAAGTAAGTCTTCTCCCTTTATTACCTTGTCATAAGTTTGGCTTGTGACCCAAGCAAGACCCAGATGCTGTTTTCATCCTTAAACATTGAATGGAATGACAGAATTATGAAATACTTTTTTTTTTTTTTTGGTCCGGTCATGGGGCCTGAACTCTGGGCCTGGGCGCTGTCCCTCAGCTCTTCAGCTCAAGGCTAGCACTCTATCACTTGAGCCACAGCGCCACTTCTGGCTTTTTTCTTTTTGCTTATGTGGTGCTGAGGAATCGAACCCAGGGCCTCAGGCATGCAAGGCAAGCGCTCTACCACTGAGCCACCTTCCCAGCCCGTATGAAATACTTTTATCCCCAAGGTGGCACAATGAAGAGATTACTCCTTAATCCCAGCTTCCTTGATTTTTATTGTTCTGGGTCCTCATCTTCTTAGGACAGTCTCTTAACATTTTTATTTTCATTGATTTCGTAAGCTATGTCTGTTTCCTAATATAATCATTTTTTGTTTATTAATTAGTATGTTTTGTTGTTTGAAACCAAAGTGTAAGAAATGAGAGGCTAGCAACCAATACAGATTCAAGGCTTCATTGGGAGACAGACCTGCCGGGCTGTTCTAAGCAGGGATGGAGGCTGCAGCCATGGACAGGTATGGGCTTAATTTAAAATTTTAGGGGGCAGTTACATGGGTCAGATTACGTGGACTATGGGAATTTGGGGGTAGAGTCAGTTCTGAAAAGTGTTATAAAGGTGTTACGCGGACTACAGGAATTGGGTGGAGAGTCACATTCGGAGGAGTGTTATGAGATTGTTGCAACTGGGGCAGGGATTTGTATGTCACACTGGAAAAACAATACAGCATCTGGGAAATAGAAATTCAACAGATTTTTGTAACCAGGTAGGGACACAGAGCTGCTCCTTTATCGGCAAGCTGACTCTGAGATCTTAGACAAAGTATGTTTTCTTCTGGTTTTTAGCTAGTATATATTGACTATATAATAATAATAGAAATTGAATTGTGACATTGCAACCAAAGAATCGTCACCAATTCAAATTCTTCCTTCTTAAAAGTCCAAGGGCTCTGCCCTTCTGATGGGTCATACTTAGATTTCTGGCTTGGATTTAAACGTCATTGGGTAGGCTAGGGGAGTAGAGTAGTGCAGTGGTAGAGTACGTGAAGCTCTGGGTTTGATCAGCAACATTGCAAAACAAAACAAAAATCTTATCTTGGGTTGTGGAATGAGTGGAAAGAAAATCCTTGCTGCTGGTAGATGATACATGACATACCTCACCTCAGAAGCCCTGTCTTTGTGGCACTTCCAGATCTTCCCACTCAGGCCACAGACTGAAATAGTAAAGCTTACCTTCCATGACTCCCTATCACAAGTCCTACAACAGGTCAGGTGGGTCTCATTATTTTCCACAAATAGCAAACTCATTTTTATTCTGTGACTTTTGCTCGTGATGTTCTCAGACACCTGATAAGCGGGTGTTCACCCTCTTGCTCCAAGTGTTTGAGCCCTTCCAGACCTGCAGACCTCAGATCACTTCATGTCTCTTCCTTCCATAGAGCCTCTTGTGCCTCATTTAGTCCAGAGCAGCTGCAAAGGCAAACAGTAGTCATTGGTCACTCTCTGAGGTGGGACAGAGCAATGACTGTATGGTGGTGAGCTTTGTTTCATGCATAGTCTTAAGTCTTTCAGGATTTAAGTATAAGTTCCAAGTGCCTTGGTTCTTCTCTCGTATGGGTCTCAGTGGGGACACAAGGCCAGGCACACAATGAGTGTTCATATTTATTTCTCTACTCCTAGTTTGGAAATTATCCTAGTCCTGTGACCCATATTCTTCATTTACCCATCATTTATCAAGTACCTACTAAGCAGGAGTTCTGTCCTAACCTCTGGAAGTACACAGCAAATAAGACAGCTAAGGAATTCAGTCCATTAGCGAAGATTTATTGAGAATTAAATGTAGCAGAATGACCTACTGAGAAAATAACCATGTCTTGTTTTTTTCTCAGCTGTGAGCTCAACTCAAAGGAATGAAAAGCATTCCATCCTTCCAGGGGGGAGCAGACTTTGTGCTCTTGTGGTTTGGACTTTCTTGACCCTAATAAGGATTGGTGAGTTTCAGCATGGAAAGGAGAGGCTGCAGGGTATCTGGAAGACAAGTTCCAAATAGGGTTTGTTTTATTTAAAAAAAAAAAAAATTTACAATTAGAGTTTAAATGCTTCCCAGATTGAAAGGGGATGGTTCTAATTGGAGCATTAATTGGAGCTCTCAAGAGTAGAAAGGGATGAAATTGTATGTACTCACTTATTTCTTAAAAAAAAAATCCAGGAAGTAGGTAGTTATTGTTTCCATTTTACAGATGAAACAGAGAAAGGTTAAGTGAATTACTCCAGGATTATGGATCTGGGAATTGAACCCAGATAATGAGATTTCACTGAGATCTGTGGATACCTGTGTGGACTGGGCACAAAGAGCCGAGTCTAGGGAGGGGCCCCTACAAGTTGATGAGCTGCTTCAGTTACTCACCTGACTCAGTCAGGCAGGGAGAGTGAACTGTGACCAGGGGCATGAACTGAGGAGCTGACAGTCTTGGTAGAAGAGGCTTGCTAACAGTAGTGCTATGTTACAATCACAATATCTTAGTGGCACACAATAGTGAGTGCGCTTTTGTGTTTGGGGACCAATTGAGGGTTCATTGCTATTGGGTAGAGTGGTTTGGCTCCATTTATGTCCCTTACTCTCCTTTCAGAACCAGCCAGGGGACATTCATAAAGATGACAAAAGCACCAGTTACAGCCCCAATGAACGCACACATGTGTGCACACACACACACACACACACACACACACACACACATTTTAAGCCCCTACTTACATCATGTCTGTTAAAAACAAAAACAAAAACAAAAAAAAATCCCCAAAACAACTTATGGAGTCTAGGCATGGAGAAATAACCCCTACCCACAGTGCAAGGAAATGCAAAGCTACTAGGCAAAGAAGGAGTATGTATAATCCTATTGCCTGGGAGGGATGAAGAGATAGTGCTCCTCAGTGAAAGGAAATTAACCCAAAAGACCACATGACAAAGTCACTAGAGAAGAGAGGTTTATTGCCATTGGAGCTGACAAGGCCAAGTTCTCCCCAAGGAGAGAAAATGGGGCTGTCTGGCTCCCTGGAGGATCCTTTTATACAGTCAGGGCTGGAGGTGCTTTACCTGAGGCTGGAGGTGGGAGGTGTCTTACCTGCCCTGCGGGCCCCACCATCGAGGGCGGAGCTTATGTCTGGGAGGGAGTCCTTTGCTGACTTACAAACTGAATTTTGATTTGATTTAGTTTTGAATTAGAGTGAAATGCAACATTTTGTCATGTATTTGTTCATGCCTGTTATAAAGAAAGATCTGGCCGGGCGCCGGTGCCTCATGCCTGTAATCCTAGCTACTCAGGAGGCTGAGATCTGAGGATCGCGGTTCAAAGCCAGTCCGGGCAGGAACGACCATGAGACTCCTATCTCCAATAAATCTCTAGAAAACCGGAAGTGGCGCTGTAGCTCAAGTGGTAGAACACTCACCTTGAGCTGAAGAGCGCAGGGACAGCGCCCAGGCCCAGAGTTCAATTCCCATGACTGACAAAAAAAAAAAAAGAAAGATCTGTCTTCAGGGCCCACAAAATTTACTATGAAAATATTTCTGTCCAAATTCTTTTAAAAAATTCATTTTTCTTTGGGGGGGGGGTGGGTCTGGTCGTGGGGCCTGAACTCTGGGCCTGGGCGCTGTCCCTCAGCTCTTCAGCTCAAGGCTAGCGCTCTACCACTTGAGCCACAGCGCCACTTCCGGCTTTTTTCTTTTTGCTTATGTGGTGCTGAGGAATCGAACCCAGGGCCTCAGGCATGCAAGGCAAGCGCTCTACCACTGAGCCACCTTCCCAGCCCTCTTTTTCTTTTTCTTTCTTTTTCTTTTGCCTTTTCTTTTCCTTCCTTCCTTCCTTCCTTCCTTCCTTCCTTCCTTCCTTCCTTCCTTCCTTCCTCCCTTCCTTCCATGTGCTCGTACTGAGCCTTGAATTCAGGGTCGTATACTTTCTCTTGGCTTTTTTTTTTTGGGGGGGGGGGGTCCAGTCGTGGGGCCTGAACTCTAGGCCTGGGCGCTGTCCCTCAGCTCTTCAGCTCAAGGCTAGCACTCTACCACTTGAGCCACAGCACCACTTCCGGTTTTTTTCTTTTTGCTTATGTGGTGCTGAGGAATCGAACCCAGGGCTTCAGGCATGCAAGGCAAGCACTCTACCACTGAGCCACCTTCCCAGCCCCTCCCTTGGCTTTTTTGCTCAAGGCTGGCACTGTATCACATTAGCCACACATTCACTTACAGCTTTTTGCTGTTTATTGAAAAGAATCTCATGGATTTTTTTTGCTCAAGCTAGCTTTAAACCAGGATCCTCAGAGCCTAGCCTCCTTAGTACCTAGGATCATAGGCATGAGCCACCAGCACATGGCACAATCTACATTGCTTACATTCTCTTGACTTCTTTTTTTTTTTTTTTTTTTTGAGTCCGGTTGTGGGGCCTGAACTCTGGGCCTGGGCGCTGTCCCTCAGCTCTTCAGCTCAAGGCTAGCGCTCTACCACTTGAGCCACAGCGCCACTTCCAGCTTTTTTCTTTTTGCTTATGTGGTGCTGAGGAATCGAACCCAGGGCTTCATGCATGCAAGGCAAGCGCTCTACCACTGAGCCACCTTCTCAGCCCTCTCTTGACTTCTTGTTAGATCTGTTAACTGGAACCACTTGCTAAACTGGAAGGTAGGAACAGAGTCAAAGCCATTTTTCTTACAAGCTTGAGGTTCTGAGTTCAAACCTCAGTATTGCAAATAAACACACACACACACATTCTTATATGTTGATGTCATGATGTTATCTCTAGCAATAGTGATAGCGCTTCTTCTTTTTTATTTTTTTGTCAGTCGTGGGGCTTGAACTCTGCTACTGGGCGCTGTCCCTGAGCTCTTCAGCGCAAGGCCAGCGCTCTACCACTTGAGCCATAGAGCCACTCCTGGTTTTCTGGTGGTTTATTGGAGACAAGAGTCTCACAGACTTTTATTCCCAGGCTGGCTTTTAACTTCGATCCTCAGATCTCAGCCTCCTGAGTAGTTAGGATTACAGGCTTGAGCCACTATTGCCCACCCATAGTGTTTATTCTTGAGTTACTATTTAGGCAGTTCACCTCCTCCATATCAATCTTAGTAGTTCAGCAACTGTCAACTCTGATTATCACAATTTCTCATTTTGCTTTAGGGCCCATAGTGACTTCCTTCAGTTGCTAATCTTTTGTTTCCCTAACCCTTGGATTAAATTCCTTTCTTCTAGCCAGGCTCCGACGGCTTATGCCTATAATCCTAGCTACTCAGAAGGCTGAGATATAAGGATCACAGTTCAAAGCCAGCCTGGGAAGACAATTTGTGCATTTTCTTATTTCCAATTAACCACTAGGAAAAAACCAGAACATTTTGAGTGGAAAAGTTAAGGGATAGAGCCTAGGCCCTCTAATACTGGCACACAACACAAAAATTCCTTCTTCATGGAATATCTAGAGTGAGTTCTGATTTTTTTCTGATTATCTATTGACCATTTTACTTGGTTTTACAGAAATTTGCAATCTCCTGCTTGTTCAGTTCTCCAGCCTGTCTCTCCAAAGCTTTCTCCCTCTTAAACACTATGCTTCAGCTATACTTGTGTCCTTTCTGTTCCACAAATAACTAACCTTTTCCTACTTGGGGTCTTTGCACCTGTTGTTCCTGATACTTAGAATACTTCTTTCCACTCCACCCCAGCACATTGGAAAGCGGATTCATTGTTATGTTTGAGTCTCAGCATAAATATAAGCTTTTCAGGGCAGCCTTCCTTTACCATATTATCTAGCATAAACCTACTCTTACCCAGTCTTTACAGAACGTATAATTAACCTTATTGTTTGATTTTTCTCCTCCTCTTCCTTTTTTTTTTTTTTTTTTGTTGTTGTAGTTGTTCATGGGGCTTGAACGCTGGGCTTGGGCGCTGTCCCTGTGCTCTTCAGCTCAAGGCCATCACTCTACCACTTCAGCCACAGCACCACTTCGGGTATTCTGGTGGTTAATTGGAGATAAGAGTCTCACAGACTTTCCTACTCGGGCTGGCTTTGAGCTACAATCCTCAGATCTCAGCCTCCTGAGTAGCTAGGATTACAGGCATGAGCCACGGGCGTCCCACCTCCTCCTCCTCTTCCTCCTTCTCCTCCTCTTCCTTCTTCTTTTTCTTCCTTCTTCTACCTTCTTTCAGTTCTGGGCCTTGAACTCTAGGACCAGGTGCTGTCCCTAAGCTCTTGTTACTAAAGGCTAGCACTCTGCCACTTGAGCTACAGCATCACTTCTGGATTTTTCTGTGATTCATTGGAGAGTCTCATGGACTTTCCTGCCTGAGGTGGCTTCAAACCCTGATCCTCAGATCTCAGCCTCCTAAGTAGCAAGGATTACAGGTGTGAGCCACCAGCACCTGGCTCAGAATTTCACTTTAATCTAAGAAGCAGTAAATAAATATGTTAAATAATAAATAAAAAAACAGGCACTGGTAGCCTACACCTGTAATCCTTGCTACATAGGAGGTTGAGATCTGAGTATCACAGTTCAAAGCCAGTCCAGGCAGGAAAGTCCAGGAGACTCTTTTTTTTTTTTTTGATCGGTTGTGGGGCTTGAACTCTGGGCTTGGGCGCTGTCCCTGTGCTCTTCAGCTCAGGAGAGCACTCTGCTTGAACCACAGCGCCACTTCCGGTTTTCTAGTGGTTTATTGGAGATAAGAGTCTCAGGGACTTTCCTGTCCAGGCTGGCTTTGAACGGCAATCCTCAGATCTCAGCCTCCTGAGTAGCTAGGATTACAGGCATGAGCTACAGGTGCCCGGCTTTCCAGGAGACTCTTAACTCCAATTAATTACCACAAAAGCCAGAAGTGGAGCTGTGGCTCAAGTGGTAGAGTGCTAGCCTTGAGCAAAAAAAGCTCAGACCAAGCACCCAGGCCCTGAGTTCAAGCCCTAGGACCAGCACCCATTTACAAACAAATAAATAAAAAATGAAATGAAATTCTGAAAGAGCAGGAAGCATATCTGTCTTATTACTGTATCAATACCTGGCTCACTGATGGTCCTTAATACATATTTTTGAGGGAAGAATGATGGAATATACAAGCTTGCCCTCAGGCGTCAGAAGGACCCAAAGCCCTACTGATACGTTTGACATTGGAGGATACCAAGGGAGAGATCTTCCTTCTTCCCCTAAGGCAGGACTACCAATATTTTGCCCAGCAGTAGGGTTCTAAGCTCTGTTTGTGCCTTCAGATACCCCCTCCTGGGCAGTGGAAGGCCTCCCTGTGGCTCTGCCTTCTACCTTGGTGCATTATTGTTAGCCTGTTTGTTTCTGCCCTTCCAGCAGGCCTCAGGGCACTAATGATTAAAAGTACAAACCTGCTCAGGGCCAGTATTAGGCTACATACCCACCATGTGGGCAGCTTATTAATTCCAACAAGCCAGGACTCACTCTTACAAAGCTTTTCCCTACCTGTGGACTGAGTTTGATAACTACAAAGAAAACAAACAGGATTGTTAAAAATTAATTTTACTCATCTTCATATTCTTATCACATAAGAAACAGAAGAGTTCTCATTGCATTAATATTTAACCCAAATCATGGCTGTAACAACAAGCTGAATCCAAAAGCACAATAACATGCACACTGTAATGCATACAACTATAAAGAGCCATTATATTTTTCTTCCATGACATTGTGCATAAAATAAATGATAGGATCTCATTTTAAGCAAAAGAAAAACTCATTTTACTGCTGCAGAAGAGAAGCCAGCGTGGTAAAGACTAAGACTTCCTTTATATCAAGTCATCTGTCTGCCTGCCCTCCCCACCTGTCTTTGGGAAGAACTCTTGGTTTAAAATTTTTCTGTTTGTTAATGTCTTCTGGATAACAAACTGGCTAAAGTAGGCAGAGGAAACAGAAAGCCAACAGAAACCTTTGTGAGTATATTAGGATCACCATTCCCAATGAGAGAGGGGTGTGGGGAGGAGAGAAACTTAGGCTGGGATATAGACTTGACCAAGTTAGGAGGGGGTTTCTCAACTCTTGAAAGTAATTGCAAGTATTTCCTCAATTCAAGAATTCCTGGCTGGGCAGCTGGTATTTTTCCATTTTCTCTAAATTTCTCTACTTTAGTCTAACTAAGCCATCTAACTTTTCTGTCTAAGCATTCTATTTTCTCCTTCTCTTGCTCCTCCTCCTCTTCCTCTTTTTTTTTTTTTTTAATTTTGTTCTTTGAGACAAGGTCTATATAACCCCTAATATAGCGCAGGCTAACTATTCCTCTGATAGAATGCCCTGGCTTTATATGTATGTATAGCTCCACTCAATCTTCTAATCCTGTTCAAAACTCAGTCCAAAAGCCACTTTCTCAAGGCTTCTTTGTCTCCCTCTACTAGTGTTCCTTTTGCACTCCAGATGCACTAGCTCTTGTGACTCTGAGCACTTTCTTGTGTGTGTGTGTGCGTGTGTGTGTATACATATATAGACATACACACATACGAACATTCACACCCTTTTATCTCTTGTAATGGTAATATATTTTCCCAGTGTCTCACTTCTCCTCATTGAGAGATTCTTACTGATTACAACATAGTGTCATGTAGACTTTCTTACTGCTTGTGGAAGGAGCATGCCTCATCATGCCTCCTTGTTATCAGTTTGGCCATATGGGGAGTGTAAGGAGAGCAAAGGCTGTAGGGGCCATTGAAGTACCCTCTAGCCCTCTGAAAGTCATAATTAGAAGAAAGGAGATACACTCAGAGCATAACTGAAGCTAACCTACAGCTGATAAGCAACAAATTAATCATTTATTGCTGTAAACCATTAAGATTTGGAAGCAGGGTACCAGTGGTTCATGCTTGTAATCCTAACTACTCAGGAGGCTGAGATCTGAGGATCCCAGTTCAAAGCCAGCCCAGGCAGAAAAAGTCTGTGAGACTCTTTTTTTTGGGGGGGGTCCAGTCATGGGGCCTGAACTCTGGGCTTGGGTGCTGTCCCTCAGCTCTTCAGCTCAAGGCTAGCGCTCTACCACTTGAGCCACAACGCCACTTCCGGCTTTTTTCTTTTTGCTTATGTGGTGCTGAGGAATCGAACCCAGGGCCTCAAGCATGCAAGGCAAGTGCTCTACCACTGAGCCACCTTCCCAGCCCCTGTAAGACACTTATCTCCAATTAACCCCCACAAAACTGGAAGTGGTGCTGTGGCTCAAAATGGTAGAGTGCTAGCTTTGAATGAAAGAACTCAGGGAGGCTGGGAAGGTGGCTCAGTGGCAGAGTGCTTACCTTCTATGCCTGAGGCCCTGGGTTTGATTCCTCAGCACCATATAAACAGAAAAAGCCGGAAGTGGTGCTGTGGCTTAAGTGGTAGAGTGCTAGCCTTGAGCTGAAGTGCTGAGGGACAGCACCTAGGCCCAGAGTTCAGGCCCTACAACTGACAAAAAAGAAAAAAAAAAAAAAAAGAAAAAGAACTCAGGGATAGTGCCCAGGCCCTGAGTTCAAGCCCCATGACCGATTAAAAAAAAAAAGATTTTGGGATTTTTTTTGTTATTATACTATAGTTCTCAAAAGTTGACTAATACATCTTTCCTGAACTGCAAGCCCCTTTGTAAGGAGGATATCTGATAGAAGATTTTTCTTTTATCTTTCATGAACCTAGCATAAAACTTTAGTGCTAAAAGCCTCAGGAATTGTTTACTGAGGAAACAAATGAATGAATCTAGCATTTATTAAGTGCTACTGTCATAATCCTTCTCCTTGTGCAGTTTCACAGATTCACACTGCAATTTCACAGACTCTCACTGGGCCTCAGGAGAACCCTGAAGAACAATAGGAAGGAATAAATAGCAATTTTTTTTTGTCTGTCTGACATCCCTGTTTTCTCTGGAAACCACTTCTTTCACCATTCCATATGATTCTCGTGGGGCTGCCAATTATGATACCAGCCCCTATGGGCATAGAAGCGGGCATGGAATCCAGCTCTGTCCAATCACGGTATTTCATTCTTTGGACACGGAGTCTGGACCAATGATAGGCATAAGACCTAAACAAAACCTATCATTCCCCTTTTCTGAAGTAAGGTATAGAACAGAAGAGAAATAATATGAAGAGTCCCAAGGGCTAGAGGTATAACCCATCAGTAAAGTACTTGTCTAGCTTGCGTGAGGCAATGGGTTTAATCCCAAAGGGAATAAAGAAAAGAATCATCTGAATTAGGAATGGGAGATCTCAAGATGACAATTGACACTGAACTATAATCTTCCAGCATTCCTGTAATATATTTTCTCTCCTACTCTTCAAACCTAGTGTTTCACATCATCCATCTCTTCAAATATCTTTTACTTTTTTTTTTTAATTTGGTAGTACTGAAGTTTGAACTCAGGGCCTTACATTTGCTAGGTAGACACTCTGCTACCTGAGTCATTTCTTAGCCCTCTTTTGCTTTTTAGTTTTTTTTTAAAGTAAGTTGGGTTTTTGCCAATGTTAACCTACGATCCTTCCATCTAAAGGCTTACAGGCTCAAGCTTCCTTGCCTAGCTTATTTATTGAGATGAGGTCTCCTTAACTTTTCGCCTCAGCTTCCCTTGAACCACAATCCTCCTGATCTCTTCCTCACAAATAGCTGATATTTCAGCTGTTGGCTTTGCCTCTTGCTTCATGCAAAAAAATAGAAGCAATCAAATAGATGTTTCTTCATTTTCCTTCCACCAATTCTACTTATTTACAGTACTCATATATGTATTTATATGACCTATCGACCTTCCTCAGATCTGTGTATGTGTGTGGTGGTAGTGGGGGAGTGGTACAAGGGCTAGAATTCAGGGTCTTGCACTCTTGCTCAGCTTTTTTGTTCATGGCTGACACTCTATTCCTTCCTTATTCAGTGAATTGAGTGGCCTTTCTTTCATCAACAGCAAACGAGTTCTGATTACCTATCGATGATTAGATATATTGTGCCTGCATTGGTGAGTGTGTGTATGTGTTGGTAACTACTTGAATTCCAGGCGTTGGGATTTTCTCTCAGCTTTTTTGCTCAAGGCTGGCAGTCTATCACTTGGGCCGTATCTCCACTTCTGGCTTTTTGGTGGATGACTGGAGATAATAGTCTCATGGACTTTTCCTGCTCAGGCTGTGAACCTCAATCCTCAGATCTGAGCCTTCTGAATATCTAAGATTATGGTTATGAGCCACCAGTGCGCAGCTAGATATAACTACCCTTTGATTTCTGTTATGTGTTGAATTGTGTCCAACATGAAATAGATAAATTAAAGTCCTAACTCCAATAACTGTTGAGGATAACCTTATTTGAAAATGGGGTCTTTGCTGATACAAACTAATTTTAATGAGGTCAGATTAGAGTGAGCTCTAAATCCAATATGACTGGTATCCTTATAAGAAGAGATAAGGGGGAGGGGACAGGGGTTGGGAGAGAGATAGGAAGGGATGGTAAGGGGAAACAAAGGAGGAGGCAACAATGCTTGATAAGAAATGTACTTATTACCTTGCCCATGTAATTGTAACCCCTCTGTATGGCATTTTCATAATAAAAAAATATTTAAGGGGCTGGGAAGGGGGCTCAGTGGTAGAGCGCTTGCCTTGCATGCCTGAGGCCCTGGGTTCGATTCCTCAGCACCACATAAGCAAAAAGAAAAAAGCCAGAAGTGGCGCTGTGGCTCAAGTGGTAGAGCGCTAGCCTTGAGCTGAAGAGCTGAGGGACAGCACCCAGGCTCAGAGTTCAGGCCCCACGACCGGACTCCCCAGAAAAAGAAAAAAAAAATTTTAAAAAAAGAAGAGATAAAGAGACACACAGGGAGAATACTGTATGAAGATAGAGACAGATATTGGAGTGACATGTCTCCAACCCCAATTACTTGCAAGTAGGAGAGATACATAGAGCAAATTCTCCTTTCTCACTCCTTGAATTTATACTTTTGGCCTCCAGAATTGTAAAAGAATAAATTTTCATTGAATCAAGCTACCCAGTTTATAGTCATCTGTTATATCAGCTCTAGGAAACGAACACAACATATAATAGGCATCTTAAATTTATCATCAGACAGTATTTTCACAATAAAAACTTATAAAAAATTTTATCATCAGAACAGAACTTTTAATTGCTACTCCTGCTCAAACCTACTTTTCCCCTAAACTTCACTCTGACTTCTGGCCTTCTTCCATACTGTAAGGAGAGTATTCTTTAGAAAATAAAAGTTATATCAAGGCCCTCTGTTGTTTAAAACCACCCAAGGTCTCTCTATAATCTTTCAAATAAAATAAAAGCTATATACCTTGCCTTCAAGATTCCTCATTACTTGGCCCCTGTTCCCTTTGTGGTTGTTACCTCCTGATACAGATTGCTCTCCCACTCGGGCTTAACTTCTGTTTCTTAAACAGCATGCTTATCCCTCCAGTAGGAACGCGCTTACATTGTCTAATTCCTGTCTCTGGAGCTGCTTCTTCTGAAGATCTGTCTATGACTTCTCAGCACAGAGTGGGCCTAGCCTCTACCAGCTATCAGCTTTCATTTTTTTCACAAGAGAGCACTTTCCTAGTTCTAGTTCCTGTGGTCTTGGTTCTGATCACTCTTCTTTCAGCTTTTAGACTGAATCTTCCCCAAGTCTTGTTAGGGAGATGGCGAATTCCGTTTTTGCTTTAGAATTTGAAGGAGGTTTGTATTTTCAGTAGAAAGAGAACAGCCTAGTCAGAGGTTTAGGTCAGTCTTTACAAAGGACCCACATTAAGGAGGGCTGCTCATAAATTTAGACTCTTCATATATAAGAATATGGATTAATCGCGGGGCACCGGTGGCACACACCTGTAATCCTAGATACTCAGGAGGTTGAGATCTGAGGATGGTTATTCAAAGCCAGCCCCGGCAGGAAAGTCCATGAGACTCTTATCTCCAATAAACCACCAGAAAACTGGAAGGGGCACTGTGGCTCAAGTGGTAGAGCTCTTGCCTTGAGCTGAAGAGCTGAGGGACAGCGCCCAGGCCCAGAGTTCAAGCCCCACGACCGACAAAAATAAAAAAAAAGGATTTATCTTACCATGCTCAAGCTTTCTATCCTGTAATAGAAAGAGGTCATTTTTACCTTCCACTAAGGGTCAAGGAGGGCAGAGTTCACAGTTTATACCCTAAATGTCATTACTCCATCAAGCAGCTATTAGAGTTTCCCTGGGAATGGGAAGCAGAGCAGAAAAGGGGGCTCTCAGGACTGTGTTTGTGTGATCTGCAAATTGCCACCATCTCCAAAGAATTGAAAGTAGTTCTGAGTGTCCTCTGGTAGATAATGATCACAATTCCAGTGTGTGTGTGTGTGTGTGTGTGTGTGTGTGTGTGTGTGTGTGTGCATGTGCGTGTGTGCACACACATGTGTATATTGGTGGAATCAATCCCAGGATCTCATAAATGCTAGGCAAAGTACACTATCACTGAGCCACATGAGTAATGAACAACTCCATTTATTGAGTTTGTTTCTAGTCAGGCTCTATGCTAAGTAAGGCCTTAATAATAACAGTGGCATCAATTGCTGCCATTAAAGAACTGCAAGTTGTGAACCAAGCACAGCAATAGGTACACTGGAACTATGATATCACCTAATTCTACAGTTTTCTGAAGAAGCTATTATTATCCCCACCTAAAGATGATAAAACAGGCTTAGGGAACAGAAGGGGTTTGCCAGGTTGTTTCTACTGCAAAACTACAGTCTTCCTTCTACAAGGCATTGCCTCTTTCCTGAATCTCCTGGCACCTGTTTCCCAGCACGTGGTCTAGAAACTAAATGCAGATGTTTGAGTTTCTGCAGTTCTCTGCTTCTAGTCAGTATATACCAGGGAAAGGAACATATTTTGTCCTTCATGGAAGTTGCCCCTTCTATAGCTGTGCTTCAAAGAGAGATAGAAAAGTCTGAGTCATTCTTGGGAACTCCTTTGTAAAGGTTTTCCTTGCATCTGGTCTGGGCTGCCTAAAAGGCTAGTTCTCGCCAGCCCCACTACCTGTAATTGGCCTTTGCCTACCTAGGTTGCAGTGGGGGGGAGTTTGGAGTAAGACCCTGGCAGGGGATTCTCCAGATCTGAAGGTCTGATAGAAGCTGTTGGAGTGGGATAAACAGAATTTATAGAAGGTCCCTGGGGAGAGGGGTCTGGGAAAGAGGTTGAGTGGGTTCTTTCATCAGGAGAATAATTCCTAAGCTGTTTTTCTGTCCCCAGAGCAAGGTAATGACAACTAGTGATTCTGAGAGCCAGAGAAAAGCTGCTTTAGGAGCAGCAGACAGGGGATAATGGGGTAAACATAGGCATAGTCAAGAACACAGGTAGGGGCTGGGAAGGTGGCTCAGTGGTAGAGTGCTTGCCTTGCATTCATGAGGCCCTGGGTTCAGTTCCTCAGCACCACATAAGCAAAAAGAAAAAAGCCAGAAGTGGCGCTGTGGCTCAAGTGGTAGAGCGCTAGCCTTGAGCTGAAGAGCTGAGGGACAGCGCCCAGGCCCAGAGTTCAGGCCCCACGACCGGACCCCCCCCCAAAAAAAAAAAAAAAAAAAACACAGGTAGATGCTCAGCTGTGATTGAGTGGATAAGAGTCAGAAGCTCAGGCTGGACACTGACACAGGTCTGAGGGTCCTGGAGATTCATACTGGCAGCAATGGGAGTTTTTAGGGACAAGAATTCCAGCCTCTTTGTTGCCCAGACAGAGAAACCGAGGTGCAGCTAAGGAAATTCACCTGCTCAAGGTCATAACCTCTGTCATGAGTGACTGGCTGCCACCCCCACATTTCTGAACCGTAGGAAATCTCCATCTCCTTCCTGTTTTAACACTAAAAAAAGAACACTAAATACACAGTGGGGAGTCTGGTTGAGCTTGGTTGCTTTGGGGGGAGCACACACTTAACTGTTTGTAATGCAACTTGAATATCCCTGGAAAGTCAAATTGGCATCCTCAGTTGTGTGTATGACTGGCATATTTGTGCCAGCCCACCTCCAAATGCAGAAGGGTGTTCCCAAAACCCTCTGGGCACAGCATCTTTGCCTGTGATTTTCCTCTGATGATATCTTGTTTTGCCAACTAAATTAAGAGTATGACAGAGAACAGAGACTACCTCTAGCAGTTTAGTTCAATTAAGATTTCACATCAACAAATTAAAATGCATCCTCACCGTCTGCAGAGTAAATCTGCCTGCATTTAGGAGGAGGCACTGACATTTGCTGTTCAGGAACCTAGAGGATATGAGTGGAGTGTCAAACAGGACTCACCCCTGTGGGGCCAATTTAGGTTTGGAGCTAGGGTTTGTTTCCATAAACTTCCAGCCTCTGGACCAGAGCTTTTTAAGCATGAATATGAGGCTTAGTCTGAACTAGTCTTCTGTCACATTTTCCACAAGACCAAGTTCATTCAAATGAAAGAATTATCACCAAATTTTTTGTATGTGTGTGTTTGTCAATCACTCTTCAAGGAACCAAGAATATAGCTGAAATCTCTACTCTCCCAGAGCTTTTATTCTATGGGGGAGCCACAGACAATAAAGAAGACAAATGAGTAAAATATGCAGTAAGTTAGAGAGCAATAAGAGCAATGGAGAATAATAAAGCAAGGAAAGAGGATGGGGAATATGGAGGGTGGAGGGTTCTGTGATTTTACATAGTAGTTGGAGAAGGCCTTGATAAGAGGCAAGGGTACTTTAAGAGGTAAGGGAGTAAGCCTGGAGGCAGAGGGATGCTGAGAGCAGGGCAAGGGTGGGATTGGGAACACGTATGCAGTCCAAGACCAGCACATCTGGAGCTGAGTGAGCATAAAGAGAGGAAAAGACAGGAGGGCAGTAGACCCAGGATTTAGGTCAGCAGGCCCTTATAGGAACTCTATTCTTTCTCTGACTAAACAGATAGGAAGCCAGTATATGGTTTGGAGTGGATAGGAAGCCAATATATGATTTGGAGAGAGGAGAGTCAAATTTTGTTTTTCATTTTAACAGGATTGCTGTGGCTGTTACATGTGGGAGACAGACAGAAGGAAGGAAAGGTTGGGAATGGGCTGTTGTTATGAAACTATTGTAACTGAACGGCAATAGGATGGTTAGAATGGAAGAAGAAAAATTGGTGATATGCGTGGCATTAATTCAAGATGTTGAAATTAGGCTGGCGTGGTGGTACTCACTGTAATCACAGTTATTCAGGAGGCCAAGGCCGGAGGGATTATGAGTTTGATAACAGCCTGGGCTACATAGCAAGACCCAGTCAAATAAAGCATAGAAAATTCAGCTGAACTCTCTGCTAAAGGCAATTCAATTGGCACTTAGCCCTGGGAAATTGAGGCAAAGCTCCCATCCTTAACAGTAGCATATGGTTTGCTGACAATATGGTACTCCAAAAAATAAACCCTTTCATCTGTAAGTTGGTGGGTCATCTATTTTTTTTTAAGAGAGACAGGTAAAGGATGTTCCCTTACCCTGAAAATTATAGAGAACTTGATAGAATGCCTACTCCATGAGAGCAGATTCCAAGCTCATATCCTATTTTCAGATATCCGCCAGCATGTGAATAAGGCCCAGACATAGGTTATTTAAAAAGTGTTATGTGTGAATACATGAACATGTGTGTATGTGTGTGTGTGTGTGAGAGAGAGAGAGAGAGAGGTGGGGGAGGGAGGGAGAGAGAGAGAGAGAGAGAGAGAGAGAGAGGTGCTAGGCATTAAACCCAGGCCTTTCATTTGCTAGGCAAGTGCTCTATCCCTGAGCTAGCTACATTAAAATATAGTTGTGGAAGAATAAATGAATACCCTTTCTCTTACATTTTAAGGATAACGAAACAATTTTTAAAAATATAATTGCATTGTTATTATTAAAGTGTTATACAGAGGGGTTACCATTCTATAAGTCAGGAAATGAGTACAATTCTTTTTGGACAATGTCACCCCCCTAGGATGAAACAATTTTAATAGCAAACTCTGAAATTATATACACCTCCCCTCTTTTAGTCTCAGAAGGCTGTTTGTATGCAGAGGTTGTTTCGTTTTTCTGTGAATATAAACGATTATTAAGTGGATATTATGTGGATTAATCTCTTGCAAATGAAGAATTTGGTTTAAGCTGGAGATTCTGTCTCATTCACTTGTTCTTTCTCTTCATTTACCTATGGTTTCATGTTTCCTATTCCTACAATTTAAAATGGGTGAACGTAATGTTTTTTCTTTCTTTTTTTTAATGTTTTTGATTTCTGTCTCAGAAAAACACAACAGCTAAATTAAATACTTTTTTTTTTTTTTTGCTTGTGTAATTCTCATTGATTTTTCTCTCATTGAATGTCAGCATTTCTACTTTCTGAGCCTAAGCAGTAGATGCCAAATCCCTGTGAGAAGGAAAATACACCCAACATGCAACTCTGGACTTCCCATCACTTTAAACTTCTTTTCCATTTAACTAGAATGGTAATTTGCATAGATCTACATACGTTATGCAATCAGCCTGCTCTCTTTTTACATTTAAGCCTAAAATAATTTTGCTTTTATGATATTTTCCTTCTCTGCTGCTGTCTATATTGCTTTCTGGTTCCAAGATTTAAATTTTTGTAAAATAAGTTAATGAAAGGCCTACAAGGGGGACAGAGATTGGAGAGCAGCAGGGTAGCATTGTCTCTGGGGTTCATTTAGTCATTTGCCAACTATTTCTTGAGCACATATTATGTACTAGGCCACATATGAGGTTCTTGGAGTAGAGTCTGCGCAAGCTAGACACAGTTCCCATCCACATGGACTTTGTACTCTAGTGAGAAAAACATAACAAATGGATTGGGTAGTGTACAGATGATCTTTATGAAGACGTGATACTTGGGTTAAAATCTAAATGGTAAGGAGAAAGCTATGTAAACATCTGGTGAGAAAATGTTCCAGAAGGAACAGCAAGCAAAGATGACTTGAAATGAGAATGAGTTGGGGGGATCTAAAGAACAGAAGGAAGTATTTCATTAGAATGTTTCAGTGAAAAGAGAAGAGTTCCAATTCAAAATGGCACAAACAAGAAGGAATTTTATAACTTCACCCAAAGAAGCCTGCGGCTCTGAAGACAGGCTATAAAGATAGATTTGTTTGGTATCAGCATCATCAAGGGCCAAATAACTAAGATGGCTACCTTAGCTGTAATCTCACAATTCCTTATCCTTGCATGATGCTCAAAGGAAGAAAGGAATAGTGCAAAACACTTCTCCTTTTTCAGAACAAGACAACTGTGCACAGATTTCCTCTTTCTTTTTTGGAAGTACTGGCATTTAGACTCAGGTTTTCATACTTGTTAGGAGGGTGCTTCACCAGTAAGCCACAGTACTGATAGTAAAAGATAAATTTTAAAACATGCCCACTGCTTAGTTGGTCACTGGCAAATAGAATGCAATTACCAAGACTGGTTTAGAATGGGCAGCGGAGAGCTTCAATAGAACTTTATGGAAGAAGTGAAGTGCTCCCAATTTATGAAAAAAAAATGTTTCTAAGAGCAAAAAAGCCAGTGAGAAAAGAAGTCTATAAGGGCTGACCGTAAATAGGTGATCAAGATCCACTGAAGGAAGTTGGTTTGGCCAGAGCTTGTGTATAAAGAGAGGGTATAGAGATGGCACTGAGAGAATGCAGAACCTATTTTAGGTTCTTTGAACACAATTTTTCATTCAAAGAATGAAAATTTCATTCAGAACTGCCTAAATCCCTGAAAGCTTACCTCATTTGCACTAGAAACTCCCTCGAGCACCCCCATCCTCCAGAATTCATCCGAGCTCTGGATGTAGTTATAGAAAAATTGGTTCACATCAGACATGGACTTTAACACCCACTGATAACACTGGGTAAGTCACTTTTCATTCCTGAAGCCTCTTTTATTGTCTATAAAAATGACACAGTAACATTTACCTTGCTAGCCATTTAGAGAAATTATAAGGAATGAATGAGAGAGTGTCTGTGTGTCCTTTGGAAACTGCCTGGTACCATATTTTTTTATTATCCCTATTTCTGGTGTTCATCTAAAACCAAGAAAATATGTATAGGGTGGGGGTGGCGTTGCTGGGATTAACCCTGGGCCTGGTCCATGTTAAGCATGTGTTTTGTCACTGAGCTATACCACTGGCTCAGAATTTTAAAAATTCAGCCACATTCTGCTCCTTGGGAAGATACACCTGACATTTTGGAAAGCTAAGTACTTGGGAGGGTAGGGGGGGCAGCCTTTGGTAGCCTTTGGCCTTTTGTTTCTCTGACCTTTTCTCAGCAACCCCCAACTTCCCAGGAGCCTTCTGTGCATCACATCAGAAATGTCCTTGAAAACAAGTTAGGCTGATATTCAATAAAATGTAAGCTAAAACTGGCTGAATTGTTCTTTTTCTTGATAACAACAACAAAAAAGGGATGTATTTTACTGGCAGAGCTTTTAGTTGGTGGGGACAATTAAGCCCAAAATGCAGTAATCCATTTCACACTGAGAGAAGATTTGAAAGACGAATCTCACCAAAATGCAGGCCAAGAAGGAGCCAAAAACATGTCCACTGTGCCCACCAATAAAACTTATAAACTGGGCCTAGTGGTACACTCTTAAAAGGCTAACGCTCAAGGGGCTCTGGCAGGAGGATTTTGAAGATCAAGACCATCCTCGACTTAGACCCAGTTTCAAAACCAAACCAAACAAGAAAAACATCTTAGACATTCCTTGCTGTTCTCCCTCCACTGGCCTCCAGCCCTCTCTTGACCAGTTGCTTGCTTCCATTGGTCTCTTGGGCAGGCAAATAATACAATGTTACCAGCAATACTTCCTACAAGTAGCTTACCTTTAAGGTTTCCACATTCTTCTAAGATTTTCTTCATGATCTCCTGATTATCTCTCTTCACTTCTAGAGTCAGTATCTACAAAGAAATAAACCTCCAGGGCTGGGAAGGTGGCTCAGTGGTAGAGTGCTTGCCTTGCATGCCTGAGGCCCTGGGTTCGATTCCTCAGCACCACATAAGCAAAAAGAAAAAAAGCCAGAAGTGGCGCTGTGGCTCAAGTGGTAGAGCGCTAGCCTTGAGCTGAAGAGCTGAGGGACAGCGCCCAGGCCCAGAGTTTAGGCCCCACGACTGGACCCCTTCCCCCCCAAAAAAGAAAGAAACCTGTGAGACAGAGGTTCACACTGCAAAGCTACTAAATCAATGGAAAAGCCCTTCTGTAAGAAATGACAATCCATCCCTCTCCCTCCTTTCTCCAGCCTTTCTTTCTCTTTTGCTTCTTGCTTGCTTTTTCATTTTATTTTTGGCGGTACTGGGGTTTGGAACTCAGGGCTCCACACTTTGTGGGCAAATATTCTACCACTTCATTCATGCCCTAGCACTTTTTACTTCAGTTATTTTTTTTTTAGATAGTCAAATAATTTTTTCTTTCGGTTATTCTAGATATTTTTCTGGCCCACTTTTTTTTTTTTTTGCTTAGGCTATAAACTTAGATCTTGATCCTCCTATCTCTGTCTCCCAAGTAGCTGAGTTTACAAAATGTGAACCACTGTGCTTTGCTTTCTTTCTTGTCTCTCTGTGTGTGTTAAACTCAGGGCCTGGGCACTATCCCTGAACTTCTTTTGCTCAAGACTAGTGTTCTACTACTTGAGCCATAGCTCTACTTCTAGCTTTGATAGTTTATTGGAGATAAAAATCTCACAGACTTTCTTGTTCAGGCTGGCTTCAAACCATGAACTTTAGATCTGAGATTCTTGAGTTGCTAGGATCATAGACATGAGTCACAGTTGCCTGGCTCTTGCTTTTTTTTTTTTTTTTAATGATGTAATTCACAGCTCTAATTTTTAGCTTCTAGAAGCAAAGATGACATGACCATCCCTCACTCTCTCTGACCAACTTAAGCCAAATGTGTTGGAGGCAACACATTTGCAGATGATGTGGTTTACCTGGCTACACATCTGTCTCATTGTACTAAGAGCAACTAGGGGCTTGGGTGTTAGTTACAGATCAAAGATGGACTATGAAGAATTGACCCTGCCCTATTATCCCAGGTGTAGGACAGATGCCTGGCAAAATCCCAGGTATGTACAGATGTGCTTGACATGTAGTCAGGGCAATCCTCCTAAGCCTGACTATAAACATTCCATTGTGGTCCAACTGAAAAGCTCCTCGCCTCCCTAGAACTAATGGCTTTGTCATTAAACTCTGCCTCCTTGCTCAGACCCCATATGAGTCTGACCCCAAATTCACCTCCTATGCCCCTTGCTGCGGTATCTCAATAAACAGCCTTTGCCTGTGGAAGATGGAGTCCAGCCTGTTTCCTTCCTTTCTCCTCCATTTTCATAACATATGGGGCCGAAACCCAGGACGGTGGGGGTCAGTCCTTCATTGGGCTTGGTAGTTTACCCCTGTAATCCCAACTATTCTGGAGGCAGGAATATTGTAAATTAGAGCCTAGCCTTGGCAAAATTAATTAACTCCTCAGTGTCTGCATCTTCCTCAACCAGCATAATTTCAATGACACAGTCTACATCAGAAGTTTGATGAATGAGGAGGAGTGAAGGAGTGAACAAAACCAAGTCTATGGTGAGTTATTTGTCTTGGCTGTTTCTTTGTTCTGTTAAATACTCATAGCCCCTCCTATCATAATTTAGAAAGTGGAAATTACTTCAGAGCTGTAGGGACTGAGTGAGGATCAGCGGAGTGATTGCAATCTGCTACATTATTACAATTTTTTCCCTTAAACCACTTAAGCTCTAGTGTTCCTTCTGTTTACTGTTAAAAGGGATCCCAAATCAGTTGTGAGCCTTCTATTGCCTTGAGGGAGTACGTGGAAAGGGCTGGGGCGGTTGTCCAAGTTTATTATCTTCTCCATTACTCAGGCGTGTTCCCCTGAGCTTTCACATGATTTTATTTTAATGCAGTTATTTGTATTAGGCGAGTCTCCAGCTCACCCAGGCCAAAGAGGGAGGTAAGGGAGCCAGGGGGCAGCTGATGGAAAAATAAATGTCCCGAAGTTTCATGATGATCGGACTGTAGCTTTAATATGAATCAAATTTGCTCTAACCTGCAATCCCATAGTCAGCATTTCTGCTAGAAATAATTTGTAATTATCAGACTCTAGTTAGGCTGAAGACTCCTTGCAAAGAACTTTAATATGATTAGGAAAAAGTTTGGAAGTAAAATTTCATGCCGTAGCTCTCTCTTTGCTAATGACATTCCTGGGGAAGGCACCTTGCCCTCCCTGGCAGGTGAAATTCCAAGGACACATAGGAGCTGGTGATTTGGGAGTCACTGAGGCTGCTGTTTGGAGGCCCTAAAAGAAAATGCTTTCCTGGAATAACAAGCCTGAGAGATTCAAGGGGATTTAAGAGATGAGAATCCATGAATACTCAGAGAGAGGGTTGTGGCAAAATGCATCTGACCAGCAGCTGCACCAAGCACTTCAACAGAAAGGCCCTGTGGTAACTGCTTACTTAGCATTTATATGGGTCTTTTTTTTTTTTTTGGTAGGTTGTTGGGCTTGAACTTTGGGCCTGGGCGCTGTCCCTCAGCTCTTCAGCTCAAGGTGAGCACTCTACTACTTGAGCCACAGCTCCACTTCTGTATTCTGGTGGTTTATTGGAGATAAGAGTCTCTTGAACTTCCATTCCCAGTCTGGCTTTGAACCGCAATCCTCAGATCTCAGCTTCCTGAGTAGCTAGGATTACAGGCGTGAGCCACCAGCACCCAGCTTTGTATGGGTCATCTTAAAGGAACCTGTTACTGCCCTTGGCTGAGAACTAGTGAGGACAACACCACCTACTTCCTCTTCTTCTTCCTCCTCTTCCTCCTCCTCTTCTTCTTCCTCCTCTTCTTCTTCCTCCTCCTCCTTCTCCTCCTTTTCTTTTTTCTTTTCTTTTTTTTTTGGGTCCGGTTGTGGGGCCTGAACTCTGGGCCTGGGCGCTGTCCCTCAGCAATAAAGCTCAAGGCTAGCGCTCTACCACTTGAGCCACAGCGCCACTACCGGCTTTTTTCTTTTTGCTTATGTGGTGCTGAGGAATCGAACCCAGGGCCTCTGGCATACAAAGCAAGCTCTCTACCACTGAGCCACCTTCCCAGCCCCTCCTTTTCTTATTCTTATTCCTCTTCATATTTTTGGTGCAGGGGGGATGGAATAGGATGGTGGGGAGCTTGAATTTGGCTGTCCTTAGCTTTTTTTTGCTCAAGGACAGAAAAGTCCATGAGACTCTTATCTCCAATTAACCAGCAAAAAGCCAGGAATAGAATTATGGCTCAAGTGGTAGAACACCAGCCTTGAGTTGAAAAAGCTAAGCAAGAGCTAGAGGCCTCTGAATTCAAACCTCATAATCTGCACAAAGAAAAGAGAGGGAGGGGGAGAGGGAGAGAGGTAAGGAGGGAGGAGAGAGAGACACAGAGTGTGTGTGTGTGTGTGTGTGTGTGTGTGTGTGTGTGTGTGTGTGTGTGTGTGAGAGAGAGAGAGAGAGAGAGAGAGAGAACCAAATACAAAATCAACATTTTTTTTAAGGATCCATTGGAGAACTAGGGTGACAGAACAAACTACCTCCTTGTAAACTGGAGACACAGGTAAATGGTCATCAGTTCACCAGAAGCAGAAGCCATTGAAGCCAGAAACCAGTAGGAATGAAGTCCTAATCCATGCTCCAACATGAATAAAACATTGCTCCAAGTAAAAGAAGCCAGATACAGGAGATTCCATTCATATGAAATATCTAGAATAGGCACCTCTATGGAGACACAAAGTAGATTAGTGGTTGTCAGGGCTGGGAGGGGAATAGCAAGTAGGGGGTAACTGTTAATGAGCACAGGATTTCTTTCTTCAGTAATGAAAATGTTCTGGAATTTGGTAATGGTGATGGTTGCACAACCTTGTGAATATATTAAAAAAAACACTGTGTTGTACATTTAAGAATAATGAATATTATGTGAATTATATCTCAATTTAAAAACAAAGATAATTTGGGATGAGAAATCCAAATTTCCCTTCAGACTAATTTTGCAGATCATTTTCTGAGATTAAACAGAGCTTTTTCCAGTGACTGACCACTGCAGGTTTTGATTGTTCTGTTCCCATGGCTCCACAAGGTACCCTCCTCTGTTCTGTTGATTTGATAAGAGGGAGTCTAGAAGAAGGAAGGAAGCAAAGAGGAAGAGGCTTAAGCTTGGAGAGGAGAGGGCTTAAACTTGGAAATGGTTGAAAGACTCCATAGTTTTGTTTTGCAGACCTTACATAACCTCCCCCATGAAGTCTCTCTGGGTTTTGTTTTTCCTTAAACTATGTCATTAGACATCATTTTGACCCAAAGACTTCAAACTAGATCTATTACTGCTTTATTGCCTTCTAGGCTCCTCGATTCTTCCAAAAGAAAACTTATTTTACTTGTTTCAGTTATATGTCCCTGCTGCAAAGACAGGGGAAAGTCTCTATCTTGGTCTTATAGACTCTTCACCTCTTCTCTTAATTTAATTTCTTTTTTTTTTGTGACAGCACTGGAGTTTGAACTCAGAACCTCAAGCTTTCTAAGCAGGTGCTCAACCACTTGAGCCATGCCCTAGCCTTTTTTAGCTTTAGTTTAATTTTTAGATAGGGTCTTGTAGCTTTTGCCCAGACTGGCCTTGGACTGCAATCCTATTTCTGTCTTCCAAGTAGCTAGTATTATAGGCATGTGTCCTATGACCTGCTTGTTATCCTCTGTGGAATTCTTGGCATACTGTACATGTTGCCCCTTCTTTCTCTTAAACAGTTCGTCATTCTCCAAAGCATCTCTAATTCAAGGCTATGTCAGACTTTTACTTAAAGCTTGAGGGACACTGAAGAGGCCACGTAGTATACATTCAGCCAACAACTTAAATTTGAACCTTTGGCATTGCTGTTCTTTGAAGTCTGGTGGTCATTCCTGCCATTAGGCATTTCTCAGCTACTGTCCACCTAGCCTTAGTTAATGCCAGGGGCTGTCTTACTTTACATACTACTTTCTACTTCCTCCCATCTCCTTTCTTTCCAGCCCCTCATCCAAGAAACTCTGGTTTTCAAAGTGGCACATCAAAACCCAGTGGTGAGGAGACAAGGGAGATTTACCTTTTACATACAAAAAGGTCTTGGAGATGGTTTTCTAATAGTTTTATCTCCCTCACAGGACCTGATTGAGCAGAGGCGCTTCTAAGGTTAGAGAAGTTACCATTTCCCCCAGGGAACATTGCATGCCCAGTAAACACTAAGTAAAGCCTTCGCAGCAAAGACAACCAGCCTCCTCAAGCCACTTGTTCTGTGTAATTTGTTACTAGGCTGGGATGGATGATTGGGGAGTTATTATTTCTTAGGGAGGATTTGAGGTGATATTTAATCCATTAAGGCTGTTGCTTCCCAAAGCCTGATTTTCCTCTCGTACTGCATTGAACTTGTTCTCCAGCTGCCAAAAAAAGGCACCCGAAGGTAATTTATGTTAATTTTTTCCTTTCTGGACCATTAACTTTTGTGATGTTAATATATCTTATGTGGTGCCTCCAGACAGCATAAGTTGCTGCATCTATAGGGTGCTGCTGCGGGAGGAAAGCAGCCTGCTGAGCGTAACCACCGAGGCCCAATGTCTGCTCCTGCTCCAACACCCTGGGAACTCTCCTGCTGTGGACCTCGGGCAGGGTTGGGCAAGATCTTCCCTTTCCCTGGACAGGCTTTTTAGTCTTATTTTTTTTTCTCTGGAGTCCTTACCAGCCAGTTTCAAGCTTAGTTTGATAGAATGAATCAGAGATGTTGATGGGAATATCCTGAAAGAAGCCTGAGGGGGAAAAAAAAAAACAAGAGTATCTATTACATGGATTTCTAGGTTCTAAATGAGACTTCTATCTCAACCAATAAGCAGGGGTGGCAACATGCTGCTATCCCAACTACGAGAGAGGCATAAATAGGAGGATCAAGATTCAGGTGGGACTGGGCAAAAAGCCATAAAACTATTCAATAACAACAACAACAATAATAATAATAACTGCCTAGCAAATACAAAACCCCAAGTTTAAGCCTCAGTACTGCAGAATAAATAAAACAAACACAAATAACAAACATGTCTTATTTACTAAACGTATTAGGTGGCACACATCTACAATCCCAGCACTTGGGAGGCTAAAGTAGCTATAGTCCAGGCCAGGCTGGACTATATAGGGAGATTCTGTCAAAAGAAGAAGGAAAGAGAGAAAGAAAGAAAGAAAATATCCTTAGCTAGGCAGTGATGGCTTGTATCTGTAATACTAGCTACTCAGGAGTTCTGATGATCATAATTCAAAACCAGCCAGGATAAGAAGATCTCTGAGACTCATATCTCCAAGTAACCACCAAAAAGTCAAGCATGGAGACGATAATTCAGTAGTAGAGCACTAGGCTTGTGCAAAAAAAAATCTCAGAGATAGCACCAAGGCCCTGAGTTCAAGCCCCAGTAACCCTCCCCTGCACCCCAAATAATACTAATGTTAAATCTATTCCTCTTTTTCTTTTTTCTGTTTTCTCTGTGTGCATGTGTGCAGGTCCCAGAGCTTGAATTTGCTCAGCTTTTTCCACTCATAGCTTGTGCTCTACCACTTGAGCCACACCTTCAGTCTGACTTTTTGGTGGTTAACTGGAGGTAAGAGTCTCATGGACTTTTCTACCCTAGGCTGGCTTCAAATCAAGATCCTCAGACCAATACTTCCTGAATAGCTAGGATTTCAGGTGAGAGCCACTGGTGCCCAACCTCTTTTTTCTTTTGAGAAAAGCTGAGTCACCCTGTGATATGTATGCCAAGTCTGTTTAGCTGGGCGCTGGTAGCTCATGCCTGTAATCCTAAGTAGCATTGTGGCTTAAGTAGTAGAGCGTTCACCTTGAGCTGAAGAGCTCAGGGACAGTGCTCAGGCCTAGAGTTCAAGCCTCAAGAAAAAAAAAAAACCTCTTTAGCAGTAGCTAAAATAAAGAATGTGGTGTAAAATAAGTTGGATGTGAATCTAAGGTCCTTCCTATAATAGCTGTGTGCTTTGGAGTGCTTAAGCTCTTTCTGAGCCTCACTTTACTCATCCATAAAATGGGAATTCACAGGTTTGCAATGTGACTGAATAATGTTTATAAAGTATGGTGTGCAACAACTGACACATTGTCAGAGCTCAGTCAATGCTAATTTCCCTTCCTTAGCATTGGCCAAAACCAAGCTGGGCACCAGTGGCTCCTGCCTGTAATCCTAGCCACTCAGGAGGCTGAGATCTGAGGATCATAGTTCAAAGCCAGCCCAGGCAGGAAAGTCTGTGAGACTCTTATCTCCAATTAACCACCAGAAAACCAGAAGTGGTGCTGTGGCTCAAGTGGTAGAGCGCTTGCCTTGAGCTGAAGAGCTGAAAAATAGCGCCCAAGCCCCATACAGACAAAAATTAAAAAATAGAGGAATTGTCCAAAGCCACTTCTACTTCTACTTTGGCCCCAGACATTACTGCTTGATGTCTCCTCTGGCTTGACCTGGATTCTTCACTGTTTGCTCAGATCTATTCATAACCATTTCTCCCTTGCATCAATTCTAAGCACCTGCTTGTTATTAAAGCAAATTTCTTTTTACCTAGTGCCTTGTGATCTGAAAAGCAGCTGTAAATAGAAGGTGTGCTCCCTATGACACAGCATTGTTGGCATTTTGCTCTTTAAAGGTTAATGGCCAAGTCTATGCCTTCAGAAATCTTGGCCAGCAGTGTTCAGCAGAAGTAATTGCAATAGCAGAAAGGTGGGGTTGAAAGGACCAAAGGCGGGGGGGGGGGGGGGGGGGGGGGTGGCGCGGGAGGTATTGAAAGGACTACAGAGTGGTATGGCAAGCCGGGGGTGGGGAGGAATAAATAACTGGCCATTGAAAGCCCCTAGTCATGAGTGATAGCAGGCCTGTAATTTCAATCTGCCTCCCTTTCTGGACCAAATTCTTATTACTGATCCCTTTCTGGACATCAAGAGTTCCTGTGAGAACTTGCTGGGATAATTTGGTGGCTGATCATGCTTCAGTCGCATTTTATTTAAAGTTGACAATAGGGTTCCTGTCTTTTACAAGCAGATTCTCAGCACATGAATCTCGGCAGGCTGGAATTTTTTTTTTTTTTTTTTTGCCTTGATGAAAAAGAAGTTAAATTTCACACTTATTATAGCACCTGGCACCTAACAACCTCTAGAGACTTCATAAAGGCTAATGAAATGAAACCTTCAGCACTACTGTAAACAGGGAAGAGGAGAGACCAGACCCCTTATCCCTTCTCCATGGGAAATAAAGGGTCAAATCTGCCTCACCTCCACCCCATGCATGAATATACATATATATATATATATAATGTAATTTTATTTATTTTTTCCAGTACTGGGGCTTGAACTTGGGGCCTGGGTGCTGCCATTGAACTGTTTTGCTCAAGGCTAGTGCTCTGCCACTTGAGCCAAAGCTCTACTTCTGGTTTTTGTGGCTAATTGGAGATAAGAATCCCCCAGACTTTTTCTACTCCAGCTGGCCTTGAACCATGAACCTGAAATCTCAGCCTCTCAAGTAGCTAGGATTACAGGATTGAGCCACGATTTGAATCTCTCTCTCTCTCTCTCTTTTTCTCTCTGTGGTTTTGGTTTTGGTTTTTGCCAGTTCTGGGGCTTGAACTCAGGGCCTGGGTACTGTCCTGAACTTCTTTTCTCCAGGTTAGCACTCTACCACTTGAGCCACAGTGCCACTTCCAGCTTTTTCTGTGTATGTGGTAATGAGGAATCAAACCCAGGGCTTCTTACATACTAGGCAAGAACTCTACCACTAAGCTACATTCCCAGCTATTGAATCTGTACTTTTTGTTTTTGTTTTTATTTTTTTGCTAGTCCTAGGGCTTGAACTCAAGGCCTGAGCACTGTCCCTGAGCTTCATTTGCTCAAGGCTAGCACTCTACCACTTGAGCTACAGCGCCACTTCCAGCTTTTTCTGTTTACGTGGTACTGAGGAATCTAATCCAGGGCTTCATGCATGCTAGGTAAGCACTCTATCACTAGGCCACATTCCCAGCCCCTGACTCTATTTTTTTTAAGGGTAGTCTTCAAATGGCTTCTGACTGATTCTCAGAGAGGTCCTGCCTCAGAGTATTTTGTGGATGGAAGGATTTGCTTACAATATGGATTAATATGGCACTGGAGGTCTGAACTGCTGGAAGTAAGGCCTTTAGACCCAGATGTCCATCTCTAGCTTTGAATACTCATCAGACAATAACCAGTCTGGGATGCTGGGTTGATACTTACCAAATGTCCCTAGGAGTTAAATGAAGTATATGTGCAGTGGAAAAGTAGGTGCAGGATTTGTGGTGTGGTTCTACTGTTAACAGAATGGTCCCTTGCCCTAATCAGCTAGTCCCTTAAACCTCTATCCTGATTGACATTCTCCTGGAAAAATAATTGGTTTCAAGTTCAAACAGATCTGAGTTCAGATCATCTTACCATCCACTAACTTTAAAACTCCCAAGTTTTAAGAAAATTTAGAAAGTCCAAGTGTCAGTTTCCACATCAACATCAAGACGTAAATAACTACTATGATTTATCTGTCAATATTGTATAGCAATCTCAAATTTAATGGCACAAAACAATCAATTTATCATGCTCACAGATTCTATAGGTTAGTAATTTGGACAAGCATAGTGGGGATGGGTGTTTCTGGATCATGATATCTGAGATACAAGCTGGGATGATTTACAAGTGGATGACATTAATGGCGGGAATTTTCTGGAGTTTTTTTCACTTACTTGTTTAGTATATTAGCTAAACAAATTGAAACAGGGCTCAGTTGAGAATATCAACCTTATATGGACTTCCCAGATGGGTTGAACTCCCTCTTACTATGGACTTTTTAACGTGCTGAGTCTGGTCTCTATGAATGAATCCCCAATCAACAAGGCAGGAACTTTATGGTCTTTTATAACCTAGGAGTCCATTAAAATAATTTCCTTCATCCTCTATAGAAGACACCAGTCTATTTGTATTTAAGGGAAGAGGACATGGATTAGATCTTTGTCCTTGTAAGAGGTTGGTCAAAAATATGAAGCTAGCCGGGCACAGGTGGCTCATGCCTGTAATCCTAGCTACTCAGGAGGCTGAGTTCTGAAGCCCGGCAGGAAAGTTCTTGAGACTCTTATCTCCAATTCACCACTAGAAAACCAGAAATGGTGCTGTGGCTCAAGCAGTAGAGCACTAGCCTTGAGATGAAGAGCACAAGGACAGCTCCTAAGCCCAGAGTTCAAGCCCCACGACTGACCAAAAAAAAAAAAAATGAAGCTATGTTTTTTTTGTTCTCTTTTTTATTAGCATGTGATTATACAAAGGGGTTTCATTATGGTATTTCTATACATGCAGGTAGTGAAGGTTGATCAAATCCATCCCTTCTACTACTCTTTCTCATCCTTCCTCTTTTTAAAATAATTCAACAGGTTTCATTATTCTATTTTCATTCATAATCCAATCATGTTTACCCTTTCACATTTCCTGCTCCATCCAGGTCCCATTCCAAACATTCCCCCTATTTTATATGTATTTCCTTCCCTCCTTCCCTCCCTTCCCCTGCCTCCTTTCTCCTTCCTCCTTCTCTCTCTCCCTCCCTTCCTTCCATCTAGATTGACCATATGGAAAGCCATGTCTTAAAACTATCATCCCAATGGGCACTGGTGGCTCATGCCTGTAATCCTACCTACTTCAGAAGCTGAGATTTAAGAATCCCAGTTTAAAGCCAACCCATACAGACAAATCTGAGAGACTCTTATCTCCAATTACCTAGAAAAAACTAGAAGTGGAGATGTTTTCAAGTGGTAGAGTGCTAGCCATGAGTGAAAAAGTTAACTGTGAGAGGTCCTGAGTTCAAGTCTAGTACCAATACAAAAGCAAACAATAAAAACCTATCATCATAAAAACCTAACCTTCACTTGTGAGGAATGAATGAATGTAAGAGCAATCTTATATATAGCCTCCATAGTATTCTACGTTCTTCCTATAAACCTTTCAGTACAATTTGTACTTATTCCAAAGTAAATTTGAAATTTACTCCAAAGGTGAGGAACACAACCAGTTAAAAAAAATTAAAATGACTTCTCTCTTTCCTATTTCCTACTCTGAACTATCAAAGTCTGGAGTAATGATCCTTTTTTTTTTTTTTTTTTTCGGTTGTGGGGCTTGGACTTTGGGCCTGGGTGCTGTCCCTGAGCTCTTCAGCTCAAGGCAAGCGCTCTACCGCTTGAGCCACAGCGCCACTTTCGGGTTTTCTAGTGGTTTATTGGAGATAAGAGTCTCACAGACTTCCCTGCCTGGGCTGGTTTTGAACCAAGATCCTCAGATCTCAGCCTCCTGAGTAGCTAGAATTACAGGCGTGAGCCACCGGCACCCAGCCTGGAGTAATGATCCTTAATGCTAAACTTTTCAGAATTCTTTTTCAGGATAGGAATTTATAACAAAAAGGAAAATCATAGGGACTGGGATATTGCTCAAGTGGTAGAGCATCTGCCTAGCAAGCATGAAGCTTAAAGTCCCAGTACTATCAAAATGATGATGATGATGATGATGATGATGATGATGTGTGCATGTGTGTGAGAGAGAAAGAGAGAGAGGATGGTAGACCATGCCTATAATCCCAGCACAGGAAGTTAAGGCAAGAGTTCACCTTGGGCTATACAGAGAAACCCTATCTCCAAAAACAAAAGAAAAAAAGTGGTGTGTGTGTGTGTGTGTGTGTGTGTGTGTGTGTGTGTGTGTGTGTGTGTGTGTGTGTGTGTGTTTTGTGGTATTATCTAAGGTCCAGAAGTTGGACTCTGTAGTGAGAGTCTAGCTTTGTGCAATTCTGTGCTATGTTATTGAGACATTCAGTATTGGAATGTGCACTTGCATTGTACCCTGCAAGAGAATCTCTCTGGGAAGTGTTTGTGTAGCTCTGATGGAAAAAGCAATCCAATGAGGCAGAGACAGTAAAATCAGAGGAGGGCAAGGAAGCTGCCAAGTTTGGAGCCCACTTTGAGAACACAAATTCCAAAATTAAAATCCAAATCCAACCTTTGGAGATTTAAGTTCCATTTATTCTTGGCAAGCTAACTTCTTCTGTTCATGGAGAGAGTTGAAGCTTTAAGGGACTCTGAGAAAAACCTCCCTCACATCAAATCACTCTCACAAAGCCACAAGGAAGGGGTGAGTGCAAATGAATCAGGAAATTATGGTTTCTTTTTTCCTTTGTATTGTAGAAGGGAGCATAAACTAAGGAAAAAACTGCTAAGGGAAAGAATAGTATGTAATATTTTAGCCAACACTGAGCTTTGAAACCAGTTTCTATACTATATTGTAATTGTGTCTGTTGGGCCCACCAAGAGATGCTGGTGAGTAGGTAGATCATGGGAAGGAAGTGGGTAAGTAAAAATGTAAATTGCAGGAAGGTAGAGAGGTCCAGACTCTGGAGCTTGGACTTTGTATCATAAGTGGCAGGAAGGCATTAGGTGGGAGTACCCACAGCCCCTGTTTATGTGCTGGCTCTTGCAGATTATCATCCTAGGAGCCTAATTGAAGACAGAACAAGGGGCAAGGTGTGTGTGTGTGTGTGTGTGTGTGTGTGTGTGTACAAAAGCTCAGGTGGAAGGAAAATGAACCAAATTCAGCGCAAGGGGTGTGTGTGTGTGTGTGTGTGTGTGTGTGTGTGTGTGTGTGTGTGTGTGTGTGTGTGTGTGTGTGTGTGTGTGTGTGTGTGTGTGTGTGTACAGAAGCTCAGGTGGAAGGAAAATGAACCAAATTCAGAGCAAAGGAACAAAGAATATTCAAGGTGCCACAGGGGCATGTTCAGGCCACACAAGATAAGGAAAGGAAGGAGGCTGAGGGTTTGGGGTGGTACTTTGACTAGTGGCAGTGATAAGGAAAAGGGGAGATATCACAGAGAGGAGCTAGATTTGAAGGCTAGACTCAAACTCTCTCTCAAATTGGCCCAAGGTATTGATTGGAAGGCTTCAGGGATTAAAGTAGATCTGGTTTATCCATTCAAATCCTCCCACTCCTCCTTTTTACCCGGAGACTGTCACTGCAACCTTGGTGTCTGCTGAAGGCTTTGCTCTGACCCCAGGAACTTATTTCCATTCTACTCAGGGAAAGAAGGAAATGCCAGTGTTAATGATTCTGCTCAGGAAGCAGCTTGTGTGCGTGTGTACGTGCATGCATGTGTTTGTGTGTGTGGTGCTGGAGATTGAATTCAAGGCTTTGTGCTTGCTAGTCTTAAACATCTTAAACTACTTAGACATCCGTTTCCCTCAGTTTTTCTGTATTTTTTTCTTCTTTTTCTTCTTCATTTTTGTCTTTCAGATAAACTCTTGCTCTGTATTCCAGGCTAGCATTGAACTCACCATCCTCGTATCTCAGCCTCCTAAGCACTGAGATTTCAGATGTACAGCACCACACCCAGAATTCCATATAGTAACTTAATAATGCACCCTGTAGTGGCTTCTTTCCTTCTTTATCTTACATTCCTATCAGTGTAAACTAGTTGTGCTTGAACACCCTATTTCAAGGGAACTCAAACCAAGACAGATATCTGAACAAATAGAAGCACATATGTTAGTCTTTAGGCCTTATTTGGAAGGGATGAAAAATGGACAACTTTCCTGATCCAGCATCCGGCTGAAGCTCCTGCAAAATACTTTCCCCTTGTATAGTCTAGCTCTGGCATTTATAATATTGACAGACTCTTTCTTTCTTCTCCATCTCACCAAAATCTGCCTTCCAATTGTTTAATTTGGTATATGATACAGTCTCCTTCCTCTCTGTGACATATACCACTGCGTTCATCTATTTAGGCCTAATGCATTAAGAGCTTTGTAAACAGTATAGTACTAGCCAAATAGAACAGGTGAGGAAGAATGGGAGAAGAAAGAGGAAAAAACAGAAAAACAAATTCAGGAGGATACAGGGCTAGAAAGCACAACAAAGTCAGGGCAGGAGAGGCAGGTTCAGAAAGCCAAAGTTTGGGCTCTGAGCCATTGTTGAAGTAAGGCTTGTAAAAAAGCAGACCTCAAAGTAATTCCTTCCACCAGGTTGGTATTTGGCAGCCCAGAGCTACAGTGCTGAGTGATGATGGAAGTAGGGATGGTTCATTTTGCACGTTCCCGTCTGTATCCACTGGCAACTGGCAGGGTGGATGCCAAGAGGGTTGCTCAGAGGACATGGGTGCTGAGGCACACAGTGTTACGGCTGCGTGGCACTTAGAGAACTCAAATCCTTTCATGAATTAGACTGCAGAATATTAGGCTCATGATTTAATCTCTTCATTTCTTGGGAACTAAAATATGGGGCTGGGGTTATGGGTCGCCTTAGGTTTAGATGTCAGCAAAGGCCAGCTTAGCCCTTCAGGGTTTTTAGAGAGATAAAGCCAGTACTGGACATGTGATCAGCTAAAGTATGCAGAGTTGGCTGGGGATAAAAGATCCCCTGCCCTTTTTCCAAGAGCTGCCTTTGTGTTTCCTGACTTCCTGGAATCTGTGAGCCAGAGGAGCTAGGCTAGAGGAAAAAAGCTGTGTTTGCTATTCCTATGGGTTGGGAGACAGAGTCATCAGTACACAGAGGAAACAGTCCAGAAAGGGAGAGGTTAAGGCCCTAGCCACCAGCGAGCCCATTTTTAGCTTCAGAAGGGTTCCTTGTTATGTTTATGCATGTGCATATTCATTATTAAATGCCTACCACTGTCAGACCTTTGCTAAGCTTTGAGACTGCCAATATGTACAAAGCTTCCCGACTTGCATGTCAGGTTGCTGTCTCTGGGGATGACCGGTCACTTGACTACGTTGAAATCAATGTTTTTCTGTTCTCTAAGAGGCCAGTTCCAATTGCTTGGGCAGAGGAGTTAGATAGATGTGCCTTCTATAATGATAGCCTAAAGAGAATAGGACACAAGAAGAGTGTGGCTTACCCTCAGATCCCATTCCCACATTCCCCTAGTACCAAAGGAGGGTATTCCTTTTATACTTGGACAATCTAACTTATTGCTTGCCGTTCTTCACAGAATGGGAGGGGCTTGAAAGATGACATGTTCTTCCCACTCTGTTTCTTTCCTTCCTTTCTGTACTTGCTAAATGTCTGCCTTGAACCTGGCCTTCCCTGAAGCAGTTAAAGAGAAACAGTGCTTTTGAAGCACTAACTGTGCTTTTGTTACTCCCATGTGGGTCTCCCATGTCCTCTCCGACCACACGGAGCTAGGTAGAGGCGTTTTCTCTTCCATTTCTTTGTCTCTAACTCGACTTGTTTCCCTGAGGACACAACAGCTAGTCTACGGCTCTCCTTTGGGATATCCCCATTACAACCTTCCCTGTTTTCCTCTACTTTGGTGATGGGCCAGATGAGGCTGAGGTACCTTGAATCCTTCTCATGTGTGCTTGGGCCCACCTCATGAGCACTGTGGCCACTTTAAGGCCACTGGGACCCATTCTCTGGAGCCAGGACACTGCTATAATCCCCCAGAGGAGACCAAAGCCATTTCAGCCTTGTAGATAGATGCCAAAGGTTCTCTCCCATGTGGCTCTTGCCTCCATAACCTACCCCTCACTTTTATCTTATTTTTATTTTTTGGTTTGTTTCTGCACAGGCACATTTTCTCGGTAATTTTTGGAACCAAAATATAAGGGAAATCTCATTTTCTCCATTCTGACTCATTTACAATTAAATACACTTGTTCCCATCTGTGTCTATATACATCTGCATACATTTGCCCTTAATTTTGGAAAATGATGCGTCTGGTGTTATATTTTTATCCTGACTGCCAAATTGGCTGTGAAGACCAGTGGGTGTTCAAAGCCCCAGTGATGACCCCTATCCAGGCTTATTCATGAGGGAAGTGGTAACATTTTTTTCTGTGGACAGGATGTGCAGATCCATGGGAAGTATTGGTCTTGGTGGTCACCTGGCTTGAAGGCACTAGTTACCAGGGCTAGATTTCCTGTCCATCTTGACTCTAGGCTTCACTGACCAGAGAGATGGTTCTTGACTCCCTGTATCACTTCCTGCTAGCTGCTTTGCCATGCCCTAGATTTAGAGGTGAGAAGTGGGGGCCTTGCTCTCTCTTTCCCTCTACTTCATCCTTCCTTCTTTCCCTCCCTCCCTCTCTCTCTCTCTCTCTCTGTATCTCTCATTCTTTCTTTGTAAACACAATGGAATTTTATTCACCTCCGAAGGAAATGGGACACATGCTATGACACAGCTAAACCTTGAAGACACTATGCTGAGCTGGTCATACAAAAAAGACAAATATTAGGTGGCTCCACTTCTGCAGGTACTCAGGTAGGCAAATTCCTGGAGAGAAAGTGGAAGGTGGCTTCTAGGGGCTGGGAGGAGTAGCCGGAGTTAGGGGGGAACCTAAATCAATTTGGGAAGTGAAGCTGCTCTGGAGATGGATATACTGAAGGTGCACGGTGCACAGCGGAGACAGTGCCACTGAACTGCATATCCACATGGTTACCATAGCCAGCTGTATGCTGTGCATACTTTATGACAACTAAAAACAAAGGCTCTCTCACAGTGGAGTCCATAGCCAGCATTGGCAGGGCAAGGCCTCAGGTCTTACTGTTTCTCAGAAAGAGAGACTGAGGAAGCATTGCCAGTTATGGCAGCCCCAGGAGAAGAGAGAAGCTGTCTTTACTATTCAAAGGGATATGGTGGCATGTGTGGGAGCCTGCCTCACCTACGTACCTAAAAATACCACACCATAGTTGTCTACCTCTTTAATAAAAAAGCAGGTTACACTGTAAAGATAAGATATTAACTTTTAATGAGATGGTGGTACTTCTTAGCACACTTAAAGCCTTTTTGTCTCATTGAATAATTTTATTTATATCTATGTGTTAAAATAGACTTGGCCAACACAAATGATAGGATTCAGAAAATAAGATATCAATGGCTGCCAATCAAAAATAAAAGTTAGGGATATAGCTCAGTGGTAGACTGCTCACCTAGCATGTATGAGACATAGCAATACCTTCAAAAAAGAAAAAGAAAGCAACAGAGAAGGAAAGAGAGAGAGGATCCTTAGCCCTCCAAGAGTCTCTTGATATTTGGTTGACTCGAGCTGATATTCTCTCAGAGGTGCAGCTGTCATCTCTGACTCCAAAGAGCTTAATTCTTGGCCAGTATTTCCAATCCAAGATTATAGACCCATTAGCTTCTCTCCTCTGGCGGAGGCCTGGGTATCTATTTTTCTATTGATAGCAATTGCCCAAGAGTCCTTGAACAGTTAAGGCCTTATCCCTCACTCAGTCTGAATGGCTGCTACACATACACACATACACTCATTAATCATGTCATCTGTTCTATAGGAAACCAAACCTATTATGCACGGCCCCTTTTGCCTACATTCTAGTCCTATAGTCTCTTCTCCTTCCCTGCCCCCCTCTCTCTGACAGTACTGGAGCTTCAACTCAAGGCCTCTCATTCTCACTGGGCTTTTTCACTCATGGCTGGTACTCTACCACTTGAGCCATGCCTTCAGTTTAGCTTTTTGCTAATTAATTGAAGATAACAGTCTCTTAGATTTGTCTGCCCAAGATGGCTTCAAACTACAATCCTCTGATTCAGTTTTTTAAGTAGTTTGAATTACAGACACAAGCCACCAACACCTGGCTTACAATGTGTCTTAAAACTTATTCTCTGTTATCTATTTAACTTCTTGCCATTCCTTAGGACTTAAATAACACTTTCATCAAGAAATCAGAAGTGCTGAGTGCTCTGAGTCAGTACAATGATGTACTGGTTTTTGCTTTTTTCTTGTTTTTGTTTTTTTTTTAGGCAGGGTCTCACTAAGTAGTCCAGTCCTTCTGTCTGTTTTCCCAAGTGCTAGGATTATAAGTATGTACCGTCATACCTGGCTACTACATTATAGTTGACTTGAGATGTCCCTGTACTTTCCACTAGACTGTACACTTTCCAATGGTAAAAGCTGTGTCAGTCTTTTGTTCCTTGTGCTGAACAAACATTTGTTAAATGCATGGATGAATGAATGTGTTTCTAAATTGTCAGTTTATGGAATCCAAACTTGACAGTGTCAACTCCACCCAATTCATCCTATAGAAGAAGCTGCTTTCTGAAAAAGAATGTGATGTCAAATATGTAGACATAAGCATTTAGATATACATACCAAATATGTAGACATAAGCATTTAGATATACATACCAAATATGCAGACATAAGCATTTAGATATACCTCAAAATGAAAACAGTGATGAATCCCAGATTAATTTAATTTTCTTCTTTTTACTTACCAGCATTTTTTGTTGTTGTTGTTGGTCATGGAGCTTGAACTCTGGGCCTGGGCACTGTCCCTGAGCTCTTCAGTGCAAGGCTAGCGCTCTACCATTTTAGCTACAGTACCACTTCCGGTTTTCTAGTGTTTATTGGAGATAAGAGTCTCACGGACTTTCCTGCCTGGGTTGGCTTTGAACTGTGATCCTCAGATCTCAGCATCCTGAGTAGCTAGGATTACAGGTGTGAGCCACCAGCGCCGGCTTTACCTGCATTTTCGATATCTATATTTAATGTCTATAGCCTGTCTATATTATTATATATTATACATTATATTGTGTGTAATATATCTATATTATATATGTCTATATTATTATAGCATGCCTATAATCCAAACTACTTAAAAACTGAATCAGAGGATTGCAGTTTGAAGCCATCTTGGGCAGACAAATCTGAGAGACTGTTATCTCTGATTAATCTATGGGATTGTTTTTGTCTTAAGATTGTATAGCCCAGGGGCTGGGAAGGTGGCTCAGTGGTAGAGCACTTGCCTTGCATGCCTGAGGCCCTGGGTTCGATTCCTCAGCACCACGTAAGCAAAAAGAAAAAAGCCAGAAGTGGCGCTATGGCTCAAGTGGTAGAGCGCTAGCCTTGAGCTGAAGAGCTGAGGGACAGCGCCCAGGCCCAGAGTTCAGGCCCCATGACTGGACCAAAAAAAAAAAAAGATTGTATAGCCCAGACTGTTTAAATTGGTAATCCTCCTGCCTCTGTCTTCCAAATGTTAGGATTACAGAATTGTGCCACTACTCCCAGCTATACATAATTTATTCTACATAACTATCTTAATTTTTTTTTTTTAGCAAATTTTCTTTGCATACCCCTTCACTTTGGGCTGGAGACTCGGATCAATTGGAAAACACCTCCCTGACAAGCATAGGGCCCTGAGTTCAAACCCCAGGACTAGCAAAAACAAAAACATTTAAACCTCTTTCAAGAAATAATGATAGGGGGCTGGGAAGGTAGCTCAGTGGTAGAGCGCTTGCCTTGCATGCCTGAGGCCCTGGGTTCGATTCCTCAGCACCACATAAGCAAAAAGAAAAAAAGCCAGAAGTGGCGCTGTGGCTCAAGTGGTAGAGCGCTAGCCTTGAGCTGAAGAGCTGAGGGACAGCGCCCAGGCCCAGAGTTCAGGCCCCACGACCGGACCTCCCCCCCAAAAATAATAATGATGGGGGGCTGGGAAGGTGGCTCAGTGGTAGAGTGCTTGCCCTCCATGCCTGAGGCCCTGGGTTCAATTCCTCAGCACCACATAAGCAGAAAAAGCTGGAAGTGGTGCTGTGACTCAAGTGGTAGAGTGCTAGCCTTGAGCTGAAGAGCTGAGGGACAGCACACAGGTCCAGAGTTCAGGTACCATGACTGACAAAAAAAGAAAGAAAGAAAGAAAAATAGATAGATAGGGGCTGAAAAGGTGGCTCAGTGGTAGAATGCTTGCCTTGCATACATGAGGCCAGGTTCAATTTCTCAGCACCACATAAGCAGAAAACTGGAAGTGACACTGTGGCTCAAGTGGTAGAGTGCTAGCCTTGAGCTGAAGAGCTAAGGGACAGCGCCCAGGCCCAGAGTTCAGGCCCCATGACCACCATCACCAACAACAACAAAATAATGATAAATATGCATTAAGAACCTGTTGTAGATCCAGGTGTGGTGGCACATAGCTATAATCCTAGTTCTTGGGAAGCAGAGGCAGGAGCACAAGTTCTAGGCCACCTTGGGTTATTATTAAGATACTGTCTCAAAAAAAATGAGACTGTTGTGTCAGTACAGTTTTCTGAGGAAAAAAAAGCAAGATGAGGTAGTTATGTAAGACATTAATTGGGAGAACATTTGTGAAGGATGAAGGGAGAGTAGCAGAAGGTGGTTCTTTAGACTGTGATATGGGGTTGACAATCTGTAAAAGGAGACAGGGTGAAGAAGGATTAATAAGAACTTCAGACAGAAGTGCAGCTCTGAAAATGTCTCTTCAAGGCTAATCAGGAGTCCCCGGGGTACAGTGGTTCATGCCTGTTATCCTAGCTACTGGGAAGCACAAAGCAGAAAGCTTGTAGATTTTAACTCAGTGAGTACTGCTACCGGGCACAATAGGGGGCACCTGTTATCCTAGAAAATAGGATGAGTATCTTTGTAAATAGGATTGCAGTCTAGGCTGGCCACTGGCATAAATGTGAAACCCTGTTGAAAATAACTAAAGCAGAAGTGTTGGGGCATGGCTTCAATAGTGGGGCATGGCTTCAGTGGTAGATCATCTGCTTAGCTAGAATAAGGTCCTGAGTTCAAAGTCCTTATTAAAAAAAAAAAATAAGAGGGCTGGAAAGGTGGCTCAGTGGTAGAGTGCTTGCCTTGCATGTATGAGGCCCTGGGTTCGATTCCTCAGCACCACATAAGCAGAAAAAGCTAGAAGTGGCGCTGTGGCTCAAGTGGTAGAGTACTAGCCTTGAGCTGAAGAGTTGAGGGACAGTGCCCAGCCCTGAGTTCAGGCCCCACGACCGACAAAAAAAAAGAAAAAGAAAAAGAAAAAAGAGTCCCTGAGCAAAGAACAAAGATTGTTCATTAGATGAATGAGAAAACAAAATGAAGCCTATGGAGTATTATTCTGCCTTTAAAATGAAAGAAATTCTGACACATGCTACCACATGGATAAAATTCAAAGGCATTATGCTAAGTGAAATGAACCAGTCACAAAGGGATACATAGTGTATGTTTCCACATATATAAGGTACCTCATGTGGTCACATTCATAGAGAGAAAGTAGATAGTGTTGCCAGGGACAGAAGCAGGGGAGGGGATAGTGGGAGTTACTGTTTAATGGATATGAAGTTTCAGCTTGGGAAGAAGGGAAAGTTCTAGAGATGGATTTCAGTGATGGTTGCACAATAATCAAAATGTATTCAATAACATTGAAGGAGTTAAATGATTTATTTATATTATGTATATTTTACTTTGGTTGCCCCAAAAGGAAGTCCTTTTTTTTGTCTTTTCTTTTTTTTTTTGGTACTGGGGATCAAACCCAGGACGTTGCACTTGCTAGGCAAGCGCTTTGCCACTGAGCTACATCCCAGCCCAAAAGGAGGTCCTTTGTTGAGCGCTCCTGCTATCTGCAGTCATTGTCCAGGAATAGTTTAGGGCAAGAGTAGCCTTGGTAGGAATATCTGTGGTAGATTTCAAGGTCGCTGAACTCTGTTGCCCACAACTGTTACCTTGAAGGGAAATCTGAGCGTTTTACTCCTACTATCTGTGTCAGGTAATGGTTAGGACTCAGCCTGCTTGGATTCAAGATCCAAGTTGGACATTTTTTTCTTTATGTGGCCATGGCCAAATCATTCAGCTTCTCTTTGCCTTAGTGTCTTTATAAAATAGGAGTGAAACCTGGGTGTCAGTGGCCCAGCCTAGCTACTTAGAAGTCTGAGATCTGAGGACTGCAGCTTAGAGCCAGCTAAGCAGGACAGTCTGTGAAATGCTTATCTCCAAGTAACCAGGAAAAAGCCAAAAGTAGAGCTGTGGCTCAAGTGGTAGAACACTAGCTGTAAGCACAAAAGCTCAGGGACAACACATAGGCTCTGAGTTCAAGAAAACAAACATGTTCCCTCCCAACAAGATAAAAACAATAAAAGATGCTAGTAGCTACCTTACAGAGTTATTGCATAGATAAACTAATATATGTGAAGATCTTAACACATTGCCTAGCATAAAGTATGCTGAATTTAAGATTTTATTCAGTATTACAATGAAACATGTATTGTGATATAGGTATGAAGATAATGCTTTGCAAAATTTATTTCAGAAGAGCCATATGATTCAGGGTATTATTTTATTCATGTAGCAATGAGGAAACTGAGGCTCAGCAAAGCCACATAAACAGTAAAAAGTGGAGCTCTAAGGAGGTCACAGCTGGTACCATTAAAGTATCCAATTCTACTACCCAACTCCTACTACAAAATGGTACATCCTAGCTGGTCCTTTGCTTGTGACATTTGCCCTGGCTCCTTTCTAAGACAAAGGTTCTCTCCCGGTCCTCATCTTCAGGGATAGATCTTCATCATCATCATTATCACAATTGCCATCATCAGCATCTTCCAAAATGGCTTTATTAAAAGCAACTAATTACCTATTCTGCTCTTCTATATTTTAGACAACAATAATTACAGAGACTTCTAGGAGCTTAGCAACTGAAGCTTGAATGAGCATGTAAAGGGCTCCCAAGTAGCCGAATAAAGGCACAGCTACAGAGTAACATGATCTTGTTGGTATCCCTTTAGGCAGGCTACTGAACCCCTTGAGATCTTTTGGGAGGATGAAACTACTTTCCTTCCCTCTCTCTCTCCCCCAAGTTAAAGATGGAAGGCATGCTTAATGGAGTAGGAAACACTGTACAAACCTTAGCAGGCGCTTCTCTGGACCTCTTTGATGCAGCCAGAGTTAGAAATGTGAATAATTCTGTACTTCTCACATGAGAATTAACTTCCCTATCCCCCTTGGGAATATGTGATGGTGAGAAGCAAGTCAATTCATATTCTTTTGTTCTTCGTTATCAGAATTGAATATGGTGTTATTTTTCTGGTATGGTCCATGGGAAGAGGCTGTTTCTCTACTGTAGGTTTAGGTTTATTTTAACTCCTCCTACCAGTGCCTTAAAAATGATCTGTTTCCTAATTCAAGTTTCTTTGAACCACATCTTGCCAATTGGTCAATCAACAAAAATTAGGCATCTGTTGCATGCTGGTTGCTGTGCTGTGTTTAGTGGTGAGGATGTGAATGGATGTCTTTTAGGAGCTCACAGACAAATGAGATTTGTGTCAGGTAGACATGCCACTGTAATAAAGTAAGATAAATCTTGACAGACAGAAGTGTTTACCAGGATTAAGTCTTGGGGAGGATTTCAGAGTCTGGAAAGAAAAGAAAATAAATGGGTAGGAGAGGAAGAAAAGTGGTTCAAATTGAAGATATTAGGGACCTTGATTAGCCCCTAAAGACCTCCATGGACCTTTAGTCCACCAAAGCTCAAAGACTGGGAGTAGAAATGAAATGGGATTAGGATGAGTCTGGAAATATAGCCCAGGGACTATTTATTCACTGTTATGTTCCAGTCATTATTCCAGTCATAATCAGTGCACAGGCAAGATAGACAAGGTCCTTGCAATCATCCATATCCTACAGAGAAAAGACTAAAAGTATTAAATAGACAAATTATTTTGGGTGGTAATATGTACTCTGAAGAAATTACAGTAGAATGATGGAATAGTGTGCTCAGGAAGAGCATTTTGAAGTGGTAACATCTCAGTTGAGACCTGAATAAGAAGATGCGGCCACAAGAAGATATGGAAGGAATGAGCCCTATAGGTTCGGGAATAGCTGGTGGAAAAGAGCAGACTCCAAAGGGCCCTGTAGATCAGACTAAGTTAAGATCAATCTTGCAACAATGGGACATCATTTGAAGCAGAGAGGATATACCTAGAACACAATTTAATTTAGAAATCTCATGCTGGTCTCCTGAACCTTAGTCTCATTGGAGATATAGACAGTCTCTCTTCTTCTCCCCCAAAAACTAAAGGCTTCTTCAAGGGGAGGGTGGTCAGAAGACATTGCCTAGGTTAAAAGGGTCCTTTTGGTCAACCAAAGTTGAAAGTTCAAAGTGAAAGCCAGTCTGATGAGAATAACTAATTAAACAAATTAATGAGAAGGGGTCAACCAAAGTTGAAAGTTCAAGGTGAAAGCCAGTCTGACGAGAATAACTAATTAAACAAATTAATGAGAAAGGGTGAGTCACTGCTGTCTAAATGGACCTTGCCCTGTGCACTGAATTTTTGGTCCACTAGGCAGAGGAAACTGGCTAGTCTCTAGGGCTGCTCAGCACAACAAGCAGATGCCCTGACTTCATGGCTCCTGCTAGTTCAGTAGGAGAGAAGCAGTAATGAGGTGGCCACTGCCCAGAGAATCTCAAATGGGATTTTACTGAGGGCATAATGTACAATTTCAGTAGGATCTGTTTCACTACATGAGGAGGGGTTGTGCTTCTCTTTCTGCCCAGCTTCCTGTTGGTGGCCAGATCTGTTTCTAATATTCCATCTGTCCAGGTCACTTCCTTGTTTAAAACTGTTCAACAGGCAGGGCGCCAGTAGCTCATGCCTGTAATCCTACCTACCCGGGAGGCTGAAATTGAGGATCACAGTTAAAAGCCAGCCTGTGGAAAAAAGTCCATGAAACGCTTTCTTTCCAGTTAACCACCAAAAACCTGGAAGTGGCTCTGTGGCTCAAGTGGTAGAGCGCTAGCATTGAGCTGAAGAGGTCAAGCCCCACAACTGACACCCCCCCCAAAACAAACAAACAAACAACAACAAAAAACCTATACAACAGGCCAGGCACTGGTGGCTCACGTCTGTAATCCTAGCTACTCAGGAGGCTACAGTCTAAGGGTTGTGGTTCAAAGCTAATCCATGAGACTCTTATCTCCAAGAAATCATCTGAAAACCAGAAATAGAACTGTGGCTCAAAGTGGTAGAGTGCTAACCTTGAGCAAAAATCTCAGGGATACTGTTGAGGGCCTTAACTTCAAGATCCAGGACCAACAACAACAACAACAAAAACAAAAACAAAAAAAACAACAACTATTCAGGAGTTGCCTGCTGCCCTCAGGATGAAGTTCAAAATAAATTCTTAGTAAGATATAATTCTGATCCTGTTCAGTTCTCCATTCTCGTTGCACATGTTTCTTTCTTTGGCTGTTCCTCCCACCACAGGACTCATTGTAGTTGCTCATGCCTCAACTCAAGTATTAGCTTTTCAGTGACACCTTTCCTGACCCCCATGCCTAAGGGAACCCTTCTCTTTCCTATTACTACTAACATTGACCTCATTTACAATCACATTGCTCATTCAATTGTTACAGTTTTCCTCTCTAGGATATACGTTTCTTGAAGCCTGCCACTGTATCTCTTGGTTTAGTATACTCTAAAATATATTGTGGCTGGGGGGAGGGGAGGATGGGATGGAGGGTTAGCCCTGAGGCTTGAATTCAGGGCCTGGACACTGTCCTGGAGCTTTTGTGCTCTAGGCTAGTGCACTACCACTTGAGCCGTAGCTTTTATGGTGGTTAATTGGAGGTAAGAGTCTAAGGGACATCCCTGCTTCAAATCACCATCCTCTGATTTCAGCCTCCTGAGTAGTTAGGATTACAGGTGTGAGCCACAGGTATCCAGTTCCAAAATATTTGTTGTTTGAACAAATTAATGGGCAAGTAAATAAATATAAGAAAAGCTTTCAGTGACAGAGGAAAAGTCCTACCAAACACAGGGGCAAACAGGAAAATCAGTTATTGTAATTAAAGAAACAAAGCAGCTGGGGGCTGGGAAGTTGGCGCAGTGGTAGAATGCTTGCCTTGCATGCATGAGGCCCTGGGTTTGATTCCCCCAGCACCACAGAAGCAGAAAAAGCTGCAAGTGGCACTGTTGCTCAAGTGGTAGAGCGCTAGCCTTGAGCTGAAGAGCTGAGGGACAGTGCCCAAACCCAGAGGTCAGGCCCCAAGACGAAAGAAAGAAAGAAAAAGAAAGAAAGAAAAAAAGAAAGAAAAGAAAGAAAGAGGAAAGAAAGGAAGGAAGAAAGAAAAGCTGATCTTCTAGAAACTGATGAAGGGAACTAGGATGGAACTGGAAAGTACTGAACTGTGAGCTCAGTCTAGCAATCACTTGGCTGACTCAGCCTGTCAGTGAACCTATAACCAAATTCAATATGGATAAACAAAAGACAAAGTCTAGGGGCTGGGAAGGTGGCTCAGTGGTAGAGTGCTTGCCTTGCATGCCTGAGGCCCTGGGTTCGATTCCTCAGCACCACATAAGCAAAAAAGAAAAAAGCCGGAAGTAGTGCTGTGGCTCAAGTGGTAGAGCGCTAGCCTTGAGCTGAAGAGCTGAGGGACAGCACCCAGGCCCAGAGTTCAGGCCCCACGACTGGACCCAAAAAAAAACAAAAAAAAAAAAACACAACAAAGTCTACCTGGGCTTCTACTGTCCTTCTATATTCAGAGTGCATTTATAGGGAAGTATGGAACATACAAATATGGAGCTCACATTTGTAATCCTAACTGGAGATCGAAGGATTGTGTTTCCAAGATAGCACAGGAAGAAAAATTCAGGAGACTCTTCACTCCAACTAACCAGCAAAAAGTCACAAGTGGCAGTGTGACTCAAGTGGTAGAGTGCCAGCCTTGAATGAAAAAGCTACGTGAGGGTGAGTTTCAAGCCCCAGTACCAGCACTAGAAAAAAATATTTCTATATCTCTGCTTTGTTATAACAGTTCTTTATTTCACCAGATTCCTTGGAATTAAAAAAATTGTCAGTAGGCAACAGAAACAATGAATAAAGACAGATGATTCATTCACCAATACACCTGAAACTAAACTGTATTAAAATTTAATTGGTTTATATTATGGTGCAACTATTACAATTCCTATTTTGATAGCCCTTTTCACACCTATGAAAATTTGAAAATGCCAGACAAAAAGAGAATTTTCAGACTGGTGAATACAGAAAGCTAGGTTTTCATAATAAAGCCCACTGATACTTTAAACTGAGAAGAAGGGGGGAAAAAGCACAACCTTGCTCCTCCATCTCCATCTTGTTCCCCTTTTGAAGGGATGTGTTTTTAGATGTAATTTTGCTCTGTTGTCACAGTCACTAGCCTTTTTCCCAACAGGTTCTCTTTCCTCCTTGTTATCAACAAAAATATGAAGATGAAAGGGGCTGGAAGCGTTTGTTTTTATATATACACCTTTGATCATACCAGAGAGGAAAGAATCATGAACAACACTGCTGAATGATTTTAAGAACCAAATCTTGATTCCAGTTTTTGTAAGGAAGATGAATAGCATGGATAAAGAAAAACGCATACATCTTTCACAGATGTCAAGGGCCCAAGTTTGATTCTTTTTATTTAAAATTTAACTCACAGGTTAAAAACAGTGCTATCTTCTGTTAGAAAAGACCTGAGAGGGATGCATATAAACTTCTTCCCAAACCCTTTCTAAAGAGCCTTTACTTGTTAGACTGCTTGAAGCTGTGCTTCCTAGCAAAGACGAAGTGTGTATGACACAACAACAGGGTATTTAAATGATCTCCATCAGGGTTTAGCTTTTTCAGGAAAACAATTTGAATATGGCTTTACAACACAGATTTTTAAAAAGGGACATTTCAGAGGTTAGAAGGTAATGAAGAGCATGGTTCTAGATCTTGGCAGATCTGTCCCAGTGCTGTCACATACTTTGATGTGACCTAAGTCTGTTTTCTCACAGAATGAAGAGTACAACATTAACTATTTTAGATGAACTAGGAAGCTGTAGTCTGGGAGTATGCCTTGAAGTAGTACCTGCCTAGCAATCACAAGCCAATGACTTCAAACCCCATTATTGCCAGGTGGGGGACCAAATATGAAGCTCTTAGCACAAAGATTGGCATATACCAAAGATACAGTAAATATTAGTCATTGAGAAGAATGAAAGGATTTTTCTTTGGTACTACTATGGTTTGAACTCAAGGCCTCATGCATGATAGGCAAGTGCTCTATCACTTGAGCCACGCTTCCTACTTTTTTAGATCAGTTTGGAGGTTTTTGACCAACTCTGGCCTGGACCACAGTGGACCAGGCAATCACTCTACTTATGCCTTTCAAGTAGCTGGAGTTACAGGTGTGAGCCACTGTACCTGGCTGGCCTCAATAAATTTTAAGCTTATCTTACTGTTCTGTTTTCTGCTCAGGCTTAGACTAGGTGTTAGTAATTCTCATCTCTGGTTGCACATTAGAATCACACAGGGATTTTTTTTTAAATGCTAAGTCTGTACTCAAGAACAATTGATTCCAGCTGGTGGAGGTGATGTTGGGTATCATAATTTTTTAAAAGCTCTTCAGTGGTGTGTGTGTGTGTGTGTGTGTGTGTGTGTGTGTGTGTGTGTGTGTGTGTCCTGGGGCTTGAACTCAGGGCCTGGACACTGTCCCTGAAATTTTTGTTCCAAGTTAGTGGTCTACTACTGGAGCTATCTTGCCAAACCCTTTCTTGTCTGTCCTCTTCTTAGTTCAATAGCAACGCAACCACAGAATTTGAGACTCAGGCTTTCAAATTTGCTTATTTGATCTAGAATCAGACTCATTCTCCTCTCCTCTTCATTTACATCTCATTCATTAATCTTTTGTTTTCAATTTTTTTCATTCACTCTTTTTCATTTAGCCAATATGTAGTGAATGTAGTGTATGTTCCAGAGATATGTAACATGAAAAAAATAGATTAAAAAATATAGCTTGGGCTGGGAGGTTGACTCAGTGGTAGAATGCTTGTCTCGTATGCATGAGGCCCTGGGTTCGATTCCTCAGCACCACATAAGCAGAAAAAAAAAAGCCAGAAGTGGTGCTGTGGCTCAAGTGATAGGGCTCTAGCCTTGAGCTGGAGAGCTGAGGGGACAGTGCCCAGGCCCAGAGTTCAGCCACCACTACTGAAAAAAAAAAAAAAAAAAAAAAAAAATATATATATATATAGCCTTCTTATGGCTTGACTTCTAGTGGAAGGAGAAAAGAAAAAGCAATGAACTGAATATGAAAAAAAAAAATATGTCTTAGGGGGGCACCGGTGGCTCACGCCTGTAATCCTACCTACTCAGGATACTGAGATCTGAGGATCACAGTTCAAAGCCAGCCCAGGCAGGAAAGTCCGTGAGACTCTTATCTCTAATAAATCACTAGAAAACCAGAAGTGGTGCTGTAGTAGAGCACTAGCCTTGAGCTGAAGAGCTGAGAGACAGCACCCAGGCCCAGAGTTCAAGCACCAGGACCGACAAAAAAAAGTCTTTATATATAACATGAATGATTAAAATGTTTGAAAAATGGACTTTATATATGACAGGAGTTGTAATTTTAGAGTGTCTAAGAAGCATCACTGAGAAAGTAACAGCTGAGTAAAGACCTAGCAGAAGGAAGGGAGTGAGTCAGGCAGAAAGGAAAGGCCCTAAGGCAAAATCCTGTCTGATGTAGTTCTGGAATAGTAAAGAGGTCACTGTGTCATCTAAGTGTGTGGGGACAGGGGTATGAGCTCTAGAGGCCCTTATAAGGACCTTAGCTTTTAACTCTGATGGAGATGAGAACCATGAGGGTTTTAGGTTGAGTAGGAGAGACATGTTTGGACATTTTAATAGGCTTACTCAGGCTGTTGAACTGAGACCAGACTGAATGAGGCAAGGGAAGAAGTAGGGAGTCCAGGCTAAGAGATGATGACTGCTTATTTTAAGGTGGTAACAGCAGAGATGGCAAAAGATTGGTGGATTCTGAAAATATTTGGAAGGAATCAGATGTAAAAGGAAAAGAAAACACTCAAGGATGACTCCAAGGTTTTGAAAATTGGAGTTGTCATTCAAGGAATGACAGGAAATCAGTTTGAACATAGAGACGTGTATATGTCTAGATTCCTATGAGATATCCAAATAGGGAAGATATCAAGTAGGGAGCTTGATAGGTGTAGAATTCAGTGAAAAGGTACAGACTAAGCTTTTTGATCTCTCTTCTCTTTTATCCCCCTATGCCAGTGCTGGAGCTTGAACTCAGAGCCTTGAATTCTCAGTGTTTTCACTCATGGCTAGTACTCTACTACTTGAGCCATTCCTCCAATTCTGGCTTTTTGCTGGTTAATTAAAGAGTCTTTTGGATATGTCTGCAGGGGCTGGTTTTAAACCTTGGTTCTCAGATCTCAGTCACCTAGGTAAGATTGTAGGCATGAGATAGCCACCTGTTTTTATTACCTTTCATCATATTACATTTTAAGTGTAGGATAGATATAAGTCCGTTTTTGCCAGGTTTTAACCACTTCCTTAGGCACAGTAACTGACTTGGATATAATGCTTCACTTTTTCTCTTGTAAACTTGTTAGTTTCTCAGAAGTGGGGAACAGATTCCCCTCAGTTTAAACAGCATAATACAAGTCTCTTTCTATCACCTGGCCTTTCTTCTTTGAAAATCTTGCATTAAAAATACTTTATTGTTAGTGTAGAGGTAATGTACAGAGGGGTTACAGTTACGTAAGTTAGCTAATGAGTACATTTCTTTTTGAACCACGTCACCTCTTCCCTCCTGTCCCCATATGTAAGTTGTATAGTTCATTTCCGTCTCATATAGTGTTTAGTGAATAATACTGCTGTTTGTGTTTGCCCTTTGAAAACTCTGCATTTTTATCTTTATGGAAAATTAAATTGCTGGTCTTCAGTGAAGTAATGAGTAATAAAAAAATGTATGGAGCAAGTAGTGATGGTGGGCAAGATGTAACTACTCTGGGCGAAAGAGACTATATGAGTAAAGACCTTGAAGCCACAAACAGAGAGCTAGGGATTAAATCAGGCCTTACATATTCAGCAAGCTCTGTATGATTGAACCATATCCCTAACCCTGTGTGTGTGTGTATGTATTATATATAACATATATATATGCATATATGTATATATATACATGCATATGTTTTTGTTGTTGGTGGTGGTTGTGGGGCTTGAACTCAGGGCCTGAGTGCTGTCCTTCAGCTCTTCAGCTCAAGGCTAGCGCTCCCACTTGAGCCACAGCACCACTTCTGGTTTTCTGGTGGTTAATTGGAGATAAGAGTCTCATGGACCTCAGATCTCAGCCTCCTGAGTAGCTAGGATTACTGGTGAGAGCTTTCTTTTAAAAGGTGTTCTCTCCTGACTTCAAGGTCTGATTGCCTATTTTTAAAAATTTTCCTTGTTTCCATTTCCTGGAGTTCATTTTGATAAATATTATTTTATATGACTAGATGCAGCCTGGGCTGGCTTTGAACCATGATCCTCAGATCTCAGTCTCCTGAGTAGGTAGGATTCCAGGTGGGAGCCACCAGCATCTTTGTGTTCCTAAGAATATCCTCCTTTGGTCTCACTGTTTTGATTTCTTTTTTTTTTTGTGGGTCATGGGGCTTGAACTCTGGACCTGGGCTCTGTCCCTTCGCTCTTCAGCTCAAGGCAAGCACTCTACCGCTTGAGCCACAGCGCCACTTCCGGTTTTCTAGTGGTTTATTGGAGGTAAGAGTCTGACGGAGTTTCCTGCCTGGGCTGGCTTTGAACTGAGAGCCTCAGATCTCAGTCTCCTGAGTAGCTAGGATTACAGGCAGGAGCCACCGGCACCCGGCTTTGATTTCCTTTTGTTAGCACCCTTAACTAGCAGAAACCCATGGTTTTTTGAATTACAGTGTGCACATTCACCCACAGAGGCTCACTGGGTGCTCTCTAGGGTGGGCATTGTGTTAGATGTTGCCTTCCTTTGGGAGAGAGTGAGATTTGAGTAGTAGAGTGCAAATATGTTGAGGAAGGTCTCCCAAGCACCTACTCAACGTTCAGCACAAATTGTTATTGTTATCTTGCTCTAATTTGGATTTGCAGGCCAATACTTACACCAATCAACCCTTAGCCCAGGATTAATAGTGTTGTCTTTTTCTTTGAGACAGAATCTTACTATGAAGCCCAGACGGCTTGAATTGGTAATCCTCTTGCTTGTGTCTGGAGTGCTGGGATTATAGGTGTAGTCACCACCAGCTAATATTAGGTAGGCTGAATGTGAGTTTATAAATTTTCTCTTTTTTTGCTTAAATAGAAACACTTAATTTTAATTTTGCTTTTTATTTGTTTACATTAGTTATACAGAGAGATTTCACACACATATATCATTTACATAACTAGATAAAGAGATAAACACAACATGAATGTAAGGGACAATGTAAGAGGAGACAGGAAAGGGGGAAGGGAAAAGAATAACAGAGAACAATACATGTTGAAAGAGGATGAACATGATTGAAATAGATTGTTTGCAACCATGAAAACAGAAAAAGGAAACTTGCTGAAATTATTTTTCTTTTTAAAAATTAAGTAGTTGCACAAAAACAGGTTTAATAATCAGTTTATAAATAATCAGTGTTACCTCTTTTATCATTCTCCATCTTTTCCAACCCTAATCATATCCCAAGTTATAAGATTTAATTTTTCACACATTGGATATGTACCAAACACATTTCAGAGTTCTGGTATTGTTTTTCTTTAGTCTGTTAGCTGTTACACTCCTTGAATCCTGCATATATCATACTTTCAATTTTATTTGTTTTTGCTTTGTGGTTTTTTGTTTTTTTTTTTTGGGTCCGGTCATGGGGCCTGAACTCTGGGCCTGGGCGCTGTCCCCCAGCTCTTCAGCTCAAGGCTAGCACTCTACCACTTGAGCCCCAGCGCCACTTCCAGCTTTTTTCTTTTTGCTTATGTGGTGCTGAGGAATCAAACCCAGGGCCTCATGCATGCAAGGCAAGCGCTCTTCCACTGAGCCACCTTCCCAGCCCCTAGCTTTATTGTTTTGGAATATTCGCCAAGAAGATAAGAAATAAAATTACCTAACTGGCAATTTTGTGTGAGTGTGTGCCTCGGTACTGGGCACTGAATTTAGGACCTTGAGATTTTGCTTAGCTTTTTCACCTTTGAGCACCGCTTCCAATTCCAGGAACAGGAGGGCGTTGGGTTCTCTGCCTGTTGATTAAGGGGCCCGGTTAAGTGTTTTTTTGGGACGATTCTCCCTAACTTTAGACCAGAGGTCTTGAGAATCGGAATCTAGTTTCACTCCGCCCTCAACTTTGAAAGTTTTATTTACCCTCCGTTCCTTCCGCGACGCCAGGGGCTGGGCCCGGAGCATTACTCCGGGATCCTCGGATTGAGGGACTGAATGACACTTCTAGGACCCTATCAGTCACAGCCGTCCCAAGGCTTCCCTGGAGGGGCGGGGCTAGGCGAGGCCGCGCCCCGAGACTCACCTGCGCTCCGAGCCCTGACTCACCTGCCCTCCCCAAGCCCGGACTCCCGGCTGTTCCAGGAGTCAGCGCTCCTCCCCCGTTTCGGGTGGTCACTCCGGGTCTGAGTGCTCACTTTGAACCTGGGATGGAGTAATTCTGGGGTCAGGGGTAGGAAGGCATAGGTCCCTTGGGGGTCTGGCCGGGCTTGGCCAGGTCCTCGGCGGTGGGGCGCGGCCCGAGCGCGCGGGTCGCGAAAGGTCAGGGCAAGCGGGGGAGGCGGCGTCGGGAGGCGTCGGGAAGAGCGCGCGGAGGGAGGTGCCGGGAAGGGCGGGCGGGGCGCGGGCCGCGGGCGGGGGGCGGGCCAGGGGCGGGGGCGCCTGGCGGCCCATTTCCTCCTTGGAGCCGGACGGGAGGGAGACAAAGCGGCGGCCGTCGGCTTCGCGCCTCTGGACTCTTTCTGCGCTCGCCCCGCTCGCCGCAGGTAACTCTTCGCCCCCCTTCCCCCCTCTTGGCGCGGGTTCCCCACTCGGGCGAGGGGCTCCCCAGACCGGCCGCCTCAACTCGGGCCGCCGAGGGGCTGGCTGGGCCGGTCTGTCCAGCGACCAGCCGGTGGCGGCCTCCCCCTCTGGGCCGGGCTTGGGCCTGGGCCTGGGCCTGGGCGAGCGGGCGGGTGGGTGGGGCCCGCTTTTCCCGGCGCCGGACAAGTTGAGGGGCCGCGGCGACTGGAGGAGAGAAGTCGCGGGCCCGGCGCAGCCGCTGCGCCGCCTCTCAGAAAACTTTCTCCCGCTTTCTAAACTTTGTTCTTGGGGCCCGAGCGCGCGCTGGCTCCGCGCCGCGCTTCCGGCCCCGTTCCCGGCCGGTGACACGTCCGTGCCAGCGCCAGGTCCCCAGGCGGGCGTGCCCGCACTGTGGAGTTTTCCGGGGCGGCGATTGTCTGGTTTAGCGCCTGCTGCTCCCCTCCCCCCCAGGCCCGCCCCGCCACCGAGCCTTCCCGGTGTGCGGGGCCGGACGTAGGCTGGGTTGCGGTTCCCGCATCCTAGGAGGCGAGAGCCTCGACGCTTGCTTTTCCCGGGTGCGGTGCGCCACGCCCGTGGGGACTTTTGACGTCTACCAGCTTGACCTTTACTTTGAAATTACTCAGCCGTCTCTGATTGTACTCACGTCACTCTTAGCCCTAGTTTTCGAGAGTGACAGTAAACTCTTGTTGATTATGGGTGTTTTTCTTTTGTTTTTGGAGAGAGTCTCGCTGTGTAGTCCTTGCGGCATGGGACTCTGGATATTCCTACCACAGCCTCCCGAGTGCTGGGATTACAGGTGTGCACCATTATTTAACCTCTCCTGTTTACTTTTACTGTAGCTGTCCTGGGGCTTGAACTCAGCCCTCCCACTAGTTACGCCGGCGCTCAACCATTTTAGCCACGCCCCCCAGCCCCTGTTGTTGACTTTTAAAGGAGTCTCTGTAAGTGAAGAACTTGGAAAAAATGTTGACTGACTGTCTAACTTTGCTTGGCAGTTGAGTCTGGCGATTGGCTCTTGGTTTAAGCCCGAGTATCATATATTAGGTCTCCCACTAAAATAGTGCTCTCTCTCTCTATATATATATATGGAAATTATTGTACTGTGACAGGAGTTTTGATGAGAATAGTTTGTGTTTAGCAGTGAATTTTAAAGACTGCAGGGTAGATGCTACTTTAAGAAATGCAATTTGTGGGCTGGGAAGGTGGCTCAGTGATAGAGCGCTTGCCTTGCATGCCTGAGGCCCTGGGTTCGATTCCTCACCACCACATAAGCAAAAAGAAAAAAGCTGGAAGTGGTGCTGTGGCTCAAGTGGTAGAGCACTAGCCTTGAGCGGAAGAGCTGAGGGACAGCGCCCAGGCCCAGAGTTCAGGCCCCACAACCGGACCCAAAAAAAAAAAAAGAAATGCAATTTGTAAATACTTTGTTCTACTTAAGGAATTAGTGAGAGAACCTCTCCAACTATTTGCCTCAGCTTTTAAGTTAGAAAATGTTTTTATCTTCTTTCTTTGAGAATTCATAGGAATTAGAATATGATCTTGGCTTGTTAAACCTCACAGAATACTGGAGGAGACATGCCCAGCTGTAATACAGGGCATAATGCTATAATGCCTTATCACCGTAACTATATACTGAGCTAACACAAACGGTGAAACGGTGACTTTTTTAAAGACAACTTCTTTTGTAGTACAGGCTGAACTTAAATATTGATCCTCCTATCTCAGCTTCTTGAGTGCTCAAGCATCTGCCACTACAACTGGCTGGGTCACATCTTAAATTGTACAACAGAAGAAATGTGGTAGTGTGGAGGGGGATAAAGTTCATATGTATAAATCTGGAAAGGGTTCTAGGATCTGGTGGCATTTTGAAATGGATGAAACATGAGTTGAAGTTTGTCATATGAAAGAAGGAAGTTGTGGAAAGCATATGTGTGAGGTTTTAGTATCATTTCTGGTTTTCCTTTTGATTTTCCTATTAGTCCCTCTGTCTTGTACATAGGGTCTTAACCTAAATATCTTGGTTTCCATACCATTCATATAATATTTATTACCTTTGCTCCCATGAATAACATCTCATTATGTATACTTGACTTAGAGATGAGAAGGCTCTCTTCCTTTTAGTTGAGAATCATGGTTCTAGGCCTTTATTACCAGACCTAAGTGCTAACATCTTCCTGTGTTCCTGACCCACATGATCACCTGTGTCCTGGAAAGTTCCTTAGCTGTCCCATGGGCTTCTCAAACTTACTATGTCCAAAATGAGGACCCCCCCCCTCCCCAGGGGGCTCTAAATGAAATGGAGATCCCAAATTACTTGTAGAATCATGCAATTTGAGAAAATAACAGTGTGGGACTTGACCGATAGCTCTGCCTGTTGGTAGTAGTGATGTATATGTGCTGACAAAGATGTAGACAGATGGAATATAGGAACCTCTGTAAGTGAATTAAGGGTCTGAAACATTTGGAAAGACTCCACAGTTTTAGAGGACCTGTTTAGCTTGATTGCCATTGGGGAGGAGATATCTGACGTGGGATCCAGGGATGCCAGATAACATGTCACAGGTAGTTGTGGGGATTTTATTTTAAAGCTGTAAGAAGTCTCTTGAGTTGATGCTCTGATAAGCTTTTTCTTTTTTCTCTTTTCTTTGTTTGTTTGTTTTTGGTGGTCCTGAGCCTTTTTGTGCTCAGGACTAGCTCTCTACCACAGCGCCACTTCTGGTTTTTTTCTGAGAATAGTAGTTTTTTGGAGAAGAGTCTCACGAACTTGCTTCCTGGGCTGGATTCAAACTGTCCTCAGCCTCCTGAGTAGCTAGGATTACAGGTGTGAGCTACCAGGCATTTGGCTCCGATAAACTTTTTTTTTTTTTGGTCCGGTCGTGGGGCCTGAACTCTGGGCCTGGGCGCTGCCCCTCCGCTCTTCAGCTCAAGGCTAGCGCTCTACCACTTGAGCCACAGCGCCACTTCTGGCTTTTTTCTTTTTGCTTATGTGGTGCTGAGGAATCGAACCCAGGGCCTCAGGCATGCAAGGCAAGCGCTTTACCACTGAGCCACCTTCCCAGCCCTCTGATAAACTTTTTAAAAAGTCTGATGCTTAGAGAAGTCTTGTATTTGTGTGCATGGACAAATTATCGTTTGAGCAAGGACGATCTTAGAGGTAAAAGTGATAAGGATGAAGAGAATTGAATTTTGGAGAAATGAGACAGGCTATGTCTTGGCTTTCTTCCTCCTACCTCAACACTTAACATTTTCATTTTTTTAAAATATTTTTTTATTGTGAAGATGCTGTATAGAGGGTTTATAATTTCAAGGTAATGAGTACATTTCCTATTGAGCATTGTAGCATTTTCTTTCTTTCTTTCTTTCTTTCTTTTTTTTTTTTTTTTTGTCGGTCATGGGGCTTGAACTCTGGGCCTGGGCGCTGTCCCTCAGCTCTTCAGCTCAAGGCGAGCGCTCTACCACTTGAGCTACAGCGCCACTTCCGGTTTTCTGGTGGTTTATTGGAGATAAGAGTCTCACGGTCTCTCCTGCCCGGGCTGGCTTTGAACCGCGATCCTCAGATCTCAGCCTCCTGAGTAGCTAGGATTACAGGCGTGAGCCACCAGCGCCCGGCCTTTTTTTTTTTTTTTTTGGTCAGTCGTGGGCTCTCTGGGCCTGGGTGCTATCCTTCAGCTCTTCAGCTGAAGGTGAGTGCTATACCATTTGAGCCACAGCTCCATTTCTGGTTTTCTGAATGGTTTATTGGAGATAAAGAGTCTCACAGACTTTCTTGCCCTTGCTGGCTTTGAAACATGATCCTCAGATCTCAGCCTCCTGAGTAGCTAGGATTACAAGTGTGAGCCACTGGCGCCTGGCCCTTCAAATACTTTGATAAGGGAAAAACTGTTTCTCAGTCACATTTTAGTCGAGTTATTCCTTTCCTTTTCCTTCCTCCTCTCCAGTCCCCTCCCCTCCCGTCCCCTCCCTTCCCTTCCCCTCCTCTCCCCTCCCCTTCCCTTATCCTTGCTTTTTTTCTTTCTACCTTCCTTCTCCTTCCTTTCCTCCTTAATTTTTTTTTTTCTTTCTCCCCCTCCCCCCCCCCCCCTTTTTTTTTTTTAGTAGTGCTTTGGGTTTGGTCTTAGGGCCACATGCCTCTGTAACTACTCCGCTGTTTTTCTCTTTTTATTTTTCAGGTAAGGGCTTAAGTTTTTGCCTTGGTGAGCCTTAGACCACAATCTTCTTTCCTATACCTCTCATTAACTGGTACCACAGATATGTGCTATCACAGCCTGGTTTGTTGAGAGGGGATCTTGTTTAACTCTGCCTAGGTTTGCTTTGTTCAATCCTTCTGATTTACATCTCCCAAGTATCCAGGATTATAGGCGTGAGCCATCATGCACAGCCTTCATTCTTTAAAATCTGCATGCTACTGCCTCTGAGTTTTCTCTTAATCTCAATGTGTTTTGAGTATTTTTTTTTCTTTTTCTTTTTTGCTCGTCCTGGAGCTTGAACTCAGGGCTTGGGCACTGTCCCTGTATTTCTTTTGATCAAGCCTAGCACTCTACAGTGCCATTTCTAGCTTTTTCTGTTTATGTAGTACTGAGAAATTGAATTCAGGGCTTTGTGCATGCTAGGCAAGCACTCTACCACTAAGCCACATTGCCAGTCCCTCTTGTATAGCTTTTATACCTTGTATACCTTTTGTACCTTGTATACTTTTTGCATTTTTCATAACGTTTGGCAAATATTTTTGTAGATGAGTTCCAATTCTGTCTTTTTGGAAGTGGGGTCTAGTCTTAATATTTTTTTGTTGTCATACCTGAATTCAGGGCCTGTTTCTTGCTAGGCAGAGGCTCTACCAATTGAATCATGTCCTTCAGCCTTTAGGCTTTTATCTGTTTTTTTGCTGGTCCTGGGGCTTTGCTGGTATACTACCACTTGAGCCTAACTTTAACTTTTTGTCTGGTCTGGCTTGGAACCATTATCCTCAGATCTCACCCTCTTGAAGTGACACAGGTGTGTGATACTACAGGTGTATAGCACAGTGCCTAGTCTACTTTTAGTTTTTAATCTCAGGATCTGGAACATTACAATTGTTTGTGTTTGCCTGATTAGCTTGCACTTTGATCCTCACTGCTGAAAAGATCTTTAATCTATCTGAAATTCTAAAGTTTGTAGTTGCATTTGATACATGATACACTCACTATCTGCTTTTTTTTTTAAGGCAGAATCTTACTATGTAGCTGGTACAGGACTCACTTTGTGATCCTCTTCCCTCAACTTCCTGAGTGCTGGTTATTACTGGTATTCCACACTTCCACACTTGGCTATCCCTCCTTTTTTTTTTTTTTTTTTGCCAGTCGTGGGGCCTGAACTCTGGGCCTGGGCGCTGTCCCTCAGCTCTTCAGCCTCAAACCTAGCGCTCTACCACTTGAACCACAGCACCACTTCTGGCTTTTTCTGCTTATGTGGTGCTGAGGAGTTGAACTGTGGGCCTCATGCATGCAAAGCAAGCACTATACCACTGAGCCACCTTCCCAGCCCTTTATTCCTCCTTTTTTGTGGTAAAATACACAACAGATTTTCCATTTCAAACTTTTAAAAGTATATATTCAATAGCATTAAATAAACTCACATTATTATACAATCATTATCCTCTATCTTCAGAACTTTTTTTCTCATTTATCCAAACTGAATTCTTTCTCTTTAAACAATAACTTCTCATTTCCTTTCTTCCTTGTCTTTGCAACTACTATTCTGTTTTTGTCTCTTTGAATTTGATTTTTTTTTAACCTCAAAAGACAAACATATGGCATGTCTTTTGCTGACTGGCTCAACATTATCTTTCAAATTTTATCCATGTTGTAGCATGTATCAGAATTTTCTTTCTAAGATTGAAAAATGTGACATTTATTCATCTGTTGATGGATACCTGAGTTATATCTCTTGGGTGTTTAAATAACATGGGTATACAGATAGCTGTTGAGTTCCTGCTTTCATTTTTCTTTTGGTAAATAGACCCAGTGGAATTGCTGGATCACACAGTATTTCTTTTAGTACTTTCAGGAACCACCATGGTGGTGGTATTGGGCGTTGTTGTTGTCATCTTCTCCCTCTTCCCCTCTCTTTCTTCCCCTTTCCCCCCAGAGGCTTGTATTCAGGGCCTCATATTCATATTCTCACTTGGCTTTGTTATTTTACTATCTGAACCATACATCCAGTGTGGCATTTTGCTTGTTAATTGGAAGTAGCCTTGACTTTTCTGCCTGGGCTGGGCTTTTCTACTTGGGCTGGTTATGATTCTCTGGATCTTAGCCTCCTAGGTAGCTAGATTATAGGTGGGAGTTGCTACTTGCACTTGTATTTTCTGTTACAGGTGCACTATTTTGTGTTCCCACCAGCAATGCATTTACCAATGGTTCTAGTTTTTTCACATAGCCATTTTTTTTTTTAAATGATCACCATCCTCATGGATTGGGGCTCTTTTTTGTTTTTGTTTTTATTTTACTTGCCGGGCCTCACTTGTTTGGAACTCTGCTACTTGAGCCACACCCTAATCTGGCATTTTTGCTAGTTAATTAGAGGTGGAATCTTGTAGACTTTTCTGCTCCAGCTGGCTTGAGTCTTGCTTCTATAGGTCTCAGCCTCCTCAGTAGTAGTTAGAATTATAGGTGTGAACCAGTGGCACTTGGCTGCTTTATTTATTTATTTTTATTTTTTTTTTTGTCAGTTGTAGGGTTTGAACTCTGGGCCTGGGCACTGTCCTTCAGCTCAAGGCTCGCGCTCTATCACTTGAGCCACAGCACCACTTCCGGTTTTCTGGTGGTTTATTTGAGATAAGACCCTCAAGGACTTTCCTGCCTGGGCTGGCTTTGAACCGCGATCCTCAGATCTCAGCCTCCTGAGTAGCTAGGATTACAGGTGTGAACCACCAGTGCCTGGTTATTTTTTTTTTTTTTTTTGTCAGTTGTGGGGCCAGAACTCTGGCCCTGGGTGCTGTCTCAGTTCTTCAGCTCAAGGCTAGCACTCTACCAACTGAGCTACCTTCCCAGCTCATCTTTTTATTTTTTAGGCAGGGTTTTTAAGTAAAAACTTTTTTTTTAAGTTATTATGAGAAATATTTTTATCGAGGAGTGATTTCTAAGGCATCATCTTGAGTATCCATAAAAATAGAACCTTCCATTTCAGAAGGAGTGCCAGCAAGAGGGCCAGGCTCCAGGTGCATTTGTTTTTCCTGTTCATAGATCAAATTTGAACTGTCTTTTATTTGAATCTCTTGCTCTTCCAAATCCAAAGGTTTTTCAGGGGCTGGAACTAAAACTTCATCTTCATTTTCATGTACAAAACTACAGATCATGTTGGGTCTATAGGAGAAGTCATTTTCTTTCATTTGCAGCCATTCTACTCCACCTGTATTTTCTTCTTCCTTCTTTTCTGTCAGAAGAGTTCTTGTCATGCTGAACTTCTTCATTGTATGGCATTTATATTTTAGTAGTGTTTTATCATTGCCTACTGCATCCACATGTTCAACATTTTCTTCAAATATAACACAGGTAATAGGCAGGGTTTTACTACGTATCCCAGGATGGCCTCCCATCTTATTTTATTTCTCTCTCATCCTCTGGAGTGCTCGGGTTACAGGTGATGTGCATCTGGCCAGTTCTTAATTAAAAAAAAAATTTATTTTTGTGCTGCTGGGGATCTGACTCAGAGCTTTTCACTGAGGTACCTACCTTTCACTCATGCCTGTGTTTTTAAATTTTAAGTATTTTGTTACAGGAGTTCCTTATATTTTCTGGATATTTCTCCTTTATCAGATAGATGGTTTGCAAATATTTCCTTTTTCTTTATTTTTGGCAATTCATGTATGCATATATTATAATTATTTAGTCAGGGAAATGTCATCCATTGCTCACTCTTTCTTGGTTCCCCTTTGATTTTCTCTCTTTTGTAGATTCTCTTAATAGTAGCTTTTGTGTGTGTGTGTGTGTGTGTGTGTGTGTGTGTGTGTGTGTGGAAATGTCATCCATTGCTCACTCTTTCTTGGTTCCCCTTTGATTTTCTCTCTTTTGTAGATTCTCTTAATAGTAGCTTTTGTGTGTGTGTGTGTGTGTGTGTGTGTGTGTGTGTGTGTGTGTGTGTGTGTGTGTGTGTGTGTGTGTGTGTGTGTGTTTGAGTGTGCACTGGTCCTGGAGCTTGAATATAGGCCTGGGCTCTATCTATGACTTTTTTTCTCAGTGCTAATGATCTACCATTTGAGCCACAGATCTACTTCTGGCTTTTTGGTGGTTAATTGGAGGAATACTCTCATGGACTTTTCTGCTGAGGCTGGCTTTGAACGGTGATCTTCAGATATCAACCTCCTTAGTAGCTAGCTATTTCATATGGATTAAAAATATCCTATCTGCTGGTAGGAAGTAGATTACTTTATAGGTAAAACAATGCTGAACAAGTTCAACATTTAAAATAGATTAGATTTCAAAAAAAAAAAAGATTAGATTATAGGTTAAAAAAAAGTACTGGACAAATTCAGCATTTAAATATTACTAAGTTTCTGGGTCACCTTCAATAAAATTCTTTTGCTAGATGCTGAATTCCTTCAAAGCCAATTACATTGTTTTGTATTTGTTTCTGTGTTACTTGACTTATTTTTGCCGTAAGTTACTATTCAATAAACAGTGAATTAGTTGGAACAAATACATTTATGATATGTATAGAAGTTTGCCAAGTTCATAGGATGAGACATGTTAATATTGTTTACTCAATTTTTTCTTCAAAACTCATACTACCTAGAGATATCTAGAGATAGGAATGAACATATGTCTTTGTGAGGGTAGCAGCCCAGTGCTCTAAGGATAATTCTTTTTTTTTTTTGAGTCCAGTCGTGGGGCCTGAACTCTGGGCCTGGGCGCTGTCCCTCAGCTCTTCCGCTCAAGGCTAGCGCTCTACCACTTGAGCCACAGCGCCACTTCTGACTTTTTTCTTTTTGTTTATGTGGTGCTGAGGAATCGAACCCAGGGCCTCAGGCATGCAAGGCAAGCGCTTTACCACTGAGCCACCTTCCCAGCCCCTCTAAGGATAATTCTTTAAAACATGCACTCATATCTTTTTCATACTAGTCCTGGGGCTTGAACTCTGGGCCTGGGCACTGTCCCTGAGCTTGTTTTGCTCAAGACTAGCACTCTACCACCTGAGCCACAGTGCCACTTATGTTTTTTTTTTTCTGTTTATGTGGTACTAAGGAAACTGAAATCAGGGCTTTGTGCATGGTAGGCAAGCACTCTACCAGTAAGCCACATTCCCAGTCTATGTACTCATACCTTTTTTTTTCTCCAGTCCTGGGTCTTGAACTCAGGGCCTGTGCACTGTCCCTGAGCTTCTTTTGCTCAAGGCTAGCACTCTATCACTTGAGCCACAGGGCTACTTCTGGCTTTTTCTGTGTATGTGGTACTGAGGAATCGAACCCAGGGCTTCATGCATGCGAGCCACTCTACCACTGAGCCACCTTCTCAGCCATGTACTCATACCTTAAAGAGGAAGTTCTACTCTCTCTTGTTATTATTTGGTGGTATTGTGTTTTGAACTCTAGGCTTTGTGCCTGTGAGGCAGTCATTCTGTTATTTGAGCCACATTCCCCAGTCCTTTTTCATGTTGTTTATGCTGTTTTATATTTTATACTGGTCCTGGGGCTTGAACTCAGGGCCTAGGTGCTGTCTCTGAGCTTTTTTGCTCAAGGCCAGCTCTCTACCATTTGAGCACACTTCCACTTTGACCTTTTAAATTGTTAAGTGGAGGAAGTGGCGCTGTGGCTCAAGTGGTAGAGTGCTCACCTTGAGCTGAAGAGTACAGGGACAGCGCCTAGGCCCAGAGTTCAAGCTCCACGACCGACCAAAAAAAAAATTGTTAAGTGGAGATAAGAGACTTGCAGACTTTTCTGCTCAGGCTGGCTTTGAACCGTGATCCTCAGATCTTAGCCTCCTGAGTAGCTAGGATTACAGGCGTGAGCCACTGTCGCCCGGCTTCTTGGAATTTTTTTTTTGTGTGAAGTAGCTAGGATTACAAGTATGAGCCACAATGCTGGCCACCTCTTGCTTTTGAAACATAGTCTTACATGCAGCCCAAGCTGGCCTTGAACTGAACATCCTCCTGCCTCAGCTTCTCAAGTGCTGGAAATACAGGTAAGGATAACTCCATCCACTTCATAGCATTACAACGCTAGGTTTCTAACACACAAACCCTTGGGAGCCAATATAGTTAAGCCATATAGTACTGAGGATAAGCAGGTACCACAGTATCATTGTAATTCTCCCACTCAACTATCCTTTATAATTGCTTTCAATTGCCCTAGTTTTTAAATCTTAGGTCTTAGAAGATAAAGATGAAAAAAGAGGAATGGGTAACCAAAGGAGAGAAGTATAAGAATGGTTGCTCTTCTTGTTCTTCTCACTCATTAGAAGCAGCAATTGGCAATCAGAACACATATCCCCAATATTTTGAGACAGGGTTGTTAACTACTCATTCTGGCTCCTATAAGTTGCTTCAATAGCACATACTTGGCCATTTGCCCTAGTTAGAGGTTAGGAAATGGTAGCTGCTGCTGAGCTAAGAACTGAAATTGAGCAAAATTAGCTCAGTTTATTATTAACACCTTCCATGGAAGTTTCTGTTCTTCAATACTCAAGAGTTACTGAAGTAATTACATCAGACAGATTCTTCCAGTGCAATTGTTGTCTAGGTGAGGAAGATTTCTGGCGTTTTCTTCTTCACTGTCTTCCCAGTTTTCCCCCCCAGAATTTTGTTTTTAATTTATGTACTATTATTACTTGTATGTTTTCTTGCTGTGTTGGGGAATAGACTTAGGGTCTTGCTCATGTCACAGGCAAGCATTCTCTACTACGGAGCTACAAACTCAGCACTACAGTTTTTTATTAATTCCTTCCAAGATAGGCTGCTTTTTTTTAGCTTTAAAAATTTTGTCAGGTTCTCCTACAGTTGTGTACTTAATCTATGATGCATCATGATATTTTTCACTTTAAATATTCTCAATATATTGTTTGAATATTTGAGTGGGTACTGCAGCGTAGGTGTTAAATGAAGCTGAAAGGATTGCTTTGTTTGCAGGTCATACTCCTAGGTTGGAGGTGGAAATGTCCCTCAGAGTGGAGAGTTAAAAGTCTTAGGAGGTCCATATAAGTCCTGATTGGCCACATGCTGGTGATCTTGACATCCAGAGTTCTAAGCAATGTGTTTTTGTCCAGTGATGCACTTTGTCTTATCAGGGATCGTTATGGATCTACCTTTTCAATTTTAGTTCTAAAGTCTTTCCAGAGGTTTGATGATGACTTTTAAAGCAAAGTTTGAGCCAGTATTTACATGTTTATTTTATGTTTTAATTATATGTACTGTTTTATGGTTTAATTATATGTACGGTTCTGGAAATAATATATTCTGTATTTTGATTGGAGGTTATTATGGATTGGAGGTTATTATGCATCTGTCTTTAGTATTCTAAAAGTTAATTCTTAAATTTTGTTGTTTCTTTTTGCAGTGGGGTCTTGCTTTGTTCCCAAGGTTGTTCTCAAACTTCTAGGCTTAAGCAGTCCTCCTGCATTAGCCTCCAAATACCTAGGACTCACCGTGCCTACCTCCAAAGAGTGAATTTTACTGTGTATAAAAAGTGAGAAGAACAGATAAATAAATTCAAGTATTTTCAGGGGTTAGCTTGATGATCTGTGTGTAAAGAAGATTGGAAAGAAAAGCCAGGTGTTGTAACTTACACCTGTCATGCTAGTGTTTGGAAGTTGAAGCAAGAGTATTGGAAGTTTGAGACCAGCCTAGGCTATATAGTAAGACCCTGCTTCAAAAACCAAAACAACCAGAAAAGTAGTGAGAACATGAACTAAGTAATTTTCCTATTTCGGATAACTTTTTTCTTTTTTACCTCAAGTGACTATGAAGAAGTGACCTTTGGAGATTTAAATAAATTTTGGTTATACTGTATATGTTGGAGGATTTCTTAATTAGTACCTTCTGTTTTTTTTTTTTTTTGGGTCCGGTCGTGGGCCTGAACTCTGGGCCTGGGCGCTGTCCCTCAGCTCTTCAGCTCAAGGCTAGCGCTCTACCACTTGAGCCCCAGCACCACTTCCGGCTTTTTTTCTTTTTTGCTTATGTGGTGCTGAGGAATCGAACCCAGGGCTTCTGGCATGCAAGGCAAGCGCTCTACCACTGAGCCACCTTCCCAGCCCCAGTACCTTCTGTTTTATCTTAAGAAAAAAAAAACAGTTCTAGGTATTTGGTAGAGTTTCACAGAGTAGCACTTTGTGAAACTTTCCCAGGTGCCAGTGAGCTTGCTTGAAATGAAAATGTTGCTTCTGCAGCTTAGTAGTCTGCTCAATTTCCCATGTTATAGGCCTGGACCTACTAGTATAGTGAAGTGGCTAATCTGACTTGATTTGCTTTTTTTCTTTGTTCATATAGTGAGTGCACACTGAATTATCCAGTATTGAAACTTCAAAATGAGCAAAGTAACTACACTTCAAAATAAAACATGAACATTGCCCTTTCTTGATAATAGCTTCTAAGTGTTCTATTTTTTCTTTAAAAAAAAACTTAACGTATTTTTTTCTTCATATGCAAGTATGTCTGAGCTTCATTTCTAATGGAGCTTGAAATAAGCATATGTTTCTATTTACTTGTTGATGGACTGTCATCTATCCAGCCACATTTTGATTGGGATTTAATTTGTGCTTTTTCGCTAGAAGCAAGTTGGGAGTAGTACATATAATGTAAATACAGTTCCAAGGGCAACTTTGGATGTTTTCACTGTTCGCAACAAATATTTAATCATTTGAAACAAGTCCTGCATGAATAGTATGATTTGATTTAAAAAAAGTCATCTTTTCCTTGTTCTTATTTTATTAAAAAAAGGAATAGAATTATAAATGTTCATTTTTAGCTTTTTAAAAAGTTAAAGGACTTTACAGGAGAAAAATTTATCTTTTGCAATTTAAATCTTAGTGTGAAGTAATTGGTCTTATTCTTTAATTTCTAATTATAAGTAATTGGTCTTATTCTTTTAATTTCTAATTTAACACCAATTCTTTCTTGGGCTGCATATTTTATTCCATTATATTGAGCTGTGAATTTTCCTCATTTGTGCTTTTCTGAGGTTTTATTATTAAATATTGGTAGAGATAAGGAGAGCATCAATTGTCTTCAAAATATTTTATTGCTATGGTTTATGTTATTTGGTCAGTATTTGACATTCTGGATTGAAGATGTGAGTTGGAAACCTGGTGAATATTAGATTACATGTAGTTCTGTACTGTTTATTAGCCAGGTTAAGCTGCAGACTGCTCTTGAAACAAAATGCTATCATAACTCAGAAAACACATGTAATGTGACCCACTCAGGTGACATGAAGGATAGGAGCCTTTGTTTATGGTCTTTTTGCCTTGTGTGTCTGGTTTCAGTGCATACCTTCTTTCTTAGCAAAGATGCAGTTGTCAGTTATTTATGGTATGTTGAACATTACATTATATTATTTTTGAACATTACATTATATTATTTTCTTATAATGACTTTTAGTTATAGTTTATGAAATCCATAGAGGCTGAATGGACGATGCAAATTACAGTTACTGACAAGTCATTGTTTATGTAGTTTTCTAATTCTGGGGATCTAAATTGACAAAGGTTTTCTGGGAAGGTGGCTCAGTGGTGAGTGCTTGCCTTGGGTGCATGAGGCCCTGGGTTCCATTCCTCAGCACCATATAAATAGAAAAAGCTGGAAGTGGTGCTATGACTCAAGTGGTAGAGTGCTAACCTTTAGCTGAAGAGCTGATGGACAGCGCTCAGGCCCAGAGTTCAGGCCCCATGACCGGCAAAAAAAAAAAAAAAAAGGTTTCTATAGTCATTTATTATCATTTCTTTCTGTAAATCTGGGATCATCAGGTTCTTAGAAAAGCTTTGGGTCAGTTTGAAATGTATCTTTAGAAACTTTACATTTTTTTACTTTTTTCTTTTTTTTTTTAATTGTGAAAATACTGTACAGAGGGGTTACAATTACATGGGCAAGATAGTGAGTACACTTCTTATCAAGCATTGTAGCCTCCTCCTTTGTTTACCCTTCCCATCCCTTCCCATCCTCCCCCCCCAATGCTCCCCCCCTCCCAAGTTGTAAAGTTCATTTTTGACATGACAACTTGTACTTCTAGAAACTTCACATTTTGTAGAGAAGTGTCTAACAGAAATGTGAGCTTGACCTCTTAAGGGAAAATTCCAGAGAGATGGAATATGACAGCCTTTGGAGAAATTTAAGCTTATTTGAGTTAAGCAATGACAGAAAAGTTTTTTTATTATTATTTTAATGGGGGCTCGTGAACTCAGAGCCTCAAGCAAGATCAACCATTTTTTACTCAAGTTTGGTACTCCACCACTGAGCCACACACACATAGCATCTCAAGGACTTTTCCACCCAGGCTGGCTTTGAGCCAGCACTGTCCTTAGATGTCTGCCACCTCAGTAGCTAGGAATACATATGTGAGCCACCATCGCCTGAGTATGTAGCTCAGTGGTAAAAGGCTAGTCTAGCATTCCTGGGGTCCAGGGTTTGATCCTCACCACCATTAAAAAAAAATAACAAAAAAAGGGATGAGAAATCAAATGAAAAGAAATTAGTTCCTGCCAGGCACAGGTTGCTCACACCTGTAATCCTAGCTATGCAGGAGGTTGAGATTTAAGGATAACAGTTTGAAAGCCAGCCCATGTAGCAAACTCCATGGGATTCTTATCTCCAATTAACCACCAAAAAGCCAGAAGTGGAGTTGTATAATTCAAGTGGTAGAGCACTAGCCTTGAGCCAAAAAAGTTCCCGGGCAGAGCCCAAGCCTTGAGTTCAGACCCCAGGACAGACAGATTCTCTTTCTCCTTCTCTCTCCCTCTCTCCCACACCCTGTCCTCCCCCCTTTCCCTCTCTCTTTTCTTGGGGTGAAGTGACAGTTCGCTGTATGGGCCAAATACACATATGTTCATTTACTTAGCTTTAATTCCATTACTAGTGAAACCATTAACAATGTAAGAGTGCTTAATAGAAAACTGAATTAAACTCTCATGACAGCTAACTGATTATGGATGCATAGGAAGTCTCTATTTTCATATGAGATGGATGACTCTAGCCTGAAATGCAAAGAATATAAAACAAGCATCTGGACAAGAAAAAGATGCCTTTGTTTTAGAACAATACAACTAAAATATTCATACAACTGAGCTCACAGGAGAAAGAGGAATGTCCTTTTCTTGAGGATCCAGGCAAAAAGATGTCTGGACTTGACTACAGAGTCCAAATCACTACCCAGGTTGTGGAAGAAAACAAGAACTACTTCTTGTGTTGCTGCAGTCACAGTGACTATCTCCACCCTAACCCTTCAGTACCTGAGATTGAACCCAGGGGACTGGCATATGCTAGGCAACTAAAATGGTCTACCAGGGCTGGGAATGTGGCTTAGTGGTAGAGTGCTTGCTAGCACGCATGAAGCCCTTGGTTCTATTCCTCAGTACCACATAAACAAAAAACCAGAAGGGGCACCATAGCTAAAGTGGTAGAGTGCTAGCCTTGAGCAAAAGAAGCTTGAGGACAGTGTTCAGGCCCTGAGTTCAAGCCCTAGGACTGGCAAAAACTAAAACCAAAAACAATAAAATGGTGTACCATTTGAGCCATGCCATCAAGTTTGTACCAGCACATGCCCACAGAAATGCTGCTTCATATTTTTCTTGCCCTCTTTCCCTAACCCTTTCCTCAGAACTTGACCAGTTCCTTCTTGACTTTCAGATTATACCTCAAATGTTATCAAGATAGAAAAACCTTCTAAGGACTCCACCTAATTTTGCATTGTCATTGCCCTGTTTAATTTTCTTCTTAGCATTTTTATTTTTACTATTATTTATGCTATAATTTAAATGTAATTTTCATGAAGGTAAGGGTCCTTATTTTGTCTTCTTCCCTGTTGTGTGGAATAGTACCTGTTTAGAGGAGACATTGTTTTTAGCATTTTGGCCTTAGTACTTTTTGTAATCACTGTTTCCTGGTGCTTATGGCCATTGTTTTATTCAGCTGTTTTCCCCTATTGCTTTTGGTGCTCCCAAGAAGGGAAGGCAATAGGAACAAAAGAAGGAAAAAGAACAAAATAAGAGTTTTGTTATTTTGTTTTTGTTTCGGCAGGTCCTGGGCCTTGAACTCAGGGCCTGGGCTCTATCTCTGAGCCTCTGTACTCAAGGCTAGAGCTCTACCACTTGAGCCACAGTGCAACTTCTGGCTTTTTCTGAGTAGTTTCTTGGAGAAAAGAATTTCATGAACTTTCCTGTCTGGCCTGGCTTTGAACTCCAGTCCTCTGATCTCAGCTTCCTGAGTAGCTAGGATTATAGGTGTGAGCCACTGGCTTCTGGTTTTTTTTTTTTTTGTCAGTCATGGGTCTTGAACTCCTGGTCTGAGTGCTGGCTCTGTCAGCTTTTTCTGCCCAAGACTAGCCCTTTACCACTTTGAGTCACAGTACCACTTATGGTTTTCTGGTGGTTAATTGGAGATATGAGTCTCAGGGGTTTTCCTACTTGGACTGACTTTGATCTGCAAACCTCACATGTCAGCCTCCTGATTAGTTAGGAATACAGGCATGAACCACCGGTGCCCAGTGGGTTATTTGCCATTCCTGGGGCTTGAACTCAGGGCCTTGGTGCTGTTTCTGAGATTTTTTTTAGTACTCTGCTGCTTGGGTCACATTTTCATTCTGGCTTTTGTGGTAGATGATTGGAGATAAGAATCTCATGGACTTGAGATGGCAACAATGCTTGATAAGAAATGTACTCATTACCTTGCTCATGTAATTGTAACCCCTCTGTGTGGTATTTTCCCAATAAAAACTTATTACTATTTTTTTTTTAAAGAATCTCATAGGTTTTCCTGTCCCACTTGGCTTTGAACTGCAATCCTCAGATACCAGCCTCCTGAGTAATTAGATCATAGGTGTGAGCCACTGATGCCTAGCTATAATTATTATTTTAAGAGATTTAGCTAAGCATTTTTTTTCTTGTAGGGCTGTATATTTGGAAGGTTAGTGACACACACACACACACACACACACACACACACACACACACACACACACACACACACACACACACACACACACACACACACACACACACACACACACACACACACACACACACACACACACACTTTGTGTCACCTGATACAAAATATATGTGATGGGTTTATCATGTACAGATGATGCATGACTTGTTTAAACTGCAGTAGATTATATTTTATTCTGATTATATTTTGGCTCTCAGTGTTAACTAAGACTAAGATTTTTTGGATAATGTAAAGTAATTGTGATTAGAAATAGAGACGTTAGTTATGGGGTAAATAATTTTGTTTTCATGAGCCATCTGCATTTTTATGCTCTTTCTATTTTCTTGTCCCTCCTCTTAGAGCCAACTGATTTGCAGTTTAGATAGAAGAGGAAGGTGACAGGTTAGGGTATTTAGTCAAATAGTCAAATTTTGTTTTCATAGTGAGTTCTTAATTATAAGGGTTACCTTGTTTCTGGATGGTTACCAGGAGATTTGAAATTTGAGGTTCTAACAGCTGTGTTAACTCTGCTTAATGTAGATACAACCTGGCATACCTGTGACTGCATGGAGTGATTCACAGCCATATATCTTGTGCAGTGTGACAGTTAATGCTGCTTTGGTACTTTTAATTTCTAAATATTCTGATTTGCATTTAAATGAACCATCCTAACATTTCATTAACATAACCTTGCTGTTAAAAAATTGGCATTGAGTAGCTTAGTAAAGCTAGACTAAAGCTTTGGAGCCGACACACTTTAAGAATGATGTGACCATTCTGTTGTAAATGAACTTCTAATGTCTTTTGAGAAGGTATATAGCTCTTTGAACAAATGAGGCAGTTTGCCAACCATTGGTCTTCTTGAATCTGGTAAAACTATGTTTTTATTGTTGCCTCTTTGTTTTTCTTTCAGTCACAGAGATGGCTAGCCAAACAATTGCAACTCTTCTCCTTTTCTGAATTTATAGTGATATTTTGCTTATGGGCAGGATTGCTATTTATAAAGTAATGAAGACTGAATAAATACAATTTAACTTTTTATTTAGTTCTAAGCATAATCCCTTTGGGAAAAACAAGGTTGCTGTAATTCATTAAGGTTGGCTAGCTCTAGTAGTTTTTGTAATAGATCTTGTGAAGGAGTGCTCTGTAAGTTAATTGGAAAACTGGAAGCTGCCAAGAGTTTTAAAAGTTATTTAGGTGCTCTAAACAATAACATTAATTGTAAAGAACTAGAAGATCTGACTAAGATTAAGACAGGAGTTTTCTTGGTAGGTTTGTAAATATCTTCAAATGAGGATTGCATAAATTGAATTTAACACTGTGTCTGCTTGTATAAAGTACTTGGTCAGCAGCTTTTGGGATATAAAGAAGCAGAGACATAGTTATCATCCTTATAGTTAAAATATAGCTGAGAAGAACACATGCTAAGTCTTAGAAACTTAATCAAGTTTACTAAAACAATTCAAAGGCAATTTGGCAGATACCATTAATGAAAAGTGATAGAGATTAGTAGAAAAGGAGGCAGTCAGGGAATTGAGGCCTATGTAACTTGCAGATGGAGGATAAGCTGATAAACCAAAACCTGTCTAGCAAAGAAATAAGTTAGGGGACCACCAAAAAACAAACAAAAAAAGGCAATAAGGATAAAAGAATGAGGAAATAGGATGAAGTACTAAATCTGGCAGCAAGAACTTATGGGGAAACAGAAAGGATACCCACAGTCAGAAGGCCATTTTCAAGGACTCCCCATGTAATATATCTCTATAACCCTGAAGAATGGTACAAAATGTCTGAGCTGAGCCGAAAGTGCTGTCTTCCTGTAGTATGTCTGTGCTACCTGATCGTATTTCTTGATCATATTTCTTTTCTAGTAAACTTTCAGTTACCTTTGCTGTGTGTCTTGCCTGAATTCTTTTTTTGGACCACAGAACCAGGTCCATTCAGCTGCCTTAAATTTCTGGTAACATATTTGGTGTGTGGATTGTAAAATTAGGGACTAAATATGTCTTTTTCTGACTGGATCCAGCAGATTGATCAGAAAGTAATAAAAAGGCACTGAAAATTTAAATCGGAAAGATGTATATAGGATTCAAGCTCTTCCCCCCCCCCCCCCCCTTTTTTTTTAATTACAATTTTCTATCTGCCTCCTGGGCTTTTTTGCTCAAGGGTAGTGCTCTGCCACTGGAGCCACAGCTCCACTTCTGACTTTATTTTGGTAATTAATTGAAGATTAAGTCTCACAGACTTTCTTGCCCAGCCAGGTTTCAAACTGCTGTTCTCAGATCTCAGCTTCCTGAGTAGCCAGAATTAAAGGCCTGATCTACCAGTGTCTAGGTTTTTTTGGTCTTGTCTTGTCTTTTCCTTCCTTCCTTCCTTTTCTTCCTTTTTTCTCTTTTTCTCTTTCTTCTTTTTTAGCTAGAACGGTGCTTATGTAGCTCTGATGGCATTGAACTTGAGATCCTCAGATCACTCTGCCTTTTGAGTGCTAGGATTACAGACATTTAATACCATGCTGGCCCATTTTCATTTTATAGATGATTAAACTAAGATCCAGTAAGGTGAAGTGACTTGACCAACGTCAGAGAATGAGTGACAAAAGCTGTTACCCTTCCCAGTGAGAACGTATTTAAGCTTTTATTTTTGAAATCCTCTTAGGTATAGGGCCATCAATAGCATAACTCGCTCCACAGTATAGTTTAATAATGTTTAGTGTAACGTTTGGCAGGACTTTTGATTACGGATGTTGCACAAGTCAGTCTGCTGCCATCATAGTTACTGAAAGTCTTGAAAACTGAATGAGTCTTCAATTTTCAAGTGTCAATGTATTTTAAGTTTCTCAGTGTAAGTGAAAGATTGAATCCTTAAACCTCTTTAAGCAGGGACCAAAGTTTGGTGAATTTTGTGCAGTAAGGAGTCCTTATACAACCATAGTTCCCATCCATATTTGTTTGTTAAATTTTTGATGAAATTTATGGGAAGTTGATGCTAACATTTACAGAGTTTATGTAAAAAAATCTTTGTAAGGAAACTAAGAGCAGAAAACGAACTCAGTAGACTTTTTTTTTTTTTTTTGTCTGTCGGTCGCGGGGCCTGTACTCTGGGACTGGGTGCTGTCCCTGAGTTCTTCAGCTCAAGGCAAGTAATTGACCACTTGAGCCACAGTGCTACTTCTGGCCTTTTCTGCTTGTATGGTGCTGAGGAATTGAACCCAGGGCCTCATGCATACAAGGCAAGCACTCTACCACTGAGCCACCTTCCCAGCCACTCAACAGACATTTATTTCTCGGGCAGAAGCCTGAGAAGAATGCTACTGTCTTCTAGCCAGACTAGAGAGACAATGATATGCTCTTACAATTGAGATCACCTTTTATTAGGCAGAGAGTGAAGTCAGGTGGGGAGGGGTCTGGGGTAGTTTGTCACAGGAAGGGAGGGTAGGATGGGAACAGGGGAAGGGGCTCTTTGTACACAGATTGAATCTTGAGTTATAGGAAAGCATATCTTTTTAGAAGACATGTCAACAAATGGTAGGCCCCTCAATTCACAGGTTATTTCTTCTACAATATATAATAGTATGTTTGTGGAGAGGGAAGCAGGTGAGAGATGATTCAGATTTAGTGAGGTTTGACTCAGTTTCCTTTGACTCTTCATGTCTGGCTTTGAAAAATTTATATGGTCTGGTAATAAAAAATTTATATAGTCGTTCTGGTAATAATTGCCTGGAGTTGATGGGCAGTTAGACACAAGTTTTCTGATTTGACAGTCCTGGTTTCTCCTAGCAGTCCTTCCCTACTCTCTTCAGGAAAGGCCAGATGTTATTTGTGACTCATTGTTGTGCTTGCATTCTGCTTAAAAAAACTATTTAAAACACGCTATTCAGTATACACTATGTGGAAAATGACCTATGTAATTGTGGGCAGGGATGGGAGGGGGAAACTGGGAAAGCAAAGGGAGGAGTGACACTGTCCAAATCCAGAAATGTACTCATTACTTATTTTTTTTAAATTTTTTATTGTAAAGATACTATACAGAGGGTTACAGTTACATGAGCAAGGTAATGAGTACACTTCCTATTGAGCATTGTTACCCCCTCCATTGTTTTCCCCCTACTATCCCTTCCCTCCCTACCTTCCCTGAGGTTCTTTTTTTTTTTTTTATTGTGATTTAGTGATTACGTAATTTCCCAAATTTCACAATATTGTGGAATAATGATGCTCATTTAAAGTCACAAGTTCATTCTAACTTTCCTGGAGCAAATTGTCTATCACAGTCTATAACATAAAACGGTGTACACATATACACCATACATGTGATCAGCAGCATGGGGATATTTAGTAGTGGTTCGACCAGATGAGTGGGAGTTCTTTGTTTCTTAAGTCCTGTTAGTTTTGTCGTATCACCTAACATTTTGGATTTAGCATCCACTTATCAGGGAGACCATGTACCATTTGTCTCTTTGTTCTTGGCTTACCTCACTCAACATGATTCCTTCTAGCTCCATCCATTTCCCTGCAAATGCCATTATTTTGTCATTTCTAATGGCTGCATAATATTCCATTGTGTATAGATACCACAATTTTTGGATCCATTCATCTGTGGTGGGGCATCTGGGTTGTTTCCATATCCTAGCTATTGTGAACAGTGCTGCAATAAACATGGAGGTGCACGTGTCCTTGTATATTGGTTCCTGTTGTTCAGGGTAGATGCCTAGAAGTGGTATGACTGGGTCGTAAGGGAGGTCAATCTTTAGCTTTCTAAGGACCCTCCAGACTGCTTTCCAAAGTGGTTGTATAAGTGTACATTCCCACCAGCAGTGTAATAGGGTTCCTCTTTCTCCACATCCCCTCCAGCATTTGTCGTTGGCTGATTTGTGGATGTGGGACATTCTAACTGGGGTAAGGTAGTATCTCAGGGTTGTCTTTATTTGCATTTCCTTCACCACCAGGGATGATGAACATTTCCTCATGTGTTTCTTTGCCATTTTTATTTCTTTATCTGAGAAGTCCCACTTTAGTTCCCTTGCCCATTTAGTAATTGGTTTGTTAGGTTTGGGAGGGATTAGTTTCTTGAGTTCCCTGTATATACAGGATGTTAACCCCTTGTCTGATATATTACTGGTAAATATTTTTTCCCAATTAGTTGGTTGTCTTTCTAGCTTGGTTGCGATAGATTTAGCTGTGCAGAAGCTTTTTATTTTAAGGTAGTCCCATTTGTCGAGTCTCTCTCCAACTTGTTGTGACCCTGGGACTCTGTTCAGGAAGTTCCTTCCTGTGTCTATTAGTTCAAGAGTCTCTCCTACTCTGTCCTGCAGTAGTTTCAGAGATTCAGGTTTAATGTTAAGGTCTTTAATCCATTTTGAGTTGATGTTGGTGCATGGTGATAGGCTGGGGTCCACTTTTAGTTTTCTGCATGTGGCTGCCCAGTTTTCCCAGCACCAGCGGTTGAAGAGGCTGTGTTTCTTCCATTGTATGTCTTTGGCTCCTTTGTCGAATATCAGCTGGCTGTAGGCCTGTGGATTTATTTCTGGATCTTCTATTCTGTTCCATTGGTCTTCGGGTCTGTTTTTGTGCCAGTACCATGCTGTCTTTGTTATTATAGCTCTGTAGTAGAGTTTGAAGTTCGGCATGGATATCCGTCCCATGTTGTCTTTCTTTCCTAGAATTACTCATTACTTAATAAATGGTAATCCCTCTGTATAACACCTTAATGATAACAAAATTATTAAAAAGGGATTTAAATATAAAATTATTTAAAAAAGTAGTGTCTGTGTGACCCAAGTGGTTGAACTCACTGGAGCATGGGAGAGGCCTTGTGCTCAGTCACGAGTACCCTCCTCCAAAAAAGTAGTTGAAGTTACTTTGTATTCCAACATGTCAAAATTAGGAAAATATCTAGAAGCCGTTAAAATAGGAAAAAGAAAAAAAATATTTTTGGTCAGTCGTGGGGCTTGAACTCTGGGCCTGGATGCTGTTCCTCAGCTCTTCAGCTCAAGGCTAACACTCTATCACTTGAGCACAGCATCACTTCTGTTTTTCTGGTGATTAATTGAATATGAGTCTCATGGATTTTCTTGCCTGGGCTGGCTTTGAACTGCGATTCTCAGATCTCAGCCTCCTGAGTAGGATTACAGGCTGAGAGTATATATATATATATATATTTTTTTTTTTTTTGAGGAAGAAAATTGTTTTATACATATTATTTAATAATTACAAACATAAACTAAATTTACCTAAACATGCACTTTTATGGGGTGACAGGGAAATTAAAAATAAATATTAATTACTTAATAATAAATATTAATTCAAGCTGTGCTCCAGTGGCTCATGCCTGTAATCCTAGCTACTCAGGAGGCTGAGATCTGAGAATCGCGGTTCAAAGCCAGCCCTGGCAGGAGAGACCGTGAGACTCCTATCTCCAATAAACCACCAGAAAACCGGAAGTGGCGCTATAGCTCAAGTGGTAAAGCGCTAGCCTTGAGCTGAAGAGTGAGGGATAGCGCTCAGGCCCAGAGTTCAAGCCCCACAACTGACCAAAACAAAAAAATTAATTCAAAAATTGAAGAACCAGGAAATAAAAACTGAAATATCACCTGCAAGCTCTCTTTCCACATTCTTGTCCTTTTAGATGTTAATTTACAAGCAGAGACCTAAAGGTATCTATCCTCCTTGTAGGTTGAGAAATGTAAAGAGAAAATTACAAGGTATGTTTGGCAAATGAAAGTCCTTTAACCCACACCTATTATTTCTGTGTTTTAGTTAAAGTTAGATAATAGCTAGACAACATTTTCAATTATAAATAGCAGGACCCATGTTGGCCATGTTTTGGATAATCAATCACCCAGAAACCATTGTTTCTGATAGTTAGTTACTATTTCTAATAATTAAAATAATTGTTGGTGACCAGGTATCTAGATAGGAACACAACATGAAATGACCCAGAAAAACAACCCTAGACAAGAGCTACTATTTGTTGTCTTCACTTTTCTTGTCTATGAGATGTAGCAAAATCTCCCCAGATATCCTATTTTTCCTCTTTTATTCTATTTTATTAAAATAAACCCTTGTTAAATTTTAACTTTGTGAGACTTTTGGAGCCTTTGAAATGCTTTTCATTGTGAATCTTAAGTTCCTGTGATCTGCTTTTAAAACTGGGAAGCTGAGGGACCGTCTTTCCCCCTCTCTCTTCTGATAAAAGAAATTGGGAGGCATGTGGAGGGATCCCTCCCCCTTTTTGTGCACATATATTTGGAAAAAAATATGAAAGTTGTATTGCAATATTAAAGGGAAAAGTAATGGGGCCTGAACTCTGGGCTTGAGCACTGTCCCTCAGCTCTTCAGCTCAAGACTAGCGCTCTACCACTTGAGCCACAGCGCCACTTCCGGCTTTTTTCTTTTTGCTTATGTGGTGCTAAGGAATCGAACCCAGGGCCTCGAGCATGCAAGGCAAGCCCTCTACCACTGAGCCACCTTCCCAGCCCTGGGAAAAGTAATTTCTTGTAACATAGTTCATATGCTAAAAAAGGAAAACATTCAGAAGATTTGTTGAATGAGTATTTTTACCACATCTAACCAATTCATTGGATAACTAAATGCTCTCGAACTCAATTATTAGACTACCTGGAATTTGTACAGACTCATGAGTTAAGAGCATTACTTCAGTAATGGTGAAGTAGAATGTTCCTCACTTTAGATATCCATTATAGGTAGCCAATTGATAGATTATCCACATTCTATCTGATTTTCTACAAACTTGAAGTTTCCAGGGCTTTTGGGGGTTCAATTATTTGATGACAGCAACAGAACTCAGGGAAACACTTGCTATATTACTGGCTTATTTAAAGGATGCCATAAAAGATACAGATAAAGAGTATGTAGGATGTCTGGTGGGAACCAAAGCACAGAAGCCTCTGGCCAATGGAATTGGGGAACACTTCCCTCCCTTTCTCTTTATATGGGGGAGGGAGGGATGTTCCTTGTTGGCCTTTTCCTTTCTCAAGTAACATCTTCACTTTTTAATACCTTTTGAATCCTCATCTCTATTATCCTGAAAGGTTCTTTGTTTTATTTGTGTTGAAGCAGTGACTGGAAAATGCTTGGAAAATGGGATCCCTGGGGCAAATAATTTGTTTCTAAAATGTCTTATCTGACATTTTTTGACATTTGCTTGAGCTGTTGGCAGCCCTTTAATAATCTAGAGCATTGCATCTCCTCAGGTTTATTTGGGCTATCACTTGAGTGAACAAATAACCTTTACATGATACGAGTATACAGAGTGTATTTGCCCACCTTCAGTGACACAGATTAGATAAATCTAAATGCCTTTTGGTGGCACCTTCCATTATCATGATTGTCTAGATTTTTTTTTTTTTTGATTCTTAGCTGATCATAAGTGTTGGAAATTTGGAATTTTAACATTGATGTTACATTGTTATCTTAGTCCATATTTAATTTTATACCTTTGATTTCTTTGGTTTTGACATTTTTAAAAAGCACAATAGACATTGTGCATAATGGATCTGTTTTGTGCACTGTGCCTCATTTTTATGGCATTTCCTCATGACTATATTGAGGTTATGTGATTTGGTAGGAATACTATAGCAGTGATTGTATTGTTAATTCAGTCACTTAGTTAAGGTGGTATGTGCCCTGATTCTGGCTGCAAGATTAGTATTTTCTTGCTGGGTTTTGGGGGCTCATGCCTCTAATCATAGCTACTCAGAAGGCTAAGCTCAGGGTTGGAAGCCAGTCCACGTATGAAAGTTCATAAAATTCTTACCTCCATTTAGCGACCCCCCCCCCAAAAAAAAAAAAAAGTCTGTGGCTCAAGTGGTGGAGCACTAACTTTGAGCCAAAAAAAAAAAAAAAAATAAAGCTCAGTGACAGCGCCGATTGACCCTACCCCCAAAAAAGTTTTATCAGAATATGATACTATGTTATGCACTGAGTTTTTCTAGTGAACTTCCATCTACTTGGTTTAGAATTCTTTGATGATTCTTGCCTGAGTCAGTTATTACTCAGTGGGTCCTAAATGGTGATAAAGTCTCTCAGACTTTTCAACCCAGATTGGCTTTGCACAGCAGTCCTCCAGGTCTTAGCCTCCTGAGTAGCTAGGATTATAGGCATGAGTCTGAGTCATCTGCCATAAACATCATTCTTGATATTTTCATGGATATGCCCAAGATTTTTCTTTTAGTTCTGTTCAATTTTTTCTTATCTCATACATTTCTGTAACATCTCCCTTTTTTTTTTAAAATGAGAAATTTCAGAACCCAAAATAGGCTAAAAGTTCTGTGAACATCCAATTATATGTTATTCACCTAGATTCAATAATTAGAGATTTTTTTTGTTTTTGTTTTTTGTTGGTTGTGGGGCTTGAACTCTGGGCCTGGGCACTGTCCCTGAGCTCTTTTTGCTTAAGGATAATGCTCTACCAGTTTGAGTCACAATGCTACTTCTGATTTCCTGGTTATTTATTTATTTATTTAGTCGGTCATGGGGCTTGAACTCTGGGCCTGGACATTATCCTTCTACTTTTCAGCTCAAGGCGAGCGCTCTACCACTGGAACCATAGCGCCACTTCTGGTTTTCTGAGTGGTTTATTGGAGATGAGTCTCATAGAGTTTTCCTGCCCCGGCTGGCTTTGAACCATGATCCTCAGATCTCAGCCTCCTGAGTAGCTAGTATTACAGGCATGAGCCACCAGCGCCTAGTATATAGGTAATTTTTCAGGACCCCTTCCCTCTATTCGGGGTTGGCCTCAAACTCCTGGGTTTATGTGATGTTCTTGCCTCAGCCTATGTACCTGAGAATATTGTTGTATACCATGAAGCTCATTTTCATAATTACGTGGTGCATGTATGCATTCTTTTATTGAACAAAAGTTATATACCACATTTCACTCCTAAATATTTCAGCATGAGTCTCTTAAAAGTAGTCATTTCCCCACATAACCACAATTCCATGGTTATGTCTAAGACATGGAATAATTCTATAGTATTAACCACTATTTTGTATTAAAGATTTACCAGGAAGTGGTAGAGCACTAGCCTTGAGTTGAAGAGCTGAGGGACAGTGCCCAGGCCCAGACTTAAAGCCCCATGACAACGACGACGACCACCACCACCACCACCACCACCACCACAAAGAACTACTACCACTACCACCAAAAAGAACTTACCTAAAGATTTACTAGTTTTCCTGAATTTATTTCAGAGGAAGATACATGTATTACTTTAGGTTTTTGTTTCTGGACCTGTAAGTGCAGAATTGTCTGTTTCTTTCTTATGTTAAGTCTTTCTTTTTTCTTTTACTTTAAAGGAACTGGGGATTGAATTCAGGGCTGTACATATACATACTAGATGCATATTAGGTAGGCACTCTACCTCAGAGTTGTATTCTTAGCCTCTGTGTTGACATTTTGAAGGTTTATAATTGTCTTGTAGAGGGGCTGGAAGGTGGCTCAGTGGTAGAGTGCTTGCCTTGCATGCATGAGGCCCTGGGTTCAATTCCTTAGCACCACATAAGCAAAAAGAAAAATGCCGGAAGTGGTGCTGTTGTTCAAGTGGTAGAGTGCTAGTCTTGAGCTGAAGAGCTGAGGGACAGTGCCCAGGCCCAGAGTTCAGGCCCCATGACTGGACCCCCCCCCCCCCCCCAAAAAAAAAAATTGTCTTGTAGAATTCTCTACATTCTGGATTTGTCTATTTTTTTCCCCCCCAGTCATAGTGCTGCTTAAAGTGTCTGTATCCTTTGTACTTCCTATAAACTTGAGATTTAGTCTAGATTAAAGTTTCTTAATTTGGAGTCAGTATTTGGATCAGAAAAATTTTGACTTTCTTTTTTCTACTACTTTAACAGATAGTTGGCATTTCCTTCTATTGCTGATGTAGACCACAAAGTAGTTTTCAGTTGTAATTATAGTTTGTTATCAGTAGGACTATAAGTACTTTATATTTTGCAATATAGCAAGATGATATCTTGAGAAAAAGTTTATATTCTTTATTACTTCAAAGTAGTTATTAGATCTTGTCAGGATTTTTTTTAATGTGCTAATAAAAAGTAAATATAGCCAGGACTTGTGACACATGCCTGTAATCTTGTACTCAGGGCTGAGGCAGGGTTTTGAAGCTAGCCTGGGCAATGTAAACCTGGTCTCAAAAAAAAAAAAGATAAAAAGGACATTTATTTTACTATATTGCAGATTATTTTATAAATTTTTAAAGTAACTTTTCAATATACGTTTTTCCTTTTTTTTCCCAATGTATGTTTTTCTCTTCACTTGTATTTGTATATTTAAATGACATTCTGGCTGGAGGTGTGACTCAGCTGTAAGAGTACCTGCCTGGCCCCTAGTACTGGGGGAAAAAAAAGTAAAATCATTTAAGAAAGGCCTGTATCTGTATTGTCCATTGGTGATTACTAGATGCTGTGGCTATTGAATACTTTTCATGTGGCTTGTCTGAACTAAAATGTGTCATAGTATAAAATGCGTACTATGTTTTGAACAGCTGAAAAATGTCACTCATATATTAGAATAATATTTTGGATATGTTATGTTAAATAAAGCATGTTACTAAAATTAATTTCACTAGGTTCTTTTTACTTTTTTATTGTTGCTGCTGGAAAATTTTAAATGATATATGGCTCACATTCTATTTCTGTTGAACAATGCTGGTATATAGGCTCCATGAGTCTGTTGAACAATGCTGGTATATAGGCTCCATGAGACTGCCAAAAGGATGCATAGCATAAAACAGATCTCATATTCCTATGCAAAGACTTGATTAGACTCATGTTGAACTTTTTTCCCCCACTAAGAATATAGGTACTATAGGACATTTCATATTTCATATTTCTCATATCTAAGAAGGTAGCCATTAAATCTTTTTTTTTTTTTTGGCCAGTCCTGGGTTCGCTTGAACTCGGGGCCTGGGCACTGTCCCTGAGTTTCTTTTGCTTAAGGCTATTCTACCACTTGAGCCACAGCATAATTTCCAGCCTTTTCTGTTTATGTGGCACTGAGGAATTGAACCCAGGGTTTCATGCATGCTAGGCAAGAACTCTCCCACTAAGCCACATTCCCAGCCCTATTAAATCTTAATATAGTAAACTTACCCTTTGTTAGGAAGTAACTTGTCAGGAATACTTTATACCTTTCAAATATTTTGTTCTCTTTTGCCCAATGGTTTAAACATGCATTGATAATTCTTTTTTTTTTTTTTTTTTCTTGCCAGTCCTGAGGCTTTAACTCAGGAACTGGGCACTGTTCCCTAAGCTTTTGCTCAAGGCTAGCATTCTACCATTTGAGCCACAGCACAACTTCTGGCTTTTTCTGTTTATGTGGTACTGAGGAATCCAACCCATGGTGTCATTCATGCTAGGCAAGCACTCTATCACTAAGCTATATTCCCAGCCTCATTGATAATACTTGCCAGAATCAGTTATTATGATGGGGATTGCAGAATGGTCATTTTCTTATTCTATTTCATTATACAATCATTCCTTCTTCTTATTTTTATTATTTCTTCTGCTTTGGAAAGCCTCCAATGAGAAGTTAATCTTGAACCTGATAAGAGTTCTGATAAATTATGGCTTAAAATTTCTTCTGTCTTTGAGTGATACTCTCAGTCATTGTAAAGGGCATCAGACCTAATTATCACATTTTATTAGAGTAAAACAAAATGTTATCTAGGAATCCATAATAAGTGAGACATAGTTTTTTATATAAGAAAGAAAAATTAAGATTTTTGTATTAGTTTCTGAAGAAATTTCTTTTAGAACAGCTTTCATTCAGAACAGTTTTCATTCACTTTAGGTCCTCATGTGCCCCTAAAATGTAAAACTACAACTGGAAACATCTTGATACTAATAGTAAAGTTTAAAAGGGAAAGTTCTGTGTGAGTGCTGTCTTGTAGTACAAGTGTTTGTGAGTGTGAAATAGTTAAACAGAAGAGGTTGTAAGAGTTACTTGGTCCTCAGATGCAGGGTAGTTAGAATTATTTTTATTTTGTGGTGAACGTAGTTTTCTTTTTTCTTTTTTTTGGGTCCGGTCGTGGGGCTTGAACTCTGGCCTGGGCACTGTCCCTCAGCTCTTCAGCTCAAGGCTAGCACTCTACCACTTGAGCCACAGCGCCACTTCCGGCTTTTTTTTTTTTTTTTTCTGTTTATGTGGTGCTGAAGAATCGAACCCAGGGTCTCATGCATGCAAGGCAAGCACTCTACCACTGAGCCACCTTCCCAGTCCCTCTTTTTTTTTTTTGGGTCCGGTCGTGGGGCCTGAACTCAGGGCCTAGGCGCTATCTCTCAGCTCTTCAGCTCAAGGTTAGTGCTCTACCACTTGAGCCACAGTGCCACTTCTGGCCTTTTAAAATTTTTGCTTATGTGGTGCTGAGGAATCGAACCCAGGGCCTCAGGCATGCAAGGCAAGCGCTCTACCACTGAGCCACCTTTCCAGCCCCTGTAGTTTTCTTGATACAGAAGTTCTTATGTCAGATTTATTGTTTATATTCATGTTTTTATTTGATATTTGTCTGACATGGCTTTTTGTTTCTCTGTTAGAAATGACTACTGTCCACACAGGCAACATAAATTTCAAATGGGACCCCAAAAGTCTAGAGATCAGGACTTTGGCAGTAGAAAGACTGTTGGAGCCCCTTGTTACACAGGTAAGAATCTAGAAACACAATTACACAGTTGTTTTAACATAGTTCTGTGACAATATGCTTGGGTGACAGAACAGTTACTTAATTTGAGTGGTTGAACTTTTGTTGATACTTCTTAAGTGAGTTGATTTCATTAGTAATTGAATTTATTTAATTCTTTATAACACAGCTCTTGCTATTTTATTCAATTTTATTACCAGTAATAAAAATTACTGATTTTAGTTTGACTTTCCAAATAGATGGACTTTGAAGATAACCTTACCTTTTCTTAGAAGGTAGAAGCCTCTAAGAAATGGACATGAAACCTTGATTAAGATTTTTCACTTGCTTTAGTGTGTATTTCATTGTAGAGGATTAATTGGCAGGTAATTCACTTCTACTGTTGTAGGTTTTATATTTTGTTACACATATACACACATAATACAATTGCATTTATTAGTTGTTAACACATAGCTATATATTTTTACTGTTTATAAATGTGTGCAATATATGTGTAATGTGTGTATATATCTCGATGTATACACACATGCGTATGCTAATGGAGAAGAAATGTGATATGATGGCATTTACTACTTTAAAAATTAATTTTAGCCTATATTTATCTGTATGAAGGTATATGTATGGTAAGATTAGAATATTTGCTTTATTTGGACTTCATATACTATAGCCCTTAGGTCTTTTGCTTGGCAGACTCACATTATAAGAAATCTTGAATCATCTTCAACCTACAGATCATCTGGTATTTATTAACGATGGTTAATTTAACTTAACTAGTTAATTTAAAGCATCACTGTGAGCATTTTTTTCTTTATTCAGGGTCTTTACTAATGGTTAATATTTGTGTTAATTTGGATGATCTTCAAGAAACAAGTTATCTTAAACCATTTTGCAAAGATTAATAATTCTAGTCAACAGTGGTAGTATACCCCTGTAATTCCAGCACTCAGTTAGGCAATGAGGATTGATTTTTGAGCTTAACCTGGGATACATAGTAAAGACTGTTTTGATAAACATAATTGACAAGAATGTAACTCAAGTATAGCTAGATTTATTGTTAACCTTCTAGAACTCCTTGGTGATATAATAGAGACATCTAGCTAGTCTCTAATAATTATTTTTCTTTATAAAAATCAAATTAAAAACCGTATGATACTTGAGGAATTAAAATATGTGTTATATTTCTTACATATTGAGAAAGCTAAATCATTTCAAAATTTAGATTTACTATCATTTCAGTTTTTTTTTTTTTTTTGGTCAGTCATAGGGCTTGAACTCTGGGTTTGGGCGCTGTCCCTGAGCTCTTTAGCTCAAGGAGAGTACTTTACTGCTTGAGCCACAGCACCACTTCCAGTTTTCTGGTGGCTGATTGGAGATAGAGTCTCACCGACCTTCCAGCCTGTGTTGGCTTTGAACTGTGATCCTCAGATCTCCGCCTCATGAGTAGCTAGGATTACAGGCATGAGCCACCAGCGCCTGGCTTTCAATGTAGGAATTGAACCTAGTCTTTAGTTATGCTGGGCAAGTGTTTTACCACTGCACGACAATATTTGCTTCATCTTAGTTTCAGTTAAATGACAACAGTTTAATTTACTTGTTTTTTCTTTTTCAAATGAAATATTTAGGTTACAACCCTGGTAAACACCAATACTAAGGGCCCCTCTAACAAAAAAAGAGGTCGTTCTAAAAAGGCTCATGTTTTGGCTGCATCTGTTGAACAAGCAACTGAGAATTTCTTGGAGAAGGGCGATAAAATTGCGAAAGAGAGTCAGTTTCTCAAGGAGGAGCTTGTGGCTGCTGTAGAAGATGTACGAAAACAAGGTAAATTAATATTGTTTATTATACAGAGAGGTCTTTCTAGAAAAATCCTTTTTTCTTTTGAGGTGTTGGGAATGGAACTTGGTCTTTCACATTCACACTTTCACAAGTGTTCTACAACTGAGCTCATTTCCAGCCCTTACAAAAATAATCTTTAAAGAAGACTTTCTCATGTATGGAAATTTAACATTGAAATTCCTTCCCCTTTTTCCTCCATATCTAATGTAAGCTAAAAGAAAAAAAGCTGAAAAAGAAGACTTTTCATGGTCAGCAATTTTTGTGTTATCAGTTCAATAATTTTTTTTTCTTTGTTTTTTGTTTTTGGTGCTGGTTGTGGGGCTTGGACTCAGGGCTTGGGAGTTGTCCCTGAGGTTTTTTTTGCTCAAGGCCAGAGCTCTAATACTTTGAGCCATAGCGTCACTTCCGGTTTTCTTGTGGTTTATTTGAGACAAGAGTCTCACAAACTTTCCTGCTTGGGCTGGCTTTGAACTGTGAACCTCAGATCTCAGCCTCCTGAGTTTTATAGACATAAGCTACCAGCACCTTGCGCTTTTTTAATTCTTACAATGTGGGCAGTAAAATAGAAAGGTAAGTAGTTTGATGATACTCATTCTGAAAATGACTCTGAAAAAACCCTAGAAGTTCCATTTTGTCATGCCTATTTGTCATGCCTATTTATTTTGAGAAACTCAGAATTACTAGAAGGTTAATGGTAATCCACAGTTTATCAGTAAATGTGAGATAAATTGTCATTTTTGGGTTACAAATTTGAAAAGAGGATTTCTGGAATATAAACTTTATTTCCCTTTTTTGCAGTATTTTTAACTTAAGTAGTTGTACAAAGGGCTAAAATTCCATGTCAGGTTATAAGTTCAATGTTTCTTGGACAATGTCATCCCTCCTTTTGTTCTTTCCCATTTTTCCTATTTTTCCTCCTCTGGTCCCTACCTACAAGTTTTTACCTAGCATACATTGAATACATTTGACTACATTTGCTTATCTTCCCTCTCTCCATTCCTTTGCCCCTATATAAAACATGTTTCCACTTACTATTTGTTTTGATAAATAGTACTTTAGTTTTAACACCTTTGGATTCACTTTAGAAGTTACACCTTTGGATTCCTTTCTTTTGTCAGTTTGTTAATGCATTGAGCCTGTATGTATTATCATGCCTTGTATTTTTGATCTAGCTTCCATATGAAAGAAAACATGTACCCTGTCTTACTTAAAACATGATTTGTTCTAGGTTCATCCATTTTCCTGCACATGATATATTCTTTCTAATGGATGAGTAAAATTCCGTTGTGTGTATGTACTACATTTTCTTGATCCACTTATCTGTTGTAGGGTAGTTGGGCTGTTTCCATAATTTGACCATTATGAATAGTGCAGCAGTGAACATGGACGTGCAGGTGTCTTTACCATATCCTGACTTGTCTCTGGGCAGATGCCCAAGAGTGTTATGGCTGGATCATAGGGTAGTTTTATGTTTAGTTTATTGAGGGATCTTCAAACTGCCTTCCAGAGTGGTCATATTAGTTTACATTTCCACCAACAGTGTAATAAGGTTACTTTTCCCCATATCCCACCAACATTTGTTGTTTAATCTTAACTAGGGTGAGATGGAATCTCAATTTTTTTTTTAATTGTGAAAATGCTGTACAGAAGGGTTACAATTACATGGGCAAGATAATGAGTACATTTCTTATCAAGCATTGTTGCCTCCTCCTTTGTTTCCCCTTTCCGTCCCTTCCCATCCCCCCTCCCCACCCCCACCCCCCCACCTGGCCCTCCAATCCCCTCCCACCAAAGTTGTAAATCTCATTGTACATCTCATTGTTGCAATGGGTCCACCTGTATCCCTGTTTAAATGATTTTTTTTTTCCCTTTCCCTCCACAAATTATACCAATATCAAATACAGTGAAAGCAGGGGTTACACCGTGGGGGAGGGTCAATGTTGTTTTGATCTGCATTTTATGGCCAGAGACATTCTTTTTCTGAGAAGTCTCTCTTTAGCCCTTCTGCCCATTTATTGATTGGGTTATTAAGTTTTGGGGGGATGTTCTGGATGTTTTGCCCTTATTGGATGTATATTTGGTAAACATCTTCTCCCAGTCTGGTGGCCGTCTTACATACTCTTAAAATCGGCAGTTTTCACATTTTAACTTGTGTTCCAGCAAGAGATTTCAACAAAGGTATATGTTTTTTCCTAGACTGTTGGATATCACTTAAGGTGAATTGAGCCCTTCTTATGGACAGGTGCTTTTTGCCCTTTAAGGAACTTCATTATCTCTCTGGTGCCTAGGCAGTAAAGTGTATGTAGTCCAAACATGAAATTCATTTCTATGAAAGTACCCCATAATAATAATTAAAGAAAAGTACACTCAAGGGGCAGTCCATGAGAATGAGGTGACATTTCCAATTTCGTTTGAATTGTGAACTAAAAACCTTGTTTGGTGAGTATTTTCCTCAATATTCAGACTGAAGAAAAGTGCTTCAATACCAAAATTATAAAATTACCCATGAAATAAATGAATACAAATTTGGTAGCTTAAAAAAGGTAAATTTATCCTCCTTGTTCTGAAGGTCAGAAATCTGAAGTCATTATATTGGCAGGGTTGGTTCCTTCTTGCAAATCAGGAGGAATCTGTTCGATGCCTCTGTTCCAGCTTCTTGTGGTTTTCAGTTATCCTTAGCATACTACTACTAATGTCCTTGTATTTTGGCACATACTGTTTCTTATATATCCTTGTAAATTCTCTCTTCTTCCAAAGACACCAGTCATTGTATTACAACTACTTTAATCTAGTATGAACTCTTTTTACTTGATAAATCTGCAAACACATTTACAAATTGATAGGTTCTTGGTGAACTTCTAGAGGACACTAGAATGAACTCAAACTTGGTTTTGAATAAGCTTAAAGCAATTGAATGGTCTAGTTTTAAACCCCCTGCTTGAGCAGAGTACTATTCTGTATGGGAAAGTTCTGCTCTCTAGACCTTCTTGCAGCCTATGATGAAGTTTATAATTATAACAGATGAGTTTGGTCAAGTCTATTGAGTCTGTTGGCCAAGATATTTATTTTCAAAATACATTAAACTATTGAAGTTAACTTTTTTTTTTGATTGGTTGTGGGGCTTGAACTCTGAGCCTGGGTGCTGTCCCTGAGCTCTTCAGCTCAAGGCTAGCACTCTACCACTTGAGTCACAGTGCCATTTCTGGTTTTCTGGTGGTTAATTGGAGATAAGGGTCTCATCGGCATTCTTGCCCGGGATGGCTTTGAACTGTGATTCTCAGATCTCAGCCTCCTGAGTAGCTAGGATTACAGGTGTGAGCCACTGGCGCCTGGCTGAAGTTAACTTCTTATTTCACTTTATATTTCTGTTTATAAAGTTTCTCTGGTACAAATCTATAGCAGTCATAGTGCAACATATACCTCCTTCTTCTGAAAAAATAACAACAATTTAGGATGCATATCTGTTTTCTTGTTATTTTTCTTCATGTGGTTCTGAATCATAAAGATTTGTCTCAGTTCAACTTTGCAGTTATTTATGATTATCACTATAACTTGCTTTTTCTCTGGGACAGAAACAAAACAAAAAATATATTTCCTGTTATCATAGTGTCAGCTAAGAAGCTGAAGTGCTTTTTGTTTTTCTTTTCAGCTTTTTTTTTTTTTTGAAGAATCTTTTTCTTTTTTGTGGTATAGGGGTTTGGGTTTGAACTCAGGATATTGCTTTGTGGATGTGAGGCAATCTCATGTGAGGCAAGAATGAATGAGCTATATATACCTTACCTCTTTGGAGAATCTTGGTAAATAATAGTGAAACCTTCCTGTTCAAATAAGGATATTGCTTTGTGGATGTGAGGCAATCTCATGTGAGGCAAGAATGAATGAGCTATATATACCTTACCTCTTTGGAGAATCTTGGTAAGTAATAGTGAAACCTTCCTGTTCAAATAGAATAAAATGTGTATTATGGACATGGTTAGGCACAGATTCTTTCTTAATAAATTGAGATAAGTTGGCTATATTGTTGCATCTGTTTACTTACCATTTTTGAAACCTATAAGTTATATGGTGTTTATTTATTTATTAATTTTTTGGTTGGTCGTGGGGCTTGAACTCTGGGCCTGGGTGCTGTCCCTGCGCTCTTCAGCTCAAGGGGAGTGCTTTGCTGCTTGAGCCATAGTGCTTCTTCCAGTTTTCTATTAGTTTATTGGAGATAAGAGTCTCATGGACTTTCCTGTCTGGGCTGGCTTTGAACCACGATCCTCAGATCTCAGCCTTCTTTAGTAGCTAGGATTACAGGCTTGAGCCACCGACGCCCTGCTTTAAGTGGTGTTTGATATGTCTACAAATCTTTGACACTCCTTTAAAAGTAAAAGTGGAGTTTTTGCTAAGCATCATTGGCTCAGCTGTAGTTGAGACTATTGGGAACGCAGAGATTGGGAGGATCATTGTTCTAGGCTGGGCAAAAAAGTGTCTGAGATCCCCATTTCAACAGAAATGCTGGATGTGATAGTTGCCTACCTGTCATATCAGATAAAGAAATAAGTCTGAATAATCTTAAACTGATGGAAACTCTTCTAGCAGCCAAGGGGCTTTTTTTCTGTTTTGGTGTAGACCTTATAATCAGGATCAACATGAAAATAAAGGAATAGCATGTGTGGCTGAGGAATGGGAGAGTAATTGTAGGATCGGAAATCAAGGTATTAAAGCTTGTACTAGATTTTGAATAAGTAAAAGATTGGAAGGGAGAATTTATCTAGATAAGAAAAATACACATGCAAATTTGGAACAGTGAGGATTCTGACTAGGTGGGTACTACTAGAATATTAGCTGATAAGAAAATTTGAGTCAGGGGCTCCGAGTGTAGCTTAGTGGTAGAGTGGGAACTTGACATGTACAAGGTTTGATTCTAGCACCAAAAAGGGACAAGGGTTAGCTTTTACTTACAATATTTTTATTTTTGATGTTTAAATAAAAGGTCTCACTGTGTAGCACAGACTTGCTTGGGACTTGCCATCCTCCTGCCTTGGTCTCACAAGTAGCTGGAATTATAGGCTTGCACCCCTGATTCTGTCTCAGAGGTAGAGTTTAGAGTGTAGGTTGGAATGTGAGGCCAAGAAGGGAGGACAATTAGTGCAATGATGTAGAATCAGAGAATTTTATTGTTGAGATAGGTCTCACAGCTTCCCATATGCTTCAGTATAGCAAGTGACATAGGACTCACTGCCTCAGGAAGTAACTCTTTCCAGTAGTTTTTTTTTTTTAAGCCTTTTTCTTCTTAAATTAAACTGAAATATGTCTCTTTAATTTTCTTCCTGTTTTAAGACATTCTGCCATCTGGGCAACACAGAATATGAGTAAAACTGGTGTTTTTTTTTGGGAGGGGGAAGGTGATATAGTTTCTTAACTGTGTGCAAGAAAGAAGAGGAAGTAATGAGGTTGAGAGGCAGTTTAGGGGAAGGACCTAGAATCTGAGGATAATCGTTGTGGTAGGGTTCCTTTGTATGGCTCCCCCCCCAATAAAAAAATGAATCTGTTATGGAAGGGATTGATACAACAGAATAATGCAAAGGGAGAAGTGACTATTTGTGCAAGTTAACTACTAGCTTGCCTTTGCAAAATAATTCTTCATTTTTTATTTTTATTTTTGGTTCTGATCCTGGGGCTTGAACTTAGGGCCTGGGCTCTGTCCCTGAGCTGTTCTCTCCACCCTCACTCCTATCCCTGTCCCCATAAGGCTGGTGCTCTACCCCTTGAGCCACAGTTTCACTTCTGATGTTTTGGTGGTTAATTGGAGGTAGTAGTCTCATGGACTTTCCTGCCTGGATTGGCTTTACACCACACCCCTCAGATCTCGGCCTCCTGAGTTGCTAGGATTGCAGGTGTGAGTCACCAGTGTCCCAACTAATTGATCTTTTTTTGAAGATAAAACAAAGGAATCTAGACTGGGTGCCAGTAGCTTATTCCTGTAATCCTAGCTACTCAGGAGATTGACATTGGGAGGATTGTGGTTCTGTGCCATTACTGGGTAAAAAATTCTCGACTCTTATTTAAATCAATAAAAAGCTAATTTTGGTGGTGCATACCTGTCATCTCAGCTGGGAGGCTGAGATTGGGAGAATCATGATTCCAGACATATTAGTGTTGGCAAAAAAGTTATTGGGAATCTATCTCAACTGAAAGAGCTGAGCACAGTGGCATGTGTCCATCAATCCAGTTACTGTGGGAAGCATAAATAGTCCAAGCTGGCCCAAGTAAAATGAAAAATTGAGACCATCTTGAGTTCATACCTCAATTCAAACCTCAGTACTACCAAGAAAAAAATAGAAACAAAAATCAAAACAAAATCAAAACCCCCAAACATCTCCCTCATACTACCTCTTTGTAGTCATATTCATAGCTCCTTTTTCACCTCAAATGCTTGGTAACCAATCTGCTCTCCACTCTATAGTTCTGCCTTTAAGCATGTTATATTAATGGAAATACACTGAATATTTAGTACTGGCTCTGCCACCCTACCTACAGCTTAGCATGTCCTTAAGAGCCATCCAAGTTGGTGTGTGGATACTCTATGGCATGAATATCACTGAGAAAGTGAAGATTTTCCTTATTTTTTTTTATCCTGTTAGGTTTTTTGTTGTTGTTGTTGTGAAAGTAAAATTTTCCATTTTGATGGAAAACCTACCCTCATTGTGCCATGTCTAAGAGTTTTTCTTCATGAAAAAGCTCATGAAGATTTTCTTATTTTCTTTCTTTTTTTGCCAGTCCTGGGGCTTGAACTCGGGGCCAAGGCCCTGTCCCTGAGTTTCTTTTGTCCAAGGCTAGCACATAACCACTTGAGCCATAGCACTACTTCCAGCTTTTTCTGCAATTATTTGGAGTCTCATAAACTTTCTGCCTGGGCTGGCTTTGAACTGCCATCATCAGATTTCAGCTTCCTGAGTAGCTAGGATTATAGGTGTGAGCCACTGACACCCAGTGGATTTTCATCTTTTCTTACAAAAGTTTATAGGTTTTTTTTAAATTAGTGTTTAAATTCTTTATATTTTGTTAGATTTGAGCAATTATAAATAGCATTCCAAGGAGATAAAGGAGTGGCCTAGCAGTAGAGCCACCTGATAAGGAAGTATGAGGCCCTGAATTCACCCCATTATTGCAAACAAACAAAAAAAAATGAAAAATTTTAGGTTGTTGTCTTCCCTTTCAAGTTCTTGGCTACGTACATGTTTTACCTGATTTTAATTCTAGGGTTTTTTTTTTTTTGGTGCACTCCTAGGGCTTGAACTCAGGACTTGAATGCTGTCCTTAGGTTTTTTGCTCAAGGTTAGTGCTCTATTACATGAGTCACAGCTCTACTTTTGGTTCTTTAGGAGCTTGACTGAGATACATGCCTCAGAGACTTTCCTTCCTCAGGCTGACTTCAGTCCTTGATCCTCAGATGTTAGCCTCCTGAGTACCAAGGATTAAAGCTGTGAACTATGTATATTGGGCTAGTTCTGCTTCTTTGTTAATTTCTCTTCAATTTAACACTCGTTGTAGCCAGTTTTGTAATATATAACATATATAAATATGCTACCTCTGCTGCTTTGTTAATTTCTGTTACGATTTAATATTAATTGTATTTGTAATGGTTATAACTTTGGACTCTATAGTCTTTAAAAGCTACATTTATTTTCTAATTCATTTTTGTTTTATATTGTGGAGAACAAATCTAGGAACCTCATACATGCTCGGCAATCACTATATCACTGAACCACATCCCAATTCCCAGCTACATACTTTTTAAAAAAACTTTTTGCATCATTATTATCTCTGTGTAGGTGTGTGTTTTAATATAAGTAATGTAGTGAACTTGTACATACACTGTTTTTTTCCTTTCACTTCTTTTGGGTTCTGTCTTTATATTTTCTGAGAATAGGAATAGAGAGGCAGATTTTCTTTTATGAGTTAAATGTGTTAATAGTATACAGCTTGATGGAAAATTTTCAGATAACCATTCTGAAAGTTTTCTCAGGGTCACAATTTTAGGACTTTAAAAATGTATCTCCAAGTTGAACTCTGGTAGAATATTTCAATTTCTTGCTTGAAGATAAAATATAACCTTACCAATTACAAATTACATGAATTTAAACTTAAACTTGTTTGAGCCCAAAAGGAATTTATGTATGTATTTATTTATAACTTGGAATCCAGGAATACCTCCTAGTTCAGGGAGCTTAGTTCAGGTACTTAGGATATAGAGTTTTCTTAACCACTTGCCTCAGGTAGTTTGATTTATCTCTCTTTTTTTTATGGGTCCGGTCATAGGGTCTGAACTCTGGGCCTGGGCGCTGTCCCTCAGCTCTTCAGCTCAAGGCTAGCGCTCTACCACTTGAGCCACTTCCAGGTTTTTTTCTTTTTGCTTATGTGGTGCTGAGGAATCGAACCCAGGGCCTCATGCATGCAAGGCAAATGCTATACTACTGTGCCACCTTCCCAGCCCCTTATCTCTCTCTTCATGTTATATATATATGATATCTATCACTGATTTTCTTTTGAATGTCTGTAACCTATCTCTGCTTGGTTCTGCTTGGTAGGTTTCTGTGGCCATAGTTTGAGTCATATATTCATATTAGATACAAGAAATTAAGGAATACACACATTATTTTTGGGCAAATATTAGGATAATCTGATTAAAAACAATTTTTTCCTTATAGGCATAAAAGGCTTCTTGTAAAAAAAATGGCAATATTGGGGCTGGGGATGTAATAACTCAGTTGTAGAGTACTTGTCTAGTATGCATGAGACCTTGAATTTAACCCCCAACATCACAGGTGAAAAATTACACTGGTAATGGATGTTGAACTTTTTGGTTGTTTACTAATATATCTGAAAGATAGTGCCTGTGAATATTATTAAGGTAGTGCTAGGTATCTATAAATGTTCTCCTTAGTTGATTAATTGAAGCCCTATTATTTTTCTTTTTTCCCTTTAACAATCAACAGAAAAATAGTTATTTGGTAGAATAAAAGGTTGCTTTGCTTTTTTTACAGTACTTGACAGTATAAAATGTATTTATATTTCTGTACATTCCCCAAAATACATACATATTTTTTCTGCAGCAGTATTCTATTTGTCTCACTGATTGAAAATCTACCAGGTTTTAAACAATCAAGACATGATTCATTGGACTAGAGATGCTGCTTTCAGATTTCCTTCATTAATCTAGTAATGTAACAGAAATAGAATTACTTTGGAGTTGGGAATCAAGAATGATTGTACATGTCATAATTTTGTATTTACTTTAGTTTTTTTTTTTTTTTGTTTTTTTTTTTGGGTGCTGGTCCTGGAGCTTGAACTCCAGGCCTAGGCACTGTCTCTGAGCTTTTTGTGTTCAAGGCTAGAGCTTTGCCACTTGAGCCTCAGCTCCACTTCCAGTTTTTTGGTGGTTAATTGAAGATAAGAGTCTTAGGAATTTTCCTGCTTTGGCTGGCTTTGAACCACGATCCTTTTGAAACTTCTCAGATTCTGGCCTTTTAGACCAGTATTTCATTTTAGGTAACTGTTGCTAATAATGTTGTTCATTGTTCTTGAGTGGTTGTAAGGCTCCAATTTATTAAAACCAGTCAATAGTTTTTGTTTGTTTGTTTTTTTGCTGGTCCTGGGGCCTACACTCGGCCTGGGCACTGCCTCTGAGCTGCTTTTGCTCAAGGCTGCTTTTTGCTCTACTGCTTGAACCATACATAGTGCCACTTCCGGCTTTTCTGAGTAGTTTGTTGGAAATAAGAGTCTTATGGACTTTCTTGATTGGGTTGGCTTTGCACCATGATCTTCAGATCTCAGCCTCCTGAGTAGCTAGGATTACAGGTGTAAGCCACTTGTGCCTGGCTTCAATATTTAATGCTAAATTTTGGTCTTTACTTCAATCCTCATATAAAATGTGATTAGTTTTAGAACATTATTTGTTAGCTACTAAAATAGTAGCCGAATAACTTGAGTACCTATAGTTGATTTGTGAATATTCTCTAATGGCAGTCATCATCTCAGCCTTTTTTTTTGCCAGTCCTGGAGCTTGAATTCAGGACCTAGGCATTGTCCCTGAGTTTCTTTTGCTCAAGGTTAGTATTCTACCACTTGAGCCACAGTGCCACTTCCGGCTTTTTCTAATTATGGGGCACTGAGGAATCGAACCCAGTGCTTCATGAATGCTAGGCACTTTACCATTTAGCACATTCCCAGCCCCTCTTCTCAGCTTTTTAAAGTAAAAATCATTCACACGGAGCTGGGAAGTTGGCTCAGTGGTAGAGACTTGCCTTGCATGCCTGAGGCCCTGGGTTTGAACTTCCTCAGCACCACATAAGCAAAAAGAAAAAAGCCGAAAGTGACACTGTGGCTCAAGTGGTAGAGCGCTAGCCTTGAGCTGAAGAGCTGAGGGACAGCGCCCAGGCCCAGAGTTCAGGCCCCAGGACCAGCCCTCTTCCCCCTCCCCCCAAAAAATAATTCACACACACAAAAAACCTGATGGTATCTTAGGACAGGAGAGTGGTGTAAAGAAAGGATCAGATACAGAGTTTTAGGGTATAAACTTCCTTGGTACAGCTTGAAAAAAATCTATGTTGTTGTTGTTGTGTGTGTGTGTAAGAGAGAGAGAGAGAGGCTGACTGACATACATAGATATACACACTGCATATTCTAGAATGTGTTTTTCATTGTGAATCTTGGCAAGGAAATTTAAAGGGAAATAATATATTTCATCCTTGACAGAAGGAATATTGAGCATAAGTTGTCAGATTCTCTTGATATATATTTTTTTCCTTCTGGAAACTGACTATAGAGTTACTCTGGAAACTGACTAGAGGTGAAAATTGGTCTCCTGTCCAGTACTGATGTCTACAGCTTCAGACTGATGTGCCCACATCTAATATAGGCAGCCTGGATGATAGATGTTAAAAGGTAGATGTGTTCTGGACAAAGTAACTGTCAAGTGACTGCCATGAATAGGGTTTGAGAGGTAGACAGGAGACAGTGAAGTCTGGATTTACTCAGTTCATGATGTGAAGACATAAAACACAGCTGTGAGGAACTTTGTTTGGGTATGTGGAGAGAGATTGAATTTTCCCTATCTAGGCTGGTTAATCAGATTGAGATCAGAAGCTTGATTTTATGTATGGACTCTTTAATTTTTCACAAGAGAAAAATGATGGAATGTAGAGTGTGAGTTTCAAAATGTGTTAATGATGTTCTTGGAAGAGCAATATCAAGGAAACATTTAATATTCTGAGATTAAAGATAAGTCAATTAGGTTTTCAGATTAGTGTAATAACTTTATTAAATCTAATTATTTTGGTGATGTTTCTCATTCTTGCCTTGAGTTCTCAGTTCTCATTTGTTGCTTTACCTTATTGCTGTCTGAGTAGAATTTTCTTCCAGTTATTTATTTATTTTGTTTGTATGCCTTTTTTTGAACTCCCTTTTGAGTCTTTTGTTAGAAGTGCTTTCATCCATTTCCTATCCTTCATATATTTTTGAGGACTGTAATGAAAGAAAATGTTCTTTATTGACCCTTTCACCTTCAGTTTTAGTATTTAATATATTTACTCTTCATTTAACTTGAACAGGAAAAGCAAAATATAAATTTGAGAAATCATTAACTGGTTGTCATCTGTGAGTTTTATAATTTAAAGTTGCTCTGTGTGACTTAGACTGTGTAAGTCTTTTGGGTAGAAGCTATATTTTCTTTGATTTGGGTTGTGTCAAGGATGTCTCCTGAATCATTACCCTTGTGGGAGCATATGCTACTTTGCAGAGATTCAAGTGCTAGTATAGTAAGTTGGAAGTGAGGAAAGAACAGTGAAGTTATTCAATTCTAATGTTGCCTATCATTTTGAAATTGCTGTTTTTTTTAAGACTATCTTGTTTAACTGATAAAAATAGCACTAGGATAAAAATATTTTTAAAGTTAACTGCCTTAATACATTTGTTCAATGTAACAGAGGAAGTTCTCTTATAAGCATTAAAATTTTGGCGTTGGCATGACTTTAGTAATGATGTTGCAGTAACTTGGTTTCCACTAGTTAATTTCTTAAAGTGATTCCAAGTTGAAATGCATGTTATGCATTTATTTGAATGTGTAATCAGGAAGTAAGTGTCTCTCTTTGGAGTGTTTGTGAATAGCAGCAGGGTGCAGTTGAGTTAGTAAGGAAAATGAGAACATGAATATGTGTGGTACTCTTTTTTTTAAAAAAATCATTCTGTTAACTGGAACAGGAAATATCACAGCTCCTTTCCTTGCCCTCAGAGGGTGAGAAAGAAGTTTTGTAGGCTCTCTACTGATTAAGAATTAACTAAGTTGATGTTAAATATTTATTCCTTGGCTCAATTTTCACAAAAGATAAACAGTTTTTTTTTTTTGGTCGGTTCTGGGGCTTGAACTCTGGGCCTGGGCGCTGTCCCTCAGCTCTTCAGCTCAAGGCGAGCGCTCTACCACTTGAGCTACAGCGCCACTTCCGGTTTTCTGGTGGTTTATTGGAGATAGGAGTCTCAAGCTCTCCTGCCCGAGCTGGCTTTGAATCGCGATCCTCAGATCTCAGCCTCCTGAGTAGCTAGGATTACAGGCGTGAGCCACCGGCGCCCGCCAGGCAGATAAACAGTTTTGTGGATTAAAAAAGCAGGAACATCCCAGAAATTTTTGTTCAAGACTGTCAGAGATACTTTAAGTCATTGTCTGTTTTTCTGTTTTCCTATGCTATATTATCTAGTGTCCTATGATTTTTGCTAGATAGCCTCAATTATGAATGGAAAAAGTGAATGTAGAGAGAATGGTGTGTTTTACTCAGGTTCACATGTATGTATGTATGTATTTATGAATGTCATTCTTGGGACTTTCACTTAGGTCCTGGGGGCTGTCCCTGAGCTCTTTTTGCTCAAGGCCAGTGCTCTATCACTTTGAGCCAGTGCTCCACTTCTGGTTTTCTGATGCTTAAGTGGAGATAAGAGTCTCAGGAGTACTGTTATCATTAGGTCAAACAGAAGAAATATCTTAAGTCTCTTTAAAGTATTTAAACATCGTTAGCAGCTTTAAAGTTACTATAGTACCAAGTTGCTTTCAGGATATTATGTTTCTACAAGCATTATATGAAGATGCTTGCTTAAGTGACAATTATAAAAAAGGCACATGATAAACTTATACAGAATATGAACTATTTTTCTCTTTTAAAATGACATCATTATTTGGGTTAATTCCTGCTGAGTTCTGTTTTTCTTTCTTAAAATCTTTTAAAACAGGAGATTTGATGAAGAGTGCTGCAGGAGAGTTCGCAGATGATCCGTGTTCTTCTGTTAAGCGAGGCAACATGGTTCGGGCAGCTCGAGCTTTGCTTTCTGCTGTTACCCGGCTACTTATTCTGGCTGACATGGCAGATGTCTACAAATTACTTGTTCAACTGAAAGTTGTAAGTATGAACTTGGGTCTTTAATTCTTTTTGTTGTTGTTGTTGTTGTTGTTGTTGTCCAGTACTATAGCTTGAACTCAGGACCTAAAATTCTCACTTGGCTTTTTCACTCAGGGCTGGTATTATACCCAAGTAGCCATACCCCTACTTCCAGCTTTTTGCTGGTTAATTGTTGATAGAGGTCTCATGGACTTATCTGCCTGGGCTGAGTCTGAACTATGATCCTCATTTCCTCAGTAGCAAGCCTTACAGGTGTGAGCAAACAACGCTTATCTTGTAATTTGTTCTTTCTATCAGGCTGATGCTAGATATACTTCATTTAACATTCCTTAGCATTTGGTTTGGTTTTGCACTAGGTTTATCTAAATGAACCATGGATTTTTTTGTTTAATTTCTACTTATGAGCCATTTTGTCTTGGTTCTAATGAAAAACTTGCAGCAAATAGTTTTGACTCTTTTACAGAATACTGATTAGACATTTCCTGTAGTGATAGAATTCTCAGATTTAGAAAACAATATATATTAAATTGTCTATTGATAGAGGCTAATATTTATACTTAAAAGCTCAGTTCCTATAAAGCACCTATGCAGAAGGAAGGCTTGGCCAACTCAAGAGACTTGAGTTTGGATTGTTTTATGACAGCTTTTAAAAGGAATAAAAATATCCTAGGGCATCGCATCTTCTTTATATATATATTTGTGTGGTTCAGAATTTTTGTTTTTGGGGATTTTTTTTTTAATAGGTAGAAGATGGTATCTTGAAATTGAGGAATGCTGGCAATGAACAAGACTTGGGAATACAGTATAAAGCCTTGAAACCTGAAGTGGATAAGTTGAACATTATGGCAGCTAAAAGACAACAGGTATAGTTCTTATTTTAGGATATTCTAGACTTCATAATCTTGTGAGAAAATTAATTTTGTTTACATTTCCTCTGTGAATATAATTCAGTTAAAACATTAAGTAGTATGTTTTGAACATTGTGCTATTAACAGAGCCACTAAATGATACTCATATTATGCACTTATTTTAATCCTTGTGCAAAGTTTAAGTAGTTTGATAATTTTCAATGAAGATAATGTCTGGAGAGGTAATAAAGATATGTGTATGTGTATGTGTGTGTGTATGTGCACATCCGCATGCGCGCGAGCATGTGTATGTATTTTCAAGAATTAATCTGGGTTACTGATAAAATTTAATTCAGATCTTTTAAAAACTAAAGCCAGTTAAAAGATGTTTGAATTATCTCTGTAACAAAAAGTATCCCTTCCCTAATCCCATGTTTTTTCACTTTTTATGTGCTTATTACTAATCATTCCAGTAATTTGTTTTGTGGCATGTGAAGCAGTGTTATTTTCCAAGCTCTTTGATGTTTTTGCTTTTTTTTTTTTTTGCTATTGGATCACTTTGAAGTCCTTCCTTTTGGACACTGTGTTTTAGATGTATATTTTGCAGGAGCACAGGCATTGCCATTTAGCTTCATACTGTTTCTGAATTCCTAATAAAACATATGCTTTTAATTCTTATTTTTATTATTTTGCTGAATTATATTTGAGAAAAAGAAACTGATGGCGTCACTTATTTTAATACTACTATATTCTGGATTATTTTATACAAATACGTATGTAGAAACTTAAAAGATCATAAATTTTCCATGGGGAGACATTATTGAATCATTGTGTGTGTTTGCAAAACATTTTTACCACTGCAAACATTAGAAGTTTTAAGATCAGGCATGGGAAAAGGTTTATAATCGACTACAGTGATGCTGGTATACTTCCACACAAGGCCTCTTAGTGACATCGATCGATTGGAGGTGTAGGAGTTTATCAATGAATTGCTTGTCATCTATCATTTCCTGTTGACATGAACTGTGTATCATGCCTTCATATGTTTTGAAACTCACATTGGCTAGATTGGCAAAATTTTCAGTTTTTCAACAGTCAGAGAACCAAACATTAGGGGAGGAACTAAAGGGTCTCAATCTCCATGGCACTGGAGAACAGAAATAACTCTATTAGCACCACTTACAGGACCCTGTGGAAACTAAGTTCCAAGAGGAAGCCAGCAACTCAGTGCAGTGATGCCTGCCAGTTTCTGCTGCGTGGTGAGAGCAGTGTATAAAGATAAAGCTTCTCCCTGAGAAAAATTCTCCTAAAATAATTTTGTTAGAAGAAATGCCATTCTTTACCTCTTGATCTATACTTTATGATGCCTGTTTAATTCCATATCCATCTTCCTGGGATTCTGGTGAAAGTCCAATAACATCAAACCGTGAAGGCATAGCCATATTCATATTTAACTTAACAGGCATAATTGGCGCATGTGGGCAGATGTATTTGATATGTGAACTTCTGATACCAGCAAAGGCTTCTGCCCAATATCTCCCAGTCCATGAAGGAAAATAACTGGGGCAGTGGACTTGCGGGTGGCGGGCACAACGGCAGGCAGTGGGGGCGGACATGTTATTGCCGCACATCCACCTGCTCAGCAGACAGTGGGTTGGAAGCAGAAGGGAGAAACGGGAGCCGGCTGCGTCCCAAGGGTTTGCTAACGGCCCAGTCCCAGCCTCCGAGTCCCCGCTTTTAATTCATAATTTGAAACTGCTCTTCAAGAGCTGACTTGTTAATATTGTTAGCCAATACCTATGTCAGTTTGGATATTTTGTGGTATGTATAGTACCCAGAAGCACAAATTCAAAACTGAATAGTGAAAGTTTTATTTTCTTGTTTTTTTAAAGGTCTGAATTAAATTCTGTCAATAGCTTATATTACTCTTTGAACACATACACACAGAGGTTAGTTTAAATGAGGAGAGTTGGTTGTTAAGAGCTCAGAGACAGCCCCCAGGACCTAAGGACAAGCCCCAAGAATGACCTACATACATACATACATACATACATACATACATACATACATGTGAACCTGAATAAAACACGCTGTTCTCTCCACATTCACTTTTTCCTTTCCTCAAAGGATTTAAATTCCTGACATTTTCTAACATGGTCATCCTTAGTACACCTGACAATAATAGCAGGTAAGTGTCAAATATTTCTGAAACAAAATGTCACAAGAAACATACAATTGCCTACATGTTTTTAATACATGCTGGATTATCATTTTGTCTCTCTCTGCTTACCCTATTCACATGCAAGAAGTTAGAAGTGAAGCTGGCCCTTTCTCTGCTGGTTGTCTTGGGTAGCTAAAGAGCACAGCACTTTCCACATACCTTGCTTCCTGGGTTCTGGTGACATTACTTCTTGTCTGTTCAGGTTTAAAGTTTCAAAACCTAATGGTTTCTCTGTACTTTGGTTATACTGCTTTAGTAGTCCCTAAACCATCTTTAAATTATCTATTGATTTTATAATCTTTTTGCTGTTGAGATTTTTGAGTAATACAAGCTCCCATTTTCTTGAATTTGTAGTATGTCATGGTCAGTTATAGTTTGCTCAGTTCTATTTTTTCTTTTTTCCATGGTACTAGAAATTGAACTTGGGGCCTTAAACATACTAGGCAAGTGATCTACCACTGAACTATATCCCCAGGTTTAGTTTGCCTAGTTCTTGGATATTTAGCCTTAGCTCCTACAAGAAAATCAGTCTGTAGGCTGATTTTGGGCTCCTGTGTACCTACTGTTCACAAAATGGCCTTTTGCAACTTCTTTGTCTTTGGATAGATTACTATGAAGCTAGTGCTTTTGTTGGGAATTAAAACTATTAGTAATTTCATCTTGTCAGAAACTTCATTCTGGGTACTTTCACACTTAGTTTCATATGGCTACTGCCAGCTGGTATTACTTCAGTGGCTAGTCATGTTTTCTCATGTGTTTATGTTCTGGCAGAATTCTTTCACTGTTACATGTTTAGTCTGTTTTCATGTTTGACTTTTCTTTCTTCTTTAGTCATGTTAAAAATAATGTCACTGTTGAGCATCTTATTTTTCTTAACCTTAGTCTAGAAAAGGGAATGTACTAGTATTTAGGTGTAATATGTGCACTGGCTGAGTTGCTCTTGTATAATTTAATAGGTGCTATCCATTAAGAAAAACCCCATAAGTTCTAGTGTATTGGTGTATTGGTCACAATGATGTCACTGAAAATAATAATGAATAAACAAGCACTTTACTGTGTTCCAGGTGCTCTTTCAAGTCCTTTATAAATGTTAATGTGATTTAATTGTCACAAGATAGTATTAGGCAGAGATTATAAAATTAGTCACAATTTTTTTATTTACTTTTTTATTTTTTATTGTGAAAATACCATACAATTACATCGGCAAGATAGTGAGTACATTTCTTATCAAGCATTGTTGCCTCCTCCATGGTCACAATTTTTTTAACTGAAGGAATTGTACCATAGAAAAGTAATCTCACAAGTTTATTCATTAAGAGGTAGACCTAGGATCTGAACCAAAAGTGTCTGTCTCAAGGCCAGGGTTTTTGTCTGTTTTACTTTGTCTTATAAACTTGGTTTTATAAACACTTGGTTTTATAAACATCTAAACAATGTTCTAGTACCTAGAACATTGTCTAGATTTACTGATTTAATGAGTGAATAAACTGCTTGCTGTACTGCAGCTCCATCCTAAGCATGGGTTTCTAAGCATGGGTCTAATCTCTTATTTTCTTGGGCTAAAATGTTTGCTGATTATGAATGTGTTACATTCTTCTTACACTCTAGTCTCTATTTTAACTATAAGGGTGTCTTAGTTCGTTTTCTGGTAACTGACTGCTTCAGGCTGGATAGATTATTAATAACCTATTTATTTTACTCAAGATTCTGAAGATTAGGACATCAAGAACTAGGTTTTAATATACTGTCAGCATCTAATGAGATGCTACATGTTACTGCATTGTAACACGGCAGAGGGTATCACTTGGCAAGAAGTGCTCAGGTCTGTCTTTTTATAAAGCCACTAGTGCCATTATGAGAGTCCTACCTTCACAATCTTTTCTAGTCCTGATTACCCTCCAAAGGTTCCATCTCTGAGTATCATTATCATAGGACTTTGGGGATTCTAACCAGATTAATGAAGTTGAGAAATCACAAGTCTAAAGAATTAATCAGTTACATTGCTTAATAGCTCACTTTTTAGTAATCTGGATTATTCATATTATATGTCTTGAAGAGAATTTGTGTGTGTGTGTGTGTGTGTGTGTGTGTGTGTGTGTGTGTGTATTGGAACTTGAACTTGCATTGTACTCTTGATGGCTTGATTGATAATGGCTGGTGCTCTACCACTTGAGCCTCCAGCTTCAAAAGAATATTCATTCTTGTACCACTGTAGAGTCCATTTTCCTATTGTAACAAAAGTCTAGTTTCTGTTTGTTAAAAGCAATTCTAAAAAGAGAAAGTAGGATACATTAGCAGCTAGGATAAATGACATTTTCATGAATGAAATGAATTAGAATTTATCTCCCATACTTGGCAAGTAGGAATCTATTAGTGATATGTTATAATGTGACTAGGACATTAAGAAACTTCATACAAAACATTTACACTAACTATGTAAGCATAAGTTAGCCACAGCCCCTGTAAGTTGAATCTTGAAATGATCACCAGTTCCCTAAATGCATACATAGGCTCTTATTTTGAAATTAGGAAATCGTCCAAATCAAGCAGTGGCTTAGGGAAGTAGGAATTGAATATTCATTGTGGCACTTACTAACTTTAGATGACCATGAATATCTTTGGTAACCTTTATAATAAGCTGTGTTGATCTAGGTTATATCTACCTGGAAAAAATGCCAAAGTGGATCATACGAAGAATTTTTATAAAAAAGGAGGATATAGATGTAAAGCATATGAGCACTTTAAGGTAAAGGGCTTCCTAGAAGACTTTGATGCCTTGAGATTGTGGGATTTCTAAGTGACACATTTGGAAAATGCCCTTTTAGAACGGATGTACCAGGAATTTAGTTGGCAGTGTTAGCCATAATGCCTTCTCAAAACTTGATCTTGAAATGATCACTCATTCTTTGACTCCACAGGGTCCTGTTTCTGAAAATTTAGCTTATTTTACTTCGGTATAGCACATCTTTAGTGCTGTGAGCTATTATTTGAAAATTCAGGTTTCAAGTGAGAAATGAAGTCTAGGAGGAACTGTAAGCTGTCATATAATACAAAGTTTGAATGAAGATGCAAACCCTGAAATATATACTGAGATGAAATTTCAGAAGAAAAACCAGTTTGTTGTCTTTAATACTTCATTAGGAAGCCATCTAGAAAGGCGAGTCAATACCTTCAGACCTTTAATTGTGTAACTGAGTTCTCCTATTGTTTACACATGTAATATTTATTTTAAATAAATTTAAATCTGTACTCTGGCATTCAGTTGACGACTTGAATATTTGAAATTCTATGATCACATCTAGTATATCATCCAAACTACTACTCTTTGGGTGATGATCCACATTTATCAAAGACAGCATTTTTTCTTGTTCTCTCTGAGTAATTTCAGTAACAACTGTATATCAAAAATGTCCCCTTCTCAACTTGGCATATTGTTCGTATCCCTTATTTGTCTCTTAGCATATCTACCCATCCCACTATGTCATTGACACTACTTGAAATGATGTGAAGAACCTCAAGTCTTTTCAAATATATCTTATAATTATAGGTTAGAGGAAGTTAAGAAAGGCATTTTTACTTAGACTACATCTATACAGAAAATTAAAGGATAGAAATCCTGGAGGGGCTGGGAAGGTGGCTCAGTGGTAGAATGTTTGCCTTGCATGCATGAGGCCCTGGGTTCGATTCTTCAGCACCACATAAGCAAAAAAGCTGGAAGTGGAGCCATGGTTCAATGGTAGAGCGCTAGCCTTAACCTGAAGAGCTGAGGGACAGTGCTCAGGCCCAGAGTTCAGGCCCCACAACCGACCAAAAAAAAAAAAAATCATGGAATACATAAGCCTCAACTTACGGCTTTATGACTTGAAGCCTCAACTTACGGCTTTTTAAACCTGTGAACTGATTGATTTTACTGTGGAAGGAAAATATGAGTCTATTTTAAGGTTGTCTTTTGGGTTGGAAAAGGGAATGGGCTATTGTGTACTTGTGAGAATATCTGCCTTCTAGTTTTCATAATTCATACGTAAGTGTGATATCATGCCCTAAATTTCACAAAATGTAATGAACTTACGTGACTTAAATCCTCATACTCGGGGCTGGGAAGGTCGCTCAGTGGTAGAGTGCTTGCCTTGCATGCCTGAGGCCCTGGGTTCAATTCCTCAGTACCACATAAGCAAAAAGAAAAAAGCCAGAAGTGGCGCTGTGGCTCAAGTGGTAGAGCGCTAGCCTTGAGCTGAAGAGCTGAGGGACAGCGCCCAGGCCCAGAGTTCAGGCCCTATGACCGGACATCCCCCCCCCCCCCCCAAAAAAAAATCCTCATACTCTCCCCCCCCCCCCCCCCTCCAGCCCTGGGGCTTGAATTCAGAGCCTAGATGCTGTCCCTGAGCTTCTTTATGCTCAAGGCCAGCATTCTACCACTTTGAGCCACAGTCCCACTTCCAGGTTTCTGGTGGTTAATTGGAAGTAAGAGTCTCATAGACTTTCCTGCCTGGGTTGGCTTTGAACTGTGATTTCTCAGATCTCAGCCTTCTGAGTAGCTAGGATTACAAGCATGAGTCACGGGCGCCTGGCAGTCCCCATACTCTTTTCTTTTTCTTTCTTTTTTCTTTTTTTTGTCAGTCGTGGGGCTTGAACTCTGGGCCTGGGCGTTTTCCCTGCGCTCTTCAGCTCAAGACGAGTGCTCTACCACTTGAGCCATAGCACCACTTCCAGTCCTCATACTCTTTAAGTGTGTGTTTGTATAATCTTTCCGTTTTAATTGGGATAGGTACATATATTGATAGTTATAGTCAGGGTATTCAGCAACTCATGCTTGTGTTTTTGTTATTTTTATTTTTATTTATTTTTTGGGTCCGGTCGTGGGGCCTGAACTCTGGGCCTAGGCGCTCTCCCTCAGCTCTTCAGCTCAAGGCTAGCGCTCTACTACTTGAGCCACAACACCACTTCTGGTTTTTTTCTTTTTGCTTATATGGTGCTGAGAAAAAGTAGAGTAGGAGATACTTGAATCCAGATTTGTGTGATTCCGTAGCTCACAGTGTTAACCTTGAAATGATTACTCATTCTTTGAATTCACAGGTCCTGTTTCTGAATATTTAGCTTGTTTTACTTTGGTATAGGACATCTTGCTTTGTGATTAATTTATAAACCATGTTGTTAATGGACATAATCTGATTACAATGGAACACTTTTAGAGCACTTCAGTTTCTTACTTTACTTTTACAGGAACTGAAAGATGTGGGCCATCGTGATCAGATGGCTGCAGCTAGAGGAATCCTGCAGAAAAATGTTCCAATCCTCTATACTGCATCCCAGGCATGCCTACAGCACCCTGATGTTGCTGCCTATAAGGCCAACCGGGATTTGATATACAAGCAGCTGCAACAGGCAGTCACAGGCATTTCTAATGCAGCCCAGGCTACTACGTCAGATGATGCCTCCCAGCACCAGGGAAGTGGTGGAGGAGAACTGGCATATGCTCTCAACAACTTTGATGTAAGTAATACTTGGAAGGAAACTTTAAGCTCTTCACTAAACTCCAAAAGACAACAGGTTTCTGAGAATGATCAGGGCTTCTGAATTTTTACTTAGATTACAAATCTAAGTTGAAAGAAATTACTAGGAATCATCACTTTACTTGATCATAATTATGACTTAAAGCATTTATTTTTTTTTTTTATCCTGAATTAAACTTCTGGATTCTTCCATGTAATTTATGTTTCCTATGAGGTCATTCTTTATTAAGAATATGAGTCTGGTTGATTTCATTTTGACTGGAAGATGGTAAAGCTATGGAGTATATAGACAAAGAATGCCAAGTGTTCATAAGCTGACATCCTCTTAAGCTCAGGGTCAAGTGGAAGATACAGACAAAGCACACCGACTGCGGTCATTTTAATTTTGCCTGTCTGCCTTGATATGTTTTTCTTAGTGATTTACTTTGAATCAGGAACACAAAATGGAAGCAGATTTTGAGTTAAAATATCATTTCCTCTTATAGATAATGCCCCAAAATATCAGTGTTCACACTGTCATGTATATACAACGTTAGTGTTAAGTTTTTGGTGGGATTTTTTATTCCTACCCCACAGTGCCTCATGGCTTCCAGTAGATGGCAGCACTTTTAAGATTTTTTTTTTTTTTTTTTTTTTTTTTTGCCTCCATGACAAAAATCTGGCTATGTAACACAGTCTGGGCTGAAACTGGTGATTCTTCTGCCTCAATCTTCTTCCCAGTTCTGAGTGTGCCACCCACCACACCCAACTTGTTCGTTTGTTTTAAGTTAACTGATAGGCTAGGGAATGCACTTCCATGATATAGTGCTTGTATAGGATGTGCAAGGCCATGGGTTAGATCCCTAGCCCTGCAAAAATAAACATCTCCTAAGTCCCCATACAAAGACAAAAATCAATTGTTTATGCAATTTTTTTTAAATTAAAATAAGGAAAACATATGTTCCAGAGGAATAGCATCCTATCATAAGTGCTTTGATCTATAGAACCAATATGATGGAGTACAGTTTGGTTTTAATAGTTTTTCTTCACCTTTTTTGCGAGAAGGAATGTCTTAATTCTTTATTCCCAGTTTGGTAACTGATCCTTGCTGATATGCATGAGGCTAATTTAGGACTTTTACAGCATGAAGGCAGCATTAAGCTCAAACGCCTTCATAGCATTGTAATTGCATTTTACTCAGTAGCTTTATTTTTTTTCTGGTGCAGGGAACTGAATCTAGAGACATATGTGCTAAGTAAGTACTGTTTCATTGAACTAGACCTTCAGGTTCTGACCCAGAGCTTCAAATATGAGATGACTTTTATAACTCTTACTTAGTTGTTACTAGTGTACCCCACTTCCAAATCTGACAGATTAAACATTTCTCTCTTTCAAGGTAGTAAGGATCATGTTTTGCCTTAAGTTGACTAATACTTATCAGCAGTTATCTAATTCTTGAATCACATTTCATTTGTAAAATTAGGGGTTATACTAAATGATCTCAGGCCTGTTGTAGTTTTATGACTATTAAAGTTTTGTGACTATTCATTCCTTTCTGGTGTTACTCAGAAAAAAAATTTGTGTTTTAACTTTTTAGTTAGTATTTTTTCTTTTGCTTGTGTTAGGAATTGAACCCAAGGACTTGGTTCATAGTTGTAAGTGTTCTGCTATGGAGATAGCCTCCTAAGATATTACATGTTCACTGTCAGGACTGAAGGTGCTTTGGAAGGAAAATTTTAAAAATGTTTACTCATGGAAAAAAGCCAAGCAAGCTTTTAGTAGATAAACTTTAGCATTTAAGTTGAAATTAATCAGGATATAGTTTCTATTAAAGAAAAAAAGTAAGAACTGGGCATGCGGTGCATTCCTATAACCCCAGCTACTCAGGAGGTGGAGACCAGGTGGATTATGGTTTGGGGGCAGGAATGGCTTATATCTGTAATCCCAGCTACATGGGAAGATTGGTAGGATTATAGTGAGGCCAACTTTTGGAAGACTCTATTTTTTTTTTTTTTTTAAGATTAAAGCAGAAAAAGGGCTGAAGATCTGGCTCAAGTACCTAGAGTACCTACTTAGCAAGTATGAGGCACCAAGTTCAAATTTCAGTACTGCCAGAAAAATTTTAAGGAACTCAAATGTATTTGCAAAGACATTTCTCAGTATGAAGAATTGTTTTCAGGGTATCTGGTTGACCTTGTAGCTTACTGATGATCAGACCTCATTTATCAATGGCATTTAAGTACAGTCAGGGAAGGGAAGATGAATTGAAGGCTTTATTCTTACTAGAGTAATAGTAACTCATGGAGAGACTTGGTAGGGAATTTATTTTTCTTAGAGAATACTAGTGCTCTCTATGGAAAGAAAGTTTCTGATTTAGATTTAATAGGATAAATTTGAGACTAAATTGCTTATAAATCTTGTGATACAAAGAAGGAAAGGATAGTGAAAAATTATAGTAAGTACATTTAATCTGAAACTTTGAGGACAATGCTTAAAAAAATTTCTTTATAGTTCTCATTTGATAATTTGAATTAGTTATGCATGTTCATCTTTAGATGTTTAGAGTATTTAATAAGAACATGATACATTTGTGTTTGTATTTTGGTATCATACTTTACCTAGACTATTTGACTTTGAGATCACTTCTTTGAGAAGTGATGATCCACCATGGGCCAGCTTATATGATATGTCCCTTCATCTGCCAAGAAGGATGCTTTTCATTTAGGTGATAAATCTTGATGTTTCTGATTAGCACTTTTTTTGCCTTCTTAAATAATGGAGGAACAAGAAATGAGCATTAACATTTGTAACACTTTGCAGAAACAAATTATTGTGGACCCCTTGAGCTTCAGCGAGGAACGCTTTAGGCCTTCCTTGGAGGAACGCCTGGAAAGCATCATTAGTGGAGCTGCCCTGATGGCCGACTCATCCTGTACACGTGATGACCGGCGTGAGCGAATTGTGGCAGAGTGCAATGCTGTTCGCCAGGCCCTGCAGGACTTGCTCTCTGAGTACATGGGCAATGTGAGTGTCAAAACTTCTTCTTGAACTAAGCTATTTATGTCTAAAGAATGGATAAATGGTTTTATTTTAAACTTTCAAAATTAGAAAAATCATAAAATGAGTATATATCCACTCTTTATCCGGATTTACCAATTAACATGTAGAGATGTGTGTATATATGTATATGTATTAAACCTTTTTGTTTGCTCTGAAACATTTTCAGACATTGATACTTCTACATATTTCAACATGCATCGGATACTACTAAAATTTTTATTATAACTAGGTATGCATCTGTGTTTGAGCAGAAAGAAATGCTCAAAACTAATTTCTTAGATATTCATAGTTTCTAAAATATGTTTCCTGAGCTCTGTAGAATACAGTGGATAATTGTCATATAGTGCTATATGATACAAATGAGAAGTTACATTTGCAAAAGAAGTTTTTAAGGTTTCTGTTTAAAAACTAATATTGTGAGCTAGGAGTTGGTTGCTTATTCCTGTAATTCTAGCTACTTAGGAAGCTGGGATCTGAGGATTGTGAATAAAAGCTAGCCTGAGAGAATCTTATCTCAATAACTTCCAAGAAGATTGGAAGTTAAATTGTGGCTCAAGGGCTGGGAAGGTGGCTCAGTGGTAGAGCACTTGCCTTGCATGCTCGAGGCCCTGGGTTCGATTCCTCAGCACCACATAAGAAAAAAAAAAGCCAGAAGTGGCGCTGTGGCTCAAGTGGTAGAGTGCTAGCCTTGAGCTGAAGAGCTGAGGGACAGCGCCCAGGCCCAGAGTTCAGGCCCCACGACCGGACCCAAAAAAAAAAAAAAATTGTGGCTCAAGTGAGCTAGCCTTGCACAGAAGCTCAGGGATAACACCCAGGCTCTGAGTTCAAGCCAGTACCCACTCCAAAAAAACAAAACAAAAATGAAAACAAAACAAGAAACCACCCCCTACTAGTATTGTGATTTTTTTTTTTTAATTTTTAATTTTTTTTTAAAACTTTTTCTACTGGTACTAAGCCTGGAAACTGTCCCTTAGGTCTTTTACTCAAGACTGACACTCTCTATTACTTGACCACATAGCTCTACTTCTGGATTTTTTTTTTTTTTTTTTGCTGGTTAATTGGAGGTAAATGTCTCATGGACTTTTCTGCTCCCACTAGCTTTGAACAATAGTACTCAGATCTCATCTTTCTAAATAGCTATTATTGTGAAACTTGACGAATTAATTCAGTAAGTTATAAACTAGAGGAAAAATAGTCTCTAACAGTAGTGCCCCTGCTCTGGGCACAGCTCTGGGATGATGAATTGAAGGGCCTTCTTTTCTACCTGAAATCTACATTGATCACGGGAATATGAATGTGTTTTAGTTATGAGATGAATGTGATTGATAAAATGGCCTTGATTAGGTATCTTACCTTGGTCTTAAATTTGTTAATCTGTTTTCTTCATTGTGTATGTTTATTAATACCAATAAAAACAGATTATCACACATCTTCCATAAAATGATTGTGAAAGAAATGTTAGTGGGTACAATGATACCACTACCTACAGCAGATGTCTTGGGGAATTATATCATTCTAAGTGCTGTATAGGCTGGCTGAGTTCAAGTCCAATTTGACTGATGTGGGCTCCCATAAAAACTCATTCTCAGTTAAGGATGCAGAAGATGAACTTTTGTTAAATTATCTTGATCCTTTTTGTATAATTGCTATTTACCTTTTTATTCACTTGTATGCCTACATAAGTGAAAGGGTAGTGATGAGTCATCATGGAATTGCTAGGTGAAGAATGTGTGTTTCTTGTTTGTACCATCTCGTGAAATTAGCAGCACCTTTTAAGTCATTGATATGTTTTGATATTAGATAGTCTACCCAAGAAAAATGAGATTAGTGATACAGTTAAGTCAAATAGAAAGTAGTTGATAAATCACAATGGGAAAGGGTGATACATTTTTAAAGTCCTTATCCATGCTTGAAAATTAGAAATATAAAAAAATGGATAGGTTAAAAAATGGCATCCAATGTTACTCAGTAAAAGAACAATGATTCACAATGTATACAGATCTGCTATTATTATGTGCTGGAAGTGACATAGAGTATCCACTGCAGATAGGATTAGGGAACTATTTTGAAAATACCCTTTGGTGGAGAAGAGGGTGTGATAAATCTGAAGAGCTTCTCAACTGCTTTACAAGATACTTGTTGAGTCCTAGGGATACTCAGACCCTCTGGCCAGTCACTCTTGGTCATGAACTCTTTGATTTTGATTATCCTACTATAGGTGTATGGTAGCACTTATTTTGAAATAATGGAGACCATGATATGCAACAGTGGTTTTTTCTTTTTTTCTTTTTTGTCTTTGATGGTTCTAGCTTTTGAATTCAGGGCTTTGGCTAGCTATATTTGTGTTCTACTGAGCACACTTCCAGACCTGTTTTCACTGGTTATTTATTGCTTCCTTCCCAAACACATGCTTGTACTGTGATTGATTTATATTTGGCATCCTGTCTTCTTGCTGGGATGACAGACATGTGCCATTGCATCCAACTTTTCTCTGTTGAGATGGAGTCTCACAGACTCTTCTGTTTGAGCTGGTATCATACTTTAGTCCTCCCATTCTTACTTAGCCTTCCAAATACCAGGATTACAGTCATGAATTTTGTCATTTTTGTGCCGAGCTTGATGTAGCATTAAGTAGAAATTAGAACAGTATTTGCTATTAGGTTGAAATTTAAGTATTATGGGTAGATAGCTGTCTTAAAGAAATTTTCTTGAGGGCTGGGAAGGTGGCTCAGTGATGAGTGCTTGCCTTGCAAGCATGAGGCCCTAGGTTCGATTCCTCAGCACCACATGAGCAGAAAAAGCTGGAAGTGGTGCTGTGGCTCAAGTGGGAGAGAGAACTAGCCCTGAGCTGAAGAGCTGAAGGACATCATCCAGACCCAGAGTTCAGCCCCACGACTGGGGGGAAAGAAAAAAAAAAGAAATTTTCTTGAGACTCAGAAATATATTTTAGGAGATGAACTCTAGGCTTTTTTTTTTTTTTTTTTTTTTGCTGGTCGCAAGGCTTGAACTCAGGGCCTGGGCTCTGTCCCTCAGCATTTTTTGAGTTGTTTATTAGAGCTAAGAATCTCACAGACCTTCCTACCTGGCCTGGCTTCGAACTGTAATCCTCAGATCTCAGCCTCCTGAGTAGCTAGGATTACATGCATGAGCTAACAGGCATTTTCTTTTCAAGTTAAAAGTCTTTCATTTCCTTTTTAATTGACTTATAAAGTGAATAGGCTCAATTTGGTCAAGATGCAGTGGAGTGAGGTCATAGGTGAAAGGCAGTGAATCACGTTTGAAAGAAACTCAGAATGGTTAAAGACTATGAAGAACAACAAGCAACTGGGTATAGATTATTTTGCTTATTCATGAAGCGTTTAGAAACATTCTAGAACCTCTGGGGACAACCATACAATCAAGTGGACATCTTGTCACTGAATTTCATAATGAGCATGTGTCACATGCAAAACTGTTTTGCATAGAAGAATGAAATTTTTTGATTCCACCTTTCTGGAACAGATGTGTTGTCTATATAAGATTGGAGTATTGTTGTAGTACCTTTAAAATTCCATGGTAATATAAGGAAAGAAATCCAAGAGGCTTCCTGGAAGATTTGTTTCATAGTTAAATTTTTAATTAATTAAAAAAGATTGACTTTGACTTGATCATTTCTGTTGAAAAATAGATAAATAATGATAGTGTATGAACTTTGGTTACATGGACCTTTATAGAGCAAGGCTGGAAAGACCTGTCTTCATTTTCTCTCTTTCCTGGGTTCTCACTAATTACTACTACTACTACTACTACTACTACTGCTACTGCTACTATTTTCTTTGTGGGGTTTGAACTTAGGGTCTTGTCCAGGTTTTTTTTGTTATTGTTGTTGTTGGTTGTGCGTCTTGAACTCTGGGCCTGGGCGCTGTCAGCTCTTCAGCTCAAGGCTGGTGCTCTACCACTTGAGACACATCACCACTTCCTGTTTTCTGGTGGTTAATTGGAGATGAGTCTCACCGGCTTTCTTGCCCGGGCTTGCTTTGAATTTCTATCCTCAGATCTCAGCCTCCTGAGTAGCTAGGAATACAGGTATGAGCCACCGGTGCCCGGCTTGTGCAGGTATTCTACCACTTGAGCTTCACTTTCAGCCCTTTTTGCGTTAGTTATTTTCCAGGTGGTGTCTCAGATTTTTTGCTCAGAGAAATCTGGACTTTCATCCTCCTACTTACACCTCCCATGTAACTGGGATTACTGATGTCCAGTTTTTTGTTGTTGTTGAGGTAAAGTCTTGGTCACTTCTTGCTTAGACTGGCCTTGAACCTCAATCCTCAGATTTCTACATTACAAGTAGCTGGGATTTTAGACATGGAAGTAATGTGCTTAGTTAATGTAATCACTTTTATAAATATATTCTTGTCATAATTTTTTTGTGTTCTTCCTGTGCTTCTAATTGCCAACTGCTACTGTTTTTTTCTTTAAGGGAATGATTCTTTGGATACACATTAGAGTCTCTAGGGAAGTTAAAAATCCTGATGCATTCGGGTTTTATTTCAGACTAATTAAGATAGAAATCTAGGGTCAAATTTAGGTATCAGTATTTAAAAGATTTCTAGGTGATTTCCAGAGTACTACTGGTAAGCCAACTACTGCTTTGATGTTTTATTTCATTTGCCATTGTCTTTCTTCAGGCTCTCTTTATTCGTGTCTGCTTAGACCAAGTTAAGCTTATATATCTTAAGTAGGGCAGTGTTTGTTGTATTCTTGAAATTCCTTTCCCACTGTTTAGCCCAATCTGATCTTTCTTCATGGCTTGCATTGTTCCCCATCTCAAACTGTACCACTCCTACATTATTTCTTTGGTGCTTGAATTTTCCCACCTTTTCTGAGTTGTTAATTGTGTTTCCTTTATCTAAGTAATTTCTGAAACTAGGTTTTTAGCTTTTGGAAGACCAATTTAAAACATTCTTTTATAGTCCAGTGTAATGCTAGAAGTACTCCGTAAAAGCTTGCTTAATGAACTCATGCTGACTTGGAAGAATGACTAAAATGAACAACTTTGGATATTTATGATGCTAAGGATGCATTACTGGAGGAAAATTCCCCTAAGATCTGGCCCTTAAGAGCCTTGAATTTTATTGGGAGGGGAAGAAGAGGGATGAAGGCTATGGGTGGTTTACCTCCACTTCTTGATGATCTTTTGGTATACAGATGACATTTTTAGAAAAAAAAATTAAACCAAGGCAATCTGAAATAAATCATTTGGGAAAACGATATCTTAGATCAGAGTGGAGTGAATTGGATCCATCTGGTGAATGCCAGATTCCCTTTTAAAGGCTCCAAGAATCAGGAGGCAAGCAACCTTAATGTTGTTGTTTATATTGTGGTTTGAAGAATTTGAAGATAGTAAAGTGGTCTTGGCTCTATAGCTATCTTACTGCTCAGATTGAAAGAAATATTGATGTAACAAATTGACCTTGACATGATATTACGAAAATTCAATAGATGAGACAGTACAGATTTTGTGATCCTTCAGTGGATCCTTGTTCTACAATGATTGTCTGGTTTCTTTAAAATGTGGTTATTGTGGTTAATTTTAATTTGCTTCTGATTTGTCATCTTAAAGTTGTTCAGGGTGATGGTTCTATAGAGAAAAAGAAAAACAATATTCTTGGGTTTCATTTTTAAAGGCTTACAAGTGTGTGGATTGAAATTAAAATGTAATAGTCAGGTTAATCCTAATACTCAAAAGGATGCAGAGAGATCAAGACTAGTTTGGGTTATATAATGAAGCCTTGTCTTAAAAAAAAAGAAACTAAATTTGGAAAAAGTTGTTAATGTTTTGTTCTGTATACAAACATTAAATTATTGACCTGATGTTAATAGTTTGCTATCAGATTAATGGTTTAAGCTTTCTGCTTCTTGAATATAGTTGACTTAGTCCAGTTGTATATTGGAATATTCTCTAAGTTTACTTCATTATCATGAAAAGCCTTCTAAAGAGCCCTATACATAGTACAATTCTTAATCTCATGACCTTCATACTGCTAAGTGATAAGCTGCTGCTTAGTTTGTTTCTTCCTTTTTTGCAACATATATTTTTCTAATAGTAGAACTTGCTGGAACCAGGTTTACTTATCTTGTACCCTTCAATCCCTGACTTCACATAGAACAAATTACTAGATCCCATCAGATAATATCTGTTTAATACATTATTTGATACATAAAGTATACTCAATCTTTAAGTTTGGTATGATTTAGTTTTGGTTTAACAGCATTGCCCAACTTTTTATTTTCATTTATTACTGATTGGGATTAGAGCTTGGTGAGAATAGTTAAATGCTTTGGACTTGAATAGTTCTAGCTCTGTGCTTTTGGTATCTTATTTATTAGTCATATCTGACTATTGAGCATTTAAAATATGACAAATCTAGACTGAGATGTGCTGTAAAATAAACTTTTTTTGTCAATCATGTAACTTGAACTCAAGCCTTGGGTACTGTCCATAAGCTTTTTTTGCTCAAGGCTCCCACTCTACCACTTTGAGCTACAGCTCCACGTATGGTTTTCTGGTGATTAATTGGATTTTCTGATGATTAATTGGAGATAAGAGTCTCACGGACTTTCCTGCGTGGGCTGGCTTTGAACTGTGATCCTTAACTTTCAGCCTCCTGAGTAGCTAGAATTACAGGTATGAAACACCAGTACCCAGCCTAAAATATACTCAATACTAGATTTCAAAGACCTAGTATACAGAAAAGAATGTAAAATAATCTCATTGATATTAATAAAACATGCACATCTGTTTGATAGTTCCATCTATGGAATAACCAAACAGCTAAACTGAGAAATGAATATGGTCCAAGATGGTACAGCCACTCTTTCATGTTATAGCTTGCATTTCTTTATACTTGAAATTAGCTTTAAGCAGAAGAAATGGCAATTTAGGATAAAATGCCAAGCATTTGAATATGCATTTTTGAAGATGCATTTTTTTTTTTTTTGTTTTGCTCCCAAACATTGGACACATTGGTTGTAGGGTCTCAAAAGAATGCTTTAACTGGATTTTTTTTTTGGAATTCTACATAAATATTTAAAGAGCTTCATTATGTTATATTGGGTAGAAAATTTTAATTTGATTTGGTAGTAGTTTGAAATGGAATAGAATGTATAGTGTGCAGTTAATGTTCACTTTCAAAGATCTTTTGAAAAGATGCATTATTACTGAAATAAGGGAAGAACTCAATTTAGATGCTAATCCCTTCTCAGTTTTGCAAATGATTTCTTGGAATCTCTTCAGCATAGACAGAGCTTCCTAGCTTGTCTCTATAAAGTGGTTTTTACTGCTTTATTTTGTGGCTGCAGTTTTTTAATCTTCAAAATTAGAATAGCTTAATATTTTTTATTATAAAAGTTTGGTGCTCATAATGTACAATCTTACTAGTCATTTTTTTGTTTATAGCATTTTAGACTTAATTCTCAGTATCTGTATACATATACAATTGTGTCTGTTCTTTTTCTTCATTTTGAAAACATTGTTAGGATTATTCATGTTATACTGCTTACAATTTGTCAGCCATTGTGCAAAGAGACATACTTTTTCCTATTTTATCCCTATGATAACCCTATTGAGAAGTATCACTGACTTTTTGACTGGGCTAGCCTTGAACCAGGATCTTCTTGATCCTCTTGATCTCCCTCTCCTGAGTAGTTATGATTACAGACATGAGCCACTGTGCCTCACTAATCTTTTATAGATATGCAGTGGAACATTTTTGTGCATAACAGTTATTACACTCAAGTCATTTAGTAGGCCCATTCTGTGTGTGTGTGTGTGTGTGTGTGTGTGTGTGTGTGTAAGTAAAGAGGACCTAAAATCTACTCTCATAACAAATCTTATGTTACTAATTTTCACCTTTAATAACCAGGTTTTGTGTGTGTGTGTATCTGTCTGTCTGTCCTTGGGCTTAAATTCAGGGTCTGGGTGCTATCTTTGAGCTTTTATTTTAAAAATTTTTTTGTTCAAGGCTAACACTCTACTACTTGTCACAGCTCCACTTCTGGATTTTTGTTTTGGTAGTTAGAGATAAGAGTCTCATGGATTTTCCTGCCCAGGCTGGCTTTGAACTGAGTCCTCACATCTTAGTGTCCTCAATAGCTAGGATTGATTACAGGTGTGAGCCATTGGCACCCAGTGAGTAACTAGCTTTTTATTCTGTTTTTGTATATTGATTTTTTTCTTTTATAATTACATATATGAGAGACCATTCAGTATTTTTTCTCTGTGTTATTTTACTTAGCATAAAAGTCCTTTCAGGTTCAATCATGCTTGTACATAGCATTTACTTTGGAAACTCCATTTGGCACTAATTAAGGTATAGTTTTACAACGAAGAGTTTGAAAGATCTTCTTACTGTGATGTCTGTCCCTAGTTTTATGTTGCTTTTTTAGAGGGTTGAAGCTTCCTGTGAATGCTACTCTTCCTTATGAATTGTAATGTTTAATAGACAAGTTGTTAACCTTTTATGTACAAGAAGGTACGTGTTTACATGTTAGATAAAATGGTGCTGCCTAAAGAAGCAATAGTGGAGTGGACTTTTGAAATAAGGATGATGGAAGAGACATGGAAGCTTGCCCATTGTCTTGTTGTAGGTGCATAGGGGTTTAGCCTTCTTGAGATTGCAGTTAGACTCTCCTTGGTATCACTTTTTCAGGCAGGATTGAAAAGATTTTATATCTAAAAAATGTTTCTGGTTGAATGCTATCTAACTACTTGGGAAACCAAGAATGGGGGAGGATCTTGGTTTGAGGCTATTCTGGACAGAAAAGTTGGTGAGACACTTCCCCCAACCCAGTAGATGGGCACATTAGTGTGTGCCTGTCATCCCATGTGGGAAATTGAGAATGGGAAAATCAAGATTCCAGGCACAAAGTGTGAAATTCCTTCTCAACAGAAGGAAGCTGACTGTGGTGTGTCTGTGATCCCAGCAACTTCAAGAAGTCTAAAAGTAGATGGTGGATGGCTGCTCAAGTACATTCAGGGTGGAAACTTGAAGTCCTGTCCTAAAAATAACCCATGTGTCATGTGTTGCTAATTATTTAAAATATGATTGTTTGTAAATAGCAAACTTGTAGTATGGGAAGCTTCTTATTTTATCCAGGATACCTATATGTTACAAACATAAAAATAAAAGCATATCAGTGATAAATTCTTCCCCTCTTTTTTTTTTTTTGTTTTGATTTTTAAAGTTTGTTCTTTTTACCTGGGTACTGGTGAATCATGCCTGTAATTCTAACTACTCAGGAGGCTGAGATCTGAGGATCATGGTGGTTGAAAGCCTTCTCAGGCAGGAAAGCATGAGATTTTTATCTTCAATTAACCACTAAAAATCCAGAAGTAGATCTATGGCTCAAGTGCCAGAGTGCTAGCCTTGAGAGTAAAACCTTAGGAACAAGTCTAATACCAGTAGCCCCCATCTCCATTCCCCCCCCCCCCCAAAAAAAAAACCAACAAAAATAAAACCAAGTTTGCTAACTTTTAATAATTAGGTATCTTAGAGGACTTAAGGTAGTAAATGAAATCTCATTGTGAGAATGGAACATAAATAGAATTTGTATTTTTTTCTTCTTTTTTGCCTTCTACCAGCCTGTCTATCCATTTACCTATAATTTATTTTATTTTACTTTTGCCCCACCCACTAATGTCTCCCATTTATTAAGTATAGTTATTTTCAGAGATGCTGTTTGGATGTTTTCCATAATGGGAAGTCCATGATGAACACTTAGTTTTCTTTTTTTTCTCTCTCTCTCTTTTTTTTTGTCAGTCGTGGGTCTTGAACTCTGGGCCTGGGCGTTGTTCTTCAGCTCTTCAGCTCAAGGCTAGTGCTGTACCACTTGAGCCACAGCGCCACTTCTGGTTTTCTGATGGTTAATTGGAGATGAGAGTTTCACGGACTTTCTTCCTCAGCCTGGCTTTGAATCTCCATCCTCAGATTTCAGCCTCCTGAATAGCTAGTATTACAGGTGTGAGCCACCAGCACCCGGCTGAGCACTGAGTTTTCAAAAAGTCCTTGCCAGGGAAATTTTCTCAATTCCCATCTACCAGGAAATTTCTTCCTCTTTGATTTCAGGCCTGCTCATTTAAAGGTTTCCACTTTGGTTGGCAAATTCCTTGGTCATACAATCAGAAAAAATTTATGTACTGTATATCTCCATTCTTTATTTTGAGTTATGTCTATGTTTACATATGGAGGCTACTAATTAAATACTACTTGCCAGTCACTCTTTTTGTTCATTGTAAAGTAGAATATTGTATATATAGAACCCAAAACCGTTGTTTTCTGTTTGATCATTCTTTGAATTATGGCATTATAAAAATAATGGCACAACTTGGAAACTTAAAGGAATGTATTTCCTTTGAATTGGTTTATGCTCATATAACATCTGATCAGTAAGTTCATACAAGTCCTATTTTTCAGATCGGTTGAAATGATTGGCATCCTGTTCTGGTTTTACCTGTTTAGAACAAATTGTAATTTTTGCAGTTTATACTAGTCTATTAAGTAGAACACAGTGTGGTATCTTATAGCATGACTTTCATGCTAATTATCCTTTAAATTCAGATATAAATGTCATTTGTAGGAAGGCAATTTTTTTTGGCTTGTTCTTTGTCAGAGATTTTGTTTAGTACTATGTACTGGTATAAGACAATATAGGTATTTTATAAAGAAAATCATAAAGGTTGGGAAGGTGGCTCAGTGGTAGAGTGCTTGCTTTGCATGCATGAGGCCCTGGGTTCGATTCCTCAGCACCACATAAGCAGAAAAAGCTGGAAGTGTTGCAGTGGCTCAAGTGGTAAAGCACTAGCCATGAGCCGAAGAGTTGAGGCATAGCGCCCAGGTCCAGCGTTCAGGTCTCAGAACTGACAAAAAGAAAAAAGAAAAGAAAAATCAAAAGTACTTGACCAATCATACTTGCTATAATCATTATAATTCATATGTAACCAGATGTGGCAGTACATGCCTGTATTCCTAATACTTGGGATACAGTGGCAGGAAAATTGCAAGTTCAAAGCCTATCTGGGCTTTGTAGTGAGTGCAAGTCTAGGCTTAATAGTGAAATGCTATTTCTAAAATATCAAAGAAAAACGCTAATAAAAACTTGTATAAATGTAGCTACTCAGGAGTTACAGGTAGGGAAGATTATATTTGGAGGTCAGCCAGGGCCAAATTAAAAAAAAGTTTACAAGACCCCATTATAACAAAAAAAACTGTGTGTATGGTATGTGCTTATCCCAGCTACAGCAGGAATTCTAAGATAGGTAGATTATGGTCCTGGCAGGTGTTGGCAAAAAGTGAGATACTATCCTCAGAACAATTAGAACAAAAGAACTGAATGTGTGGCTAAAACTGTAGAGTCCCAGTCTAGCAAGTGGGAAATCCTGAGTTCAATCCCTACTACCAAGGGGGGGTGGTGGTGGTGGTGGTGGGGAGTAAAGGATGTTTCATCATTATTATTATGCCTAATTAAGTAGATGTCACCAACTTGGCATGCTTTCACCCTTCAAAAGGGATTTGTCTGGCAACTGCTAGTAGGCCTCATTTTATCCTACCCAGCAACCTACTTTTTAATTCATAGGCTGGGTAGATAATATGTATATCTCAATTAGAGTATTTTGGAAATTTGTATGGGTAAATAATAGGAAAATGATGCTGTAGGAATTTAAAGATGAAATAATGCCACCCTAGAGTCCTTGTCAGAATTGGTCTTGGTAAAGTGAATTTGTGGGTAAGCTGCATCATGATTAGATAGACAGCATGTAAAGTGACAGTGGGCCATGCATTTAATATTGGGGATGGGTATAGCTAAGAGGAGTATTCTGGGCTCCATTTCAATGGTCCTGAGGCCAGTTGCCAAATTATACTTGGGCTTTTCTGCACATGTGTTCTTTAAGTGGACACTTTAGCTCTAAATTTGGATTGAGCACCTTAAATTCTCAAGAAAAGAATTAAGTATATGTGTGTGTGTGTACATCTGTAGTTGCTGAACAAAAGCAGAACTTTTTCATTAAATTAAAAACAAGTTTTTTTTTGAGACAAAGTCTTCAAGGCTGGCCTCAAAGTAGTGAACTTTCTGCTGCTACTTCCTGAGTACCGAGATTACAGTTATTAACCAGTACATCCAATTTGCCTAAATTCTAAATAAGCACTTTTTTAGAACATAAAAAAATAGTCATTGCTTAATCAGTGTTCTTCAAACATTTCTGGAACCATGGACTTTGTCTGAGTTGTATTGTTAAAACTCTTATATGTAATAGAGAAAAAAACTTGGCATTAAAAATCGAATTAACTATTACATAAGTTAGTAATGATTTTTTGTGGTATGGTTTTCTGTGAATGGAATTTAATAAATGGCAGTGATAGGTTTTTTGTTGTGAGCTGGAAATGGGCTTATGGAAGTTTTCTATTGTGAAGTTGTCACAGATGGTTTTAGGTGGCTTAACCACATCGTTTGCCACTAAGGTTTCAGATTCCTTATTTTTATTATTGGTTATTAAATGACATGTGCCCAAGCCAGGTGTTGGTGACTCATGCCTGTAATCTTAGCTACTGGGGATGCTGAGATTTGAGGACTGCTGTTTAAAACCAGCCCAGACAGGAAAGTCTATAAAACCCTTATCTCCAGTTAACAAGCAAAAACCCTAAGTAGAGCTGTGGTCCAGGAAGCAGAGTGCTAGTCTTGGGGGAGAAAAAACTCAGGGACAGCACCCAGGCCTTGAGTTCAAGCCCTTCGACCAGCGCATACACACAAAAGACATAGCCAGGTGCCATTGGCCTGATATCTAGCTACTCAGGACTAAGAGATCAGAAAGATTGCAATTCAAAGCCAGGCTGGGCAGAAAAAGTCTGCAAGACTCTTATCTCCAAAGCAGCCAACAAGCAATTAGCCAGGCTGGAGACATGGCTCAAGTAGTAGAGCATGTCAGCTGAACTGGTTAGGCCAGCAAGTGTGTGTGAGGCTTTAAGTTCAAACTCTGGTACGTGGAACTTATCAGTCAAAAAAAGAGAAATGTCTCATGAGTAGAAAGGGTCTTATTTGGGGCTGAGAAGGTGGCTCAGTGGTAGAGTGCTTGCCTTGCATGCCTGAGGCTCTGGGTTTGATTCCTCAGCACCACATAAGCAAAAAGAAAAAAAAAAAAGATGGAAGTGGCGCTGTGGCTCAAGTGGTAGAGCGCTAGCCTTGAGCTGAAGAGCTGAGGGACAGCGCCTAGGCCCAGAGTTCAGGCCCCACAACCGGACCCCTCCTCAAAAAAAAAAAAAAAAGGAAAGAAAGGGTCTTATAAGCATCCAATCTACTGTTGTCTGTCTCTCTTGTTTCCTTTCTAATTAAGATTTTTATTAATTTTAGCATGCATTAGTTATACAAGGAGGCTTTCATTGTGACATTTTTATATATGTGTACAATAAAACTGTCACTTTCCCCTTCTAAACAGTTTCAACAGGTTTCATATATTCACATGAACTACTTTGGCCATATTCATCCTTGTTTTCCCTCTCCATGTTTTTTTTTTTTTGCACACTCCCCCTTTGGTACTCATTTTGAGGTACAGAAATAAGAATGAAGAAATATGGCTTAGGAAGAGTATCTAACATTCTTTAAAGCCAATTGTTATTAGAAAGCACTGGAACAAGTATAGAATTACTTATATTAGGATGGACAAAGGCAGAAAGGAAAAAAAAAAGGTTGATATTCACTGGAAAGTAGGTGAAGGGAGAAAGAATAATGAATAATAAATTTAGAACCAGGAATTAGTCTGTAGGAAAGAGCAAACAAACCTCTTAGTTTAGTGGAAATGAAGAACCATTTTACACAAAAAACTGCCTAGCAGTCCTTCTCACAGACATTGTGAAGCTTTAGGATATCTGTCTCCTTTAATTTGCTACTATTGTAGAAAGTTACTGCATTATGAAGCTTACTTACATAACTATAACCCCTCTGATATTACCCTTAAAATAAATTAAAAAGCTAGGACTGACTCAGATTCTAGTGATAAGGGATTGTAGAGAGAGATGTTTGTTCATCATCATTTTTCGAAGATGGATTTAGTCTTTGATATATTTCCTGGGGCCCTCAAGAAAATGAGCTGCATGAGTAGAAATGAAGAAAACTATTCCCGTTTAGCCTCTAGACAGTGACACATTAAGAACTAATGACTGCCAAAAAGGAAATGTCAGCCTCTAAGCTAGTCTACTTTTTTTGGCAGCTGAGAATCCGGTGAATCAACAGTTTTAGGGGGTGTATTTAATGTGGGTGCAGGAAGAGAGTGTCTAACGTTCTTTAAGTCTCTGTTAAGATCAGCACAGTTGGACTTGGAGCCTGTTCTGTCTAAACCCACAAAGAGCACATGTATGTCAGAGGGTAAGGGTGGTTATTTTGTTGTCATGTAGATAATATTGGATAAACGACTGTCTCCTCCTCCCCCTTGATATTGGAGTTTGAACTCAAAACTTTGTACTTTGTAGGCAGGTGCTCTACTTCTTGACCCATTCCTCCAGCCATGATGGGAGACATTCAAAAATATTTATGGACTTAAGGCATGTAGTTTTAATTACTAGAAAACATGAGAAGTAGTGCATTTGTATGTGTGTGGGGGGCATACTTTTAATTCCCCTGGTTCCCTGTTCATAACAGGAGATATCGAAGAAATGGATAAAGTTGATCCTGGAGTTAGAGAATCAAATTTTGATTGAATATCTACTATATATACTAAAAATAGAACAATAAAATTTTAGCCTCTTAATTTATAACCAAGTATGACCAAGTTGCCTTATATTTAAATTTTAACTTGGTCATATGTCTTGTGCTATAACAGTGTTCTAATGTTGATTGTGATAATAGTTGCATATATCTCTGAATGTACTGCAAACACTGACTTGAACTTTTTTGTGTGGGATACTGGGGCTGACTTCAGGCTTTCATGCTCTAACTTGGCTTTTTTTGTTCACAGATGGCATTTTACCACTTGAGCAGCACCTCAGGTTTTTTTGTTTTGTTTTGTAGGGGGTTGGTGGTGTGCCAGACCTGGAACTTGAACTCAGGGCCTGGGCTCTGTGTCCCTGAGTGTTTTTTTTTTTTTAAATTTTTCTCAAAGTTAGCACTCTACCTCTTGAGCCACAGCTCCACTTTAGGCTCTATGGTTAATTGAGGATAAGCAATTCACAGATTTTCTTGCCTGAGTTGGCTTTGAATTGTGATCCTCAGATTTCAGCCTCAATAGCTAGGATGGCAGGCATGAGCCACCAGATCCCAGCTTAGTTTACCTTTTTTTTCCCCTAGTTAATTGGAGATAGTCTCCTGGACTTTTCTGCCTAGGCTTTGAACGAAAATCCTAGATATTACAGGTCTGAGCCATTGGTGGCAGGTACTTGCACACTTTTAATGGGTGAATTATATGTGATGTATCAGTATATTGAAAAATATAATACATAATATATATAATCACGCTTTTTCATGTATGCTAATGATACAATGAGCATGTTAGATTATATTCTGGTAGTAAAAGCAATTTGATCATGGAGAGTGTTTTTCCTATTTTGAACCCATGTCTGTTATTGTCATCAGAATTACATGAGCTGTGTTACAAGTCTATAATGTATACAGAGTTGGCCTCTTTAATCTCCTCTGTTTTTATATTGTATGACTTACAGTTTTTTTTGGCAAGTTCTTAAAAATTGTTTAAAAAAGATCTCAGCCTCCTGAGTAGCTAGGATTACAGCATGAGCTACTGATGCTCAGCTGCATTGGTTATTTTGAGATAGAGTCTGCTTTTATGTCCAGGGAAGCGTGGATATACAAATCAAGCCTCCTACTTGTGCCTTCCCACCTTGTTGGGGATGACAATACACACCACTACACTGGCCATTAGCTGAGGTATAGAGTCCCTTGAACTCTCACCTTCCCGTTCCCTTCTTTGGCTCTGAAGTAGCTAGGATTACAGGCTTGACTCACTGTGCCTGACTTAGAGTCAACTTAATGCTAATATATAATCTAGTTTGTGTGTGTGTATTCAGAGAAATTCTTGCGGTTTAAAAGGAAATTTGCTTTATAGTGGCATCTTAACTTTATTTGAACTTAAAGAACTTGCATAAAAGATGTATCAGAGGTATTTTAGTAAAGTGGTTTGTTTATGCAACATCAATTACATCACATCACAATTTCACTCTTTTTTTCTTCTGTGGATAGTTGTAGTTCAGTAGTATAAATTTCCAGTGATGTTTGGTGCTGCAAGGAGAACTAAGCTGCATGTGTGTCAAACAAACTCTTCTTTGGTGATGTATAGGTCAGGTTTGGCAGCTTCACTCTATATAAAATTAAATAATCCTAAGGGTTTAATCACAAAAGTTTCTTCAGTTCCCTTGTAGATGCTTGGCAACAAATTTATAAGCAGAAAATGAGCCTCACTACTCTGTGTACATAATATAAAAGTATAGTCACTGACGAGAAGTCAAATTAACCATAATTAGTTCTTTTTCCCCCCATTAATGTTAACTTGTTCTATGCTTTGACACTTGTATCCATGGGTGTTTGCAACTAGACCAAACTATGACAGGCACCAAAACCAGATTCATAAGGGAATAAATTTTCAAAAATTATTTTAAGCTATTCCTGCAATTAGGGAAAAACTGACATTTCTTTTTAAAGCTGTCATCATTTCTTTGTCAAAGTGTCAGTTGAAAAAGTCAAATATAATGCCTTTCCACACTTTTTATTGTTGCTTTATTTGGGGATATTTGTTTTCTTCTCTTCTCCTCTCTTTTTTTTTCTTTTCTTTTTTTTTGAGAAGAGAAACTTGATTGTGATTTTTCATACACTATGGCAGAAAATAGGAAAGATAAGTTTGGTAGAGATAGTCACCCTCAGATCAGTGTGGGTAGGGTGCTAATGAGGGTTATTTTGTGGGAGGATATCTCTAATTTGATGCTCAGGGCAGAGAATATATTTCACTGCCTCAAGTAAGTCTACATTTGGGCAGCTTCTAGCGCTGCTGTTACTGCTACTTGGAGCTAGATAAGAATGAAGTTGGTATTTCTTTATTTGGGAGTGAGGAACTGGAGGTAAAAGCTGAAAACAGTAACAATTGTACAGAGTAAATATATCTCTTGTTCTGAAGTTGGCAGAGATGGTTACTGTTACCTCTGTTTCTTTAGATAAATCAGGTAGCTTTTCTGTTTGAAAATCTCTTTGCAAGTGGTCTTGCTTCTGAGATAATCAAATTTCCCAAATTTGAGGCTTTCTTTTTCAGAAATGTTTGAACTACATTTTTAGTAGTACATGTAAGCGATGCATTGTTGTTGTTCGAGGGATTTTTTGTGAAGAATTGTTCTAATATTTAACAACCATACTATATGTGAAAAATTACCTAAAATTGCTCAAATCTTTGGCCACAGCTAGGAACAGGGGATAATGACAGTGCCTGTGTACGTGTCATAATTGTGAGGGCATTAAACAGCACCATGCTACTTCCATTAGTATGACTAATCATTTACTTTATAATTGAATGGTTCAAATTCAGTTCCTCTCCTTTTTAAAGCTATCTTAATTTCCAGTTATTATTTTTTATTTTGTAGAAAAAAATGCATTCATCATTCTGTAGAGTAAAAGAGTTTATTTTCTATTTTCCTTCTTTTTTCTTTCAGTAATAGATATACTTGGGGAATTTTCTCTTTTTTATTTGTTTTCTGGTAACAATGGCTAAAGACTATATTAATTTTGGCAATTATGTCCCTTATTGATGGTTGCAAAGGTTATTTTATTGCTCTTTGTTAGTCTTAATTGTCTTGCCTGAAGTAGGTGGTCTTATTCCCAGATTCATATTATGTTCTTTACTATTGAAGTATACATTTTGCTTGGGTCTGATATACTTCTGGCAGGAGGAAGCAAGGCTAAGATTATCAACATTCCTTCTCTGAATTGAGTTTTAGATAGGCATCTCTGTGTGAAATCTCTTCATTATTCATTCCCATTCCTTTTTATTTATTTGGATTGCATTTGAAATCGACTTTTCTATTTGAATAGTATAACTACATGTGTTTCTCTTGCTTGTTTTCTATAAATTGTATTTATATTTCTTTATTAGCTTATTATTTTAAAGAATCTCTCATGCTAGAAGAGAAGCTGTTTCTAAATAAGGGTTTTATTATTCAGAGTACTTATATTCTTGAGCTGGTTGAATAATTAACAAAAAACAAGTTTAGATTTTGTATATGATTGAAAAAGGCAGTGGGACAGGCATTTTGAAATTTAGAAGAGTTCTTTCCTTTTAATATTAGATTGGGTCTCTAGAGCTCTAAAAAGACTGGAAAGAAGTTCTTTTTAGGACAGATCCTTAGTTATGGTGAACTGACTTTGAAGTAAGACATTTAGGCTAGCTGATTATCATCATTCTTTACTTGCAAAATATGAAGTTTGCCTTCTGATGTTATCTGTGGATAACATATGCTTGTTGGATTAGTAGTTACTGCTTCAGAAATGATACCAAAAACTAAGAATAATATGAGAGCATTTCACACGTTGTCTTTGTGTAGGTTTTCTTGTCTTCAGCCGCACAAAGAGTACTGATGGGAGTCATTGATATCTGACTTAGTAGTTTATAATTTCTACACCAGTTATACTTTAACACATAGCGTAAATGCCATATATGTAAATAGGTTAAAGATTTTTCTGATTTCTTTTTAATGGTTATTTTTCCTTATATTTATTGTAGTTATTTATTGTTGATGTGGTACCAAGGAATAGAACTGAGTGCCTCATGTATGCTAGGTACGCACTCTGCCACTAAGCCACATCCCCTGCTAGTTCTGATTTTTTTTAACCTTAAATTGTGTTATATTATTTGGCAGTCTTTACTATAATTTACTGATTTCTGATTTCTGCCCACTTTTGTCTTTCCCCTGGCATTTATTTTGCTGTTATGGCCACTGAATCTTATACTACATTGTTTCTTTTGTCCAACTCCTTTTGTTTCCCTTTGTTTTCTTTCTAAGAAAGCTATTTCTCATCTTTTTTTTTTTTTTGCTTGTCTGCTTCTTTATTATAGATATTTAATCCCCGTGCCTCTATTCTTGTTTTCGCTCATGGAATTATTGTGTAGTTCCTTATTGCAATAAGCTCTATAAAGCATGTCTAGAATGTAATCATTGTCTTGTTTTATGTCTGAATTGTTTTTCAGTCAAGTCAGATTAAGAGTACCTTGTTAGATACTATTCTTTACAATACAGAGGATACTAATATTTAACAAATAATTAATAACAAAATTTTCAGTGACTGTTAGTAGTTTCTGTTAATATTATTGGACCTTTAACTTTAGCCATGCAAAAAGAATTTTATATTTGAGCTGAGTACCATTGGCTCATACCTAGCTGTGCAGGAGGTTGTGATTTCAAGGCAGTTTTGGCAGAAAACTCTTGACAGACTCTCACCTCCAGTTAACTAGCAAAAAGCCAAGCTGGAAATATGATTGGAGTGTTAGAGCACCAGCATAGAGCAAGAAAGCCTAGAAAGTATGAGGCCCTGTGTTCAAGCCCAGCACTGGCTTTAAAAAAAAAAAAAGGAAAAGGAAGGAATAAAACAAGGAAGGTAGAGAAAGGAAGAATTTTACAGCATACTGAGCATTATTTAACATTATAATAAAAATTAGCCACTGCAATTTAAGAAGAAAATGTTGAGTAGACAACTCAAGGCAATTTTTATCATGATGATCTCTGCCATCCAACTTCAGGAGTCTTCCTCCTTCCATCTTGGGGTTTTTTACTGGTAGCTGATGATTCTTGGCCTTGTCTGTATCTTCCATACTTTTCCTGTAGTACCTTCAGATGTTAATTTAGATCTTTGATTTATTTGTATATTGTGAGTTCTTCTGGCAGTATTTTTTGAAGAGGATTTTGCTAGTGTGTATGTTTTTGTTAACATACACTAAGCTTTTGTTAAAAATCAGATGGCTTAATTAATTTTGTGCCGGTCCTGGGGCTTGAACTCAGGGCTTTGGTGCTGTTCCTAGTATTTTTTTTTTCTCTCCTTAAAGCTAGTTTCCTATGACTTGAGTCCCAGCTCCATAACGTCCATATTTTTGGTGGTTAATTTGCAATAAGAGTCTCATGGACTTTTCTGGCTGGGCTGGATTTGAACTGATATCTTTGGATCCTTAAATCTCAGCCTTTGAGTAGCTAGCATTATGTAGGAGTGAGCCATCAATGCTCAATTTGATTCTGTAGTTTAGTTTGAAGTTTCATATTGTGATACCTCCTTTTGGGGGGAGGCGGGGAGAGGAGGCTATTTGAGCTCTTTTATGCCGCCATATGAATTTTTGGATTGATTTTTGTATTTGCAAACAATGATATTGGGATTTTCATGGATATTGTGTTGAATTTGTAGATTGGCTATTTCTACAACATTCTACCAATTTCTGAGCATAGGGGGTGGTGGTGGTGGCTTTCCATCTTCTAGTCTCCACAGGGTTTTATAGTTTTTATTGTAGAAATCTTTTACCTCCTTGTAACCATCATACTTTCACCAAGCAAGAGAACCAGCTAGCTCTTATATCTCCTATATATACATAAATATAGTTATGGATGTGAGAAACTACAAATTGACCAGTTGAACAAAATGAAGCACATGCTGGCTGGGTTGATTTTCTGCCTGGTTTTCTGCCTGTTCCCTAAAAATGTTTATTTTGATCAATTATCCTCCTTTTGCTGGGGGAGAGGACAATTGCTATGTAGCTTGGAATGTTATTTCATCCTTGTGCTTACTCACCATTGCCTGAGGGTGTTTGTGGAGCTCATACTTCCTGCAGTATTTGGTAAGTAAGGAAAAGTCTGTAATAATCTGCCACTTTCTTAACAGAGTAGAATGGGTATCTCTTGTGTTAGATGGTCCCAATCTGGATTGATTAAATAAAAAATACAATAAAATCTTACTATCTGGTCATCTAAAAATTTTCAAAGGTTGCATAGAAGCTGGAATTGTCAAGGCTTAATTGTGCTGAAAATGTGGAAAGAGAACAATATTTTCTTATTTATGACATTGAAGAACTTTAATAATTGTGACTTCTGAAACTAAAGAATAAGAAAGCATTTGATTATAAAGAAGAAGGTACAGACATGGGCGTTGGAATTTGGGTAGGCAATGAAGTATTTTTTTTTTCATATAGATAAAAGATTTTCCTTTCATTTTTTCCTTTCCCTTTTGCTTTCCTTACTCTTTTTTTAAAAACTATCTTTAGTTGTACGAAGGGGTTATCATTCAGTGTATTAGTTTATAAGTACAATGTATCTTGATTGATGCATTGTTCACTCCCTCCCAAATCTACTGCTTCCCTTAATTTTCCTAATTTCATAGGATATGCATTGAATATTATACTGCATTCTTCCCATGGGAATGAAGTAATTGTGAAACCCTGAAACTTGTGAGGCTGTGTGTGTGCGTGCCTGTGTGCTATGGGTGTGAACTCATGTCCTGGGTGCTGTCTGAGCTTTTTTGCTTAAGGATAGTACTGTATCATTCAAGCCACAGCCCCACTTCCAACTTTTTAGTTGTTAATTGTAGATAAGAGTCTCATGGACTCTTCCTTTTCTCTGGTTGGTCCCAAACTACAATCCTTAGATCTGAGCCTCCTAAGTAATAGTCATGAGCCACTGGTATCTGACCTTGTTGCTATTTTGAAGGGTAACCTTTGAGATGTCCTACCTCATCTTCAATTTCTGTTATTTAGGTGAGAGGTGGGTAAAGGCTTGGAGTTCTTATTAGAATTGTTTTGGCAGCCATGCCACACGGTTTTAACAAATCTAGTAGTGCCATTGAGATTTCTAACAGTGAAGCCACTAATGAATACTCGTACATGAAAATAAACTTTCAAATAAGATTCTTTTGTAGTATGTGAGAGAGTAAAATTGACAGGTTTGTCACTATAGTACTTTTGCATTTCTGTTTAATATTTATACCATGTTAGGAAGTCAGATATTATTGTTCTAGAAACTTGAAAATTTATATTGTTAACATATAAGTAAATGATTAAGATAAGAAAAAGAGGTAGATTTTATTAAGGTGATTGGGACCCAAGTTAGAGCTTTTCCTTTGTCAGTGGCCTATTGTTTCCTAAGTAGAAATTTATTTTGCTTTTTCTGGGCTTAATCCATACAAGGATGTCTTCATTGAGATTTGAAAACTGTAAATAGGAAGCATCTTAGAGAGTTGTATCTTAGAGACTTGAATATGTGTGTGTGTATGTGCGTGAGCGCTCGCACACGCGCATACATGGGTATATACACACTTCCATAATAGCATATATTCACACTTTTACATCTGAAATAAACATGGTCTATCTCTATCTGAATATTTTCTCCCTTTTGCTTCAACCTGCTTCCAATTTCTTTTCAGCATTGAAAAGAAATTGATTATTGATTATTCGCCTATCCTAAAGACTCTCTTCTGTATCCATCTCCTTTAACAGCCCTTTTATGATCATGGAAGTTACAGATTTGTTTTTCTTTATAAAATGAGAAAATATCTTTCTAAATATCTAAATTTCTAAAAATCTTTCCAGAATATATCTTTCTAAATCACTTTGATATGCACATCCCAGCTATCTCTGAAACCTGGTGTGGTTCTTAGCAACTGTTAAGCTTACTTCCCAAAGGAATGCTCCCTGTCATTTGGACCTGCTGTGACCAATCCATGAGTTATTGGGAGCCATCTGTCCTATTAGTAGAGGCTCTCGATACTACCGTATTATTCAATTCAAGGTTGACTTTGCTACTACATTTGTAAGTGCCTTTCCTGTTTTCTAAGCATTAGTAATCTGGATGTACCTATTGAATCCACATTTTTGGGTTTATTCTTGCATATTAGTTTTAGCTTTTATCTCCACTGAAACTGCTAGGTCATTTTCCTGATGGAAGGGACATAACCTCTTAGCATTTTGTATGTTAATGTGTGTGTAGTAGAAATTGAAGAAACACTTCTTGAATTACTTAAGAACAATTAGTAATAGTAGCATAAAAACAACAGAAGAACTCATTCTTTAGTGTTCACTGTCTGCCAGAAACTGTAACTGCTTTATAGACAATCCATTTACTCATTAACAACTGAATTTGTACTGTGTGTGTTTTAAAAATCTTTATTGAAAAGGTGATGAGCAGGGGGTTACAGTTAACATAAGTAAGGTAATAAGTACATTTCTTTTTTAACAGTATTACTTTCTCCCTCATTTTCTCCCACTTTTCACTCCTCAACACTAGTTCATTTCCTGTATAAGGCTACATAGCTAGTAAGTGGAGTTACTTACTACACTTTGAACCCAGCCTTGAACTCATTGACCACCATGCAATACTGTATGTCTGACAGAAAAAGGATAGCATGTTAGATTCCCAGTATCATAAATTATAATTGAAAAATTTCTAGCTACCAGTATTATGAAAATTTTCTCAGTAGGAACTGTGCATACATACCTACTCACCTACTCACCTTCTTGAGTCTGTTTAATATTTTGTTAAATTTAGTACTTTCATTCAATCCTGTGTCCATATTACTGTTTTGATGCATTTCAAATTCTAAACTCTGTAACTTACATTGTTACTAGAGTTTTTTGGGGTGGATGGATGCACAGGGAGGGAGACAGTACTGGGTTTTATTTTTATTTTTTAGGCCTGAGATTGAGACTTGAACTTGGTTCAGTTGCTCTATCAACTGAACCGTGCTACCAACCCCAATACTGGGTTTTATGTGTACTAGGCATATACTCTACCCCCTGAGCCATGCCTCCAGCCCCATTTATGCCAGGCTGGCCTGGACTATGATCCTACTATTTACATTTCGTGTGTAGTTGGGATGTCACATGCAAGGTTTCATGAACTTTTTGTCCAATCTGGCCTTGAACAATGATCCTTCTAATTACCACCTTCCAGGAGATTTATAGGCCTGAGCCATTGTGCCTGACTATAAAATCCTTGTACTATGAATTTTGGTCAATGCATATATCTTTTAACCCCTTCCTTCTGTTAAGATAGAGAAAATCATATTAAGGCTTAGTCCTTTGGTTTTTTGAATAGATATTTGACTGTCTTGTAATTAGTATATATCCTCCAGAATTAAAGCCTGCTTTTCTGATTGTCTATCTCATGGTCCCATTGGTTTTTTAGTTTAATATATTGACTTCATTGGCTAGTGTTATCTCTAGCACCTACTAAAGCATGGAGAACATATTCAGGTTTGATGAATCATAGACTGGTTATTGTGTTTTTTTCTAAAGCAATTGTAGATTTTTTAATTAAAAATATTTGATACATAATGTTTCATATTATTTTTATAAATAAAGCTAGCATATTCCCATTAGCTTTCCAATTCAATTTTGTTCGAGTGGCTTTGAATCTACCTTTTGTGTCTTGTCTTTTCTTTTTTTCCTTCCTTCCTTCCTTCCTTCCTTCCTTCCTTCCTTCCTTCCTTCCTTCCTTCCTTCCTTCCTTCCTTCCTTCCTTCCTTCCTTCCTTCCTTCCTTCCTTCCTTCCTTCCTTCCGTCCATCTTTCATTCGTTCGTCCATCTGTCCGTCTGTCATGGGGCTTGAACTCTGGGCCTGGGCACTGTCCCTCAGGCTCTTCATCTCAAGGCTAGTGCTCTACTACTTGAGCCACAATGCCACTTCCAGCTTTTTCTGTTTATGTGGTGCTGAGGAATCGAACCCAGGGCCTCATGCATGTGAGGCAAGCACACCCCCTCCCCTCTTTTTTAATGGTGACTACTATTTGATGTTGTTTAAAGATTACGGATTTGTTAGGCCTGGTGAATGTTACTTAGATGGCCAAGGCCAACATAGTGATCAAACCTCATTGTCAGTAAACAACTATTCCTTAGACCAATCTAGGAGTAAGTGTGGATCTGTGAGCTTGTTTTTCATTTATACTCATTCTTTTGTTGGTTTGGTGGTCTTGTTTTAGGCTTATAATAGGGTCACAGCTCTGTTTTTTTCTTTTTGGTGGTTAGTTGAAGAGAAGAGTCTCATAGACTTGTCTGACTGGACTGGCTTCAAATCATGATCCTCAGATATTAGCCAGCTGAGTAACTAGGATTACAAGCATGAGCCACCAATGCCTGCAACTTTGTCCTTCTATGTATGTGATAACTTCTAAATGGATTTGATGAGAATGTAACTAGGGTTTATATAAGCCCTGTGACAGTTTGTCTTTTGATTCAACTCACATCTAATTTTAAGAGAGCTTAGATTGGTGTCTAAATGACTGTCACTTGAGCACTGTACTACCTTTTTCTTTTCTTTCTTTTTTTTTTTTTTGAGACAGGGTTTCATGATCCTTCTGCCTCAGCCTCCCAAGTGCTGTGATTTCTTCTGACGCTTCAAGATTGCTATACCAAAAGGATAAAAAATCCTGACCATGTACTACTATTAGCTTCTTACAGAGAGTAATAGATAAATTTTATGTTGGCAGTTTTAACTTAGTGATTAAATGGACACTATTAGTTGGAAGTTGATAGCAAGTATTAACAGTTTTGTCCCGTGTTGGCCTGAAGGGATTATCAAGAGAAGATATGGTAATGTAGCAAACCAGACTTAACTTGCAGATGTATGTTGAGGATTGTAGATTCTTTTTTTTTTTTTTTTATTTGTGAACATACTGTACAGAGGGGTTACAATTACATGGGCAGGATAATGCGTACATTTCTTACCTAGCATTGCAGCCTCCTCCTTTGTTTACCCTTCCCATCCCTTCCCAGCTTCCCCCCTCCCCCCGATTGTAGATTCTTAATATATGCATCTAGTATGGAATAGTTACTGATCCTCATGTCTTTTTTTCTTATTTAAAGCACAGACCATAGCAGAGCATAACTCCACATAAAAGGCCAGTGTTTTTTTGGCTGTATAAAATCTTGACAAAAGGGCTGGGAAGGTGGCTCAGTGGTAGAGCGCTTGCCTTGCATGCTTGAGGCACCACATAAGCAAAAAAGAAAAAAGCTGGAAGTGGCGCTGTAACTCAAGTGGTAGAGCGCTAGCCTTGAGCTGAAGAGCTGAGGGACAGCGCCCAGGCCCAGAGTTCAGGCCCCACGACCGGACCCTTCACCCCCCAAAAAACAACAACAAAAAAATCTTGACAAAAATAGAGTGAAATTTTAGGGCATAGGTAAAGGAAGTAAGGATTATTTCATATCATCACCCCCAAAATTGTACATTTCTATAATAGCCACATTGACTCAATGCAAAATAACAGTTCATATCAAAGTTGTGTTGGGGATTTTATTTGATCAGAGAGCTGCCGAGTAAATGCTGAATATTAACAGCAAGCTATACATATTAAATGGCCAGTATGCCTAGGCTTTGAAAGTGAAAGTAAATGAATAAACATTTTATATTTAGATCTGTGTGAAGAGATGATAACGCAGTGTATTTATGATTCACCAAACTGTGTGGATTGGTTTGCACCTGACTCATAACTTTGTTTTGTAGAGTGAGAGGGTGCTATGTTAATTTAGATATATTCTTGAAGGTAAGGTGGGTGCTTAGCAGCTGACATACTATAACTTGCTGACATTTTAGAGATTCCGTCAGGTAAAGCAGGTAGGAAGTTGAGAGTAAAAAGATGTAGGTAAAGTGGACAGAAGGTGTGAATGACAGATAAGCTAGTCTTGTTGAATTTCATGATTATGGAAATACAATGTGGAGAAAGAAGTTCTTGGAAAATCTTGGCTGTAAGAGCTACAGGATCTGATTTTAAAAAATAAAGTGTGTATGCCATTCTAATAGACTAATTCTGAGCAAGCCTTATATTGAGTAGAGATTTTGGTAATAAGAAAGATCATAGCCCAGCCATCGCAAAACATACCCTGACAAGTACACTGGACTAATTAACCACGCCCCCCCCCCTTTTTTTTTTGTGGTATCGGATGCTTTCGCCCATTGGCTGATGCTCTACCACTTGAGCAACACCTCTAAACCCAGATTAATCCTTTTGGTTTTAACTTCTTATCGCGCACCCCCTTCCTCCCCTCCCCCCCCCCCCCCCATTTCCTCAATAATTCTGGCAAATTTTCCTTGGCACCAGAATCTCCATAATGGAAAGGACTGCTTCTTGTTTGTTTGTTTCTGGTACTGGGATTTGAACTAAGGGCCTCGTACCTACTAGGTTCTGAGCCATACCTCCAGTCCGGAAAGGGCTACTTCTTAAATTAGCTATGTTAGACTTAATGTATATGCAAAAATATACACAGTATTGATCCTTATTTCAAAGTATATTTATTCTAAGTAGGATTGTCAGAGACTTGAAAACATCAATGAAATTATTTATTGCATTTGAAAAACATACCCATTTATGATCATGGACAATGTTATTCTATGTAATTTAAGTGGCATCAATTGATTTTATATAACTACCTTACCCAGAAGGAAATTGGAAGGATTCTAAATTTTTAGGAATGTAGCTTTAATTCAAGAAACCAAACCAGTGTAATGTCATGTCTAAGGTTATAATACATTTTTGCAAAGCAGATTGTTTTGACTGTAAGATAATGTGGTCAGTTTTATGTCAATATTAGATGTGAAAAGTATAACCAGACAGTGGAAGCTTACTGAGAGCTCTGGTTAATTACCAACCTTCATTTTGGATACTTCATATTAACATAACGAGAGAAGAAATTCTAGATAAAAGTAGAAAATTTTAGAAGTATTACATGTGTCTAACATGATTTTAATGTGATTACATTTTCTACTGGAGGAGCTGTAGCATTTAGTATTCTGCATGGTGCTTATGAAAAGCAGCAAATATTTTTTAGCATTTACTACATGCAAGCCTTAGGACTTAGTACGTGAGTAAATCGGGTTGCTACAGGGGCTTGTTTTAGGGATGAAAGACCCAAGGCATACTGAGGTTGAAGGAATTATCAAATCATAGGTTTAAATGTAGACCAGACCTCTTAGGTGTGTTTATTTGTAGTTTCTTGGGTGGTAGTGCTATGGTTTGGAAATGAGCCCCTTCCCCCCAAGTCTCAGAATATTTGGTTCCTAACTGATTGGGAGATGATTGTATTATGAGGACTGTAACTCATGAATTCATAATTTGATGGTATTATTGGGAAATGGTAGAAACAAAGATATGAGGGCTAGTTAAAGGTCACTGAGGAGGGATATACTCTTCATATCCTGCCCGTAATGCTTGGCTATGAGTCCAGCAGCCTCCTCTGACATATACTGCCTTCACCATGATGTTCTGTTTCACCACAGGCCTATAGCAGTGGAGCTAGCCAAAACCAAGGAGCAAAGCTTCTGAAACCATAAACCAAAATAAATCCTCTTACTTTAAATTGTTTTCTCAACTACTGTGTTATGGCAATGACATGATTAACACACACACACACACATCTATGTTTTTATATATACATATGTGTGTGTGTGTGTATGTATGTATATATATATATATATATATATATATAAAATTTAAGTCTTGCTTCCCCCATCTTCTGAGTTGTGGGGCTTGAACTTGGGGCCTTGGCAGTGCTCTACCACTTTTTTTTTTTGTGCCAGTCATGGGGCCTGAACTCTGGTCCTGGGCTCTGTCCCTTAGGTCTTCAGCTCAAGGCTAGCACTCTACCACTTGAGCCACAGCGCCACATCCAGCCTTTTCTGCTTATGTGGTGCTGAGGAATCTAACCCAGGGCCTCATGCAAGCAAGGCAAGCACTCTATCAGTGAGCCACCTTCCCAGCCCCCTGCTTTACTATTTTGGATTTCTTGGTGATTAATGGAAGATAAGAGTCTCATGGACTTTCTTTCCCTGGCTGACTTGTAACCCCCAGGATGATCCTTTGATCTCAGCCTCCTCAGTAGCTAGAATTACAGGCATGAGCCAGGCTTATGTTTTAAGAGACCTAAATTTCTCATAACTAGTCATAACTAGTCATAACTAGTTTTCTTTATCTCTTTTTTCTTGGGAAATTAGTAGTCTTATACAGCTTCTTTCCTTTTTTTTTAAAAAACAAATCTTGGGAGCTTGAGGCTTGACTAAGGTAGTAGAGCACCAGCCAATCAATGGAAGGAAGTGTCAGATACTGAGTTCAAGTACAGGTCTTGGAAGGAAAAAAAAAGTGTGGCCCCATGTTAGAATCTTACGTGTTCTTATCCAAAGGAGAACATTTATGATTATCAGCATAAGTAAAGATACGGCATGAAATATAATTTCCTTTGTTCCCAGTGTAGTGCATTACTGAGGGGTTGAACCCCAAGGCTTTGTACATTCTTTGACCTTCTTCCTCATTCTACCACTAATCTATATCACCAGTCTGTGGGAGATGTTATTAATTTTAAATTATACTCCTAGTCTAGAAGATGAATAATGTAATATAGTATGTATTTACTGGAATTATGCTATATGTGTGGGAACAGTGTAGTGATGAGGAAATAGCTACTCTTCAAGATTGTACTTATTCAACCTTACAGACTTTCTAAGCTTCACCCTTGGATAATCACAAAAGTAGATCACACAGAGCATGCAGCATGGACACATGGGCATCTTACAAAGTGTTGACATGAAGAGTAAGTGTATGTTCTCCAGAAATTCCTTAGAAATATATCCGACTTTTAAAAATGTCTATAATGGGCTCCATTTTGTAAGTAATTCACAGACTTTTATACTTACATATCTTCCCCATGAGATAAACCAGTGTTTATCAATGAAAGCAGTTGGTTATATTCTTTGCCTTGGCCACCAGGAATCCTGATTAGGAACAAATTGTTTTATATTACAGATAACTATTGCTCTACCAGGGCTTCATTACCTTTTTTTAGTAGATTATCAAAAACCCTTTAGGATTTCACTAAAATCTGGAATTCACATATGACATTGTACTAATTTCTAGATGTTATTGCTTTCTCTGAGACATAGCCTGAACACTTGGGGTTAAGAACCCTGCTTTGGTAAATGTAGCCTAAAGCAGTCTTTCTGCCTAACAGGCCAGGCAGGCAGGGACTTGTAAAATATGAGCTCTGATTTTTGCTTAATCCATGGACCTCTTGATGATGGTATCTCATAAGCCAGAGAGTGAGAGCACCAAGGTATGCTGTTTATAAAGGTCAGCCTCCCTAGGAACAAAGCTAGAAAGATTGAGAATAGATGCAGCAGTGTGAGGTACAAACAAAAAGAACCCTTGCTTTTGAACTTTTTGTGTTCCATTTTCTGTTTCTATATATATGAATGTTATTCTGTTTCCTTGAATATAGAATTAGTTACTATGTAAATGATAAATATGTTATTTCCAGACATTTTGGGAACTGAATAATGGTCCGTGATGTATTTGACAACATTAGTTTCATATTTTATCCTATTTTGGACATAAGCCAGGTTGTGTTCTACCATTCAACAACATTTATATGACAAGTTTTTGTTTATCATTAACTTTTTTTGTGGTTCTCGTGATGAAACACGAGCTAATACAAATGTCTTTTTTTTTTTTTTTTTTTAAGAAAAATCATTTTGGAGAAAAAGCAGCCTGGAGCTTTGTTAACTTTTATTACAAATATGAGTTTCAAAAGATGAAATTATTATGCTAAACACAATCGTGTCTGTGCCGTGAAGCTCTTGTGAAGAGCTGTGACTCTTTGCATCTCTTTTCTGGCTTTTTGGTGGTGAAGTCCTTGAAAGTTGTAAAAGGCTTTGGGGATTGCCTCTGAGGCTGCAGTTTTAAATCTCATTCCTGAATAAAGGATGAGTTATGGCCTCAGTGGGTCAGAGTTGTTCACAGATGGCTCTTTCATTTTGGATTTCTAGCTGGGGCTCCTTAGGAAGCCTTGGGCTGGATTTTGTTGTTAGGCCTGTATTGGGAGGAGAGAAAATATTTAGTTTTTGTGCTTTGCAGGTTAGAATACCTCATTGTACTTGTCTTGAAGATTTCTTGCTTTTTAATGACCCTTAAAAAAAAAAAAATTGAAAGGGAAGGTTCCAGATCCATTCCTTAAAAGCGTTTACAAAACTTTCAGTGGGTGAGGAATAGGTCAAACTCATGCTAAGGAGAGATGATTTGGAATAGGTTCGACTTTCATCTCTTTTTCTCTTGTATCTTTGTAAAGAAATTTTGTAGTGCATTTTGTCTAAGGGAGATTTGTACCCAGATGGTTAGATATATTTAAAGAAAAGGGAAAACAAATCTTTAACAGACCTTGAATAAATCTATTATATATCTGAGAGGAACCTGAAAATGTTGGGAGCATACAAGTAAAATTAATGCAAATACCTGATTTTTTAAAAAACGAGGTGAGGGCTGGGAAGGTGGCTCAGTGGTAGAGTGCTTGCCTTGCTTGCATGAGGCCCTGTGTTAGATCCCTCAGCACCACATAAACAGAAAAAGCTGGAAGGGTGCTATGGCTCAAGTAGTAGAGTGCTGGCCTTGAGCTGAAGAGCTCAGGGACAGCGCCCAGGCCCAGAGTTCAGGCCCCACAACTGGCAATCAATCAATCAATCAATAAGTGAGGTGTGAAGCTTTATGTAAGATTTTCAAGACTAAATTGAACAAAAGTTATGTTAATAAGCTTGGTCTCTAACTACATAAAACATGGGATTTGGTCCTTTTGTGTGATTTAAAACCCTATCACTTATATGTCTGCTACTACATTGATTTTAGCTGTAAAATTGTGTGCTGTGCTTCCTGACTCTACACTGGTTTTGTGGAGGATCCTGATGTGAGAGCTCTCTTAGACTCACTGATCCTAGCACCTCTGGGTTTAGGAAAAGGTTGGCTTTCTTTATTCCTTTGTTTGATATTTCTGTGCTTTGATGGGGCTGGAGAAGAAGGAATTAAATCCTGGCAAGTGTGGCTGTTTATTGGCAGTCAGTTCCTGGTCATTAGGACAGTTGCTGCCCAGGCATAGCATCCGGTTTGAAGATATTGATGCCAACTGAAGAACACTAGTTAAGAATCTTTTACTATTCATACCCATGGAACTGTTATCTAGGTAGAATAAGTCATGTAGGGAGCCTAATTTTACCAGCATGGTCAGCACCTGTCAACTTACCAGGAGTGGTGCACTAGTGATGCTAGGATCTATCACAGCTTATTACTGAAATAGAGGCCAAGTTGCTGTTTACTTGGTGCAAGCACCTGGGACCTCCTTTAGAACCCTCTCAGGATGTGACTGTAGTCGATTGAATAGGCCTGGGAAAGTCTGAACCTCACCTTCTGTTCAGTTGTTTTTAGGTTTCAATAGAAAAAACAGTTTCTTATTCCACATATTTTGTGCCTCTTTTAATCTTTACTTTCCTAGCATAATTAACCTGTCCGTGAATAATAAAGACATGATGATTAGTTGTCCTTTTTACAGCTTACATATTTGGCATTGTAGAAGGGACATGGTACAAAATAACTTTTTATTTAAGATTTCTTATCTATCATAAATGGCTTTTCAAGTTTCACATGTTCACATTGACAAGTTATCAGGGAAGTTCTGAAAGAAGAGAGACATCCACTTTTTACAGTATACACAATTTTAATAACAAACTTTCTTGTACACTGTACTTTATTACCCTCCCCCCTCCCAAGACACCCTATATAGTAGTATTTCCTTCCCATCCCACCCCACCTCCCACCCCACAGAAAATGGCTCTTAAGGGTGACTGGATACAATATGTTTGGACTGTACTTTGAGTTTCCAGTCTCAGTGTTGATAGATTCACCAAACATTCAATATATCAGACTATTTTTTTTTTAATTCAAGAAAAGGTTAGTTGAAAGGCTGCAGAAGTTTCCAAATGTTTGCCATAGTAGAACAAAGGCTTAAACTGATTTTCTGTTTGTTTTTGGCCATATTCAAATAGCTATCATTTGCCCCTGGTTAGACAGAGAAATATTTAAATTTCTATAAATGACCTCATTGTCTTTTTTCTTTGTCTTCTTTTCTGTCTCACTTTAACCAATAAGATATGAGAAGTGTGTCCCCAAACACACTTTGGGGACTTTCTGTTGTATTAGGAAAACTGTCATGTAATTTAGCTGTTAAAAATTGATGTTGATACCAGAGAGGTAAGAAGATTTTATTTACTTCCCCTCCCTTCCCAGCTCTGTGTGGGAAGTATGAAAATTAGGACTCAGATCTAATGCTATTAACAGGGTTCATTTTTATTAGGAAGATGGAGTCTACTTTTTGGTAACTAGCAATTAGAATAAGCAGATGGATTTTAGTAGTTATTAAGTAGAGTTGGGAAGTCTATTCAGTTCCATTCATTCAGTTGGTACAGGAATTAACAGGTACATCAGAAATTACATTTGTTAGTATGTAGTTTTGGCTTAAAAATTAATGTACTTGCTTTTTGATGCTGGCACTGAACATTCTCAGTTGGGTGTGGATTTGCAAATTTACTAACTCCCACTGTCTTTTGTATTTCCTGGCAAGCTATAGATATGAGTAGAAACAATTGTAAAATAGTTCTTGCTTCGTACATAGATATGGTATCATAGTCATCTTTTGCTTTCCTTTTTCCAAGAGGGATTATTTTCCTGGTTCTTAATAGTTATTTTCTTCTAATCGTGAAAATGGGTGTGGGAGGTGAGGAGGAGAGTGACAAAGAGAATAACCCCACCAAAAAACTCAAAAGCCTGACATTGTGGCTAGAATCTGCAGTGTTGCTGTGGTGGGCTTCTACCCTGGCCAGTTGGTAAAGGCAGCACAGGTATTTAAGTCTCATTTTCAACCTTGTGTTGATACCTAGTCACAGATAGACAACTATGAAATATAACCTGCTTTCTGAAGGCAATTAAAAGGAAATTTGTGCGGAGGATGAAAGGAAAAATTACTAGTTCATATTGTCATTTTTCTCAGCAAACATTACCAAAAACATGGAATATATATGTATATACATATACACACATATACTCTATGTGAGAAAAGTATTCCTTGGTGGCCTTGGCAATGCTCTTCCTCTGAATTACTAAACACTATGCTTTCCACATACATAAGGAGTTTGCCAGTTTGTCTCCTTTAGGATTAATATAGAGATTCCCATCATAGAAGGAGGAGAATATTTCTTATCCTCATATTCACAGTTGAATTAATTTTGGGCAGAGTTATGCAGAGTACTCCTATCTTTCAGGTTGATGGAATCCTGTATCCTCAGAGCTGTATCCTCAGTGACAAGCTATCTGTCACCTGACAAATGGCAGTGGTCAACCTGAAAGATGGGTTGGTAAATTTCTGCTCACTGAGGGCCTCTCATTATGGGAGCTTCCGATTTCTAGCCCCATTGTGAGAAAGTAGTGCACTATGCTTTATGCTTGAAAATTAGCATCTGTTTCTGTCTAGGCAAGCCCCAAATCTGTTTTAATAAGAGATGAAATGCTCACCACTCAAGATCAACTGAACTGAACAAGGCTGAGGATTTGCCAAACTAATTACTCTCCCTTAAACCTGTAGAGAGCATTTTTAACCATAATTTGTGATCTTGTCTTTATAAAGTGATATATATATATACACACACATTATATTTATATATATATATATATATATATACACATATATGTGTGTGTATATATATGATATATATATATATATATCATATATATATATATATATATTGAGAGGGAGGGAGGGAGAGAGGAGAGAGAGGTGTAGTTACCCTTTTTGGTATTAAAGGAGAAAAACTATAATTAAGTCTTACTGGTTAAACTAACTGGTTAAACTAACATGTTTTCATTTTTCTAGAAAGAAAATACACCCCAAATAAAGGGTATAATGTTAAGGGACATGTTAAGGAAAGATGTCTCTCTTTTTTATGGTAGTGATTTCCTCTAAGGATTTATGCCTTTTTTCACATACAGTAAGTGACAGTTGTAAAAACACCTAGTCTTCTAAAATCAAATAATGCTCTACCATCATAGTTTTACCACATATGTAGAATCTTCTTTTATGGGGGAAAATATGTAAGAATTGTGTGTCTAAATCCCAAATATGTCATAGTTTCTCGATGGAAATCATCATTGAAGAAATTGAACACTCATGGTTCTTTCTTGCATGAAAAATGTGGCATCATTGTATTATTATGCAATATTTATATCTATGTTGGAAAGGCTCTCTCTGGTTGGTTTCCAGTGCAGATCCCTGGACCTTGCTTGTTTGGTGTAGATTATATATAATTTAGTTGCCCAGAAAGTTCAGCTAACCTGAGAATCAGGTTTCCAAATCATTCTTTGCTTTTCATCTCTTCACCTCTGTGCTGCCTTCCAGTTACTGCTGTGTGGCAGTATAAGCACGTCAAGTGTTGCACCATAAGAGTCACCTCAGTGATATGTTGGTCCTGCCTCAAAAGGAATCACACAATCTGAATGCGTATTTTTATTGAAAGGGAAAAATCAGTTTTATAAAGTAATTTTTTATGGATCCTTTATAATAATCGGTGTCATGACTTTTGCTACCCAATTATTTTTAATTTGTCTCTTTGAGGTTTAAAGATTTAAAGAAGATAGAAGCTTAAAACTCCTTGTCAAGGCTTATTTAAACATGACAGGAGTGGGAGATGATAGATAACTTTTAGAGGGGTATTTCCTAAACTTGATTGAACATGTTAGGATTGTTTAATTGACTCAGTTTATCTTTTCTCAAATAATTTCTAACCCTTTACAAACGTAAATAAAGGACTTAGTAAGTTAATCAGTAAAATGGCAATTTAATACATTTAAAAATAGTCAAAATGCCACAAAAATCAACATGTCTATTACAAGTCAGACTAAAGATATATGATCAGTCTTTGTAATTATTCAGTATTGATTTCATTGTAATGAGGTCTTTTTACAATCATTTGGATTCACTTACTGTTTAAATATGTTAAAGAATTATTTCAGATTATTAGAGTTACATAAAGAATTTTGATTTTGTGATGTGGACCTTGATATCTTCTAGCCCAAGGTGTGTGTAGGGGGGTGGTGGTAAATCTCTGGAAGAAGAGAGTGTTTAATATTTATCAGCCTGTAGCATACATGTACATCTACTTCTCACGCTGGCAGATTATAGATATGTAATAGTAAATAACCAAATTATACAAGAGAACTTTGCTGACTCTTTTAAGCAGAAAGCCAGTTGGTATATTGGGTGTAGAGCAATGATCAAACAGGTATTGATCCATATCTGTTTTTGTTCAATAGCTTTTCCCCAAACTGTTTTCAGTAGAAAAACATAGCATATGGAGACCTTAGTATAAATGTTTGCACACAATAATATATAATTACATACATGAAATGTCTTATTTTGAAGCATTTTAGACTTTCCAACAAGAATGCAAATTAATGTGAGCATTGCTTCATTTAACACTTAAAATATGGTTTCATTAAAAAAATTAAAAATACTTTAACACTTGAAAAACTAAGTCTCCACTTGGTTTGGCTTAATGTCACCAATGGTAAAAATTAGATAATGTATTTATCCCCTACTATGTAAAATAGGTTACTTATCTGATGTGATTTTTGATGACAAGTAGATATTATACTTCACATTCTTTGTATGGCAGCTGCTGACACTTGCACTGTCCATAACCATTAATGATGATGAAGGGTCCTTCATGGGTGGGTTCATACTCATTATACGGTCCTTGGTCTGACATGTTTGACATATGGAGTCGTGTTTGGGATCGGAGCTGCCTGTGGTTCTGAATCATTGAGCACTGTCTAATTCTTCTTAAAGTGGGAGGGCAGCACTTCCTGGAGATAAACACTATAAAAATAATAAAAAAGAAAGAAAACAATAAAGCCATTGTTCCTGTAATTACTCTCTGAGTAAAGATGGCATTGTCTGGTTCAGGAAAGTGTTCCTCTGTAGTAACTGCTATGCCTGCAGTAGTTGGGATTTCTTTGTCTCCCACATGGTAACTTGATGAGCTTATTCTTTTTGTATATTCAGTGGTTGGATCTCTGTAAGTTGTAGCCATGGCAGTAACAGTGGTTGATAAATTCCAGCAGAGCTGAAATCCATGGACTGCATCTAGAATATCTTCTCCTTGGGTGTGGTCAGGGCTGTGGCATAGGATGGAATGCTCCCACCGACCTTGGAAACTGCCTAACCAGGAGGCCAGAGCACATATTCGGGGGCTGCATTCCCATAAGTTGCCTGAGAGGCCCACAGTTGTGAGGGATCTCAGGGAGCTTAAGATCTTGGAATCAAGACTGTTTAACTTGTTGTTATCCATGAGGAGTATTTTAAGATTAGGCATCGTTTCAAATACTGTCAAGTCGATGGCTTTGATTTCATTTCCAGACAGATCTAGCTTTTCTAAAGTGCTCCAGGTCCACTCCATCCCACATGTCAAGTTGCTAATTTTGTTCCATTGTAAGAAGAGCGTGTGCAGACTGCTTAGCCGGAGGAAATGAGCAAAATTAATCTTTGTCAGCTGGTTGTGCTCTAGGTGAAGCTCTTTCAGTTTGATTAATCCTGCAAATCCATTTCGAGCCAAACTTCGCAAACGATTTGTGCTCAAATCCAGAAACTCCAGACTACGACAGTCCCAGAACAGACGTACTGGGATAGTCCGCAGGGAGTTGGAACGTAAATGCAAGGTCTGCAGCTTCCGAAGGCCATAGAAGAGCTCTGGATGCAGAGATGACAGCTGATTAAAAGACAGGTCCAAATTTTGCAGGTTAATTAGTTGGGTAAAAGTTGTGTTTGGCAAGTAAAATATTTTGTTGGAACTTAAGATCAATTCCTTAAGTTTATATAGTCCTTGGAAAGCATCTTCTTTTACTGTTGAAATTTGATTGTGATCTAAGTGAAGCCAGGTAAGTTGACTGAAGCTGGCAAATTGATCTCTTTCAAGCTCTGTGATATGATTGTGCCTCAGGGACAGGCCCAGAGAGCCCTTGTCTGTGGCGTTTGGCACTGAGTGGAAGCCCTGAGAGTCGCAGTAGAATAGCAGCTTCTCACAGCGGCATTTGGGTGGACATGCCATACCCAGGGCAGGCAGCATTTTAAAAATCATACTCATTGCATATATTGCTGCCAGCATAGGGGCCCCTAATGGCCACTTGAAATGTAAGCCTGCAGAATATGATTTAAGGAAAACAAGAAGATAGGATATGTTTCAGCAGAACATATAGGCTGTTAAAAACAACAACAATAACAACAGAACATTATGATGAAAGATTTCACTGCATAAAACTTACTTTCATTTGCTGCAGAAAAATTAACCTTGTTAGTATGACAGGAGCACAACTTAAACCTTTTGAGAAGCTAAAACATTTCTATCATCAACGATATATGTATGCCTTTGCCTAACCCTCAAAATCCAGACTGACGATGATTTCTCATAAAATGTGATCAGTGGCTTATTTTAAAAGTATGAGTCCTTGTTGACTGTAAAAAACATAAATTAATCGACTTACCCATTCTTCTGTGCACATTGGAGGCTGCATTCAGTCGAGGTTATTAGACTCAACGCAGTGAGTCTGTAAAAGGCTCTAACATACAGGAGCCTTTGACCAGTTTCCTGTTTTCTGTGTTCCAGGCTTTCCTATTAAAATTGAATCCACCAGGGTGAGTTGTTTTTTTCCTTAGGATATTCCTCTAGCAAGCATTGGTTTCATTTTCCATGATGTTCAGATTCCCAAAAACAGTTATGAATGCAAGTTATTAATTTTTTTTCTCCTTGATTGCTGCTGGTCATCAAAGCGTCAGTCTTTCTGTTCCGTAGCCGTTAGTTCTTTTGGTCTTAACTTGTTGATGGCAGATGGGCTGCTTGTTGCAGAGAAGAGCTCCTGGAGCAGCATGAGTGCATTTACTGAAAAGCTTTTCCGAGAAACGGCACAAGAATGGATTTGCTTATGTGCTGCGACCACACAGAACTGTATATAGGCTGACGTCACTGGGTGACGTGTCTTTTGTTTGGGTTTTCCAGAAGCTTTACTGTTAAAAAGCACTGTGCTTTGTAACAGTATTGGGGTCTTGAAAGACCTCCCCCCCCCAATCCCCCCAGTTACAATAATGCAAGAAAGAAGAACTACTGACTTTAAAACGTTTTGTGTTCCTTCTGTGTAGAAGCAGCAGTGAGGTTGTAATAAAGGCTGCATTCAAGAAGAACCATCTGAACAGTGAGTTGGGCTAGCAGAGTGATGATTTTTAATGCGTGTGAGAGTCAGTGTTGTACTGCTGATTCTCAGAGTGATTATCTAAATGGGCAGAAGCAAGCATAATTGATTTATGAAGTACTGATTTAATGCCTATATAAGGTAGTGCCGTTGCTGGTAGTTTGGAAAGCTACTCAATTGCTTTGTTAAGATCAAAGTATGACTGTGATTTGCTTTTAGATGTGTTGTTAAACTAAGTGGGCTTAGCTTCTTTGTCATTAAGTGCTTAACATAAAGCAAGAATAAAAGGGTGGGGATTCCAAAAGAAAGCATTTTACCCTCTTATTTTCCTTTGAGAATTTCAGGGAAACTAAGATGTTTCCTTCTCTGTCCTATTTTATAGCAATGTTTTGTCATTATGTTGATTGAAAAAAATAATGCTGCATTGATCTTTGGATGGCCTATTAGAAGAAAAAGGCAAGTTGGTATTGTCATTTGATACACATGACCCAAGTGCTAAGAGTGGAACAGAGGTGATTTCAGATAAATAATGGAATGTGAGTGGGTTCTAACATGGTTCCTGGTTTTACCTCAGCATTTCAACCTACTTAACTAAAAGTAACAGCTAGTAATGGATTGGAGGGTCTATGGCACTGAAATACAATAGGACATTTTCACACTAGCTCCTACTGGCACCCTTAAGAACTGAATTTTGAGTCTCACACTAGCTCTTGTTGGGATCTTTCTTGTGAATACAAAAGGTCACTTGTACATTGGAATAGGATTTTTACTTTGGTTTGTTTTTGCTTGATTTCACTATCTCCTGATTGGATAGTGCTATCACTTTACAAACTTTGACTATGAATGAGCAGCTCCAGGTTAGTGTTGTAAAAATGCTAAAGATGTTTCTAGCATGAGTCAATGCCATGCTTTCAAGCCTACTAATATTAATGCCTTTAATACATGATCTGACTGTATATACCTATTTCCCACCCCCAGCCCCATACCTTTGGCATTTTCCTTAGTTTTGTTTCTGACCTGAGCCAGAAATATACTGTGTCTATGAAACAAGATTTTCTGAGGTTTTCATTTACTGGGAAAGTCTTAAGAAGTCATTACCTTAAGAGGTAAAATTTTTGTGCTTGAATGTGGTACTTGAGTGAGGACTAGAAGACATTAAGCACTGTGTAAAAGTTCTGTGGAAACAATGCAGATATAGTTTTTTGAGTTCTAAAAGTTATCCTAAGGAGCAAGTTTAATTGACAGAAATGCTGTGGAGAGAAGTCAGCAAGAATACTCCAAGGGACAGTAGAGACAGGTCTGACATTTGTGAAGGAAGAAGGGAAGGGGACTGACTCAGTGTAATTCACTGGCTAAGTAGAAGTCTTCAAGCCTGTGAGATTTTGCTCACATCCTGAAGAATGAGTTTTCACTAGCACTTGTACCACCATGTTCCTGTGTGATCCTGCTCAGGAAGGGAGAAGAGAGATGAATGTGTCCTTTTGTAGATGGAGCAATGCCACTGCCCCATTGACCTCAATTCCCTCTATAGTCCATCTCAATAGGTTTGTTATATGGATGAGCTTGTGAAATTTTGTTGCTTGTACTGTTTTCTGTTAAGGTGTGGATCTATCACACTAGGTTTCTGAAACTCATTTGCTAGGATCTTGCCCCCAACGGTTCCCAAGAGAAGAGTCTCAGAGTCTTTTAAAATTTGTTTTTAATGGAAAAGAAATAAGGTGAAGCCTTTTCGTGGTGCATGCTTGTAATCCCAGCATCCCAGAAACTGAGGCAAGGAGGATCATGAGTTTGAGCCAAGCTTTAGCTTCAAAGCAAGATCATGTTTCCAAAAATAGCCAACAGCTACCACCATTATATCACCCCTCAGAATGCTGTAAATGTCTTACTGAAGGCAGCCATATTCTGGTGAAAAAACAAAAACTTTACTGATACAGAAAACAAGTTAAATTCTTTTAGCCACTTTAATTCCTTGGGTGAAAAAGCAGCAAGTCAGTTGGGTTAAGACAACCATAATTAAGAATGAATTATATGTTAAAAATTATGAAGAAAAAAAAATCTCCTTGCTCTTGGACTCTTAGTTCTTTTGTTCCTTGCCTACTTCTTACATACTAATGAATGGAAACTACCTAAATCGTATTATTCCAGTACTATTATAACAGAATTGTGGGCAAGGAAAGTTGCCCAGAAAAACAGAATGCAGTCATTATTGTTATTTTAAGTAAGAACGATGTCCTGTGTTGCCCAGGCTGGCCTTTACTCAAGATCCTCCTGCCTCAGTTTCCCGAATAGCTGAGATTATCGATATTTACTACTATACCCAATAAGTCGTCATCATCTCATGACTTTAGGAAAGTGGGAAGTTGTTTGCTGCATTATAATGTGGAGAGAACATGGTTCTTACTAGGTCAGTAGCTATCTTTCTCACCTGCCTACTTTTTTATTCAAAAAGTTGAAGCTGTTGACCCAAAGAAGATGAAAGCATTTTTGTCTGAATCTGTAGAATAATGCACAATTCCCATTGATGGAAGTTTGTGCTACTTTGTTGTCTTTATTCTAGTTTACCTTTATAGATGTCTTCCTTTTTTCCGAAATAAACTGGTTCTTAGGTTTCATCTTAGAGCAGCTTTCTTCTACATATGCCTTTGACATAAAGTAGCAGCACTACTTCTGGAAAATGATGTCTGTCATCTCTTTCAATTCTCAGTTCTTTAGGTGTTAAGAATAGTTTGAAAGCCAGGTGCAGGTGGTTTGTGTCTGTAATCCCTAGTTACTTGGGAGGCTGAGATCTGAGGATCACAATTCAAAGCCAGCCCAGGCAGGACAGCTCATGAAACTCTCATCTCCTATTAACTGTCAAAAAATCTGGAAGTGGAGCTCAAGGACAGTTGCCAGGCTGGTATCGCCCCCTCCCCCCCCCCAAAAAAAACAAAACAGAGTATAGTTTTAAGTAATATAGTGAGTCAGTGTAGCAGGTTTCAGATAATTGTCTACATTCCTCTGTCTAAGTTTGCTTTGAGTATATTGCTAACTGGGGAGAAGCAGACATAAAGATATATAAATAAATGAAATTTTCTCTTTCCATGGTAAATAACTTCATATTTGCTTTATATTAAAAGCCAAATGTTTCTTTAATTGTATGCTGTAAGAATTATGTCTAAGGACCAGTGTTGCACCAAAGTGTCCTAGACATGTTAAAACAACAATCATTCATTCATTGAGTGTTAATCTGGGGATTTGAACTCAGGGCCTGGGTGTTATCCCTGAGCAGCTCAAGGCTAGCACTGTATCATTTGAGCAACAGCTCCATTTCTCAATTTTTTTGGTAGTTATTTGGAGATCAGAGTATCATGGACTTTCCTGCCCAGGCAGGCTTCAAACCTCACTCCTCAGATCAGCCTCCTGAATAGCTAAGATTACAAGTATGAGCCTGGCAAACAGATTTATTTATTTGTTTGTTTGTTTATTTGTCATGGGCCTCAACTCAGCTCCTCAGCTCAAGACTAGTGCTCTACCACTTGAGCCACAGCACTACTTCCTGCCCTTTCTGCTTATGTGGTGCTGAGGACTCGAACACAGGGCTTCATGCATGCAAGGCAAAGCACTTTACCACTGAGCCACCTTCCCAGCCCCAAACAGATCTTTTTGCTGGCACTCTTGATGGCTGCCTGAAAAAATCTCTTCAGTTTAAAAAAAAATTTAAAAAAAATAAAGCAAAAAGCTAAACCCAAAACAGTAGCTTTTAGAGTAGAAGTCCTAGGTTTTGTTGGTCTGACTATGTCCTCTGCTGAAACACTTTTGGATCTTGGTTAGCTTCAAACATTCTTTATTGTTTTCTTAGGAAGTCCTATTGCCACTGCTAAGCCAGATACACATATATCAAAATTAAATGTGAGGGCATACCCTACTCAATGAAATAGAGCCTTTTAATTAGGTAGGAATTGAGGATCACTAATTTTAGTTTGCCCACAACTTCCAGTAAGTCATCAAGTTGAGTATCTGAAGAGCCTAAATCCTTAATATCTGCAAATCTAAAACTTTAAGATAAGTCTATGCAAATATTCAAGGAAACTCTAAAACCAGGAATACTCTGATCCTAAGCATTTTGGACAAGAAATTGTCAATGTTCCAGAATTACTTTACCTAACATTGATACCTTTATTTTTGCACAGATAAAACTTACAAATTAAATTTTATTACTTAATTTTAAAAGAAATAGTCTTATTTTACATATCAATATGCTTTCTACTTTCTTGAAGTTTCATGTGTTGTGTATATATATGCAATAATCCTTGTTATATTTAAGGTGATTGGAACCTTAAAATTACGTAAGTGATTAGTTACCTAAAAGGTTTATTAAATAAGTACTTTCTAATTGCAACTCTTGACTAGCGAGGCATAAATTTCTATTTCCTGTAGTAAGACAAATTAATTTTTGAGGAAGTTTGGCAAAGACAGTATTAATAGATTCAGAGTGTGGGCTGGCATTGTATCTTTGGGGGGTAAGGTGGGAGCCTGGTGCTTACTAGAGTGGAGCAGTACTGCTGAGTGACACCTCCCTCCCTGTTTTTCACAGGTTATTTTTAGGATAGGAGCTCACATCCCATCTGGATGTATAGCTGAGCCATGATCTACCTATTATCCCTGGGATCACAAGTGCATCCCTGCCCCTTCTATGGAGATGGAATTGCATCAATTTTCTACCATGGCTGTCCTGTGACATAGTGATTCTCCTGGTCTCGGCTTCCCATGTAGCTTGAGATGATAGATGTAGCTTGCTTAGCCATGGGTTGGGAAGGGTCTTTTCTGGCCTTGAACTTCCATCCTCCACTTTTTAGCCACCTCCCCTCCTACCTTTGGTGCCCCCCCCCCACCCCCAAGCTTGGATTACAAATATAAGCCACTGGCACCCAGCTTGGCATTATATCTTAAAATGAATTTTCTGGTGTGACTAATTTTTGCTGGTATTAAGTTAAAAAAATCCTTCCATCAGGCTGGGAAGGTGGCTCAGTGGTAGAGCGCTTGCCTTGCATGCCAGAGGCCCTGGGTTCGATTCCTCAGCACCACATACGCAAAAAGGAAAAAAAAAGCCGGAAATGGTGCTGTGGCTCGGCCCAGAGTTCAGGTCCCACGACCGGACCCCCCCCCCCCCCCCCAAAAAAAAAAAAAAAAAATCCTTCCATCCAAACTGAGGCAGTCTAAGTTACAGATTGGGGTCTCATGAGGTCCGTGAACCCAACCTTTGGGATTCAGATTCCATGTATTTTCATGATTCTGAAAGCTGACACTTGAGATGCAGATCCACTACTGGCTTTTTGCTGGTTAATTAGAGATAAGGTCTCATATTTCTCTACCTGGGCTGACCTTGAACTGTGATCCTCAGACCTTAGCTTAGTGAGAAGGTAGGATTACCCGCATAAGCCACCAGTGCCCAGTAATCTTGGATATTTTGATCTTGAGAGTTTTCAGTAACTAAGCATCGTTAAGTTGACTTAGTTCTCTTCTGACCCATAGAAGAATAAACCACACCTTATTTCTGCTGATTGTAATCCTTATTCCTGTTGTTAATGACACCCCTATCTCAGATCACCACCTGCATGAATATTAGTGGACCATTTAATTTTATTACCAATACACAAGTGCAGGAGGAATTTGAAAGGAATGGGACTGATTTGATTTGATACTGACCATATCAATTCACAGCTTCTGTCATAAGTCCTCTCTTACCTCCTTTCTGTCCTCTGCTAAATAACATCCCTCAATATTTTTTTCTCTTTTCTTCTCTAACATTTCTTAGAGATAAGTGACATTGTTCCCACTTAACAGAAGGTAAGAGATAAAGTGAATAACAAATTACATAAGACACATAATAAGCACACAGCCACATCTCCCTGTCCCCACTAATTCACCAGAGATGTCTTATGTATGTGTATGAACATCATACCTATACAAAAATGTCCCAAAGGCACCAAATTCCTTTGTCCATTTGTATTTCTTCTGGGATTATTAAAGTGTTAGAGAAAAAAGGTCACTTTTTTGTGAGAACACATTTTAAATATATTTCATAGTTCAGTATAGTTTAGATCTTACTAGATCTCAGCTGCACCTGAGATAATAACTTTTATCTCTTTGCTTTCAAATTGCATGTATTTCATTTGTGTGTAGTTATTGAGGCACCTTCCCAAAAGATAATATGTTCCTTTCTATGTACATTAAGCTTAGCCTGGAAATTCTAAAAATATGATCAAGTAATTTTACAAAGCAGTCTGATTTAAGCTGCATAATATATATTATTAATTCTGATTGGTCATGGTACATCGATTTTAAATTTTACTTTAAAGTCACAGTTTTAGAGCTGGGCACCAGTGGCTCACCTATAATCCCAGCCACTCAGAAGGCTGAGATCTGAGAACTGTGCTTTGAAGCTAACCAGGGCAGAAAGTCTGTGATTCTTATTTCCAATAGACTACTAAAATAGCTGGGAGTGGAGCTCTGACTCAGGTGGTAGAGCACTAGCCTTGATTGAGCAAAAGCAGCTTAGGGACAGTTCCCAGGGCCTTAAGTTCAAGTCCAAGGACCTTACAGCCCTCCTCCCCTTCCAGATCTCAGTTCTTGCAGTTTACCGGGACTAGTTCAGTAATTAAATTGCTGAATGCTTAACCTTGAGTTAAACTTTTTATCTTTTTAGGGAAAGAGGGTGAGATTGACCCTCTTTCAGCCTAGCCTAGCCTGACCTTAAACTCTATAAATACTTCTGCCTTAGCCTCCCAAATGCTGGGATCACAGGTGTACAGGTGTGTATGTACCACCGTACTCAGATTAATTAATGAATTTATTTATTTTGCGCTGGCACTAATTCTTGAACTCCGGGCCTGGGAGCTGTCCCTAGCTTTTTTGCTCATGATGGCACTCTACTTCTTGAGCCACAGCTCTACTTCTGGCCTTTATGTGGTTAATTGGAGATGAGTCTCATGGACTTTTCTGCCTAGGTTGGCTTCAGACTATGATCCTTAAAATGTCAAGCCTCTGAGTAGCTAGGATTACAGGCATGAACCACCATGTGTCCACCAATAAATTTAATTTTTGAGGTTAAATTTTAAGCACAACTTTTTGCCAAGTCAGGAAAATCAAAAGTTTAAGAGACCAACTTGGGGTGCAAGTTGAGAATCTTGTCTCTTAAAAACAAAAAATAACAACAAAAAATCCTGTCTCTTGACTTTTCTTATTTTGGCAAAACTTGTCATTTTAGTCATCAGATAATATGGAACCTAACAAACAACAAGCATTAGCTCATGTATTTTTGGTGGATGCTCATGTGAACAAACCCAGGGTGCTATTAGTTGTGTGAAAGTATAGCACATACAGTTATACAGGTCACATAATACGTGGTAGTGATAATAAATGCTTTTTTTGTTTTAAAAGATACTATGGAGTCTTAAGAATTTTTTTATTATTATTAACAGAAGATGTTTTTACGTACAAAATCACTCTGCCCCCCACTAGTTTACAACTTTGGGATTGAAAAAAAGTTGTTCTTGTTTGCTTGCTTGTCAAGTTCTAGGGCTTTGTGTATGTTAAGACAAGTGTGAAGCCTTGTTCCCAGCTGATTGTACTGTTTATCCAATGTTGATTTGAGCTCTATGTAATTATAAAGTATTATTACAGTTTCTTTTAACTAAAGTGTTCATCTCTTTACCTTTTATACAGGCTGGACGTAAAGAAAGAAGTGATGCACTCAATTCTGCAATAGATAAAATGACCAAGAAGACCAGGGACCTGCGGAGACAGGTAAGGTAAAAGAAAGTAGTGATTGCTTTTCTAAGTTCTCAAATTTTTAGTTTTGATTAAAACCCTAATAAATAGTAGGCTTATTTTTCATTGAAAGAATAGATTTTAAGTGGCTCTGTGTTTTATTACTTGTAAACTTCATAGTGGTGGGGGACTTGTATTAATAAATATGGTCCCATGGGGATGAACTGAATAAATGAGCTCTAGCATGAAAAGAGGATGTATAAGAGGAAAGTCAATTTAAGATGACTTGGGGAAATAAGTTCTAAGGATTTTGTTAAATTAGCTCACGTACAGTAGACATGAAATTCTAGTTACTTATTTGACTTGCCCTATTCTGAAAATACATTTGCAGTTAGATCCCTTACCTCATTGGGGTAAATGTATTTCCAATTCAAATATGTTAGTATAGCAATATTTCAGATGCCAAGTTCCATATTAGTAAATATAAACAATCTGTTTATTTAATGATAAATAATTCAGTTAACATTTTGGAATCAAATTGAATTTTAATCTTTAAAAAATTAGGGCTAGGCTTATAAAATAATGTATTAAAGCTTTTGAAATGAATAATTTAGCCAATTTCCAAGAATTGGTGGAGAACATTTATTGTTAATGTCTGATAATAAGTAAAATTAAATATTGAACATTATCATCATACAATTTCATTTTGATAAAGCAGTTTCAGAAATGGTTAAAAAATAATCTTTAAGTTTGAAGATTCATATTCATACTTTGCTAACCCTTTCAAACACTAGAAAGTATTATTTCTTCTCATTTCATTTAAACAATTAGGCTAATTATATACATCCCGAGGCTATGTGCCAGTTCAGTTCAGAGCTGCTTTCTTTTCAGCGTGGTGTTATTCCTTTACGAGTTAGTCCTTAGTGTTGCAATTCCCAAGAATAAAGGATATTTTCTTAAACATTGAGGATCTGTTCTGTGACCACAGTGTAAGCCACTGATTGTATCCACAATCCTTGTTTCTGGTTAAGTAATTGTTCTTACAGGAGGAGGGGTCCTCCTGTAAGTACAGCTAGTGTTTCATAGGCTTCCATTAAAGACAAAGATGTGAACAAGGTGAAGGGTGGAAAAGGGGTATAGGAAACAACTTCTTAGTACAAACAAAAATCACATCACAATTTTAATTCCTAGCTCCGCAAAGCTGTCATGGACCATGTATCAGATTCTTTTCTGGAAACCAATGTTCCACTTTTAGTATTGATTGAAGCTGCAAAAAATGGAAATGAGAAAGAAGTTAAGGAGTATGCTCAAGTTTTTCGTGAACATGCCAACAAGTTGATTGAGGTAAGTATATTTGCAGTTTTCTTAACTGTTAGTAACAAAATGTAGTCCAAAGTTTCTGTTACATGATTTAATCAACTAAAAAATTTTAAGGACTCACCTAATATATAATGTATAAATTGATAGTCTTTATCAGTGGGCATATGTCCCAAAGTAGCATTATGTAGATAATTCCTATCTAGAAACGTAAAAACTATCACTTAATGGTAATGCAGATAAAAACAGATCATGAGAAAAAATTCAAAACGATGGTACAGAAAGTGGTAGCGCTGAGAACAGGAAATTGAAGTTACACTGCTTGGGCTTGCATCTTGGCAAGTTACCTAAGGCCTCTCAATTCCCATTTCTTGTCTTTAAAGATTCTGGAAGTGGCGCTGTAGCTCAAGCCGGGGGGAGGGGGGTGGAGCTCTTTCCTTGAGCTGAAGAGCACAGCCACAGCACCCAAGCCCAGAGTTCAAGCCCCATGACCGACCACTCCCCCCCCCCCCCCCCCCCCCCCAAAAAAATTTAAAGATTCTGGCCCAATGCCAGTTGTTCAGCCTGTAATCAGGAGGCTGAGATCTGAGGTCACAGTTTGAAGCCAGCCCAGGCAGAAAAGTCCCTGTGAGACCCATCTTCCAATTAACCACTCAAAAACTGGAAGTGGAGCTGTGGCTAAAATGGTAGATCACTAGCCTTGAGCAAAAGAGCTCATGGACAGTATCCAGGCCCTGAGTTCAAGTCCAGGACCAGCCAAAAAAAAGAGGAACCTGGACTGGAGCATGGCTCAAGTGGTAGAAAAACTTGTTTAATCAATACAAAGCTCTCCAATACCACAAAAAGATGATACTTCTGATACCTACCTTGATCAGAAAAGAAGATGATGTGGGTCAGATGTTTAGCCTTCTTGCCAGAGCCTTAGACTCATATAGTCTTCTTATTTTAAAAGTGAAGGAAATGAGCCTTGACATGCTGCTGATTAGATAGATTTATATAGCAAATATCTATGGAAATGGCTGGGTTTTAGTGTGATAAGAATACAAAATGTTTTGTTATTTAAATTTCTAGATGTCGGTCTTGTACCTCATTTCCTAATTGAATTTATATTGTTTAATTTATTGCTATGTTTTGGTAATGTGGTACATAGTAAACATACATACAAGGTACTTGGTTTTGTAACTGCAGTACAGAAACATAGTATTTGGTAGAGATATTCCATAGACCATTTGGTAGATTGGTCTCTATTAAGAACAGAAAATGAGAATTCATGTAAAATGTATGTCTTGTACATTTGGATTTATAGTGACATGACATTGGAATGTAAAAACATTCCAAAGGAAACATTAAATGTATTACAAATTTTGCATCGAATGTTTTTTGTACATAAATTGAGTGTTATTCTGATCTTAATTATGGATAGAATGCATACGTCAGTCTACTATGCAAGTTAATAACCCCAGTATTTGAGCTAAAATTGGAGAATTTCGTTTGTGTCTCCGTAATTTTGTTCACAGTAGTCACATGACTGCATAAGTTGTAATTTCCAAATGTACAAAGATTGTGTTCAGGAAGCCAGTCTCTTGAAAGCAGCCTATGTATTAGAAACTGTGTTTGAGTGACAAGAATTAAGAACACTGCCAGCCCAGGGCCTTAAGTACCAGCATGATAATGAGCTCAGTGTGGCAGCTAAACAGAGGACAGTCCTTGTCTGCACTGGAGTTGGAGAGTCCTTGATTGGGATCAGTTGTGTTATCCTCAGTCTCCCTTGTCATACTCACAAAGCTGATAACTTGCTGAGTGCCTACTGTATACCAGTAATGATTACTTTTCCACAGCAGCATTTTTTAGTTAAGGAAACTGGGGCTTTAAAAGGCTGAGTACTTATAAGTTTATTCAACTTTTATTCCTCCAACAATGATGGTTGGGCACTCAAACCTCACTGGTATATATACAACTAACATACACTCAGAAGCACTGGATGAACCAGTGACTTTTAAAACTTTTTTCTAAGCCAGACGCTGGTGGCTCACACCTGTAATCCTAGCTACTCAGGAGGCTGAGATGTGAGGATTGAGGTTCAAAGTCAGCCCTGGCAGGAAAGTCCATGAAACTCTTTATCTCCAATAAACCCACTAGAAAAGCGCTGTGGCTCAAGTGGTAGAGCGCTAGCCTTGAGCTGAAGAGCTGAGGGACAGCGCTCAGGCCCAGAGTTCAAACCCCAGGACCAACAAAAAATAAAACAACAAAGAAAACCAACAACAAAAAAACTTTGTTCCAGGAGCTTCTCCCAAGTGTATAGTTTTTATTTCATTCTGAAAATCAGTAGCTAAGGTTTCCCTTAAAGATTAGCTGGTGATATTTCTCATCACTTCTTAGTTCTAACCCCTTTTCTCGCATCTTTCTCCTTTCTATGCCTTCCATTCTCATCACCTACCCCATCCTATCTATGTATTAAATAATGTGAGTTTTAATTGCTTGAGACATAACTATAGGCTTTGTAGTACCAAACTGCAAACACTTAAGTTGCATTTATAATAATAAAGACCGTAGATATATAATTGCATATGTCTGAGAAAAGGAAAAGAATTTTTATAATTTGTTTTATATGCCTCAAATTTCTAACTCAAGGCAGAATTACATTCTTCAGTTAAAGGCTTTTCCCCTCACCACTTTGTGTTACAGTGAAACACTTTGAACCAGAGACTTTATTTTAGCAAAGAAAAAATATTTCATCGTGAGTCATTTGTGAATCTCTTGACTTCATTTCTTTTCATTATTTCTCCTCTAACTGGAATTAAATGTCTCTGGGCCAATTTCAGGTTGGGATACCCTTTTTCCTGAAGATTCAGTAGAAGTAAGAGTGCCACATAACGCTGGCTCACACCTGAAATCCTAGCTACTTAAGAGGCCGAGATCTGAGGATTGCGGTTTGAAGCCAGCTTGGACAGGAAAGTCTGTAAGAGTTTTAATCCAATAAATTACTCAGAAGTGGTGCTGTGGCTCAAGTGGTAGAACTGAAGCCTTTAGAAAAAAAAGGTCAGGGACAGCACCCAGGCCTTGTTCAAGCCTCAGGACTGGCATCTAAATACATACATACATACATACATACATACATACGTAAAGAGTGCTACATGACTTTTGGGCAGGGCTGGTGGCAATAAGCCTCTGACAGACAAGGAGAGGTTTAGAGTCTATGGCCACAGAGGATTATGCCAATTTTTTTGATAAGGACTGACCCCCTAAAATGCCCCATCTAATCTATACTACTAGAAATTACTGTAGAATCACAGGTTAATTAAGTCATGAGTCCCAACAAGATTACCTGTATTTCAGATGTTAGATACATTTTCGAGGAGGTCCCCAAGCCATTTCTACTCTGACCAAATTGTTGCAAATCTGAGGAATTCCCATGACCCACCTCAAATTTGATAATTAACTAGAACAACTTAAAACATTTTATTTTAAAGGTAGGGCCTTTAGTCAGGACCAACCAAGGGAACAACAGTCTGAAAAGTTAACATAAATGCAAAGCTTATATGCCCCTAGTAATAGAATTGGGACATTTCACCCTCCTCACATTGATAATTTGCACTAACAAGGTAGCTCCACCGAATTTAATTTTCTATAGTTTTGTGATATAGGCACAATATATTGACTAATTATTTGATACTCATTCTCCAGTCCCTCTTTCCTCCAAGTAAAACTGACCTCCTAACCCCAATTGTCTAATTATAATGGTTAGCCCCCTATCCTTTATTAGCCTAAAAAACTATCTTGGCTGGCCATGAATAGGCAATATACTCCCTATTAATGAAATTCCTAAATTTTAAGCAATGTAAGAATCTAGGATAAAAACTAAACAGTTATATAATATATGGTGTCTCCTTTAAAGGTATGTGGAATGTATAGTTTTCAGGTAGCTTGACTATATAGACAGCCTGGCTTGCTAGAAAACCATAAATGCATGGAAGAGGTAAGGCAGGGCACATTTGTTTTCAGAAGCTTTATGTAGGTTCTTTTTGAGATGGTTCCCACTTTTCTTACCTGGTACCATTTGCTTTGTTTGAGCTTTGTTTCCCCTGGAGTTTCTGCCTTTTTTAAAAAAAATATTTTTTTATTTTTTATTGTAAAGATACTATACAGAGGGTTACAGTTACATGAGTAAGGTAATGAGTACACTTCCTATTGAGCATTGTTACCCCCCTCCATTGTTTTCCCCCTACCATCCCTTCCCTCCCTCCCTTCCCTGAGGTTCTTTTTTTTTTTTTATTGTGATTTAGTGATTACATAATTTCCCATATTTCACAGTATTGTGGAATAATGATGCTCATTTAAAGTCACAAGTTCATTCTAACTTTCCTGGAGCAAATTGTCTATCACAGTCTATAACAAATAACAGTGTACACATATACACCATACATGTGATCAGCAGCATGGGGATATTTAGTAGTGGTTCGACCAGATGAGTGGGAGTTCTTTGTTTCTTAAGTCCTGTTAGTTTTGTCGTATCACCTAACATTTTGGATTTAGCATCCACTTATCAGGGAGACCATGTACCGTTTGTCTCTTTGTTCTTGGCTTACCTCGCTCAACATGATTCCTTCTAGCTCCATCCATTTCCCTGCAAATGCCATTATGGCTGCATAATATTCCATTGTGTATAGATATCACAATTTTTGGATCCATTCATCTGTGGTGGGGCATCTGGGTTGTTTCCATAACCTAGCTGTTGTGAACAGTGCTGCAATAAACATGGAGGTGCACGTGTCCTTGTATATTGGTTCCTGTTGTTCAGGGTAGATGCCTAGAAGTGGTATGACTAGGTCGTAAGGGAGGTCAATCTTTAGCTTTCTAAGGACCCTCCAGACTGCTTTCCAAAGTGGTTGTATAAGTGTACATTCCCACCAGCAGTGTAATAGGGTTCCTCTTTCTCCACATCCCCTCCAGCATTTGTCGTTGGCTGATTTGTGGATGTGGGACATTCTGACTGGGGTAAGGTGGTATCTCAGGGTTGTCTTTATTTGCATTTCCTTCACCACCAGGGATGATGAACATTTCCTCATGTGTTTCTTTGCCATTTTTATTTCTTCATCTGAGAAGTCCCTCTTTAGTTCCCTTACCCATTTAGTAATTGGTTTCTTAGGTTTGGGAGGGATTAGTTTCTTGAGTTCCCTATATATACAGGATGTTAACCCCTTGTCTGATATATTGCTGGTAAATATTTTTTCCCAATTAGTTGGTTGTCTTTTTAGCTGAGTTTCTGCCTTTTTAATAATCAGGTTTTCTTTTCTGTCCAGGGAATCAAGTCTGTATGTTAACAGCAGAGTAAATAATTCTTCTTTATATAATCAAAGGTTTTCATTCTGAGGTGTAAGTCTCTTTCTGTGTATCTTTTTTAATCATCAGTCTTTTTTAGACTCCTTCGTTGGAAACATGTTTCCTTCAGGGGTGGAATATTCCATTGATGAGTCTCTCGCAGTTAGGAGAGGGAAGCCACAATCTGCTCTGAATCCTCCCAATTCATCTTGCTGCCACACACTTACGAATTGGGATACTTTATGCAATATATAGTTAAATATTATTAGTATATAATATGGAAAAAGAATGTAAAATAGATTATCAATACATGTTGACTACATGTGAAAACATTTTCAGAAACTTTTTGAAAATATGTTTTCTATCATTATTCCACAGTACTGGGAAATTTGGGAAATTATGTAATCACTTAATCACAATTTAAAAAAAAGGGGGGAAAAAAGAAAATATATTTTCTTTAGTGGGTTTGTTTTTGTTTTGATGGTTGGTTGTGGGGCTTGAACTCAGGTCCTGGACACTGTCCCTGAACTCTCTCTTTTTTTTTATTGTAAAGATACTATACAAAGGGGTTAGTTATATGAATAAGGTAATTAGTACATTTCCTATAGAGCATTGTTACCCCCTTCTTTGTTTTCCCCTACTATCCATTTTTTCCCCACCACCCCCTCATTTTCAACATAGTGTTTTATACCTATGTCTCATTGTTACAGTGTGTCCCTGAACTCTTGTTCAAGGTTAGTGCTGTACCACTTTCAGCTACAGTGCCACTTCAGTTTTTTTTTTGTTGTTGTTGTTTTTTTGGCAGTCGTGGGGCTTGAACTCTGGGCTTGGGCGCTGTCCCTGTGCTCTTCAGCTCAAGGCGAACTCTCTACCACTTGAGCCACAGCACCACTTCTGGTTTTCTAGTGGTTTATTGGAGATAAGAGGCTCACGGACTTTCCTTCACAGGCTGGCTTTGAACCAGGATCCTCAGATCTCAGCCTCCTGAGTAGCTAGGATTACAGGTGTGAGCCACCGGCGCCTGGCTTCAAAACAGTAACTCACTGTGAACAGTTTCAAATTTCACACATGCTATTTAGACTCTGTGTGGGGGGGGGGGGGGCGGGGGGGCTTGGATGCTGTCTCTGAGCTCTTTTGCTCAAGGCTAGCACTCTACCACTTTGCAATTTAGTACCACTTTTTATGGTGGTTAATTGGAGATAAGAGTTTTAGAAACTTTGCTGCCAGGGCTGGCTTTGAACCACAATCCTCACATCTTAGCTTCCTGAGTAGCTAGCACCATAGGCATAAGCCATTAGTGCCTGGCTCTTTAGACATTTTAATAAATAACACTGCCTTAATCAATGGCACTTTTAACCTAAATATCAGTGTATTTACAGTGTTTTTATTTGACTGAAATACTCAGCTACTAGCTTTGTTTGTATTGAATGTTGATGGGAGTGTTTTGGCCTTTCAGGCAATGGCTACAATTGGTGATTTTCCTCTAAGCTCGACATCACTCAGCGCCCATTTTTCTTTTTCTTTTTTTGGGGGTCCGGTCCTGGGGCCTGAATTCTGGGCCTGGGCGCTGTCCCTCGGCTCTTCAGCTCAAGGCTAGCGCTCTACCACTTAATCCACAGCGCCACTTCCGACTTTTTTCTTTTTGCTTATGTGGTGCTGAGGAATTGAACCCAGGGCCTCAGGCATGCAAGGCAAGAGCTCTACCATTGAGCCACCTTCCCAGCCCCCCATTTTTCTTTACATTTTCTTTACAGTGGCCATCTTGTCTATTCCTGTCAGAGTAGTGGGTATTTGGCTAGATGTATAGTTTTGAATACCCATCTAATAAAAACTTTTCAGATCGTCTCTAACAGTCATCAAAATCACTGCTAGTATTCTTCATATTGTTGGTTGCCTCTCCCAAATTTTGCCATTTCTTTTGTTTTTACTAAGTGTATCTTTTCTCTTTACATTTATATAATCTGATATTTTAGAAATGTTATTTAAGAATAAGCATAAGATAGAACCTTTCAGCTTGTCGCTGGAAATCATTCTTTTGGTTGAATAACTGTTGTATATAATTGGCCTTTTTAAAACAGTTAAGAAACTCTCTATTTTTATCCTGTGCTCTAAGAAGTCTAAATAGAACATGTTTACCCTACTCCCCTTCTTTTTTTCAATCTCTACCATGATCATTCCATAAAAACTAGGTAACTATAGTTTAAGGTAACTAGGTAATTGTTTTAGCTGCCTTTCTACTTACAAGAATAGATTCTGTTACTATATTAATTAATTTGGGGGGGAAGGTACAGTACTGAGGTTTGAACTTAGGGCTCTATGTTTACTAGGTAGGCAGGAACTCTATTTGAGATATACCTCTCGTCCCCCCCTTTCTTACCGGCCCTCCTTTTTTTTTTGCTTATATTCTGGAGAGGAGGATAAAGTCTCATGTGTTTGCTCAAGACCAACCTTGTATTGCCATCTTCTTACCTTAGGCTTATCTCCCCCTATGACCCCAGGTGTGTGCCACACCGAGCTTACTGGTTGAAATAGGAGTCTGGCTTATTTTTGCCCAAGCTGGCCTTAGTCCACATCTTTCTGAACCCTGCCTCCTGAATAGCTGGGATTATAGTGTGCACAGCTACACCCAGCCAGTAGTCTTCCTTTGTATGGATTTTGGATTATAGAACCCAGGCTGGCCTTTTAAACTCATGATATTCTTGTCCAAGTGTACCTAACAGCTGGTATTCCAGGTACATGCCACCATACCTAGCTGTCTATCCAGTAACTTCATATCATAGAATCATATCTAGCAAAGTACTTCATAGACTATGTGAAATTAGGACAATGGAAACCAGTTATAAATTACTAGGGAAGAAGAAACAGTAATAGTATGGGAAATTTGATAAAAGTACATTATATGCAGTTGTGAAAATGTCACAAAGAAACCCTTTAGTATAATTAGTATGTACTAATAAAAAGAGAAGAAAAGAAATACTTGTCTAGTCTGGGCATGTGATTCATGTCTGTAATCCCAAATACTTGGGAGGCAGAGATTGGGAAATTTGCTGTTCAAGATTATCTAGAACAATAAGCTATCAAAACTCCATCTCATCAGAACAATCCACTCATGGTATTGTGCCTATCATTATGACTATCCTCCCACAGGTGGGAGGATTTCAGTGTGAGCCCAGACCTGGGAAAAAAAACCATGTTGCCATTCCAGAACATAAGTAAAGCAAAATGAGTTGGGGACATGGCTCAAGACAGCTAATTGCAAAGTTACTTACCAGTGTTGAATCAAGAGTGGTGATTCTGACCTTGTTTTTTGTTGTTTAACAGCATTGATGTGTCCTCCCCTGTATGTGTGTGCATATGTAATACTATAGATATGTGTAATATATATATATATAAAACTATGTAACTACATATGTGTATATGTAAGTATAGTTTTCCTCATGAACATTTAGGTTCTGCTTACCTCATACAACTAGTCGCTCCTGGTATTAAACAACCTAATCTCACGTCTAATCCCTCAGGCCGAAAAATCAGGCTCCTTCCAGAACTATGTGGGAATGTTGTGTCATTGCTGCATTGTGGATACAGGCTACCACAAGGACTGGCACTAGCTAGGGTATACCTAAGAGTTGTCTGTGACAAGTTTTTTTTTATTAGAGAAATTACAAGAGTGCCTAAAAGCATCTCGTGAAGCATAGTGGATTGCGGAGAAATATAAAAGTGCCAATTTAGATTTCGTGCAGTTTGGGGACACTGCCATTTAAAAAATAGCCTTGAATAAAAAGCAAAGATTATAAATTGATTTTAGCACATTTGTAAAATAAAATAAGGCCTAAGAAGAAAACATTGGAGTAGATTCAAACATGGTTATCTAAATTGGGTTTTTAAATACATTGATACCATGCTGGATTGTTGGTAGCAAGTGATATAATGTGTTGTGGTATATTTTGTTTACTCCACTTGTCATACCCTTCTTTCCATATTATGGTATACATGGGTTAACATTTATGTCCACTGCTAAGTAATCCACTTATTTAACAAGTTCCTACCAGTAAGCATTTAGGTTGTTTTCATTGCTGTTATTTACAGTGCTCTAATAAACATGCTTGTACTATTTTTTTCCTTCCCTTGCTTCTCCTGCTCCCATTTTTACAGTTCCACTTTGTTTCTCAAGCCTCACATCTAGCACTTACCCTTGATCTCCTCCTCCTAATATGTAATCCTCAGTCCTTACATAACTTTCTGCTATGTATTTCTGCAATTTCCTTCTTAGTCCAAATTATAATACCTCATTGATTTCTCTAGCAGCCTAACTCAGTTCTTTGCTTGAACTTTTGTTCCTCTTGCATCTTTTCTGAAAAGGCAACAGCACCATCTCTTTAAATCTGATTCCTTTGATTCAGACCAACCCTATTCACCCATCTACCCCATGGTGTCTAGGCACAGTTGTGATCAAATCCTAAAGTTAGGAGGGCAAACCATGGCCCATAGGATGCCCTGCCCGCCTTTCCAATCTCCTTACTGACTGGCCCCTGCTATTCTTCTTCCTCCCTCACTAGACAGCATGTCACCACCTATACTCTTCTGCCCAAATGTCATCTCTACAGAGAGGCTTCCTAGTTTTGTTTTTTTTTTTTTTGTCCAGTCGTGGGGCTGGGCCTGGGCGCTGTCCCTCAGCTCTTCAGCTCAAGGCTAGCGGTCTACCACTTGAGCCACAGCGCCACTTCTGGCTTTTTTCTTTTTGCTTATGTGGTGCTGAGGAATTGAACCCAGGGCCTCAGGCATGCAAGGCAAGTGCTCTACCACTGAGCCACCTTCCCAGCCCTGCTTCCTAGATTTTTGTACTTCCTCCATCCCATCCTTCAGCAATCATTTCTTTTTCTCCTTTCATTGTCATATATACTATTGAAATTTACTGGATGTGCTCCATTTTCTTTTCTAATCCACACATACTCCAATAGAGTGTAAATTGAGAACATGGACCTACAGTAACACTTAGAACATACTAGGTGCCCAACAGCTAGGAGATGAATGAACTTCCTAGTTAACTCTCAGAGGTCATAAATAGTCACTAAGATGCTCATCACTCAGATTCCTAAACCACCATCCACAGAGACTGATTCAGTGGTCTGAGGACTGTGCTTAGAGAAACGTAGAGCTTGCATTATGACTGATTGTCCATTAGTGAGTTCTGTTGTGTTTTGAAGTATTGGTAATCTTGATACACAAGTATTGATATACAAATGAGGATTATGCATCATGTTGCATGTTGTGTATATGAGACAATTAATTGTGAAGTTTTTTGGGATACTGTGAGGATGAGAAAAATCTAGACTTTTAAAGGTTAAGAGACAAAGATTTGAGTAGTATTTTATTCCATTTTATATTCCATTCTTTTGTTAGAACAAAGCTTTCTAAAATCAAAGTAAACTTTCTCTAGTTAATAAGGGGAAAAGAAATTCTAACAAGATTTTTATAGCAAATATTTAGGGAGTTCCTAATATATCTAAGTAGGTGTGTTCTGGGTACTGAGGATATGGTAGTGAATTTTTTAAGAAAATCCTTACCCACATGGAAATTATCTCCTACCAGGGAGAATTAGAGAAAATAACATTTTATATAGTGTATATATTTCCTGTAATGCAGCATACTGAAGGGGGGGAGATAGGTTTAGAAAATAAAATCTGAGGGGCTGGGAAGGTGGCTCAGTTGTAGAGTGCTTGCCTTGCATGCCTGAGGCCCTGGGTTCGATTCCTCAGCACCACATAAGAAAAAAGCTGGAAGTGGCGCGGTGGCTCAAGTGGTAGAGCACTAGCCTTGAGCTGAAGAGCTGAGGGACAGCGCCCAGGCCCAGAGGTCAGGCCCCACGACCGGACCCAAAAAAAAAAAATAAAAGAAAATATAATCTGAGACCAAGACCGATCATGTCATGCATGAGGATGGAAGTTTGAGGCAGGCAAAACATTAGCAAGACTCTCTCTCAACCGTTAAGTTGGGCATGGTGATGAGCACTTGTCATCTTAGCCATTTGGAAAGGGTAAGTGGGAGAATGGCAGTCCAGGCTGACCAAGACATAGACACAAGACCCTTTTTCCACTTTTTTTTTTTTTGGTCAGTCGTGGGGCTTGAACTCTGGGCCTCGGCGCTGTCCCTCAGCTCTTCAGCTCAAGGCGAGCTATCTACCACTTGAGCTACAGCGCCACTTAAGACCCTTTTTCCAAAGTGACTAAACCAAAAAGGGCCGGGGATATGGGTCAAGTGTTAGATCGGCTGCCTAGCAATGGCAAAGCCCTGAGTTTAGCTTTCTAGTAAAACTCTCTCTCTCTCTCTCTCTCTCCCTCTCTCTCTCTCTCCCCTTCTCCCCCTCTCTCCCTCCCTCCATTTTATCAGCATTTGAAGTAAAAGATAAGTACAAAAACTTTTTTCACTTGCCTTTTAATACATGACCAAAATACATTTGAAGGTGAAGTGCTGTCTCTTACAAACTTTTGGATTTTGGAAGTCATATATTACTTTAATAGAAATAATTGCCCTCAGAGCAGATGAAATGTAAGATTTATTTTAAGAATAAAATTTTCATAGACTAGTGTTTTATTAACAGTTTCAAATTACTCCAGTCCTTCTGTGTATACAAAGTGTCAATTAGTATTTGGTCTTAGTGCCTATCAGATCCTTCTTAAATGACTTTTGTGATTTTTTTTAAAATTTTTATTTAAAAGCAAATATCAGAATATTTGCTATGAGCTCTCTCTTGACTATTGTTTTCTGAAGATCTAGGTAAGACCTATGACTGCTTCATACCATGGTTATCAGTTGTGGGTAGAATTCAGTAATTTCCTACGGAATATTGGAAGTCCCTTTTTATTCCCTCCTTTCTTCTCTTCCTCCTTTTAGGTTGTTCATTAGGGATCATAAAGTTTAAATGGATTTCATTGTTCAGTTTCTATAATGCACATAATGTTTTCTTGAATCAATTTTGTTGTTTTGGTGGTAGTTTTGGTTTGAACTTGGTCTCTTTTGTTAGGCAGGCATTTCTACCACTTCAACCATACTTGGAGCCCTGAAGTCCCTTGTCTTATGTGCAGTGTGCATAGTTGTTTTATGTCCCCAAAGCTTTTCATTTGAGGGAGCAGGAGCTGAGGGGGCTAGTATTGATGAACTAAGTGACTCCACCATTTTCTTTGGTTTTGGAGTGAGCATTGAGACTCATCTCTCATCTGTAGCATAGCTTCTAGGTAATAACACTTTTTTAGTTTATTAACTTACTTGTTATTATAGAGGTAATATACAGAGGGATTACATGAGTCAGGTAAGAGTACATTTCTTTTTGTACAGTATCTTCTGTTCCCCCATTCTCTCCAAGTCTCCCCCCTCCACTCTGTCTCTACCCAGGAGTTGTATACTTCACTTTTGTCAATGTCCAGTGAACTCCACTGCTGTACCTTTTTCCTTCAAGTTGTGTACCCTTCCCCACCCTGTCCTGAAGATATACTCTTGAATATACCATACATAAGTTAAAAAAGACAGGGTTATCAAAGACTAAAAACTTAAAAAGGGGGGGGGGGGAGAACCTCTTGTTTCCATATCTAGGAGTTCATTTCAGTATGTATATTATTTTGTATAAATATGAAGAGGCTCTTAGCATTGTGCCTTTGTGTTCCTCTTCTGGTCTCACTGTGTGAGTATCTAGAATCCTGTATAATTTATTATATCCCAGTGCATTAATAACACTTTTTATACTTGTTTTTTTCTCTCATATAAAGTTAAGGATTTCTTTTATGTAGCTCTGCAGTTGGAAGTATACTGAGGTAAAAACTTACTTGCTGTCAAAAAGGTTAATACTTGCCAGGTGCTGGTGGCTCACGCTTATAATCCTAGCTACTCAGGAGGCTGAGATCTGAGGATCACGGTTCAAAGCCAGCCCTGGCAGGAAAGACCTTGAGACTGTTATCTCCATTAAACCACTTAGAAAACTGGAAGTGGTGCTGTGGCTCAAGTGGTAGAGCACTAGCCTTGAGCTGAAGAGCGGAGGGACAGTGTCCAGGCCCAGAGTTCAAGCCCCATGACCAACCAAAAAAATAAAAATAAAAAGGTTAATACTTTTTTGCCAATAATGCAATATCTATATGTCCTTTTTAATTGTTTCATTCCTTTTGGCTGCACACGGCATAATAGCTAAAGAGCAATCAGTATTCCTTTTAATTTTACTCTTGAGTTTTTTTTCAATTTTATAAATTGAGAAAATGAAATAGTTGAAAATGCTATTCATTAGATCCTGCCTATAAAAACTATCATTTAGTATCCCTTTTCCTTCAGCCTCAGATACTATATGAAAATGTGCCTCTTATGATAAATTTGCTACACTACGATTTTTATCTTATTCCCTGTCTCATGAATTGGGAATCAAAAGGGAATGTAACTAGTATGCTTTTAACTGCAAATTGAATGGTCTGCATTTTCTTTTCTTTTTTGGGTGGTTGTGAGGCTTGAACTCTGGCTCTGGGCACTGGCCCTGAGCTCTTCAGCTCAAGACTAGCACTCATTGCTAGCCACGGTGCTACTTCCGGTTTTCTGGTGATTAATTGGAGATAAGAGTCTCACGACTTTTTTGCCTGGGCTTTGAATCACTATCCTCAGATCTGCCTCCTGAGCAGCTAGGATTACAGGTGTGAGCCACCAGCGCACAGCTATGGTCTGCATTTTTTATACCTTTTAATTTTGTGGTATTCTGATAATATGCCATAAAATAGCTTGAAGAAGTCTGCATAAAGGGCATTTGAATTAAATATTGATGACATATGACTACTTAGCTAAGTACCATTGAGAAAATCTTAATGCTTCTGTATGACATTATAGGCTGCAATTCTGGAAATAGCAAATTAAATGCTTAGTTTTCTATAACTGAAAGAAGAGAGTCAAGAATTCTTCAGGACAATTCAAAGCATGTTGAATTTGGCTTTCCTACTTTTTCAAGGGGGTATATCTTCAGCTGCATTGGGCTATATGAGACACTTTTTTGTTGTTGTTGTTTTAAATGCCAGTCCTGGGGTTGAACTTAGGGCCTGGGCATTGTCCCTGAGCTTTTGTGCTCAAGGCTAGTGCTCTATCATCTAACCACAGGTCAACTTTCAGCTTTTTTTGATGCTTAGAGATAAGCATCTCACAGACTTGGCTGGCTTCAAATCATGATTCTCAGATCTCAGCCTCCTGAGTATCTAGGATTATATGCATGAGCCACTGGCCCGGCTGAGACACACTTATTTTACATGTGCTTTATCCCAGATAAGCTCCCCCACCTTGAATTTGCAGCTGATCAGGAAAGGCACTTATTCTCAGAGGCCTCAAGATTCATCTTTCTCTTGGAGTATGGTCAGAATGATTGAGAAACCACTTTTTCCAATCTTGGATCTCCTGTTTTCTCATCAGGAAATAGGACTAATGATGGACTCATGTTTACATAGGTATCTTCTGTAGAAGTACTGTGAGATTAGGGAGCTTTTAAAATGGTTCATGTAAAACCATCTAAGTAAAAGTGATTACAAGATCATTTAAATGGTGATCTACAAATAAAATCTTTAAAAAATTACCAAAAAGCCAAACAATTTAATATTTCAACAAATTATTTCATATCCTGTTTTATATCTAACTACAAATATCTGTATAGATATATAGATATTGCACCTTCTCCTAAAATTAGGTTAGTATGGTTTATTTTGAATAAGAACATGCATGATAAAGAGAGATGTAGAAAATTACGACTAAGAAAAAAATTGTAGAAAATTGTTAGCTTAGTTTCCTGGCATGAGTTTGTATTTCACACTGAACTACAAGTAGTGGTAGAGTGGGGGGAGTTTGGAGGGAAACAAAACATAATCAGTTGTGTAATTGTTGTGTTCAGGATTGAAACAAAACAACACATGAACATTTCCCTTCTCCCCAAGGAAATCAGTTTATTATAAGAGGAAGTGTAGAAAAACTTATGCTGGCTTTGGTGTAAGAATCCTCAACAATAATAATATAAAAAGTACCCCCCAAAAAGGCAAGATACTAATGTTTGATTGCCACCCAGACAGCTATGATGTGGTGGGTGTTAATGTACATGTGGCCTTCAGGTTACCTGTGACAGAACTGGGAAGAGTAAAGACTTGAGGGCTTCATTGGCATTACTGACATGTGGATTCATTTTACCACTTCATAAAAAAATTTTTTTTCTAGCTTCATCTTCCATCTTTATTCTCCTTTTCTAACAATCTTCTCTTTTAGATTGATGAGTAGTCTGTCTCCTTCTATATTTTTCCTCGTTTTTAGTTTAGGTTGTTCACAGACTTGCTATTTTATTAGTAAAATATAATAATAAAATGAATTTTAAATTACAGTTTGGATTGTCATTATCTTTTCCTCCTTCTTAGGCAACTAAGACTCTTAGAATGCTTGTTCCTCCTAGTGAAATCACCAGTGGTCTTCCCTGGAAATTAAATAGCTCTGGAGGCTTAATCTTTTTTTATTCACTTTTTCCCCTGTGATTTGGGGAGTAATGGTTAGGAAGATCTCAAAATGGACATGTGTGTGTACGTGCGTGCGTGTGTGTATGTGTACGTATATAAGTGTGGATGTGTATATAATGTGTGTGAGGAACTACTTAGAAGAGAAAGAGGGAAGGGAAATGAATAATTTTGAAATTGTGTGTGTGTGTGTATACATGAGAAAACAGCTGTGTGTGTGTGTGTGTGCGTGCGTGCGTGCGTGCGCATGAGAAAACAGTATAACCTGCATGAAAGTTGTTAGGATCAGTAGTGGTGTGGAGGATGGGAGAACAGAAACAGGTTTGTGGCAAGGAGGAGGGTGCTAGCAGGAGAAAGGGGTTGGTTAATGAGGATGAAAGAAGATGAGTATGATTGAAATAGATTGTTTACAATTATGAAAACAATAAAACCTGTTAAAATGTTTTGGGGAAGGGAGTGATTTATGGGGTGAGATTGAATGTATTGTAAGCATGTATGGAAATACAACAGTGACGTCTCCTCCCACTCCACTAATGTAAGGTAAGTAAAATGTTAGGAGGGAGGGAATGAGTAAAAAGCCAACTGAGACAGCATGAAGCCCTGAATTTAATTCCTGGTACAGCATCAGAAAAGGAGGGGGGACCAACAACAAAATTCACATTATTTTAGTTAAAGGTAATTTATTATGGAATAAATATAGAACATTTGTGACTTTGACAGTCTTTTCCTTTTACTTGGCTCTTTCTAAAATTAATAAACCTAAAAGGCTAACTTTTTCAGGGCTTTACAGATTTTCAGAGTCTTTTCTTTCTTTCTTTTTTTTTGTCGGTCGTGGGGCTTGAACTCTGGGCCTGGGCACTGTCCCTCAGCTCTTCAGCTCAAGGCAAGCGCTCTACCACTTGAGCTACAGTGCCACTTCCGGTTTTCTGGTGGTTTATTGGAGATAGGAGTCTCACAGTCTCTCTTACCCGGGCTGGCTTTGAACCACGATCCTCAGATCTCAGCCTCCTGAGTAGCTAGGATTACAGGCGTGAGCCACCAGCGCCCAGCTCAGAGTCTTAAGTTCAACTGCAGTCAGCAGCAATCAGTGTTAACAAGATGTAATAATTTATTCTCAGGACCAAATTGTCCAAAGCACTCTCATAAAATGTAGACTTGGCTAGGTTCTCTGGTATCTAAGTGTGACAAAGTATTTTGAATTCAGATTCACGTACTCTTGGGTTTGTCTGATGCTTTGTGATAAGGTTTCATTGTGTATTCCCTTACTGGCCTGGAACACTCTAGCATCCCAAATTCTGGGATTACAGGTTTGTGGTATTACACTGGGCTCAGACTTACCACTCTTTTTAGTCACAATATTAACTGTTATTTTAGATTTCCAGATTACCAAATTTCCCCAGAAAGAGGTAGTTTAAGAAGCCTCTCAGGAGACACTACCCCTCTTCCCCCAAAGAGTATGCATTATCTGACTTAGGAAAAGACAACCCCTCTGTACATGACCTTAGTAATAATAATTAAAAAAAAACTATAGTTAACAATTGTAATGTACACTTAAAGCTGTTGATGAGTTATGAGGGTAAACACCATAATAACAATATATGGTAAAATCCACAAAAAAAAAGAGGTCTCTCCCCTCATGCCCCTCCTTTCACTATATTCAGTCCTGGCACTAAATAGTATATGAAGTTGGCCTCTCAGTTGCTGCATCTGCATATTTGTCATTGTTACAGTGAGTAGCCCTGACCCTGGAGGGTGAGTGGAAAGTCATTCCTCCGGAGGGGTGTCCGTGGCAGGTGCTGCTTCCTCTGCACAGGCCTTTTGAAATGAGCACTGTGTTTTTCTGGAGCATTACTGCTTTAACAGTACATCAAAAAACATTTTTTAAGTACTGTTTTGAAGCAAGCCTTCCATAAACTTTGTTTTTGGGATTTGTGTCAAGAAAAAGAAAAGATGGCTGACATTTTAGCCATAACCACATACCAGCTTCATGTGTCTGATCTGTAGTAAAGATTTCTTACATAATCATTTGTTTCTTAATAGAAAACTTTTTTTATTGGACAATTGTAAGGATTCACAAGATTGTAAAATGAAATAAAACAATAGTTGAGCATTGGTGAGTGACACCTGTTACTCTAGCTAATCCGGTGGCTGAGATCAGAGGATCTCATTTGAAGCCAACCCCAGGCAGAAAAGTTTATGAGACTGTCTCCAAAGTAGCCAGCAAAATGCCAGGCCTGAGGTGTGATTCAAGTGGTAGAGTGCCAAACATAAGCAGTCTTAAACCCTACTGGCACCAAAATAAAATAAACAAGGGTTTAGCTGTGTTAGTAGTGATAGAGGGTGGAAGGCAGAATCACAGATTTGAGAACAGTCTTCCGTTGTTTGGGACGCAACCTATATATATCCATTGCTATGGAGGCCACAGAAATATCAGCCTCTAAATTCACCAAGGTTGTCTTTACCCGAATGACCTCTGCCATGTACACTCAGAATGAGGTTCTGAGGAATCGCAACATAGAGCATTTCATTACTTTCAAGTCTTAGGAAGAATTCCTGATTCTTGTTGTCAGCAGGCCCCCAGGTGTTCTGGGTTAATAGCTCCTTATAAATCCTACATGGTTAGGATGGCATTGGATCCATCATCATGTTCATTTTTTTTAATTTGAAAAACTGACTTGTATTCAAATGAAATATCAAATGAAAGTAGTAACTTTTGATTTCTTTAAGAACAGCTGTAGCATCAGGCGCTGGTGGGTCACACCAGTAATCCTAGCTACTCAAGGAGGCTGAGATCTGAGGATCACTGTTCAAAGCCAGCCCAGGCAGGAAAGTCTGTGAGACTCTTATCTCCAATTAACCAAAAAACAAAACAAAATGGAAAGTGGTGCTGTGGCTCAAGTGATAGAGTGCTCGCCTTGAGCTGAAGAGCTCCGGGACAGCACTCAGGCCCAGAGTGCAAGCCCCACAACTGACCCCCTACCCCCCACCCAAAAAAAAAAAGGCTACAAAATCCATCTTTAAGTACTAAGTTTCTCTTTAATTCTCCTAGTATCTCAGTCTATGCTAGTGAGCCTCTAAGAAGTTTCTGTTCAGGCAGGTTAGTGCCCCTGTGAAACCTGCAAAGCATGTAAGTATAGGTTCTGCTACCAACCTACAATATGATACATGTTATGAGCCCATACAGTTTGCTTAAAACAGTTTAAAAATAATGTACTCGTAAATAATTGTGAAAAGTGAAGGTCCTTAGGTGCTCTCATATATTTTGGGAAGGTCAGAGGTCGGGGAGGGTATATGTCTCTTTTCCTTAGGATTCAAAATGGACAATCCTCAGAGATTGTTTGATTTATTTATTTATTTTCTTTTATAGGTTGCCAATTTGGCCTGTTCCATCTCAAACAATGAAGAAGGCGTAAAGCTTGTTCGGATGTCTGCAAGCCAGTTAGAAGCCCTCTGCCCTCAGGTAACGTACAGTTAGCAAGTTTATGCTGTCACTTAAAAAAGACAGTATTATATGCATATATGGAAATGTCACAGTGAGATCACCTTGAAATCTTGGTGTGTGCATGCATGCCCATGTATGCACTCAGTGCTGGTCCTGGGGTTTGACTGAGGGCCTGGGCCCTGTCTTTGAGTTTTTTTACTCTAGGCTAGCATTCTACCATTTAGTTACAACTTTACTTCCAACTTTTTGGAGATTAATTGGAAGAAGAGTCTCACAGACTTTTCCTGCACAGGATGGCTTTGAACCTTGGTCCTCAGATCTCAGCGGCCTGAGTAGCTAGGATTATAGGTACGAGCCACCAGTACCCAGTTTCTCCTTGAAATCTTGAAAAATAATTATAAAAACGTTTATTGTTACGCTGTGAATGTGGCACTAGTGGTAGAACAGGCATGAGGCCCGGTGCTCAATAACCAGTACCACAAAACAAAATCCCCTCCTCCCCCCCCCCCCCCCAAAAAAAAAAAAAGGAAGAAAAAAAATGCATGATAGCTTTTTTTCCTGGAAAGTGAGGAATGGCAGTTGACCACACCATGTGCCTGTCGGCACCCACTGGAGGGGTGAGCTCCGGCAATATTAACAGACTGGAACTGTGATGGTTTTCTCATGAAACTCTTAACAGCTGTTCACATGCTACAATCTTAGTGACTGGAATTTGGATTTTTTTTTTAAGGGAACCACATTCAAAAGCTAGTCTTAGCTGGGTGCTGGTGGCTCATCCCTGTAATTCTAGCTACTAAAGAGACTGAGATCTGAGGATTACAGTTTCAAGCCAGCCTGGGGAGGAAAGTCCGTGAGACTATTCTTTCCCAATTAATCACAAAAAAAACTCAGAAGTAGTACTGTAGCTCAAATGGTAAAGTGCTAGCCTTGAACAAAAAGTGCCCAGGCCCAGAGTTCAAGCCACAGAACTGCTACAAACAAACAAAAAGCTGGTCTTAGTTTAAAGCCTTATAAAACAAATATTAATAACTTAATGCAGCCAGCTACTAATGTAGAAGCTTAACTTTTGTAGGTTTATATAAGTTATTAGAAAGCCGGGCGCCGGTGGCTCACGCCTATAATCCTAGCTACTCAGGAGGCTGAATGCTGAGGATCTTGGTTCAAAGCCAGCCTGGGCAGGAAAGTCCATGAAACTCTTATCTCCAGTAAACCACCAGAAAACTGGAAGTGGCGCTGTAGCTCAAGTGGTAGAGCGCTCACCTTGAGCTGAAGAGCTGAACTACAGCACCCAGGCCCAGAGTTCAAACCCCACGACTGACAAAAAAAAAAAAGTTGAGACTGGGAAGGTGGCTCAGTGTAGAGCGCTTGCCTTGCATGCCTGAGGCCCTGGGTTCAATTCCTCAGCACCACATAAGCAAAAAGAAAAAAGCCGGAAGTGGCGCTGTAGCTCAAGTGGTAGAGTGCTAGCCCTGAGCTGAATTGCTGAGGGACAGCCCCCAGGCCCAGAGTTCAGGCCCCACTACTGGACACCCCCCCCCCCCCCTCCAAGGAGAAAAAAAAAGCTCAACAAGGAACACTTTTTTGAGTACCCAGTGGTGTTTCCCAGGAGGAAGTGCTTACTGAGACTCTCATATCTTCCCCCTCCCCTAACCCCCTCCCCCGGAAACTAAGTTTGAGCTCAGGGCCTGGCACTTAGTCAATTTGCTTAGCTGGTGCTCTGCCACTTGAGTCACACCTTTAGTGCCCACTCACAAATTTCGCAACAGTCTTAAGTGGTGTTATTTCAATGGAAGAGGTTGAGTTTCCATCTTTTTTCAAGTAGAGAATGCTTAGAGAACACTCTGAGGACTTACATTAACCTTTCTCTGCATGTACTACTAGATGTTAGTGATCACAGACAAAAAGGAGCAAGAGCTAGAGGAACTGAACAGAGAGAATGAAATGAAATTTTTGTTACCTCTATCACTATTCTCAGAACACATATGTAATACCTGTACTTTGCTTTTTCATATAAACACCCCCACTACTCAAGATAGGTTACTTTGCCAATAAATTTGTCTTAATATTAGTGAGATTGGTTAGTTCAATGATGAATCCTCATCTTCTGAGGAACATTTCTCAGCTTAATCAGTCATTAAATCTGCCAGTGATTGATTGCTATCTAGAAACTTAATGATTTAATCAACACCTCCATAAAGTTTATGGATGACCAAATCATAGATCAATTTAGAGCAGATATCTAAAGATTCAGCATTCTTTCCTCAGGCTTGCTTTATCTTTGCTTTTAATATCTTTGTTTCTTCATTTGGTTTTGAAATGCTTGAAAAGTGACAATGCTTCCACATATCTGCAGAAACAGATGGTAACATATGCTGATCACACCTACCAAGAATATTTATATAAATGATCTTAAAGCCTACCAAAAAATCACACGGAGAGTCTGTACAGCCTAATGAAAATGCTGGTGTGTGTAAACCATGTGTGATTAGGCCATATGCACAGGGTTGAGTTTGCTATTGGAAACCCTCATTTCTTTCTCTTAGGACTTCTTCTACTAAAATGGACATAGGAGAAGTGAGTGTTAGTGTCCAAACCATACTTGCAGATTTGAAGACTTGAAGGGATAGAGCTAGACTAAGTAAATTTAGTTCTCTTGTTGTCTGAAGCAGTAGTGTTTATTTGAATTTGAATGATCAAGAATTTAACAGGATACCCCAGAAAGTATAGTTTTGTACAGGAAATCATTAGTGGTTTTCTTTCTTTCTTTTTTTTTGTCAGTCATGGGGCTTGAACTCTGGGTTTGGGCGCTGCCCTTGCGCTCTTCAGCTCAAGGCAAGCACTCTACAGCTTAAGCCACAGCGCCACTTCCAGTTTTCTAATGGTTTATTGGAGATAAGAGTCTTATGGACTTTCCTGCCTGGGCTGCCTTTGAACCATGATCCTCAGATTTCAGCCTCCTGAGTAGCTAGGATTACAGGCGTGAGCCGCTGGTGCCTGGCTTAGTGGTTTTCTTTAAGTAGTTATACAGAGGGGTTTCAATTCAGCATGTCAACTTATGAGTACAGTGCATATTGATCAATTTACCCCTTTCATCATTATTTTTACATTGTTTTGTATTCAATTATTTGAAATATCTGAGATATACCATTTAGCTTTGGGTATGTAGTTAGAAATGACTTAGGAGTTACAATAACAGGTCTGAGTGGGACATGTATGAATATTTGGCAAATGGATGTCAGTTTCATGGATGAAATGATCATAGTAGAAAGAACATAGAAAAAAGAGAGGTGGTAGTCTAAGAGTACACCTTGCATTATTCTAAAAATTAGCAGAATCAAGAGAAAGTAGAAGGAGAGAAGTCTTCACCAGCTAAATTTATGAAGAACTCAAAAAGTTAAACAGCAAGAGAACAAATAACCCAGTTAATAATAAACAAGCAAACTGACTGTTCTACAGGAAGAAATAGAAATGGCTAATAGACACATAGGGAAATGTTCAACTTCCTTAGCCATAAAATGCAAATCAAAAGCACACTGTACACCATTGGTGGGAATTCTAAACAAGTATAGCCACTATGAATGTGATTGATAGAAATTCTGACTATGAAAATGGAACCATGAAATGTGTTGAAATTATTTTGGAAAGTGGGAAGGGAGAGAAGAGAATGAGATTAATTGGAATAAATACAGTCATGTAGCATTGATTTGTAACAGAGAAGTCTCCATCTGTATAACTAATATAAGGTAATAATAAATTCCATGATTGCAAACTAATAAAGAGAATGTCTTAAGTTTCAAAAAAAGGGGAGAAAATCAATAGACAACATAGTTAATAGTGAAAGATTGGATTTCCCCCCCCCCCCCCCCTTAGGATCAGAAAGCTCAGTATTAGTGGCGCATGCCTGTAATCTCAGCTATTCAGGAGGTGCAAATTGGGAGGGTCACAGTTTGAGGCAAGCCTTGGCAAAATTTTCACAACACCTCATTCCTACCAATAAAAAGCTGGGCATGATAGGTACAGGTGGCTCACTCCCAGATACTCGGGAGGCTAAGATCTGAGAGTCAGTTTAAAGACAGCCTGGTTAAGAGACTTACCTTCAGTTAGCTAGCAAAAAACTGGAAGTAGGGGCATAACTTGAGTGGTAAAGCACCAAGCATTGTGAAGTTCAAGCCCTAGTACTGACACAAAAACAAAAAAATAACTCTAGCATGATAGTTAGTGGTCACCTTCATTCCAGTATACGTAGGAAACTTAAATAAGAGTTCGGTAGAAGTCTGGCCTATCCTGGGTAAAAACAAAATCATTCCCGGAAACAAAAGGGCAGAGGTCGTGGAATAAACAGTAGAGCACCTACCTAACTACCTAACTAGTACCCCCTCTCCGCCCCCCCCGCCCAAAAAAAAAATACTAGTAAGACAAAGATGATGTGCTTGCCATTTGTAAGCCACTTTGTATTGGAAACACTAGCCCATAGAATTTTTAAGATTGCCTTCTATGGTGGACCTGGTTGGCTCATGTAGTGTCAGGAGGCAGAGATTAGGAGCATAGTGACTCAAGGCCAACCCAGACCAAAAATGTTTATGAGAATCCATCTCAATAAACAACCCAGCTTGGTGGCACATGCCTGTTATCCCAGCTAGGCAAAAAGTAGGAGAATTTCAATTTGAGACTGCCTCCAGTTTGTTATGGGTCCTGAACTCTGGGCCTGGGCGCTGTCCCTCAGCCTTAAGCACTTGAGCCACAGCACCACTTGTGGCTTTTTCTGCTTATGTGGTGATGAGGAATTGAACCCAGGGCCTCATGCATGCAAGGCAAACACTCTACCACTGAGCCACCTTCCCAGCCCCTGACTCTTCAAATTTGAAGAACAGAAATAGTAACCTCCCCTCCTCCCCAGTTGTTCGCTAGTCATTTCTGCTTCACTTTAGTTAGGTCAGCCTTCTAGGTCTTAAATTGTTTTTCTATTGGTATTTTGGCATTCTTCTTACTGGTTTACTTAACCCTATAACACTATATATTTTATCTGCCACATGTATTTAAATGCAGATGTAATATGGAAAAAACTATAAATTAACTTCTTCCATTGCTATTTGGAAATAGAGACTTTTATAGACAATTATTTGCAAAGGACAAAGGGAGAACCAATGCAACAGTGATACTCACAAGACTAACATTTTGGAAATGAACTTTACAACTTGGGGGAGTAGACTGGGGAGAAGGAAAGTGGGAGAAAAACGAGGGAAGGTGTAACAATGTTTGATAAGAAACATACATATGTACATTTATGTATATTACTTACACTTGTGTAACTGTAACCCCTCTACATCACCTTCATAACTAAATTTGAAAAAACAAAAAATAAATGTATTTAATAAATTTATTACCCCCCATCTCAACTCAAAACTTAAAAGTCAAAGGTTTCATCACAACTAGTGATGAGTAACTGAAACAATCTTGGGTATCCTACAATAGGAGATTAACACAGTATGCTTCTAAAGGGGAATAATAAGCAGTTAATATTTTAATATATATTTATGTGTAAGAATATTTAAAAGAAGCAGGATAGTTGATTTTATTTAGCATGGAATTCTAGTTTATAATTTTTTTTGTTTTTTGGTCCGGTCGTGGGGCCTGAACTCTGGACTTGGGCGCTGTCCCTCAGCTCTTCAGCTCAAGGCTAGCGCTCTACCACTTGAGCCACAGCGCCACTTCCGGCTTTTTTCTTTTTCTTTTTGCTTATGTGGTGCTGAGGAATTGAACCCAGGGCCTCAGGCATGCAAGGCAAGCGCTCTACCACTGAGCCACCTTCCCAGCCCCTAGTTTATAGTTTTTGACCCGCTTATACTTTTATGATGAAGGGAAAAGAAATCTTGGAAATTAATGTCAACTGTAGCATGATTAGAATTTAAAGTTTGTTTTATAATTGCCTATATTATCCAAATAAATGATTACTTTGAACTGGGCGCTGGTGGCTCACACCTGTCATTCTAGCTTCTTAGAAGGCTGAGATCTCAAGATTTGAAGCCAGCAGAAAAGTCTGTGAGATTCTTTTATCTCTAATTAGCCACTGAAAACCTGGACGTAGAGCTGTGCTGTAGCTCGAGTTAAGAGTGCTAGCCTTGAGCAAAAAACTCAAAGACAGCACCCAAGCCCTGAGTTCAAGTCCCAGGACACACACACACACACACACACACACACACGCATGCACGCACACACACACACACACACACATACCCACATACCCCTTACAAAACCTACTACTTGGGCTTTAACATACCATTATGTTATGTGATATCATTTTTACTAGTGAAATATGTGTAACACTAAGCCACTGCCAGTCTGTAAAAAAAAGTAAACAATAAACTTTAATACTTTTTGCAGGTTATCAATGCTGCATTGGCTTTAGCAGCAAAACCACAAAGTAAACTGGCCCAGGAAAACATGGATCTTTTTAAAGAACAGTGGGAGAAACAAGTCCGTGTTCTCACAGATGCTGTTGATGACATTACTTCCATTGATGACTTCTTAGCTGTTTCAGGTAATGAACTGGTTTCCAGATTAGTATGTAAGAATGTTTATAGTTACTATAGTCTGAGTTTCAGCCACATGCAAATACCTCCATGTTTGGGCACTTTGCTATGGTTTAATTTTTAAAGGAAAAAGTTACCTCTACATTCTGAGCAGTAGGGCATGAGTTATAGCCCTTTCCATCTCAGTAGGGCTAATTTGTTTAAAACTTGTGAATCTGAAAAGGAACTTAACATACTACCATTTTGCTTTTGCTCTTCCCTCCCACTGGGGTTAAAACTTAGAGCTGTGAGGTTGCTAGACAGGTGCTGTACCATTTGAGCCACAACCCCTAGTCCTTTAGTTGTTTTTGAAAATAATTTTTTCCTTTCTTGGAAAGCATCTTCTTTTTCCAAAATAGTCCCTGTTTTTCCAAATAGTCCCTGTTGAGCTGCCTACTTCTCCAAAGACTGACTGTGTGATGCATGATCAGTGACTGACTGATCTAGCATAGATAGAAAACAGAGAGGAAATATTTAAGAGCCATTTAATTATGAACTTGGAAAAAATAAATCTGGGTAATTCACCTCACAAAAACAGTTGATTTCATTATGTAAACATAAACTAGTAATGACATAGTAAATTACATTCATATAGAAAATGTCTGTCAAATGCAATTCAGTGTTTATCACAGAAATAAATTTCAATCCTATCTCCTTAGAATTGAATGACATTAAATGCATTCTCCATTTACCAGGTCTCTGTTCTTGGCTGTATGGCTTCTGTCTGGAAGTGCCAGGCTTCCTGAGTAGAGTGGCTATGTATAGATTCAATGGTTTAAGGGCTGAAACTACCACAGCACCCCAGAGAACCACAGGCTAGAAATGTGGGAGGGTGGCCATGGGGCTTGAAAAAGAAGCAGGGCTTAAATATATGCACAATATAGTCTCCAGCAGTGACCTATATAAGGGTGACAGTGTGTTCTGCATACCAATGTCTACCTGTCTTTGCATGTTCTCCTTGGGATTGGCAGCTTTGGCTTTACTTGGAAAACTGGGAGAAGAGACAATCTGTAAACTACCGACAGAGATAAGGAGGAGGGTGTAAGCCATGTTGTTTGCAAGACTGCCAAATTGCAGGTGCTGATGTGTTTTTTTTGTTTTTTAAAACACATTTGCAAGCACGTTTTTGTAGGTGCCAAAAATGCAGCAATGGCTTTTTTGGGAAATCTTGGCCTTCTGTTGTTTTCCCAATGAAGTGCTGAATTATTCTTTTTCATGGGCTTAGAGAAAACATTCCACCTTCATAACACACTTTTAAGCAAACAAATTCTGAAATCAAAATGCAAAGCTCCCATCCGCCCGCCCCCCCCCCCCCCCCCCATACTATATTTCTAAAGCTAGTTTTTTGAGATTGGGTTGAGTATATTTCAGGCTTGGTCTCAAGGGATTTTCAATCCTTCAGCCAAGTAAAATGTAATAGAATCAAATGTTTCTCGTGCAGCTTTCTTCAAATCAGAGAACAAAAGGGATTCCACAGCAGCATTTTATGTGGGATCTAGGCATTATCTTTAGGGTGCATGGCATAAAACAGAAATCAATTCTTTGGAAGATACACTTTTTTAAAGTGTGTTCAATCTTTATGCAAATGTATGAGTTTAAGAAAGGGCTGACTTGATGGATATGAGTTTAGACAGTTTCTATCTAGCAAATGAAAACATGAAACTATTCTCTAAGGAAGAAGTGGTGTTTTCATCTGAAATTTAGAAGTCTACCTGGTATGGTTTTCTAATATTCTGTCACAGGCTTGCTCAGGAATGTGTCCTGAGTAGTTAACTAAGAGGGCAGGGCTTTAATAATAATAGGGTAGGAGTTCCTGTCTTCCATTCAACAAAGTAGTTTGTGTGAATACACCGCATCTCGAGCATCATTGTCACCCTTTCATCATTCTCACACATCCTTCCCAACATTCTCCTCTTCATTCATCCATCTACCCCTTTCCCCTGGACTCCACCCCTTTCAGTTCCTATTTCCTGGTACACACACACACCCCTTTTATATAGCCTAAACAGCCTGGAACTTACTATGGTTCCACCTCAGCTTCCCGAGTGTTAGGATTACTATGTGGTTGACACCAAACACACAATCAATAATTTGTCAGGGTCAGTGGCCACCTGTTAGTGAAAGGTCTCCTTCCTCACTCACCTTTTTGTTTATTCTTTAGAGAACCACATTTTGGAAGATGTGAATAAGTGTGTCATTGCTCTCCAAGAGAAGGATGTGGATGGGCTAGACCGCACAGCTGGTGCAATAAGAGGTCGAGCAGCTCGGGTCATTCATGTTGTCACCTCAGAGATGGATAACTATGAGCCAGGAGTCTACACAGAGAAGGTCCTGGAAGCCACCAAGCTGCTCTCCAACACAGGTATGAGGACTCACTCCCTTCCTAGTGTTTTCCCCTAATTCCTATGACCTGTAGTTAGGAAGGAGAAGACCAGAATTCAGTTCTGGGTAGTATGTCATACTTGTATGAAATTGGTCTGCTAAAGTCAGGCCTCACAAACACTTTGAATGGGATTAATTCTGAACACATATTTAAGATGAACTGCTGGATTAAATCTCCTTTTAGTGAGTAAATACTAATTTAAGATGGATTCTATTCTCCCTCTTATTTTTACCTATCCTTTGCTGCTAAGCATCCAGCCCAAAGCCTCTTGCATAGGCATGCTAGCCAAATGCTCTATTGGTGAGCCTATAGCAAAGCCTCAAGGTAGTGTCATTGTTAGTTCTCAACTTTGCAACCCTACGTTGTAGACTGGTGAGAGGGAAGATGATAAATCTGTAAAAATACTGCCCTTAGTTTTCCTCACCTGTGAGCACAGTAAGTTTCTGCACTCAAGAACTGTGTTCACACCAGGCGCTGGTGGCTTAAGCCTATAATCCTAGCTACTCAGGAGGCTGAGATCTGAGGATCATGGTTCAAAGTCAGCCCAGGCAGGAAGTATGTGAGACTCTTATCTCCAATAAACCACTGAGAAAACCAGAAGTGGTGCTGTGGGACAGTACCCATGACAAACCAAAAAAAAAGAAAAAAAAAGTATTTACATCTTTATCATGAGCCTTTCCTCTTCTAAGGATTCAGGGAGGTGTTGGTGGCATGCTGTCTGCTAGTGTTACCCTCCCTCTTCCTTGTTTCTGCAGTCATGCCCCGTTTCACTGAGCAAGTAGAAGCAGCTGTAGAAGCTCTCAGCTCAGACCCTGCCCAGCCAATGGATGAGAACGAGTTTATTGATGCTTCCCGCCTGGTGTATGATGGGATCCGGGACATCAGGAAAGCAGTGTTGATGATAAGGGTGAGTAACAGCATCCTAGACATTTTAACAGCTTCTTCCTTATCATTTGCTAAACTTGAGCAATACATCATTCTGAAACTTAGCAGATGGGGTGGCAGTATATAAAAAACATGACCCTAAACGCGGTTAGAATAAGATAGATTTAATAATGTTGTCTAAAATGACTGTTATTTTAAGTCAGAGCACAAAGTTTAGTCCAGAAAAAGCACAAATTCGCCTTGATGAATTTATTTAGGGCAGTCACCATAGTGTGAGTCTTCAGTGTGAATTAGAAGGGAAACGAGTTGATTCAGAAAGAGGCTTTTTCCTTAATGCAGGTGGAAGTCACTGTTCACAGATGTACTCCTTCCTGGAGTGGAAGGCAGGATTTCAGAATCTTGGTATATTTGGGATAAGGATTAGGGGTTGTGCAGTGCTGGTGAGGCTCCCTGGTTCATGACTAAGTGTTAACAGTTTAAGCTATTCCCTATCTTCTCTAAGAAAGCATCCTTCGAATCCCTGGGCCTCTCTTTCTTAATGTTTCTTAATGTTTTGTTTCCTTCCACCTCACCTCTGTAGCTCCAGCACTGCCAGTATCTCCACTTCCATCATCATCTGTTTCCAGTATTTCCTCTTAATAGAAATGGCCTAACCATCAGAGTCCACCTTTGTCTTAAATTAGTTGGTCCTCTCCACATGTCACTCTCAGCCCTTTGTCCTTTGCTTTGACTATCTCATTTTCTTATACATTCCTTCAAAATGCAGGCTTAGTCAGGTCTGCTTTCCCATGGAGCACAGAATAGATCAGCACATCCACCCTGATAGAGGTTGCTGACATGGGCTGTCCCTAGGCCCTTGTGCCCTGTAACCATCCTAACTCTGATCCTGGAATTGGTGACTCATACGTTCCTATTCTTTTCAGCTGTCCCACATTGTCCCAATTCCCTGTCTGGCCTTATTACCAATTCCACCATAAATAGAGATATTTAGAGTGCTCATTTCTCCATTGCATATGCACCTGTCTTCTAGCGCTATGGACATCCTTGTCACAGCCCCGCTTCCACTTTATGTAGTGCTGAGGAATCAAACCCAGGCCCTCAGGCATGCGAGGTCCTTCCCAGCCCTACACTGAGTTCTTGACTCCAATCTCCCAGCCCTTCTTGTCTACGTGCCCCTCTCCTCATGACCTACCTCACCCTTTCAAGTACCAGTTTCCTGTTGTTCATTTTGTTGAACCTTGATTTTTGCCTTTCTAAGGAATTATACTATTTGAGTTCTTGAATCTACCACATTTCAGTTAATACATTTGTATATACTTGCATACCACCTAATATATTTATCTAATTTGTAAGCTAATTCTAACCTCTACAGATGAAGGAAAACATGCAACCTTGATCTCTCTGGCTCTGACTTCATCTTTTTCAAGTCTCTCCATTTCTTTTTAAATATCACTCCTTCTAATGGATGAGTGAAACCCATTACACTGTATATATACCACATTTTAAATAGGTTTTTTAAATAATTATATCTAGAGGCTAACTCTGAAGTTTCATATATCTATATCCAATTTTGCCAAGTGCCTTTGTTCATGCTGAGCTCCCAACTTCTCTACTCAAACTTCATTCATGTATCAGTTGATAGTAATTCATCTTCTCTTGCTAAGTCCTAAACCTTGGACTCCTTCCATTTTTTCCTATTGCATACTTTAATTCGCAAGTTTCACTGCCTCTACCTTCCTGAGACCATCTAAACACATTCCCACTTTGGTCCAAGCTTCCGGCAATTACCTCTGTTCTCCATATTCCCAGTCCTGAGTCCCTGTAGTCTTTTTATCTCAGAGCAGCCAGAGTGGTCCCCAAGCTTCAGTCACTGCTCCCCAACTCTCCAAAGGTGCTCGTGTCACTCAGGGCCAACCTGAGCCTGTGACAGAAGATAATGAGCCAAGTTCTTCTTGTGTAGCCTTTATGCTACTCCCTTTCCTCAGGCAGGCACTCCTCCCCTGCTTCCTCTGTGCCTCCCCTTACATTCCCACCCCACACCGCCACTCAGACCCCTTTCTGGTTCTTTTTTTAATAGCATTGGTCACTTTTTTAGCATGTCAGAATATGTATGAGAGCAGTGATCTTTGCATCAGTCACTTGGCATTTCAGGAGTTCAGAGCAGTGCTTATTAATAAGTACATGCTTAACAAATACTTAAATGAGTGAATGAATTTTTTTTAAGAAAGTAGTGTGCTTTTTTTGGGGGGGGGGGGGAGGAGTCAGTCGTGGGGCTTGAACTCTGGGCCTGGGCTCTTCAGCTCAAGGTGAGTGCTCTACTGCTTGAGCCACAGCGCCACGTCTGGTTTTCTAGTGGTTTATTGGAGATAAGAGCCTCACAGTTTCTTGCCCGGGCTGGCTTTGAACCACAATCCTTGGATCTATGATGGGCAGTGGAGAGGTGCTCATTAGTTTCAGTGTATCATTAAAATCACCAGTGGTGGCAACATCTTTTGCACTATTAGCAACATTCCATGGTCTCACAGTAACATGCTCTCTGTGGCTCCTTGACACCTCCATACCACCACTCTCCTATCATCTCATCTAGGATAGGCCCAGCCTTTGCACATGTCAGAACCCAAGACACTCTTGGCAGTTTGAGAGCTGCTCACATGCCCACTTATTTGAACCTCACAATGGGCCCCTGGGCTTGGCTGAGGGCCTTGCCTCACTGCTCTCCTGTCACTGGACAGCTAGCCAGGCTGAGAGCCAACCCCAGCTGTTCTTCCTACTGCCCCTTTACTGACAACTGCCAGAAGATGACATTAGGTTTCAAGTCAGTTAATCACAAGAGGCTGGTACTTAAGAATATTATTTCATAATTAAAGCAAAAACCTAGAATGAGTAAGCCCCTTCGATATTTACTAAACTCTTACATGCTGCATTCTTTCTCTTTCCATTGATAAATGTTAAAACTACCCTGTAGACTCTGTTGCAGACTTTCTCGCCCTAAGAGAAAGCAATTTTATCATAAAATAGAGAAGTCATGTCTGCTTAATGCTGTATAAAACACTCCTAAGACAGACCTCCTCCCCCTGGTGTTTGAACTCAGAGCCTTGTACTTACTAGGCAGGCACTTTACTATTTGAGCTATTCTGCCAGCCCCATAAGACCTTTGTTTCCAAGGATAGCTCTGACCTTTATCTTTAGGTGTTAGTGACGTACGTTTAGAAAGTGAAATCTTTGGACTGGCAGAGTGGCTCAAATTGTACAGCACCTGCCTAGTAAGTGCAAGGCTTGAATCTGTATTTCCTGTCATTTTTACTTGTGATCCAGCTGAACTTTGTACTTTTTTTTTTCTTTTTTTGTTGGTTGTGAGGCTTGAACTCTGGGCCTGGGCGCTGTACCTCAGCTCTTCAGCTCAAGGCAAGCGCTCTACCACTTGAGCTACAGCGCCACTTCCGGTTTTCTGGTGGTTTATTGGAGATAGGAGTCTACGGTCTCTCCTGCCCGGGCTGGCTTTGAACCAAGATCCTCAGATCTCAGCCTCCTGAGTAGCTAGGATTACAGGCGTGAGCCACCAGCGCCTGGCAAGAAGACTTTTTTTTTTTTTTGATCGGCCGTAGGGCTTGAACTCTGGGCCTGGGTGCTGTCCCTCAGCTCTTCAGCTCAAGCTGAGCGCTCTACCACTTGAGCTACAGCGCCACTTGAACTTTGTACTTTTTAAGCCTTCTTTGAAAAGTGCCAGTGTGGGGCTTACACACGGATGAACAATTTTTGAGTAACCATAAGTGATCAGAACGATGAACATCAAATTTCAGTATTCTGGGCCTCCATGCTTCTGGTTAAGGGGCTTAGAGAGGATGGCTGAAGCCTCGCTGTTTCTGACTCATAATCTCTATCTTGATGGCAGACTCCTGAAGAATTGGATGACTCCGATTTTGAGACAGAAGATTTTGATGTCCGAAGTAGGACAAGTGTCCAAACAGAGGATGACCAACTGATAGCTGGCCAGAGTGCTCGGGTAAGGAAGCACTTTAATTTCTTCTGCCGACCTTCCCTGTCCCTGTCAAGCTTGCCCTCTTCTAAGACAATTCTGTTAAGTACTCAGCACCATTAACCAAAGTTAAGTTGTAGCATCTGCTGGTCAGTTGCAGATTTTTCCAAAAGGCTCTTCAGCTGGGAGCAGGACAGGAACATAGGCCTCCTGGGCTCTTGTTTATGATAGAACCCTGAGTCTGAAAAAAGCTAAGGATTTAGTCAGTGTAATATTTGTTAAAACAATGGTGAAACTTTACTGCCTTTGCCATCTCACTGATGCCATGGGTATGAGCCACTTAATTATCCTTGCATTAAAAACAACAAACTGTTACATTCAAGAAAAACATGGCATTCATTTGAGTCATTAAATCTTCAATCCATAGCATTTAAGTTTTCAGAAGGATGCCAAAATATATTTCTAAGGAGTCTATTTTTTCATTCCTTGGAAATCCATCTTAAACAGTGAGTGTTTTCCTGCTGTCAGGAGCCGAAAGTGTGGAGCCCTTTTCCCAGGCCTTAAATTGGTCAGTGGGAGTTAAATGTGCTTAAAGCCTCGCAAGTAGCTAAAATACATATCCCTTAGTAAATGCTTGTCTTTCTTGTTTAAAATTTAGATTCTAAAACTATTCCTGATGTACTTTTAAAGCTTTGGAAATGTCCATTCCAAGCCCACAGAGAAGAGGACTACACACATTCTCCTCTCATTTTCTTTACCAAGAAGGCAAGGGATGAAACTTCTAAAGCCGACCTGCTCTGTCTCTGCATAGATATGGTTGTGAAGCTTCCATGCATGTAGCCTTCTACCCTTCACACAGTTCCCTTCCACATTGAAACTTGTTCTTGAAAGTGGGTGGAGAATTCAGGCTGCCATAGACTTCTGTGAAAATTAGAATAAATAGTCCTTCAGGCAAAATAAAACCTATTAAAGAATTATCCTACCTATGTCATAGATTGCCTGTTGGAAATATCCTTGGCTAATGCCCTGTGAGAACTTCATATTATTCTCTTTATGTAAAGAGTGTTCTGTCCTTTTGATTGTAGGCAATCATGGCTCAGCTTCCCCAAGAGCAAAAAGCAAAGATTGCAGAACAGGTGGCCAGTTTCCAGGAAGAAAAAAGCAAGCTGGATGCTGAAGTGTCCAAATGGGATGACAGTGGCAACGACATCATTGTGCTAGCCAAGCAGATGTGCATGATTATGATGGAGATGACTGACTTCACCCGGTAATTCGGCCCCAGCTGGCTGTGAAGAGAGAAAGGGCAGCTTCCTTCCCCCATAGACATCTTAGAGATGCTGTTTTCTCTTTTCAGAGGTAAAGGACCACTCAAAAATACATCAGATGTCATCAGTGCTGCCAAGAAAATTGCTGAGGCTGGATCCAGGATGGATAAGCTAGGCCGAACCATTGCTGACCATGTGAGTAATAGATCTACCTGGTTGTCTTAGCTCATCCTAGACTCATGCAACCCAGTCCATTGCTGAGGTGCCTAAATGGCGACTTTTTTTTTTTGGGGGGGGGGGGGAGCATTCCTGGGATTTGAACTCAGTGCTTAGGCACAGTCGCTGAGCCTCTTTGTGTTCAAGGGTAGTTCTCTACCCTTTGAGCCACAGTGACATGTCCCTCTTTTTCTGAGTAGCTTACTGGAGATAACAATCTCATGGACTTTCCTGCCCAGGCTGGCTTTAAACCATGATCTTCACGTCTCAGCCTCCTAAGTAGCTAGGATTATAGGCATAAGCCACTGGCACCCGGCTGGAATGATGATTCTTTTTCATGGGCCATACCTTTCCATTACTCATCTCTAAAAAGTTCTTTAACCTACTTATTTAATTCTGGCATAAATTTCAATGAATTTCTGAGTTCTTAATCTTAGTTGCTAGACCTAGTTTGCATTAGAGCATAGATCTGGAACAGGTATGTCAACTTTTTTCTAAGGGCCATTTGGATATTTATATCATTCAACAGGTCATAACAGCGATCAATATAGACAGACAGCTGTGGACAGCCATGAGACCCATTTGAGATGCATACCTGACAGTCATCTTGACCAAATGATTTTTGCAGGCCTTATAAGACTTGTGGAAATTCCCCACTCTTAGTTAAGTGTTTAAAACTTACCTCAGCTCAGGGCAGGAGCTGCTTCTGCCAATCCTAGTACTGGAACCAGATACATGCGTCCCTCTTCAAGAGCCCTTTTGGGCAGTGTTCAGAAAAGCTGGTAGTGTGTCCAAGGTGAAGGATAGCCGTCCACATCTTAGCATATCTTCGTACCCTCAAATGGTTAGGTCAGAGAACTTGACTTTCTACTTCCTAGACCTTTTATACAGCACATTTCCTATATGTTCTAAGACTTGTTGCCAGAGAAGCTCTTTCTCACTTACAGGTTTTCTGTACATTTATCTAGGTTCTTATCTAGGCTTAAGGATGAATGACCGCTGTCTCTTGTATCTCATCATTTTTCAAGCCAGGCTCTGTGGTGGTTTTGATCACCCTCCCCCCATTCACAGAGCTCCATAAGAAGCTCTATGTACTTACACTATCTGGATTTTCCTGTCTGAAATAAACAGCTCAAGTCCAGATCCCCACCCTGCTACCCTCCTGGTTTCCTGCTTCGCCATCTCCACTTCAGCACACAGCCAACAGTCCTCATAAAATGCAAATCAGACTTGGGCTGGCTCTGCTTCATTGGCTTCTTAAGAGTATAATCCAAAAACTTCAAAATGGACTCAGAGCCCTATTTTATATCATACTGTTAGTCTCCCTGGCACAGGGGTGGGAGGGGAATTGTTGTGAACACTGGGGCAATACTGAACTTGTCTGAGTAAAGCTTTCTAAACTGGTGGGCATCAGCAGTACAAGACTAGGCCTAGACTACCCTTTTCACTTGTGATGAAGATCTCACCAGCCCCAGGTGTTTTTTTCTTGCTTTGGTTTATGTGTTCATCATCATTGCCTAAAGTGTGTATTTCCTGTTTTCAGGTATTTTTCATATGCATCATAACTGAGCAGATAGCTCTTCTGCCTCAAGGATGATAGTTTATGTAGCTCTAAACATTCTGCCTTTTCTGCATAGTCAGACTCTTGCTTCCTAAGGCTTTTTCTTATCTTGCAGAGCCCCAGGCCTCTCCATGCTATTAGTCTGAGGTGATTTCTCGTCACACTTGTGAGAGTGGCAGTAGGGCTCAGAAAGTATTCATAGTCAGGGCTCCATGACTTGGCAGCCATCTCCAGAGTGGCCAAGAGATGTGATAGCCTCAGCAAATTATTCATTTCCATTATCCTTGGTTCTGAGAGTAAGAATATTAGCGCAACACAGATCTTTTCAGACATATCCCTGGGGACAGAGGGTTGTCTGGGCCGGGCCTGAGTGCTTGTTCTCCCAACAGTGCCCGGACTCAGCCTGTAAGCAGGACCTTCTAGCCTACCTGCAGCGCATCTCCCTCTACTGCCATCAGCTCAACATCTGCAGTAAAGTCAAGGCTGAAGTGCAAAACCTTGGAGGAGAACTTGTCGTCTCTGGGGTAAGCATCTGCGGTGACAAAGGTGCTCAGTAGGAATGTGTTGACCTGCATCTATAAGAAAGTAGCCTCTTGTCTACTTACTCAACTGCTCCAAATGGGGGAAATGCTGGGTAGATACTCCAAAGGTCCATCTTGGGCTCTGGAGGGAACAGGCTAATTGTTTCTTCATGCTGAATCACAGCTCTTTTTAGCATGTCATGATTGGTGACAGCTGCAGCTGTTACTAGGATTGATCCTTCCTTTGCTAGCTTTTCTTCCCCTGAGAGGAATGAACCCTGTAAAGATTTACAAAGCAGACATAAGTGGCCTTCTCAAAACTATCTTACGTTGAATCTGTTGATCAAGTCACAGTTCTGGGTGGGCACTTTTGTCAATATATTGGACTCTACAAGGTCCCACAGTTTGTAATCTCGTGGAATTTCCTTGAAAAAATACTTAAATATTTATTTATATACTAAGCAATTGGTATCACCATTTGCTTAAATCTGCTACATCATGGAGGAGGAGACTCAGTTATGTGCCAGATGAGGATGTTTCCATTAACAAGGCTGTTGCTCAGGCCCCTAGTCCTGAAGGCAGGCTCCTCACCAACCCTCATCTGTATCTTACAGGTGGACAGCGCTATGTCTCTGATCCAAGCAGCCAAGAACTTGATGAATGCTGTGGTGCAGACAGTGAAGGCATCCTATGTGGCCTCTACCAAATACCAGAAATCTCAGGGTATGGCTTCCCTCAACCTTCCTGCTGTGTCGTGGAAGATGAAGGCACCTGAAAAGAAGCCCTTGGTGAAGAGAGAAAAACAGGATGAGACACAGACCAAGATCAAGCGAGCATCTCAGAAGAAGCATGTGAACCCCGTGCAGGCACTTAGTGAGTTCAAAGCCATGGAGAGCATCTAGGCCTGCCCTCGCCCCTTGGGGCTCCTGAAGATTAGTTGCTGTTCTTCACTCATGTGTATTTGCTAAGTAGAGAACTGATGTTAGATTCCCCAGGGAAAAAGGCAGATTTTTGAACCAAGGTGATAAGTTTTATAAGGACAATGTTTGTATTTTAAATTGGTCAAAAAATGCTTTCATAGAAATCAGAAGCATATTCCTAGTTATATTTTTATAAGCTCAAGTATAAAAAAATCATAACCAAAGAGAAAGCCACATTAACTTCTTAGCAATTAATACTCTTGACTAAGTTGGATACTTGTTTTCTAGAGGAGGTGAAGGTTTGAGAAGTGGGGATTGCAGTGTGGTAGTAAATGACCAAGGCGACCCCCTGGTGAGCAGCCTGGGGAAACAGGCTCTATGGAAGGAATTTACGAGAAAGCTCTTCTGAGGAATAAACCATATAAACAATAAAACATAATGTATCATGAAAAACTGATTACTCTCTTTATGAAATGGGAATTATAATGCATGGCTACAATTACTAATGTGCTGTGCCGCAGGCCATTAATAAACTTGCTTTTTTTCCCCCTTTCTTCCAGCTTCAAATGCAAATTTATCATTGGGCTCACTTGTAATAATTGCCATGTTTCCTGCTTTGGGCTCCCAGCAGAAGCCTGACAGAATAGTGTTTGCTTAGGCAATAATTTAGCCTTTACCTTATTTGTGATTGCTATAGCTACAAGGTATAATTTTACTGTCTTATTTAAATTTTATGAATTTGAATGTTTTTTTTACACTAACTTTACCCAATAAAGTCCACTTCATGAAATCAAGTCATTTGTCTTTAAGATGAGTCATATCTGGACATGGTGGCAGGGATGTGTGGATTGTAGATTCAACCCCAGTCAAAATTGGCGAGACCCAGTCTAAATATAAACCAAAGGATTTGGGGCATGGTAGCATACCTGCATGAAGCCCTTGGGATCCATCCCAAGTACTGTGGTGAGGCGGTGGGGAGAAGAACACATAGGCTTAGCATAATGTTTGCCTTGCTCTGCATTCTCCCAGGTATTTCTCTTCCAGGGCTGCTGCCCACTGAGGAAGGCTATGCCTGTGGCTCTAGGGATGCACAGCTCATGCCAACTGACTAGGAAGATCATTAGTCTGTTGAATTTCCCAGTCTGCACCTCTACTTCAATGTAAAAAAGTTGGCTTCCCTCAATCTTCTGTGTTATGGGAGATGAAGGGGACATACCTGGCTTGCCTTTCTGCATCATTCCTATCATCATTCAGGCAAGGCATGAGAATCGGCACTTTAGAAATAAGACCTATCTTTAACCCCTTGTCCCTTCTGAGCAATCATCATCATCTTCAGCAGAGATCCCTAACAGAATAGCCAGTCATTGTCCTGACTTCCTCTCTTTGCCATTCTAGTCAGCACTTGTCTTACTGTTTCCCTAGTCAAGCCTTCTCCACTGCCAAACAGAGCTTGTCGGCTCTTCTTTGGGTACCATCTTATCAACATTTTCAATGAGAGGCCTGCCCCCCCTAAAAGTACCTCACTGGTTTTCTGGTTGGGGGTGGTGTCCCTTTCACCTGTCATGCACTGATGTCTCTTCTGGACCAGTGTTCGCCTCTGATCCCAGCCATACTCCTGCCTTTACATGGTCCAAATGCTGGCTTGTCCCTAGAACTCAAGCTTTTGTTCCTGCCTCCTAACTCTCCACTTGCATGCTTTGCCTATCCAAAGGGCACTTGCCACCTCTTCCACCCACATCCAAAGCCCTTCTCCATTTCCCCACTGGTACTTGGCACTACCAATCACCTCATTTTCCTGGCCAAATACCAACCAAAATTGCCTTTAAAAAGTATGCAAGGTCTCAACCCTAAACCCAGTAGCTAAAACAAACATGACTTCAGTTTGGTTTTTCTTGTGTTGGTCATAGGGCTCTAACTCAGGGCCTGGGCACTGTCCTTGAGCTTTTTTGCTCTCTACCATTGAGCAACAGCTCCACTTCTCTACTGAAGTTTCTATAGGTCAAGAATCTAGGAATAGCTTACTGAGCTAGCTTGCTCTGAAAGTTGCCGCTAAGGAAGGCTGTGGTCCTGAAAGTTTGACGTCAGAATCTATGTCCAAGCTCGTCAGCGCCATCCATTGGCAGAAGGCATCAGCTTTTGCACAGAGCAGCTCACAGCACAGTAGCTGGCTTCCCCGAATCTGAAAGATCAAAGATAGCAGCAGCCAAATGGGAGCAACAGAATTCTTTTAAAACATGATCTTGGTACCACTGTCTCAAGCCTGTAATCCTAACTACTCAGAAAGTTGAGAACTGAAGATTGCTGTTCAAAGCCAGCCCTGAGGCAGATAAAGCCTAAAGGTTCTTTTCTCTACCAGGAAAAACCCAGGAGTACAGATGTAGCTCAAGTTGGTAGAGCAGCAGCCTTGAGATAAGTCAAGCAACCGCAGAAGGCTCTGAGTTCAAGCCTCAGTACTGACACAGACCGCCACCTGATCTGTACTCTATTGATAACAGGGGCCTAAGCAGCCTAGTTCCAGGAGGTGGACCACTAGTTAGCTTGCCTTTTTTAACAGCAGCTTAAGTAATTCCTCTGTAACAAGTCAGTTTGCATCCCTCCCTGAGCTTGAACTTTCCAGTGGCTTCTAAAGCCCAAGGCCTCAATTTCTGTAGCTTCTTGTCCCTTCTTGTCTTTTCTCTCACCAAATACAGTTTCACATTTTCTAGACCACTTTATTGCTTGAGGATCTCACGGGCTGCCCTCATTCCTTGATCCTCCCTCCCTCTGCTTCTTAAGTAGCTAGGATTAACATATGAGTGACCAGCTTTAACTGCCCTCTTGGTAGTGCATTGGGCACTACATTTTTATTATCTACAAGTGCAGTAGTCTTCGATTCACCACTGGATGGCCAAGGTGTAAGACACTTGCACACTGAAGACACCAAGAGATAACCTGGGATGCTCTCGAGCAACCTTTCCCAGCTTCCTCCCTTTACTTAGTCCCTCCTCTTAGCTAATTCTTAGGGACCAACAGTCTTGTGGCTTTTATTTCCATCAGTTTAACATACTGGGTTAACAACTATTCCCCAAGCCTGAGCTGTTTCACTGCCCTGCACCCCAGCAACCCCCCAGTTTCCATCCCATCCAGTCTACCAATCTCTTAGCCCCAGCCTACCTCTGCAGTCCTTAGGCTCACAGCTTCCAGCCCAATCTGCTCAAGAAAGAAGTGAGAAGGAGCTGCCTGCCACATGCACCGGCAAAGTCTATGCCTGATAATCCACATCACCCCATCTTGTCTCCACTGCCTGTGAGCCTTCCAGCTGAAGCAAGTCACCCATTAGCAAGTGGACCGGACATGTCAAAGTGTACCAGCTTCAGAGCTGAGTCCTCCTAATGCCCCAGAGTCCAGTATCCCTTCTGCCCCATCCAGGGCCTTTAGCAGTGTGAGTTGCTGGTGGCCACTCCCTCCATCCTTGGTGCACTTGCTCCAGTTCTCCATGCTGTCTTAACCCTTCACTGGGACTTTGCCCAGTTCATTGTTCTTGTGACCTGGGGTGCCAGCTTGGGCCAGGACTCAGTTCTGTTTCTTCTTTTCCCTGTCTGTCATGCAGTGCTGCTGGTAAATGCTTAACAGCTGGCTCTGCAGGGCTGAGGGGACACACAGCCACACCCACGTTCCTTCACCATACAGTATTGCCACTGCAGTAAAGGACTTGTAGCACACAATTTACAAATAATATTAAAGTATGCGATACTCTACTGCAAAGTCCACCTCGCCAACTGATCTTCCAGGAGCCTTCAGTGTTCTGCTGCTGTCTAGTGTCTATACCTAATAGATAGTTGCAGCTGACTTAAGAGTAGTTCTAGGTGAATGCTGCTTGATTTGTTTACCTTAGGGAGATGAAAGGGAAATAAACAGAACTTACCTATGGGTCAGTGAATGACTGGATCAGACATAACTGTCAAATTCTCTAAGACAATTCCCTCTGGTTTCTGTATTGCTGAAGATGTTTTTGCTACAAGCAGCATGCTTTTAGATTGAACTGGAATTAAGATCTTCAGCATTTTCTTAAGTTTACACCATCAACAGAACAAAGGTTAAGCCTTGATCTGCAGCATCTTCCGGTTCTCCAGTGCAAATCCTGTGGCCACACCAGAGTCCCAGCCAGGACTGTCTTGAATATGGATTTGGGAAGAACAGTGCAGGATTGCTAACTTGTGCACTGCCACTACACAGATATAGCAGTTGTGCATCGCTCCACGGCATAGATCAAAGTAAAATTTAATAATTGGGGAAAAAGAGGACTTCTGAGTATTTTACTTTTTTAGAATCGAAGTTAGAATTTAAATGGAGTAAAACCCGTTCTTTCTGGTGTACAAATGAGTTTTGACAAATGCAGTCCCTTTGCCTCTAATATTCACCATACAGATTTCTTGTGCTATCACAGTAAAATCAAACATCCACATACCCTAAGTCTCAGCAAGAATCCTTTCCCTATAATTTTATCCTTATCCGAATGCCATATAAATGGAATCAGTGGGTAGCCTTTGAGTCTGTCTACATATTATACAATGCAATTCAATCAGGAGGATGCCTGGAAGTGTGTAAACAAATGGCTGTGTGTATCCTGCTTGGTCTTTTTTATTGCTGAATAATATACCATGGGGATGTGCCATAGTTTATTTTTCTAGTTTATTTTTTAAATAACGTTTCATATAAAGCTTTTGTATAGCCTTTGTATAAAGATTTTTCTTCATCTTGAGTAAACACCTGGGAATAAGACTGTTTTGTTCTAAGCAGGACCTGTGGCCCACACTTGTAAACCTAACTACTAAGGAGTCGAGGCAGTTTGAAGCTAAGCCCAGGCAAAAGTGAGACCCTATCTCAAAACAAAAAGCATAAAACAACAAAGGGACTGGGTTCAATGATTAAGTATGTGTTTAACTACAAGAGCTGTTTTCTACAAGAGCCAATCCCCTTTTACATTCCCCCAACAATGGCTGAGTGTCCAACTCACCAACTTCCTCCCAGCTCCCGATGTCCACAAGGTTGGTCTGGGCTTAAGTCACTTTAATAGATTTGGTGTATTGGCAAACCGTATTCTGCATTTTACTAACATATTTTCAAATCTTCTGCCTATTTTATTGGGGTAGCTGGGATTTCTTTGGTTTCTTTAAACTAGAGATTGAAGAGCTTTTTTAAAAGACAAAAAAAAAAAAAACACAAAAAACAGGTTCTCAACACTTAACTTTGTGAAATATATTATTTACAAATGACATTTTCCCTGGCTTTTCTATCCTCTTAGTATTTTCACAGAACAAGTCTTTATACTTTGTCCAACTTCAAGTCACAAGGATTTATCTCTTGTTCTTGTTTATAAAAAGCTTTATAATTTTATAGCTAAGTCTGTGGTTTAATTTTGTACAAGACATGCAGTATACAGGTCAGGACTCATTTTTAAAAAATACCTATCCAGTTAACAGCAGCGCTTATTGAAAAAGGCAATCCTTTCTCCACCAAAGTGCCTTTGTACTTTTGACAAATACCAATTCAAGTACATATACAGTCGTCTCATCCAGTATTGCCTTTTGCAATTTCACTTACTCTTGGTAAGCCATGGCCCAAAAATATTAGATGCAAAGTTCCCCAAACTAACATTTCATATGTTTTAAGTTGCATGCCATTCTGAGTACAGGGATAAAATCTCACTGTGTAGCTCCATCCTGTCTAGACATACATCACTCTTTTCTCAGGGTGTCCACATTGTACATGCTGCCTACTGAACAGTCATTTAGTAGCTCTGCTGGTTATTAGATAGGCTGTTATCAGATATGCCTCAGAGGCTATAAAGTGCTACCTTTAAAGAAATTTCTCAACTTAATGAGCAAACAAAAAATAAATGTATATTGAAGTTCCTAAGATCTACATTAGGAATGAATTTTCTGTATGAGGATTTAGGAAAATAACTTTATACTAATTTAACTTCAAGTTACAGCTGCAGTGCACGAAAAGGGAGTAGGAAAGGCATTCATTCAACTTGTACTTTATGACTTTGGGGGTGGGTGGGTGAAGGGCTTGAAGGATTCGGGGCCTGGATGCTTCCTCTGAACTCTTTTGCTCTACCACTTTGAGCCACAGTTCTACTTCCATCAACTTATACATTTATAGGAAAAACTAGACTGTATGGCATTTGATACTTACAGGGCTCTGGTTTTCATGGAAGTCCTAGAGGGAATGTGCTGCTAAGAGGAGACTACTGTATTTTTGCACTGTGTGATTCATTGGTCTTTGTGTCTATCCTCTGACCAGTCACAGTGCCTTGATTGCCATAGCTTGATTGCCCACCAACTCTGTTCCTCTTTTTTCAAAATTGTTTTTAGTTATTCAGATTGCTTCGTGTTCCCACATAAACTTGCAAGTAAGGCACTTAACATCTACAGATTTCCTGCTGGGATTGCACTGAATCTGTAGATCAATTCTGTGGACACTACATCTCAGCATTATTGACTCTCCCAATTCAGAAACTCAATACACTTCTCATTATTCAGATCTTTCATTTCCTTCATCAGTGTTCCAGTTTTGAGCACAGAATCTCACATGTCACTTCTCCAATGTTATTATAAATAGTTCTGTTTTTACACTTTAATTTCCAATTGTTCATTGCTAGTGTATAGATACACAATTGATTTTTGTACACTGACCTTGTCTCCTGTCCTTGATTAACTCATTTGCTAGTTCTAGATTTCTCATTGATTCCCGGAAATTTTCTACCTTGACAATCATGTCAGCTGTGAATATAGTTTTACTTCTTTTCCAATCTATATGCTTTTTATTCTATTTTCTTGTCTTGAGCGTGCCACCCTGTACTGCAAGACAGAATTGAGAAGAAGTTATGAGAAATTATTCTCTTGTTTCAATCTTAGGGGAATGAATTCAGCCTTTCACTATTAAGTTGATATTAGGTGCAGGTTTTAATGTAGTTTTCTTTCATGAGGCTAACAAAGTTCTCTTTTATTTCTGATTTACAGAGAGGTTTCATTTAGTTTTTTGCGTGTAGGGTTTGCAATCAAGGCTTACATGCTTGGCAGGAACTCTGCTGTTGAGCCATGCCTCCAGCCCTTTTTTGGCTCTGCTTATTTTTGAGATAGTGTCTTCCTCTGTGTGCCTAGACTATAATCTACCTATTTTAGGCTTGTCATATCTGAGATGACAGTTGTGTGCCACTAGTCCTGCCTCTTTGCCTTGAGATGGAATCTCAAAAGGTTTTTTTTTTTTAAAGTCTGGTTGTGGGGCCTGAACTCTGGGCCTGGGCGCTGTCCCTCAGCTCTTCAGCTCAAGGCCAGCGCTCTACCACTTAAGCCACAGCACCACTTCTGGCTTTTTTCTTTTTGCTTATGTGCTGCCGAGGAATCGAACCCAGGGCCTCATGCATGCAAGGCAAGCGCTCTACCACTGAGCCACCTTCTCAGCCCTCAAAAGGTTTTTTTGCACAGGCTGTCCTGAAACTGCAATCCTCCTACTAAGATACATACACCTAAGATAGGCATGTGCCATCTATTGGTAGAGAAGGGGTCTTAAATGTATGTGTAGGCCTGGCCTCCAACTACTATCCCTCCAAAGCTAGGATTACCAGAGGAAACCTCTGGCACCTGGCCCTTGTTTTACTGAGGATGGAAACCAGGGCCTTTGTGCATGATTAGCTGCCACTAAGCTATATCCTCAGCCTTGAGAGCTTTTATTAGGTATTACCAGGATCAACTTAAATAAACATGTGGTCTTTTTTTTCCTCCTTGGATCTACTGTCCGTGAATACAATGAATTGATCTGAACTAGATTCCCTATTCAATTCAGTCTCCAAACTATATCAATTTTAAATACATTAAAAGAGATGGATGGCAGTTCAGAAAGTGAAGGATAGCATCAGTACTTGTGTGTGTGTGTGTGTGTGTGTGTTGACTTTGAACCATGATTCTCAGATCCCAGGTACCTGAATAGCTAGGATTATAGGTAGGAGCCACTGGTGTGTAGCTGACCATGATTTTTGCCCTGTGACATCCAGCCAAGTAAGATACTTATTGGAATGTTTTAAGGCTTGAAGGTAAATTTGTTTCTGAGCAACATAAAACTGATACCATAAGACACCTTCTCAAGGAACTGGCCAATTAGTTCCTCTACATTGTCAAATTGATTTACAACTGATTTATAATTACAGTATATCCACTTATTATCCTTTAACGCCTGCACAGTTTGTAGTGATATCCCCTTTCCTCCCTAATATTGGTGCTTTATACCTTCCCTCTTTATCAAAAAACTATCTTTTAGTTTAATTGATTTCCTCTAATTTTTGTCTTCAATTTTATTGTTTCTGCTCTTATCTCCATGATTTCCACTTCTTCTGCTTTCTTTGGGCTTTATTTAACTCTCTTCATTTACTAGATATTCTGTAAATTACTTTTTATGTTTAATCTGTTCCCTAATCATACATTTACGTAATTTGCTTTGTAACAATGGCTGTTTCACAGCCACCACGCCATGCTTCTGAGCCCCAGAGAAACAAAACATAGTTCTGGCCCTTTTCCTCCCCTGGCACTTTCCCATCCCTTCACCCTCCGGCTTTGGCTGCTTGTTCAGCATCCCCATTTGAACACTGCATCATGAGATACTTTGATATAAACATATCCCATCTGTGTTTGCCAAAGTCTCCTCTCCCCTCCTCTTCTACCTTGCCCACATTCCTTTCAACTCAAGCCCAGTGCTGCTTGTGCTTCACACCTCCTTGGTGCAGCTGCCTTCTTCCCACCTGCTCTGTCACCACACTAGTGCCACCATCCACAGCTGCATGGATTCTTCATCCACAGCTGCATGGATTCTTCATCCACAGCTGCATGGATTCTTCATCCACAGCTGCATGGATTCTTCATCCACTGGATGGTCTCCTGCTAACACTCATCATGGGCTCCAGTCACTGCAGGTCTCTCCTTTGCCCTGGAAATCCTTCCCACAGCCGGCGAGCCTCCTTCCCTGGCCCACTCTTCTGCCTCTCTCAAGAAAAGCCAACTCTTGACTCTATTCTCCTTGAGAGACCAGTTGCTCCTGTCTGAGGACTTCTGCCCCAGCTCAGCTCTTGGTGTACAGAGCACTTGCTCATGTTGTTCACGGCTTCCTGACAGCCTTCATTCCCTGACAGTGTTTTGCTGTCCTTCATGTTGCCACACTCACTATGCTTACTTGTCACTGTCTTGCTCAGAACAGTGTGGAAGGGATGTGTCAACATGTGAACAGTAGCCAGGGCTGCCCAAAGCCGTCCCATGACCCCTGCCTCATGACTAGGCTACCAGCCCCAGAGACATGGTCCACACTGTCCAACTCAATTGCACCTTTGCTCTCCTGGCTCCTCATCCTTATTGCTTCCTCCAGCAGAGCGCAATCTGTGGGCTCCTCACTGGACTGCTTTCCCCACCTCTCCAGGCTCTCCTGTGTCTTCACGGTGCTGAAACCTCCACCTTTACCTTGCCTGTCCTTTGAGTCTCTTTCTTGAATATCATCGGCTCTGGGAGGTCTTCCCTGACCTCCACTAGAGGCCTTCTCAGTTCCATTACACCCCTTGCTGTCCTGTGCCTGTCTCCCGACACACTGAGCTCTGTGAAGACACAGTATGGACTCATTAACCTCAGAACTCCAAGACTTAGCACTTACCAATCCATACAATTTGAATACAAGAATGAACAAGTGAATTAATGAAAACCAAACTTGAAGGTGTGTGTGTGTGTGTGTGTGTGTGTGTGTGTGTGATCTCACCACCATCCGACTCCTTATCTCTGTCATCTTTCTCTGAGGGCTCACTTCCGCTCAGGAATAGGGCATCAACAGTCAAGGGTGGGAGCCAGCCATAGCTCTCAAGTCATTCTCACTCTCGAGGTCAAGAGCCCTGTGGCCCAGCATGTGGCAGGAGGAAGAGAAGCAGCAGCAGCTTCTAGGCTCTGGTCAAAAGAAGTCACATCATCCAGTTTTAGTGGCTGCAGTACCATTACTATTTGCTGCCTAACTTCACCTCCAAGCCTCACTTCCTAGCCACAGTACCCAGGATGGCATTTAAAAGAAAGGCAAAGAAGGGGTTCCCTCCAGATAATAATCAAAGATGCATCGAGTGGCCTAGACCAGAATCCTGGGTCACCTGCTCCCTCACTTCTTGGAATTCCCAAGACAAACCTGAATTAGGCCAATCTCCCCATCCCAAGGGAGTTGGGGAAGGAAAGACAAAGAACAAGACCTTAGCCAGCCTGCGTTCAGCAACCCTCAGGGGCTCTTTCATCAGTGCCAAGAAAACTCTAGGAACTCATGGCCTCCGTCGGTCATACAAACCTACTATTTTGTGCAGCATACCGGAGGGTAGAAGAGTCACTGGGGGCCTGACCTAGACTTCCAGCAGTGGCCCGTACTTCTCAGCACCCCTTACCCTAGACTAGACTAAGCCTTGCCCTGCTAGCACCCAAGGGCCTGGCATAGCCTCCCCACAATCTTGTCAGCTTGTTCTAGGCCAACACCTGCTCCATGGCCTCAGCAATCACCTCTGCAAGGCCTGGACCAAGTTCATCCCTAGCCACAACCCCGTTTTCCTCTCTTCCAGCGCCAGGTGCCACGGCAGCCAACGCAGTCCCCCTCTTCTCAAATCCATCCATAGAAACTGCTGACACCGAGTGGCTCTTTGGCTCTGGTCTTTTTGGAACCATGTCCAGATCTGTGTGACCACAGCAGCTCTGCTGTTGCTCCTGGGCCTCCTTTCACTGTGTCTAATTGGACACTCCCCCTGGGCCATACATAAACCTCCACAACTGGTGGCTGGTGCAGTGTGTCCAGCTGCACTACATTGTGAGCTCAGACAGCACACTAACCACATTCCTTCCCCTGCAAAACACACCTCTGTGGCTGTGAGAAGGTGTCAAAGCCAAGGCAAAGGTGTCCAAGAACTGGCAGACTGCAGTCTGACCCTGACTATGCCCAACCCCAGGCTTCCAACCCTGGTAAACTACTCCAAAACAGCCGCTTGGGCCTCCAGCTTCCCTCTTGCTCTGGAATGAATTCTGACACATCACAGCTCCTCACACACACACCTTCTGGGCATCTTGGCATGAAGTGGGCAGGGGAGGGGCTGAGGGGAAGAGTCAAGAAAGTGATTGCAAGGAATGAGGCCACCCACTTGCCCCTTGTTTTTCTGGGTTCATTTCACCTCAGCTCATTGAAACTGAGATTTCTACAAGCTAGTCTTAAAGAGAGGAGGCTGCCCTAGACTGGCCTTTCTGACTTTCCTTCTTAGGAGCCACGAGAGGCTGCCTAAGCCAGCAGGCATGAGCCTCTGGAGCACTGGGAAAGGCTGAAAAACAAACTCACCAGCATCCAAATCAGGAAAGCCCAGAGCAAGCGTTGCCATGGTAACCTGTGCAGGCTCCCAGCCTGGTGCTTAGCCTCTCTTGAGAGGGTTCCAGACTTGCCAGGCTTGGTTGGCCCTGCCTGGAGGTCTCCTCCTTGGGCTTGGCCTGGTTCCTACCTAGATACAGGAGAGGGGAATAGAGAAACACCTCTGCCCTGCTTCACGGGCTGGGCAGGTCTGAACTGTCTGTGCTCCCAACACTAGCTGTAAGATCACTTTTTTCCCAAGAATGAGGCCCACGCCTAAGGGTCAGTGCCCTGCCAACCACACCCAGTGTCCTCTCACACCCAAGCCCCAGCACCAGTGGCTCCAACAGCTGCCTGGCCACCTGCTGACAGAGAAGCAGCCTTACCAGGACCAGTGACCTTGAAACCATTCCTTAAGCATGAGGACAGCAGCACTGACATGATCCCCAGGCTCCCCCTTCCTTCCCCCTCCCCTCCCACCCTGGATAAGGAGCCTAGTGCTTTATGCCTTATGTTTGTTGCTAAAGGCACTCTCTTTGCTCAGAAAGTGACTTTTCAAAGTTACAGAACTACTGCCTTGAAAAGAATCAAAGACTTCCTACTTCTAAGCCCAGTCCCATTCTAGGAAGTCTGATACTGAATGCCTTGGGCCGACCACCCAAGCCTTACCTGGAGCCCATCACCAGGGGTACACTTACTACCCCCAGACCTCACAGGCACAGTCTTCAGCCCTCAGACATGGTTGAACCTAGTCTTCACAGACACACCAGAAATGGATCAGGCCTTCATGTCTCCATTTAATGGTCAAGCCAGCCCTGCTCAGATAAAGCCCATGTCCCAGTAGGGAAGTCCTCCCTACCACCCAATGTCCCATGAAGAGCCCACCCATGCTGGCATCCCTTGGCCTCCCTAGCAGCACTGTAGTCTAGTCCTGTAGTCAAGACCAGCTTCATCTCAGCTCCTTCAGCAGGCTGTTGATGGAAGCCAGCAGTTCCCGGAAGTATCCATCATCTTCACCTTCCTGAAGCTCCAAGGTGGCCAGTGCTTGGTACTCATCCTGAAGGCTGCCCAGCATCCTGTTGAGCTGTGGGTCCTGACGGTACCTATCACGGCAGGTGGCCAGAAGGGCACCTAGTGTCTGTAGTACCTTCTCACGGGCATCATGCTCAGGTAGTGCCAGAAGGTGAGCAGTGATCTCACACCAACCCTGTTCCCGCAGGCCTGGCAGCAGGTGCACCTGACGGTACTGTTGCAGCTTCTCTGGGGATGAATCCTGGGTCAGCTCTGCCTCTTCCTCAGCAAACATCTGCCCACCATATGGCCAGGTGCCAGAAGGGAAAGGTTGTTGGGAGAAAACACACAGAATGGTTAACTTACATCAGATGGCTCCTCTGTTCAGAGGCAAAAGCATGAGGCTGAGCTGTGAGGTCCACTCACTTTCTCCATGCTTTTGTGCCTCTAAGGACCTCCCAGGAAAAGGCCTAGACAATTCCTGCTTCATACATGCTCCCCCATCCATTCACTCATGACACTGAGCCAGGTGCTGGAGAAACAAGTCTCTGATCCCAAGGTATAGCAGGAGAATAAAAGTTCCTAAATAGCACAGTGAGATAAATCTAGCAGTATGGTGAGGAACAGACGGGCTGGACTCAAATCCCTGCTCCACCATTGGCACCTAGCTTCTCTGAGACCCAAGACCATCATCTCTAAAAGGGAGAAGAACATTGGTTGAATTATGAGTAACAGTCAGTACTTGGCACACAGCCACAGTCAACAAACATGAGCTTCTGCATCAAGTGCCGCAATCCCAAATGTCAGCTCTATCAGTGTTGTTGTCGTGTCCTTGTTGCTCCACTAGAGGCCCTTGAACAGTGACTGCCAGGGTGACTGTCAGGGCCTGGCAGATGGAGAAGATTTATGACTCTGGGTCATGACATCTTTAGTAAGTGGGAAGTGTACAGAAAACAGGGTGTTATGCCAGTCACACCAGAGGACTGCACGTACAGGCCTGGGTCCACCTTATGTTTAAAAAATGGCAGATCATTCTTGTTGAAGCAGCAGGGAGGCCTGTGGGCCAGGCTAGGGCCTGGGCTTGGGGAGTTAGGGAAAGTTTGGGCAGGGAATCACATGTTTGGCCTGAGTCTGTAAAGTGCAGAAGCTCAGCTTCTTCAGCAGAGCATGGTGAGAACCAGTCCTGCCAAGCTTCCAGGAAAGTTACCAGCTTATTTCAAATGTCAGAGGAGACTAGCGATTTCTCATAGAGCTGTAATAACTGTACCTCTGAGAAGCAAGAGTAAGTTGGAAAGCCCTGCCTCCAACATCCAGGGAGACAAAGAATAAGGAGGCCTGAAATGGAAAGAGGGAAAGCCAGGCAAAGACGAAGAGGCTGCCATGATAGCTCAAGGGTATGGGCTAAAAAGGGCTGCAGGCAAAGCCAGAGGGAGGCAGGCTTCTGTAGCCAGGGACAGGTAAAACAGAGGAACACTGTAGTCCTTTTCTACTATACCCACAAACCCCGCAAACTTCCATCTTCTAAACACAACCTAGCCCTCTCCCCTGCCTCTGCCCAAGTGTCCAGCCCCTTGCTGGTCATCTGAAGTGCCCCTCACCACTCACTCCCACTCTATCTTCCTCCTGTCCACTGGAAGCCTGTGCTGCCAGCTTTAGGAACTTCACCATCCTGGCACTTCTGATGACGAAGACTGGGACTTTGAGGTCCCACTGGCTCTTCCCCTGACTGGTTTAGTCCTCACACTCTCTTCTATCACCTGTCACTACTATTCCAAAAGGCTTCAGAGCCTCTGTGGGTGCAGCTATCATTTCCATACACATTACCACATGGCCTTGACTCTAGTAATGGTTCCTGACCCCCTAGCGCTCAGCATCACTGCAGCTGCCTCCCTGAACCTAGGATCCTCAGTGTATATACACAGGGAGATTATCTAACAAACCAGCTCCTTAGCCAGCACTGGATGAGGATACGCAGTAGATCACTTGTGGGAAGAACCATGGACAGAATCAGGTCCATGAGCAGACCAGAGGGAATGGGCCCACACTCCAGGTCAGCACCCACCTCGCAGGAGCCTTGATGTCAAGGTGTCAGGATTCCTTGGTGAGCCCAGCCTGGCTAAGTTCAAGAAGCCTGGGTCCTCAGCCACACCACTCCTAGGCATCTACCCTGAGCAACAGGAACTAGGATACAAGACACATGCACCTCCATGTTCATTGCAGCACTGTTCACAACAGCCAAGATATGGAAACAACCCAGATACCCCACTACAGATGAGTGGATACAAAAATTGTGGTACCTAGCCAGGTGCCGGTGGCTCACGCCTGTAATCCTAGCTACTCAGGAGGCTGAGATCTGAGGATCGCAGTTCAAAGCTAGCCCGGGCAGGAAAGTCCGGGAGACTTATCTCCAATAAACCACTAGAAAAATAGAAGTGGCGCTGTGGCTCAAGTGGTAGAGCGCTCGCCTTGAGCTGAAGAGCGCAGGGACAGCGCCCAAGCCCAGAGTTCAAGCCCCACGACCAACCAAAAAAAAAAAAAATTGTGGCACCTATATATAATGGAATATTATACAGTCATTAGAAAGGACAAAATAATGGCATTTGCAGGAAAATGGATGGAGCTAGAGCAAATCATTTTGAGCAAGGTAAGCCAAGAGAAAAGAGACAAACGGCACATGGTCTCCCTGATATGCAGATGCTAAAGCCAAAATGCAAGGAGATATGACAAAGTAAACAAGACTCAAGAAACAAAAGACATCCACTCATTTTGTTGTATCATTGCTAAATGATTCCATGTTCTTGACCACATATATGAGATATATATAGATATAGATATAGATATATATATATGCATACATCTGAGGGAAGCTAGAGGAGGATACAGAATCAGAGGGAAGTGGGAACACATATAACAGAGGGGCCCATCAGCTGCACTGGACATAGATGAAAATGAACTAAGCAACTCAAAGGCACCAATGGGAGGGAGGGAATGAGAGGGAAACAGCTTATACTAAGCAAAAGGAAAGAAATGTAAATATCACCTGATGTGGAATAAATAGTTGTATTTTCAAAAGCTCATAGAATTCACAAACTTTATAGACCATGAAAATGACAATTTGCCTTGTGAAGGTTAAAATGTGTTTGTAACTTTAAGAATCACTATTTCACATTACTGTGAAATTTATGTAATCAAGTAATCTCAATAAAAAAATTAGATAAAAAAAAGAAGCCTGAGTCCTGACCAACCCTCAAATGGGTAGCACATACTCCCCATAGGATTTTTTTGGTTCAGTTGCCATATCCCCACACTAATGCTTTTAAGATACATAGCACCTCTGTAGGCAGGCTGACATTTTCACCCACAGGCAGCTATGGATCCCAGGTTTGCCCTGGTTTGTCTTCCTAAGCAAACACAAGAGCAGTGACCTCTGATGGCCTCAAGTACCAGTAGCCATGAAGCCCTCAGGCTGGAACTCTGACCTCTCTTGAGGAGGATGACCATGTTTGTACTGTTCTCAATGACGATACCAGGTTCTTCCTACTGAGAAGATACCAACCTCCCCCATAGCTCAGGGCAGCTTTGATGAACCGTCCTCAGGGGTAGTGTTCTGGCAATGTAAGGGTTGTAGGGGCACACCAGAGAAAAAGGATCCGATTCTCCCAGAAAATGCCAATGTACATGTTTTCCTCCGGGCCCGCTGGCCCGCTGTCAGAATGTTAACTGTGCCCAAGCCTTATTAATTGGCTCTGAGTACCACATGGCTGCCTGCTGTTCTGAGAATCTGGGTTTCTACAGCTTGGACTGGGAGAGACCAGAAGCAGGCTGTGAGACAAGACAGGCTGAGGCAGGAAGGGGAGAGACTGACAGAGCAGGGCAGTGAGACATATCCCAGTCCTCTGCTGGGAAAGATGACGGGCTATGAGGGGTAGAGCAGAGCTCATACTAGGTAAAATGGAGGCTGCAGCTTCCCAAAGGTTCAGCTCTCTCTGGCCCTGCTCCACCAACCCGCAGCCAGCTGTTCTGGGGAGCAGCTAAGTGCCCTGCCCAAGGATCTCTACAGTAGCTGAGTGAGGAATCCAGGTCTGGCTGCTTCTCCTTTCTTCTCTCTCTCCCTTAATTAAGATGCTTCTCAGGCTTACAAAGACCCAAATGGGATGGACAAAGAGTCTCCTCCCAGGTGGCAAGCCTGGGGTCCCTAGTGCTCTCAAGTGAAGCCATTCTGAACCTCTTGTCCAGAGCTAAAGCTCCAGATGAAGCACCTCTGGGTTTCTAGAATGCTAAAAGTCAGCATTCCCAATCTGCTCCTTGGTCTCCTGGCTGCTCTGATGATTCCTAGGCTTCAAAGCTGCACCCCCTGCTCCTCAGCACCACAATTCTCTGCCTTCAGTCACACTGACTCCTTCCTGAGCCCTTAGCTCTGACCACAGAAAGCATCTCCATTCCCCATACCAGCCATCAGTTTCAGCTGAGATGATATATCCTATAGGAATCTTCCCTGATGTGGAAGTCCACCACCTGTTTGTTTATCCAGCTATTCATCTGGGCAAAAAGACAGATGAAAAAGATTTGGAAAGGGGCCTAGGTCAAACAGCAAGAGGCAAACATCCAGCAAAGATAGCAAAGTGAGGGGAAGCAGGGTAGGCCCCAGCACTCACCTTCTCAGTGACCAGGTCATAGAGCAGGGTGATTATGCGCACAGCCAGCACCTCTGTGCTCTTCTCTTGCACCAGACTCCTGAGGACCTGCAGTCCCCCCAGTTTCAGGAACTGTTGCTGGGCATAGGGGAAGTGGCGCAGCAGAGAACATAGTGCAAACAAGACCTGAGAAGCACACATGAGGGTCACATAGAGCTGGATCTGCTCCAAGGTCCAAAGAGGTAGCTAGGTTTGCCCCAGTGATGTATTCAGCTCATTCTGCCCCTTCCCCAACAGCTATGGGTCCAGCTACACTCCATAACCCAGGACGGTGAGCCCAGGTTGAGCCCAGATATGGCAAATGGTGGACAAAAGGAAGTCCAGGGCAGGAACCTGGAGATCGGGCTGAAGGCCATCCTGCCACAGCTGCACCCAGGTCTCCAGGCACCACGCATACTGCCATCTGCTTTGAATCTGAGTTTCCCAATGCCATCGAGCCCCAAAGGATGGCATGCATGGAAAGGAGCCTTTCCTTTCAGGCCCCACAGGTGTGCCAGGCACAGACAGTAGGGAGGAGCAGAAACTTACTTTCTTTTTGGCAGTGAGAGGCTGTTCTGTAGCCAAGATGACCAGTAGCTTCTGCAGGGCTCCCCCTTCAATGGCTTCCACCTGGACCTTTGGATTGCTGGGGGAGGAAAACACAGGAAAGCATGACCATTCTGCATGGACTAATGATCGGGGGATGGGGGGCGGCTATGGAGCTGACACCACTTGCCATCCCTAGAGAAAGGCAAGGAGCATAAAGAGCAGTTCCCACCAGCAAAAACAGATGAATGAGTATGGACCTGAGCTATAGGGTCATGCCAGCTGGCTCCCTAGCAGCAAGTGGGCTGGATGATCTAGAAGGTACATCACCTCTACCACCAGAAGGTCCTCCTCACACAGAGATGGCATTCAGAGGTGTGACTAAGGGTCCCTACTGCCAGAAGCCTGGCTCAGTGCTCCATGCCAGTGTTGTATGGTCCTTCTCCTGGGACCCCAGGCATGACATGCACTGGGAGGCAGTGACTAATGGCACTGTCCCCTCTAAGTGTAGAGCTCCTGGAGGCCAGGGCAGGGGCCCCTTCTTCTTCCTAGTACAGATGGTAGATAGAAGGAAGGATGGTGGAAAGCATGAACTCCATGATGCCTCTGAAGCTCCAAAGCAGATCTTCACACAAGACTACCCAGCATCTCCCTTTTACCCCAGACCCTCCATGCCCAGAAGAAGCCCTTCACAATAGGGATTGAATAAACACATGTACACAATCATAGATGTGTCAACACTACTAAAACACTAAAAACCCTGGCTTGCTGGTGGAAGTGATGCCCCAGGCACAAATATTTCATGCCTAGTCCCTCTGGATGAAAGAAAGGCCTTCTATTAGGCAGTTGCCAGGCCATGAGTAGCAACTCCAGCAAGATGGTTCCTTGCTTAGTAAGATCACATTAATGATTAAGGAGCATGCACTAGGTATAAAGACCTATGTAGTCGGGTTCTCAGGCAAGCTCAGGAGTCCTTGACTCAGCAAACCACTGGGGAAATCCCAGAAAATAGAAGGTGCCAAAGGGTGCCAGTCTACCACAGTCTCTGGGAGACTCTAGTTTTCCTACTTAGGCAGGGCCACAAACTTTCTGGAAGCCCCAAAGCACCTGTTCCTTTATACCTCAAACCCCTAAGCAAGTGTCCTTCTAGTGTCCCAAACAGGGCAGCAGGGCATAGGGAAGCAAAGACTAATTGGAAAGAGGTGATTCCTGGTCCAGAGTTCAGAAAAAGAAGGGAAAGACAGGCAGTGTACTGCACTGCTGCCCACAGGAGAGGCCTGACGTGTAGTACTCCCTCAAAGCTGGCTACATGGAGTAATGAGGGGCCAGGTCATTCTCAGACATGGCCTGTACCTTATCTTCCTACCAGGATCCAGCTCTAAGGTTGAGAGCAAACTTAGCAGGTGCAACCCAAGTTTTCCTGTTGCAGAATGGAGGCTTTGTCTCTCTGCAATCTTAGCATCCCCTTACCAGAAAGGGAGAATATTGCACATCCCATGACAATTCTGCCTTTGTGTTTGATGAACAGTCTGGAGGGAGCTGGAGTCCCAGGGCACGAGAGGCCGACAGTTCTTCTACAGACAGGCAGGTAGCCCAATGTAGGGGACCTGGGAGTGAACCCTCTCCCATGACTCACAAATTAAGAAAAGTAGCTGCTTCATCATTATGTGAGCTAACTAGCGCTGTCTCTGTCATCATGTAATTGAGGAATGCTCACCTATAACAAGCAGGATCTAGTAAGAGAAGAAACCCACACATTAAAATTCACACAAATGTCAAATGCTGCCTCTTAAAGAAGGGGGGTCTTCAAGGTCCAACAACACAGCCTCAAGGAGCACCTCGGAGGAGCTTCATCCCCGAGGGCACTTGAAGTAGTGGAGACAAGGCCCTCTCAAAACAGCAAGCAAAATCCATCACAGAACCCAGCATCATGGCCTCAGTAAACTGCCCAGGGTTGAGTAACCAAAACTCTTCCATTTATACACTGGAAACAGAACAGAGAGAAGTTAGGTTCTCTTCTTCCAAAAGTAGGCCAGTGTGAGCCAGGAGCTACCTGCAGCAATGCCAACCACAGCCTCTGCTCCTCAGACATACTCCAATCTTTCCCAAAGAAGGGAAATCTATTTAGAGTAGGAGATTATACATTTTGAACACAGGAGGTGTAAAGCCTGAAGATCTTGCATAAATTGCCGAAACCACTTTCCATAGACAATAAAACCCACTTCTCTCTCCTGCAGCAAAGTCCTAAAGGGCTAGGGGAATAAAACAGGATATATGAGCCCCATGTGGACCTATGGCAGAGCACAGACTGGCCTTTTTTATACAATGAACTTAAATAAGGTGTCTATACTAAGTCTGAAACTCACTTCGGGGTTCTTATGACCTAGTTAATTATTTATTATTAGTTTTATTTAGATTTATTGTTTTATTCACTTATTTATTATTTATATTTTTATTAATGTTTATAGTTATTAATTGGCTTAATTAGCTATTACCTATTAATTAGTTATTTAATTATTAGTTCATGCTTCCCAGTGGAAGGGTTGAGGGAAGAGGATGGGAAAGACCAGGCCTGAGTTTACAGATGGCTAGTCCTCTGTCTATCCAGGCAGGGAAAATAAGCTGGGGTTTTCCCGTTCAATCTGCCAGATATCATCCTACCCCCAGAAACAGACCCTTTCCTCTAAGCAGCTTAACCTTCAGTGTTCATGGTTGTGTGAGTGGAGGGAGATTCTTAAACAATCAAAGTGAGGTCTAAGGATATATAAAGCTCCTGGAAGATCTTTAGTGAAAATACTGTTAATAATAGCTGATGACCTGGGGCAAATCTATTGATGACTTCCTGAAAGGGGAGACAGAGCTCAGACAACCTTGGGTTAAAGACAGAATGGCTAATTGATGCCAAAATGCTAGTCAATTCTGTGGTCAAAAGACTGCAATTGTAGTGAGGTTGCTATACAAAGGGCTGATGATATCCTAGAGAACACAGATGTCTCAACCACACACATACCAGCTCTATCCCTCCTCAGCCTAGAGGCTCTGGACCAGAGAGCTTCAGCCCAGGCCTGGAAAGGGCCCATCCTGTTGTCAGATGATGGGTGCCCTGACAGCTGGGTATCTGAATGGAGAAAGGCAGGAGCCTGGCTTGGTGACATCAGTGATGCTGATGTGCTCAAAGTCAACAGAGGGATATTAAGAACGTAGCTCATCTCTGACACGATAAATGAGAATAAACCTTGTTCAGGGCTAAGCCAGCCGGGCTGAATAAATACCATTAGTACTTGGATTACTGGGATGTTCACAATCAGCGGGCAGCTCAGCTGTCTGTGTGAAGAGGGACCACAGCAGCTGCTACTCTGTAAATCTTAGGGACAGGCATGCAAGGAGGATGGGAGTAGATTGTAGAAATGAGAAGTGATTGCATTTGCAAAAACCAAACAGTTTAGGTTAGAGTGACAGCATTATGGGCAATCTGCTAAGGGTCCAAAGTCATATTTTAGCTAAGCTGAGCATGTGCTGGAAAGGAGCGGAGTAGAAGAAATGGCTTTAGGGGGTAGCCAGACTGGGCCAGAGGCACGTTAAGAATACTTCCGGACATAGGTCCGGAGCCTGACATTCTCCATCATTGTTATTTAAGATGCGTTGCTTCTTTTTCAGTTTTTATATTCAGATTTTATATAATTTTCAATTTTTATATTCAAGTGCAATAAAAATGTAAGGTACTTTGTTAGAAGATTATTAGAAATTTTGAGATAGCAAAAGGAGTACATTGAATGTGGGATACTGTGCCACTATATAGATCACAGAGCCACTGTGGTATGTATACAACTATGCTCAGGGGAAAATCAGAATAAGTACTGAAAAGTGAGTGTGATTCAATTGGAAAGAAGAAAAATGAGAAAAGATTGCCCTTGAAGAGGTCTGGAATGGGAAATAAGGCAGAGGTTAGACAGGAGCTAGCAAAAGGTTCAGGTAAAATCATGCAGTACTTGTACCCACCAGCCATCCAGCCCGAAGGACTCCTTGCATGTCAACAGGACACTGGACTCACATCAAAAGGATGTGCTCTCTTACAAGGCCTCATGACATATCTAAGTGAAGTGAATATTCCTTTCCTTAACACAATAATTGATTCCAATAATGTCCTTTTCAGAAAAATAATTTGGGTCCAAGGTCCATACAATGCAGATAGTAGCACATTTCCTTTAGTCTGGAACTCTTCCTCAGTACTGTCTTATCTTACAAGACATTGATATTTAAGAGTGTGAGCCACTTGTAGAACATACCTCAGTTTGGGTTGTCTAATGTGTTCTCATGATTAGACTGTGGTTATGCATTTTGGCAGGAATACCATAAAACAATACTGTTTCTTTCTCAGTACATCATGTCAGGGGACATATGCTGTCAACCAGCCCCAAGACTGGTCAAATTCACTTGGAAATCTTGGTTGTGAAGGTAACTGCCAGATTTGCCACTATGATGAAAATATTCCTTTGAAATAAATATTTTGTATGGAGTTTGAGATAGTATGCCAGCCTGTTCCTTATCAAATGTTCACTCACTAGTTTTAACATTATTGCCTAATTATTAGTGAGACTGTCAAATGATGATGACCTAAATTCTATTGCTTCTCTATCTGCTAGCACTCTACTTCAAATAACAAATTTTCCTTATTCACTCACTTGCATCAGTATGAATTTGTGGATTCTTATTTAGTCTATGGGATATAATCATCTCGACTCTCTAATTTCCTTGAATTAATCAGCAGTGGGTCTTCATTATAGTATTAGGAGATTCTGTCAAATGTTTTCCTGAAATACAGACTTTTGTGGTTCTATCATTGGCCTTATCTCCGACTAACAAATCTTTCTGTAAAAGAAAATTAAAAGTGGAAAGGAAAATGAGGGGGTTCCTGGGGTGCTAACAATGTTGTGTTTCTGAACCCAAATAGTGACTATATGGATGTGTTTGCTTTTAGCAACTCATCAAATTGTTTTTTGTTTGTTTTTAAATTAAGATTGATATGTTCTTCTTATGAGAGAGATAGGGAGGAAAGAAGATGAATAGATTTAATCATGCAACTACTCTATGAGACATATATTTTACAAAACCTGTGCTAGCTTCTAAGCCATCACCTCTTCTCTTCAGAAATACTTAACACATCTAAAATACTTGCAGTATTTCCAAAACTAAAGCAGTTGCCTATCCTGACTTGCCCCTTTCTAAGTTCCCATAATTCCATAACAATTGCATACATAAACACACACACACACACACACAATTTCTCATGATATTCTTTTTTTTTTTTTTTTTTTTTTGGTCGGTGGTGGGGCTTGAACTCGGAGCCTGGGAACTGGGAACTGTGCCTGAGCTCTTCAGCTCAAGGCTAGTGCTCTACCATGTGAGCCATAGCACCACTTCTGGTTTTCTAGTCGTTTATTGGAGATAATAGTCTCATGGACTTTCCTGCCTGGGCTGGGTTTGAACTGCAATCCTCAGATCTCAGCCTCCTTAGTTGCTAGGATTACAGACGTGAGCCACCAGTGCCCAGCTCTTCTCATGACATTCTTAAACTCACAGTTAGTATTTGACTTTTCAGGCCCTAATTTAAGGAAGCCAGTGGCTTGGTCATACCTTTCTCATTCTGGGTCTCTAATTCTTCTTAGCCATATGGTTCATCAGAAGTCCATTCTCCTTAAAGAGAAGGCAGGGGCAAAACAGAGCAAGAAGGGAGAACACCAGCTCCATGTCACTGTCTGACTGAAGCAGATGGCCTAGCTCCTTCCATGCCATTTCTTTCACTCTGAACATCAGCTGCCTGGGTCCTCTTTTCCTGCTCATAACATCTCGCAGCTCACCTATCTGGTATTCCTAACAGTGTTCTCAGAGGCTGGTCCCTTTCCTCTCTGCTTGCTCTTGGTTACAGGTCCCTTCTTTTTCTCTTAAAGAAAATTTTGATTGTTTCTCATGTAGCCTGCAGGTCTTTTTTAGGTATCTCCTTTATTGATTCTGCATAATCACTTGTGGCTCTATTAGGCACATTTCATTTTTCAGACTATGAGTCACAGCTCTTGTTCAGAATCCTATCTACTTTTTCTAGGACCTCCTAAAATCTGCTTTCCTCAAAACTCAGAGTCAGAGACTTTCACTTTCTCCCATTTCTCTAATGACACTTTCTGCTAAGGTTTCTCCAAAGCTCACTTCACCAAACAAATCCTTCTTTCTTCTCACAATGATTTCAGTGAGGTTTTTTTTTTCCTTTATTGCTTCTTTAACTTGAGAGATGAAATTGTCAGAAAAGCGAGTTTGAAATTCAAACAATTCAAGAATTTATCAGAACACTGTTTTTCGTAGAAGCAGATTTCTATCAGCTCAGATACACCCAGTACCACACCAGTTTGTGCCTGCACCAGTTTCTCCTTTTTCTTTCACTGCTGAAGGCCTCCTCTGTAGTGAGAGTAGAAGCTGGCAGTAACTGAAGGTTGGGTGGGTGGGTGGGTGGTCTTTTGATAGACTAAAAGCTAATGATTTGTACTTCAAATCCAGTGAGTAAATAAAGAGGCTCTGCTCTGCAATCAAAGACCAGAAGCCAAGTCCAAGTTCTAGACCAAAGTCTAGTTCTACTATTTGTAAGCTAGAGTTAATAAACCTCCATGTTTAGTTTCTTCAAGTTAAATGGGATTAATAACAACATTCATTTCACCAGATTATTGGGGATGATGAAAGGTGATATATAATAAGCCAGGCAGGATGACATAGGCCTGTAATCCCAACACTCCAGAGGCAGGAAGATCGAGTTCAAGGCTAGTCTGGGCTACATAACAAGAACTTGTCTCAAAAAACCTAAATAGCAAGGCCCTGAGTTTAATCCCCACTACAAAAAAAATATGCTGGATGTGGTGACTCAAACTAGGAATCCTAGCTACTCAGTAGGCCAAAATTAGGAGCATTATAGTTTGATGCTACCCTGGGCAGAAAAGTTCATAAAACTCCATCTCAATCAATACAATGCTGGGTGCAGTGGCCTGTGCCTGTCATGCTACCTACATGGGAAGCATAAACAGGAATATCCAGCTATCCTGTGAAAAACTGAGAACCTATCTGAAAGCAAAAGGGGTTTAGGGGTGTGGCTAAAATGATCAATAATAACAGTAAACTTATATCAATTTTCTAGCAAATACTGACCATTAAAATAGTTGTCTTATACTACAAAAAAATCATTTTTTCTTTTCTGCTAAGAGATAGAATGCCAGGGGTTTTTTTTTTTTCAACCTTCTCAAACATGGGAGGGGCTACTTGTTAAGGGTGACCATGATAAATCTACCAGTTCTCTCAGAGTGGCCCTAGATTTTACTTCTCAGTTCCCCTGGCTAGATAGACAAAGGTAGTACAGAAAGAATTAATTCATGGGGGAGAAATGTAATTAACAAGCTAGAAGGAGAGAACTGGGAGGAAGGATCAAAGAAGCTAATTAGGATGGGCTAAAGGGAGACCACAGGGTAGGGAATATGG